>NC_044032.1:632250884-632947805 GCF_901765095.1 Microcaecilia unicolor
GTGAAGCGAGTGTATTCTATAACAACATGCATAGATTTTAGAAACGCCCATGACTCGCCCATTCCATGCCCATAACCATGCCCACTTTTCAACTATGCAACTTAGAATTTATGCGCACCACATTACACAACACGCTTAGACATTACTGCATGTAAATTCTAATTAATGCTAATTAGTGCTGATAATTGCTTGTTAACATCCAATTATCTGTGCTGATGAGTTTGGTAAATAATTAAGGGGCCCTTTTCCTAAGGCACACCTAAAAGTGGCCTGCACTGGTGTAGGCTCGTATGTTGGACGTGCGCAGGTCAATTTTTCGGCGCGCCTGGAAAAAAAGGCATTTTTTTTCTGTGGCAAAATTAAAACCAGTGTGCATCCATTTTCAGCCTGAGACCTTACCGCCACCTATTGACATGGCGGTAAGGTCTCACGCTCTAACCGGTAGGTAAGCAGCCAGCACGCGTAAAGTGCTGATTACCGCCCGGTAAGCGCCACGCGGTAGATGATAGAAAATATTTTCCACCGCGTGTTTTGGGCGTGTGTCAAAAATGGAATTACCGCCAGGGGCACATTGTAGCTGGGCAGTAGTTCCAATTTGGTGTGCATGGGATGCGCGTAGGCGCCTAAGTGCCTTAGTAAAAGGGGTCCCAAAGTTATGTGCATTGTTATGAAATATGCTTCCACACGGAAATCTCGGCGTGATATATAGAATCCCAGGGATATGGAGAATTGTATAATTGGCGGTAAAAATGTCAGTTTATTTGCTTGCGGGACAGCAGGCTCCTCAGGTCTTGCAGGCTCATTCTATGACATCCTGGAGGAGACGACCTTAATGTTTCTGGCAGATATTTGCAAGGCGGTGACATGGTTGACTGTACATACCTGTGTAAAGCACTGCAGGGTGGATGTTGCAGCACGCTCAGGAGCCAGTTTTAGGGCTTTGGTGTGCCAGGACCAGGATCCCACCCAGTCTCAGATTCTGGTATATTGGGAAGCTACATAATGGAAGGGGAAATTAGATCTTACCTGATCATTTTCTTTCTATTAGTCTTGCCCACTATTCCAGAGGCCTTGCTCGAGTTTTCTAAGATGTTTAGTCAATGCTTATACTCATCCCCCAGTCTTCTCTTCTCCATCTTCCCTACACCGTACCCCTCCCAATCTCTTTCCTTTTTGCCTATCGTACCTTGTTTACCTTTCCATGTTCACATATTCTTAAAACCTTACTGTTACTATGTTTATTACAATTTATAATATTTTCCTTACAATACTTTGCAATTCTATTTACTATGTAAGCCGCATTGAACCTGATGTGTGTGGGAAAGCGCGGGGTACAAATGTAATAAATAAATAAATAAAAAGATGGTCACTGGAAAGTTTGGTTCTAAACGCTATTTTATAAAGGAAACGTGCCCTTTATAGAACAGCACCTAGCGCCGGTTCCCACACTCAACTTTGGCGGCCAGACTTACCCCTGCTGAAACCTGGTGTAAATCAACCAAGCCTGTACTGGAAGAAGGCATACCATAATGATCCAACCTAAATACTAGATAACTAGACTCTACATGAACTAGACGAAACCGAACTCTTTACACTAGACTGATAACCTTCATTGGTACTACTGAAAGCTACGCAATACGCACTATCACTTTATCTCTCATGCCGAAATGAACTTTCTACAGCTGATTATCTAACTTATTTTATAATTCACTCTATCATTCAGAAACTTCAATGCAATACCACTGTATTATGCTACTCTACCATTCATGTGCCTTAATGCAACATCACTTGTAATTCTCTATCCGGAAATGGCGATTGCCATTACGGCATAATGTAAGCCACATTGAGCCTGCAAATTGGTGGGAAAATGTGGGATACAAATGCAACAAACAAACAAACAAACAAACAAATAAATAAAAGTAACTAACTCCTTAGTCTCACTCACACACACAAGGAGTAACATAGTAACATAGTAAATGACGGCAGAAAAAGACCTGCATGGTCCTTCCAGTCTGCCCAACAAGACAAACTCATATGTGCTACTTTTTGTGTATACCCTACTTTGATTTGTACCTGTCCTCTTCAGGGCACAGACCGTATAAGTCTGTCCAGCACTATCCCCGCCTCCCAACCACCAGCCCCGCCTCCCACCACTGGCTCTGGCACAGACCGTATAAGCCTGCCCAGCACTATCCTCGCCTCCCACCACCGGCTGGCTCTGCCACCCAATCTCGGCTAAGCTCCTTAGGATCCATTCCTTAGGAGCTTAGCCGAGATTGGGTGGCAGAACCAGCCGGTGGTGGGAGGCGAGGTTAGTGCTGGGCAGACTTATACGGTCTGTGCCAGAGCCAGTGGTGGGAGCATGAGTGACTCCACTCCTACCGTTGCTGAGATAACATTTAACCATTTCTCTGACCTCATGTGCAACTTTCTTTAAATCAGTCACCCTACTTTCTAACTCTTCCTACTTTCTTACCCTTCTATATGTTACATCTTTGCTTTACCCTTCGCTATCACTTATAATGTTCTATTACGTATTGTGTTGACATTGTAAATAGTAGACCATGCCATGCTTTGCATTGTTTTTGAATATTTTTACTGCTGTAATTGTCTATTGCTCATGTTTGATCTATTCTTACTGTACACCGCCTTGAGTGAATTCCTTCAAAAAGGCAGTAAATAAATCCTTATAAATAAATAAATAAAATAAATCCTGGTCCCCAAGCTGGGCGCAGAAACGCATTATTCTATAACACTGCGTGCAACGTTTTGGAACGACCGTGCCCTGCCCATCCCCCTCCCATGGCCATATCCCTTCTTGAGTTGTGTGCTATGGGATTTAGGTGCCCAGTGTTGTAGAATAGCGTGTAGCCAAATGCATGCAAATTCTCATTGGTGCCAATTAACATCAGTAATTGGGGTTTAGCATCCAATTATTGATGGTTAACAGCTCATTAGCCAATTAAATTGCTTGCACATCTTGGTAACGTGCCCAAATTTGACTATAAGAACATGCTATACTGGTACAGACCAAAGGTCCATCGAGCCTAGTATCCTGTTTCCAACAGTGGCCATTGCAGGTCACAAGTACCTGGCAAGATCCTAGAACAGCAAAACAGATTTTATGTTGCTTATCCTAGGAAAGGCTAAAGCGGCTAGGGCTCTTCAACTTGAAGAAGAGATAGCTGAAGGGAGATATGATAGAGGTCTATAAAATATTGAGTGGAGTGGAATGGGTAGACATAAATCGCTTCTTTACTCTTTCCCATAATATTAGGAATAGGGGGCACACAATGAAGCTACTAAGTAGTAAATTTAAAGCAAATTGGAGAAAATATTTCTTCACTCAATGAGCAATTAAACTCTGGAATTCATTGCCAGAGAATGTGGCAAAAGCAGTTAGCTTAGCAGGGTTTAAAAAAGATTTGGCTAATTTCCTAAAAGAAAAGTCCATAAGCCATTATTAGGATGGACTTGGGGAAAATCCACCGCTTATTCCTGCAGCTCCTTGTGACCTTGGGCAAGTCACTTAACCCTCCATTGACCCAGGTATAGAAACTTAGATTGTGAGCCCTCTAGGGCAGAGAAAGTACCTGCATATAATGTGTACAGCGCTGCGTATGTCTAGTAGCATTACTGAAATGACTAGTACTACTAGTAGTAGAACAAGCAGCATAAAATCTGTTTTACTGTTCTGGGATCTTGCCAGGTACTTGTGACCTGGATTGGTCACTGTTGGAAACAGGATACTGGGCTTGATGGACGTTCGATCTGTCCCAGTATGGCAACACTTATGTTCTTACCATTTTTGCCGTCCTTCTCTGTACCTATTCTAAATCCACAATATGTACATAAGTACAGAAGTAATGCCATACAGGGAAAAGAGCAAAGGTCCATCGAGCCCAGCATTCTGTCCACGACAGCGGCCAATCCAGGTCAAGGGCACCTGGTAGCTTCCCAAACGTATAAACATTCTAAACATGTTATTCCCAAAATTGTGGATTTTTCCCAAGTCCATTTAGTAGCGGTTTATGGACTTGTCCTTTAGGAAACCGTCCAACCCCTTTTTAAACTCTGCTAAGCTAACCGCCTTCACCACTTTCTCCGGCAATGAATTCCAGAGTTTAATTATATGTTGGGTGAAGAAACATTTTCTCCGATTTGTTTTAAATTTACTACACTGTAGTTGCATCGCATGCCCCCTAGTCCTAGTATTTTTGGAAAGCGTGAACAGACGCTTCACATCCACCTGTTCCACTCCACTCATTATTTTATATACCTCTATTATGTCTCCCCTCAGCCATCTCTTCTCCAAGCTGAAAAGCCCTAGCCTCCTTAGTCTTTCTTCATAGAGAAGTCGTCCCATCCCCGCTATCATTTTTGTCGCCCTTCGCTGCACCTTTTCCAGTTCTACTATATCTTTCTTGAGATGCAGTGATCAGAATTGCACACAGTGTCTGAGGTGCGATTCCACCATGGAATGCTACGAGGGCATTATAACATTCTCATTCTTGTTTTCCATTCCTTTCTTAATAATTCCTAACATTCTGTTTGCTTTCTTAGACACCACTGCACACACCGAGCAGAGGGTTTCAACATATCGTCAATGTAGATCCTTTTCCAGAGTGGTGATTTCTAATGTGGGCCCTCACATTCATTCAACACGAATTAAACATTTACTGCCAGGTGGCAACATTTACGCATACATTTTCAGCCCTTATATGGATAGAATTAGACTGTTTAATCTGAACAAGTAGAAGCCAGTATTGAGGGGGGGGGGGGGGGGGGGGGGCGGGGGGAGAGGGGCAAAGTTGGAGCTGGAACTTACTACTACTACTAAACATTTCTAAAGCGCTACTAGAGTTACGCAGCGCTGTACAATTTAACATAGAGGGACGGTCCCTGCTCAAAGAGCTTACAATCTAAGAGACAAATGAACGGTCAGTCCGATAGGGGCGGTCAAAATGGGGCAGTCTGGATTTACTGAACGGTAAGAGTTAGGTGCCGAACGCAGCATTGAAGAGGTGGGTTTTAAGCAAAGACTTGAAGATGGGCAGGGAGGGGGCTTGGCGTAAGGGCTCAGGAAGGTTGTTTCAAGCATAGGTGAGGCGAGGCAGAATGAGCGGAGCCTGGAGTTGACGGTGGTGGAGAAGGGTACAGAGAGGAGGGATTTGTCCTGTGAACGGAGGTTACGGGTGGGAACGTAAGGGGAGATGAGGGTAGAAAGGTAGTGAGGGGCAGCAGACTGAGTGCATTTGTAGGTAAGAAGGAGAAGCTTGAATTGAATGAATTGAAATGAAGCCTGGGGAACATCAGGCCTGACTTTAAACAGATGGCTGCCAGCAGGATCACCAGTCAGATGTGGATTCAATGGCATTACTTGAATATTACTGTTTCTACACTGGCTGGTGGCATAGTAGAACTGGGTCGGAGCAGTCCCATCCATTCCCACCTATTCCCGCCCCATCTGGCTTCAGGTTTCAGAACATAGTTGGGTTGCTGATTAGCACTGATGGAATTGCTGGGTTTAATGAATTGGACTGCTGCATCAAAATTATAAAATCACTTTTCCGTGATTGCCCGACTGCCCTATTTGTGATGCCAGTATTTTGGTTTTGCTGAGCTGACGCTATTAAGACTAGGGGGTGAGTTATATAAATTTATAGGTTTAAAGTTGGGTATTTTCTAGGTTTGGGTTTAATACCGAAGTCTGGGGAATTTAAAATATGAATTTAGATATTGCAGGGGATGTCCTTGAAACAGCCCATGCTGGGGCGAAACGTGCATGTCGGGCAGCTAACCCCTGGGGTCCAACAATAAAGCAAGATCAAATAAGATAAGTTTAAAATAACTGTAAAAGAGATTGTTATTGATAAAAGAACCAATGAAGAGGTTGATGTTGTTTAGGTCGCTATAGATTGAAATTAATAGCGACCAACATCACTGAGGTTCTGGGGAAGTCCCTATGAGACCATTGAAAAGATATAAAGTTTCAAAACAAATTTTGTGGCTTGAAGATAGTGTGGATATATTTGATATAAGTTGTGTATATCCTATACTGGAGCTTATAAGCCCACCTCTTCAATGCTGCATTCGGCACCTAACCCTTACCGTTCAGTGAATCCAGACTGCCCCAATTTGACTGCCCCTATCGGACCGACCGTTCACTTGTCTATTAGATTGTAAGCTCTTTGAGCAGGGACTGTCTCTCTTTGTTAAATTGTACAGCGCTGCGTAACCCTAGTAGCGCTCTAGAAATGTTAAGTAGTAGTAGTAGTCTTATGGTGTGTGGAGATCCAGTCTATAAATCATTAATCTGCCTAATTATTTAGTCAGTCTTTTAGTTATGACAGAATGTAACCTGCATGAACAGTGGCGTTCCTTGGTTGGCTGCCACCTGGGGCGGATTGCTGCTGTACACCCCCCCCCTTCCCAGGATGCAGTGTCATCCATTCCCCCCCCAGGTGTAGCATGATACCCCCCCTGGGGGCAGCGTCCCCCCCGACACTTCACCGTCCCCCCCTGGCGCATCACCTCCAAGCCCCCCCCCCCGGGTGCATTCTTCTTACCTGCTGGGGTGCAGGGAGCAGCCACACGGCTGTCGGCTCCGCTGGTTCCCTGCTTCCGGAACAGGAAGTAACAGCAGAGGGAGCAGTGTGGCTGCTCCCCGCACCCCTCCTGCAGTGTGCACTCGTGGCAGACCGCCCCACCCTCGGTACGCCACTGTGTATGAAGTGGCAGGTGTGGCTTTGATTGTCTTATTGGGTAGACTAGATGGACCATGTGAGTCTTTATCCGCTTACTGTACAAACTGGCTGAAAAAGTCCACGATTTCAAAAAAGGAAAAACATATGCCCCAGAAGTACATAAGCACCGCCATACCGGGAAAAGACCAAGGGTCCATCAAGCCCAGCATCCTGTCTCCGACAGTGGCCAATCCAGGCTTCAAGAACCCGGCAACCCCCCCCCCCCCCAAAAAAAAAAACTTAATTCTTAATAATGTTCAATGGACTTTTCCCTCAGGAATCTGTCCAAACCCCCTTTAAATTCCGTAAGGCCAGCTGCTGTCACTACATTCTCCGGCAATGAGTTCCAGAGTCCAACTACACGCTGAGTAATGAAAAACTTTCTCCTATTTGTTTTAAATCTACCATATTCTAGCTTCATCTTGTGTCCCCTGGTTCTATTATTGTTTGAAAGTGTAAACAAATGCTTCACATCTGTCCGCTCTACTCCGCTCATTATCTTGTAGACTTCTATCATATCACCCCTCAGCCGCCTTTTCTCCAAGCTGAAGAGCCCTAACCTTCTCAGCCTTTCCTCCTAGGGAAGTCGTTCCATTCCCTTTATCATTTTCGTCGCCCTTCTCTGCACCTTCTCTAATTCTCTAATAGGAGAAAATGATCTCAGATATCACCTGGAAGTTGCCCATTTTTATTCTTATGGGTTTAAGCATAATCCCTAATGGTGATTTGATATCAATCATTGACCAAAAACCTCCTTCCTATTCTTTTTTTTACTTTTAATCTTTTTATCATTCAGTGATATGTTTTAAACTTCTATAGCAACTTGTCTTGGTAATTTTCTTCTCATGCACTTTGTAAATGGCAATAATTTATGTGATTACAGTGACACTTATCTGGAACATGCTTCAACTCGACAGGCCCGATGATGGCCAACGTTTCATCCACCTGCTTCAGGGGCATGCGGAGTACTTCCAGTGGCTACTGTGCTCGGTATCAAAAAAAACAAAGCAGGGGATCCTTCTACGACGAAAAATCACAGCAGGCAAAAGTAGAGGCTGAACAAGGACGAATCCACCACTGGAGATATTATCCAACGGTCTTTTATTGATGCAGATAAAGAAAGGACCCGACACGGTCCGTGTTTCGGCGCATACAAGCACCTACAGTGGTGGAAATAAGTATTTGATCCCTTGCTGATTTTGTAAGTTTGCCCACTGACAAAGACATGAGCAGCCCATAATTGAAGGGTAGGTTATTAGTAACAGTGAGAGATAGCACATCACAAATTAAATCCGGAAAATCACATTGTGGAAAGTATATGAATTTATTTGCATTCTGCAGAGGGAAATAAGTATTTAATCCCTCTGGCAAACAAGACCTAATACTTGGTGGCAAAACCCTTGTTGGCAAGCACAGCGGTCAGACGTCTTCTGTAGTTGATGATGAGGTTTGCACACATGTCAGGAGGAATTTTGGTCCACTCCTCTTTACAGATCATCTCTAAATCATTAAGAGTTCTGGGCTGTCGCTTGGCAACTCGCAACTTCAGCTCCCTCCATAAGTTTTCAATGGGATTAAGGTCTGGTGACTGGCTAGGCCACTCCATGACCCTAATGTGCTTCTTCCTGAGCCACTCCTTTGTTGCCTTGGCTGTATGTTTTGGGTCATTGTCGTGCTGGAAGACCCAGCCACGACCCATTTTTAAGGCCCTGGCGGAGGGAAGGAGGTTGTCACTCAGAATTGTACGGTACATGGCCCCATCCATTCTCCCATTGATGCGGTGAAGTAGTCCTGTGCCCTTAGCAGAGAAACACCCCCCAAAACATAACATTTCCACCTCCATGCTTGACAGTGGGGACGGTGTTCTTTGGGTCATAGGCAGCATTTCTCTTCCTCCAAACACGGCGAGTTGAGTTCATGCCAAAGAGCTCAATTTTTGTCTCATCTGACCACAGCACCTTCTCCCAATCACTCTCGGCATCATCCAGGTGTTCACTGGCAAACTTCAGACGGGCCGTCACATGTGCCTTCCGGAGCAGGGGGACCTTGCGGGCACTGCAGGATTGCAATCCGTTATGTCGTAATGTGTTACCAATGGTTTTCGTGGTGACAGTGGTCCCAGCTGCCTTGAGATCATTGACAAGTTCCCCCCTTGTAGTTGTAGGCTGATTTCTAACCTTCCTCATGATCAAGGATACCCCACGAGGTGAGATTTTGCGTGGAGCCCCAGATCTTTGTCGATTGACAGTCATTTTGTACTTCTTCCATTTTCTTACTATGGCACCAACAGTTGTCTCCTTCTCGCCCAGCGTCTTACTGATGGTTTTGTAGCCCATTCCAGCCTTGTGCAGGTGTATGATCTTGTCCCTGACATCCTTAGACAGCTCCTTGCTCTTGGCCATTTTGTAGAGGTTAGAGTCTGACTGATTCACTGAGTCTGTGGACAGGTGTCTTTCATACAGGTGACCATTGCTGACAGCTGTCTGTCATGCAGGTAACGAGTTGATTTGGAGCATCTACCTGGTCTGTAGGGGCCAGATCTCTTACTGGTTGGTGGGGGATCAAATACTTATTTCCCTCTGCAGAATGCAAATAAATTCATATACTTTCCACAATGTGATTTTCCGGATTTAATTTGTGATGTGCTATCTCTCACTGTTACCAATAACCTACCCTTCAATTATGGGCTGCTCATGTCTTTGTCAGTGGGCAAACTTACAAAATCAGCAAGGGATCAAATACTTATTTCCACCACTGTACATCAGGGGTCAAATAGAGGGGCATAATCGAACGGGGGCGCCCATCTCTAAGGGCGCCCATCTCAGGGGACGGCCCCGGGAAGGGGTGGAGCCAATCGTATTATCGAACAAGATGGGCACCCATCTTTCGTTTTGATAATACGGTTGTGGCCGTCCAAATCTCAACATTTAGGTCAACCTTAGAGATGGTCGACCTAAATGTTGAGATCGCTGGACTTAGAGATGGCCGGCCTTGGTTTTTGCCGATAATGGAAACCGAGGCCGGCCATCTCAAAAACAACCAAATCCAAGCCATTTGGTCGTGGGAAGAGCCAGCATTCATAGTGCCCTGATCCCCCCTCACATGCCAGGACACCAACCAGGCACCCTAGGGGGCACTGCAGTGGACTTCCCAAATTGCTCCCAGGTGCATAGCTCCCTTACCTTGGGTGCTGAGCCCCCCAAACCCCACAACTGTACAACAGTACCATAGCCCTTAAAGGGTAAAGGGGGGTACCTACATGTGGGTACAGTGGGTTTCAGGTGGGTTTTGGAGGGTTCCCATTTACCACCACAAGTGTAACAGGTAGGGGGGGATGGGCCTGGGTCTGCCTGCCTGAAGTGCACTGCACCCACTAAAAACTGCTCCAGGGACCTGCATATTGCTGTCATGGAGCTGGCATAGAGGCTGGCAAAAAATGTTTTAACTTTTTTTTTTGGGTGGGAGGGGGTTGGTGACCACGGGGGAGTAAGGGGAGGTCATCCCCGATTCCCTCCGGTGGTCATCTGGTCAGTTCGGGCACCTTTTCGAGGCTTGGTCTAAAAAAAAAAAGGGACCAAGTAAAGTTGGCCAAATGCTCGTCAAGACCGTCCTTCTTTTTTCCATTATTGGCCGAGGATGGCCATCTCTTAACCACGCCCCTGTCCCGCCTTCGGTACACTGCAGACTCGCCCCCGTGAACTTTGGTCGTCCCTGCGACAGAAAGCAGTTGAGAAACGGCCAAGTCGGCTTTTGATTATGCCGATTTGGCCGACCTTGAGAGAAGGCCGCCCATCTCCCGATTTGTGTCGAAAGATGGGCGCCCTTCTCTTTCGAAAATAAGCAGGACGGTAAACTCTGGAATAAAAGCGCTGGTTTTTGACTTTGCACATATACAAGAATATAGAGTTGTAAATGAAATTCAAGCTGATCAGAGCGCAATCGCGAGTAAACCAACACTCGCAAAGGGTCCTTTCTTTATTTGCATCAATAAAAGACTGTTGGGATAATATCTCCAGTGGTGGATTTATCCTTGTTCAGTCTCTACTTTTGCCTGCTGTACTGTGCTCGGTATACACCACTGCACCGTAGCCCATAGCCTGCAGCAACAGTGTATACCGAGCGCCAGTAGCACCGAAAATACTCCGCATGGCCCTGAAGCAGGTGGACAAAACGTTGGCCATCGTCGGGCATTTGCGATAGCTTCATGCAGAGTGACTATATTTGCAACATAAGTTAAGTACTATGGGCTCCTTTTACTAAGCGGCGATAAGCCCAACATGGGCTTACCCTCGTTACACAGGAAGTACCGCCGGGCTACCGCAGAAGCCTGGTGGTACTTCCCACCCCTAGCACGCCATCATTTCTGGCGCTACAAAAATGCATTTATTTTTGTAGCACCAGAATATACCCGACGGTAACCGTGCAGTGCCACGTGCTGCCCAGTTACCGCCGGGTTAACGTGGGAGCCCTTATCGCCACCTCCCAAAATGGCCGCGCAGCAATTGCTTTCCTTGGTGCCCGACCATTTCCTGCAGGAAGGCGAGACTTTCCTTTTACCAGCTGAGGTAAAAGGGGACCTCAGCGCGCGTGGAAAACACGTGCCGATGCCACCGTCGCCCCCCACTTTTGCCGCAGCTTGGTAAAAGAGGCTGTATGTTTCTTTGGTGCTAAACCAGTCTTTAAAATGAGACATATTTCAAGATGAATCATAACTAAAGTAAATACACAGGTGGGTTTTTATGCCAGTGATAGGACTTGCGGCCAGTTTGTTCTCACCCAAAATGAAGGCGAATTTGGCTCGCCGAGGCTTTTTCCTCCTGGAATTTTTTACTTGGTTAGATGCGTGTAGTGCTAGTTATTAAGGTGTGAGTATTTCATGTGAAGTCAGCGAACATTAGTGCATGCCATTAATTAAAAAAAAAATCTTCTATGTTCCAGCAGCGGGAAAAATGGCCTTAGCGTTTGGGGAAAACCTGCATAAGTGTGTCTCACACTTTGGTAAAAGGACCCCCAAATTTGAAAATTCAAGTTGTCATTATTAGGGAAAATATTTACCACAGCAGGGGCCCTGTACAGCTCTGACTGAATGTAATCCTTGCTTTCACTTCTGTGGCTTTTCTCCGTAAAAAGGCTTTACTAACTTTAGCTGCTAAGCTAACCTGGCACAGGTCTGAATATTGGCCGGTGCCCGGTTAACTTCCGAGTAATGACATCAGGCCTTCTGGGGCCCCCTCCCTCTCCCGATAGCTGAATCACCCCTCCTTCCCCCTCTGATGATCTGAAGGCCTAGACCAAGCCCATCCTGTTACCCCGCACTCCCCCACTCACCTTGATCTTGTCTCGTATACTTTCCTGCTTATTTTCGAAGGAGAAGGCTGGCCATCTTCCGACACAAATCGGGAGATGGCCGGCCATCTCCTCGGTATAATCGAAAGCCGATTTTGGCCGGCTTCAACTGCTTTCCGTCGCAGGGCCGGCCAAAGTTAAAGAGGGCGTGTCGGCAGGGTACCGAAAGCCGGACGGGGGGCGTGGTTAAGAGATGGCCGGCTTCGGCCAATAATGGAAAAAAGAAGGCCGGCTCTGATGAGCATTTCGCCTGCTTCACTTGGTCCATTTATTTTTAGGACCAAGCCTCAAAAAAGTGCCCCAACTGTGCAGATGACCACTGGAGGGAATTGGGGATCACCTCCCCTTACTCCCCCATTGGTCACCAACCTCCTCCCATCCCCCCAAGAAAATGTTATACATTTTTGTGCCAGCCTCAGATGTCATACCCAGCTCCCTGACAGCACTATGCAGGTCCCTGGAGCTGTTTTTAGTGGGTACTGCAGTGCACTTCAGGCAGGCGGACCCATGCCCATCCCCCCCTACATGTTACACTTGTGGTGGTAAATGTGAGCCCTCCAAAACCCACCAGAAAGCCATTGTACCCACATCTAGGTGCCCCCCTTCACCCGTAAGGACTATGGTAGTGGTGCACAGTTGTGGGTAGTGGGTTTTGGGGGAGGTTTTGAGGGGCTCAGCACACAAGGTAAGGGAGCTATGACCTGGGAGCTTTTTCTGAAGCCCACTGCAGTGCCCCCTAGGGTGCCTGGCTGGTGTCCTGTCATGTGAGGGGAACCAGTGCAGTACAAATGCTGGCTCCTCCCACGACCAAATGCATTGGATTTGGCCGGGTTTGAGATGGCCGCCATTATTGCCGGAAACCAGTGGCGGCCATCTCTAACGCCAGCCCAAATGTTGAGAGTTGGCCGGCCCCAACCGTATTATCGAAATGAAAGATGGCCGGCCATCTTGTTTCGATAATACGGTCAGGTATGCCGCTTGACGGGGCCGGCCTTAGAGATGGCCGCCCATATAGATGGCCGGCCCCGTTTGGTTATGCCCCTCCATGTGGTCTAAGGGGTTCTACAGGCAGGAGCGATGCCAACTTGCTCCAGCTTGCCATGGCTCCTTTCTGCCACAAGCTCTAGCCTCTATTTCAGCTAGGACATGCATAAGCTCCTTGGCCAAATGCTGACGGCCTCTAGCTGAATATTGAGAACACCCCAATAATTATTTGAGGTGGATTAACATGGCTGAGCTGCCCTCTACTTGCATTAAGGGTAAATAATTATAGTAAGAAGGTTTGGGAGAAAATAGAATTAGCTGGGGGGGGGGGAGGGGGTTGGGGATGGTAAAAGTTAAAGGAATTTAGGTATAGGAGACATTATTTCAGGTTAGGTCTTAAAGAAGGTTAAAGTTTATATGACTGGTGTGGGTGAGGGAGGGCCGGCTCCAATCAGATTATGAGGGTAGGAGAAAAATAGATGGTTGGTTTTGGCGGGCTTAGAATTTGGGTCTGAAGAAATACGAGCACTGGCATCAACCCGCCCTCCCACCCGTGTTGTTGGGGTGGTTTGGAATATTTGTAAGTTTCCAGGGGTTTTATGTTTAGGGTGTTAGGGGATGGGGGAAGGTAGTGTTGCAGTAGAATAGGTTTGCACCCTAGTTCATAAAATTATTCACGCAAACGCCCCAGCCTACATGTCAGACCTAATAGACTTACCACCCAGGATTTCTAAAAAATCATCCCGCACATTCCTTAATCTGCACTTCCCCAATTGCAAAGGTCTAAAATACAAAACAACGCACGCATCAACCTTTTCCTACCTGAGCACACAATTCTGGAACGTGCTACCGCGCAACTTGAAAACGACCTATGAACTAATTAACTTCCGCAAACTTCTGAAGACCCATCTCTTTAACAAGATATGAACTCCACCAAATATATTCAGAACTGTCTTACAATATCTGCTTGTTATATTACTATCATGTTTTATCATTATCATATTACCCAAGATCCTTCTGTAATACTAAATGTCTATTTTCTTATATATTTCCATTATTCATGATGTATTGTAAGCAGGGGTGTGCTGGTAAATTTTTAACAACAGGCTCTTTCTCCGGACATAGCCAGCTCTGCAGTTGGAAGGGCCAGGGGTGGCCGGGGGTGGGGTGGGGTGGGGTGGGGGGAGCCTCCCTCCCTTTGTGCAGGCACGCTAGGCATACCTTTGCTGGCAGCCAATAAATGGACTGCCACCACTCCCAACGTCTTGCTCTGAGCAACATGCTGGAACTTCTCTCACATGGTATGGGATTTGCGTTCCAAGACGTATGACCAAAGACTTGCTGACCTGAACATGTATACTCTGGAGGAAAGGAGGAACAGGGGTGATATGATACAGACGTTCAAATACTTGAAAGGTATTAATCCGCAAAAAAATCTTTTCCGGAGATGGGAAGGCGGTAAAACGAGAGGACATGAAATGAGATTGAAGGGGGGCAGACTCAAAAAAGATGTCAGGAAGTATTTTTTCACGGAGAGGGTGGTGGATGCTTGGAATGCCCTCCCGCGGGAGGTGGTGGAGATGAAAACGGTAACGGAATTCAAACATGCGTGGGATAGGCATAAAGGAATTCTGTGCAGCAGGAATGGATCCTTAGAAGCTTAGCTGAAATTGGGTGGCGGAGCAGGTGGGGGGAAGAGGGTTGGTGGTTGGGAGGCTAGGATAGGGGAGGGCAGACTTATACGGTCTGTACCAGAGCCGGTGATGGGAGACGGGACTGGTGGTTGGGAGGCGGGAAATACTGCTGGGCAGACTTATATGTTCTGTGACCTGAAAAAGACAGGTACAAATTCAAGATATGAGTTTATCTTGGGCAGACTAGATGGACCATGCTGGTCTTTTTCTGCCGTCATCTACTATGTTACTATGTTACATGCTCGAGAAGTCCCAGCCTGCTGCCCAGAGCTGGAAACAAGGAGCGGAGAGCAGCAGTAGTCTATTTACGTGGCTGACAGGGCTCAGCATCCCCACCAGCAAAGTAAAAGATAATTCAGCAGGGGGCCCAAGCCCACATTTTGAGAGCCAGTTGTTAAAGTAGCCATGGAGGGCCCTACTTTAACAACCGGCTCCCAAAATTCTTAAAATCTTAACAACCGGCTCTTGTGAGCCTGTGAGAGCCTGCTCCATCACACCAGTGATTGTAAGCCACATTGAGCCTGCAAAGAGGTGGGAAAATGTGGGCTACAAATGCAATAATCTAAATAAATAAATAAATTTAAATGACACTTTGGAAATTGGTAAGATGGAATGATATGGAAGCGGTTTTGGGGGGGGGGGAGGGAGGTCTATGTACGACACCATCATGGGGCTTGGGGGGGGGGGGGGAATTGCATGATTTGGCGATACCACAAGTCATGTAAGAGCAACATAAAGAAAAATACTTAATATGGTTAGGTCGTGACCGATTAACCTGGGGAGAAACGGATAACAGTGAAATATATTGAGAAGTGCTGCGACCTAAGTTTTGCCCCAGGCCTAACTGTTTTTGGTATTTTTTAGAATGTTTGCATTGTATGTGAGGCATGCGAATACCTACGTTATGACCAGTTACAGTTTTACAGGGCCCTAACTTTAAATTTTGTAAACGTTTTATTGGCCTGTAGATTTTTCTGTCAAAAAAAAAAAAAAGAAATCCGAATGCGCTTTAGAAAACTTTAATGTGTCAGAAACCTCCGCTCACAGGACAAATCCCTCCTCTCAGTACCCTTCTCCACCACCGCCAACTCCAGGCTCCGCCCTTTCTGCCTCACCGCACCCTGTGCTTGGAATAAACTTCCTGAGCCCATTCGCCAAGCCCCCTCCCTGCCCATCTTGCTCAAAGCCCACCTCTTCAATGTAGCCTTGGGCACGTAACCTTCATACCTCTATTCAGGTAATCTAGACTGCCCCAATTTGACTGACTGTACATTTGTCCTTTAGATTGTAAGCTCCTTGAGCAGGGACTGTCCTTCTCTGTTACACTGTACAGCGCTGCGTAACCCTAGTAGCGCTTTAGAAATGTTAAGTAGTAGTAGTAGTATTTTGAAGTGTGTGTACTGGGATATTTCTGAAGCAAAAACAAGCTACAATCAGTTCTCTCCACCATCCCAGGAAAAGGGACTGTGAACCTAACAGGAGAAAGTACATGTCTCTGCTCTGGATCACATCTGCAGTCAGTTTGTTAAATGAGTAGCTTAGTCTGAACCAGCTGCTACTGTAGTGAAGCTTTTAAAAATAGGGAAACTGAAATAATTAAGACAAATTGCTTATTTTTTTATGCGCTGTGATTTATACCAGCAATTGGCACCGAAAGAACCATTTGTATGGAAAGTTGATTTTCCCCCAGATCTATTGACATTTTTTTCGTATTTAGCTTTTAGCAACTCGGTTATAAGCGAGATGCTGAATTTTAACAATGATACCGAGACTCAGTCATGTGCAGCCCGATTCGGCATGTTGCACTTTCTGTGGCTCCACATACCACCTATATTGGTAGCTGAGCCAAATGCTCTTCCAGTGAAAAAAAAAAATAAGAAACACAATCCAACCAGTGGTGTGTGAAAGAATTATTGTGCGCTCAAGGTCAGAGCAGTGACTCCCCATCAAATCACCTGAAGCGGTTTCAGCAGGACTCTTACATGACAGTTTAACTTGCAAGAGGCAGGGGGAGGAAAGGTCCAGAGCAATGTTTGTTTGACGTTTGTCCTCTCGTATAATTGACTTCTGTCCTATTATGGCTGTCTTCGGTTTGCTGCACACCCAAAGGTAACAAGTAGCAATAACGGTCTTTGCGTGGAAGCAGGTCTGAAATAATGCAAGTAAGAAAATTCAGTTGTTGGATAATTGTGAATTGGACTGGGTTCTTTTCTTTCAGCCTACATAGAACATTCTCCTGGATTCTATACATGTCGCTTAAATTTGGGCTCGGTTAGATGATTAATATCGAGATGATTATTTTTCCCAGAGTTCCGGGTATGACTCCTAAAGTTTTCCTCAAAAGGAGTGAAGCCTGTGAAAACTGGGATTACTTTAATCAGTGGGATTTGAATTAGAGACTTAAGTATATGTATTGTTAAATAACTTCTGGTTTTTAAAAGAGAAAGAATGTAATCAGATGTATTATTTCTAATACTGGGCAATAAGTATGTTTTCAATGAAATGATTTGACTATACACCGTATTGGCCTTGAAGAAGCCAACCAGATGATCAATGTGGAATAATGAATTAGACGAGTAATATCTGGGAATAATCAGGTTAATACCACGCTTTTTTTTTTCTGTTTACTGTTTAATTGATCTCCTTATCTTGTTTCACTCTCCCTATTTAGTGGTCTAAGGAAGAGAATAGAATTACCTGACTGAAATAATTCCTACATATTACTTTCTCTGTATTTCCAACAAGTTGTTTTATCACTTGTAAAAATTTAAATGGTTATAAATAAAAAATTTAAAAAAAATAATACATTTGGGCTCGGATCCCAGATCCAAACACAAACTAGTTAATAAGCCGTTAACAATTCAGTTGGTGTTAATTGACAGTCATTTGGGTTTACTCGCAGGTCTGCCTTGTGCCCTATTCCAGACGTGTAGCCAGACCTCGATTTTGTGGGGAGCCTGAGCCCAAAGTGTGGGGGAAGGGGCACATTTTGCCCTGCTTTCCCAACAATCTCAACCCCTGTTGCAACCCCACAAAAGTGGGCTGCCCTGCCAGCAGAATCCTTCCTGCAGGGATATTTGATGCCGCACTGCCTGCCCCACTTTCCTGCCCCGAAGCGCATGATCAGTTTTAGTGAAATTAACATTTGCGAAGCTCACGCATTCTCAATTTCACTAAAACTGAGCACGTGTGTGTGGGGAAGGGGGAAAGCAGACCTTGGAAGACTGAACCCAAAATTGTGTGTGTGTGTGTGTGTGTGTGTGGGGGGGGGGGGTCCAGGCCCCCAAGGTCCTCCGTGGCTGTGCCACTGCCCTATTCTACAAAGTGTATGCCTAAAGTGTATATCGTGCAATTCAAAAGGGGGTGTGGCCATGGGAGGGACATGGGTGGTCAGGGGTATTCCTAGAAATTAGGCAAGATGTTGAAAAATTGGGTTATTTACACGCCCAACTGCATTAGTTGCGTTCCAGCATTTACACCAGGTTTCAGCAGGGCGTAAGGGCAGAAGATCTGCACTAAATTAACATAAGAACATAAGAATACCCATATTGGGTCAGACCAATGGTCCATCTAGCCCAGTGTCCTGCTTCCAGCAGTGGCCAATCCAGGTCACAAGTACCGACAGAAACCCAATTAGCAGCACCATTCCATACTACCAATCCCAGAGAAAGCAGTGACTTCCCCATGTTTGTCTCAATGACAGACTATGGACTTTTTCTCCAGGAACTTGTCCAAACCTTTTTTAAACCCAGGTTTTTAAAAGTATTTGCTTGCAACTTTCCTGACTGCCCCCTAGTCTTTGTACTTTTGGAAAGAATAAAAAAATCAATTTACTTCACGTGATCTACTTGTTCCATAAAGGGCGCTCTGCACAGAGTGTTCTTTGCAGAATACTGGTTTAGCGTGGATCTTTCTATATATCTAACTTTGGGCACCAGTTATAGAATTTCAGAGCTGTCAAGGGATCCCAATTTTTGAGAGGGAGTTTTTGGTACACGCCCCCAGCTCTGCCCCACTCTGCATTGGTTCTACCCACTCTACTTCATGGCTCCGCTCCCTGGAACACCTCAATCCCACGGCCATTCCAAGAAATGTTTTATTTACACCAATGCAATGCAATGCAATGCAATGCGGAAGATGTTCGCTATTTTTGCATATCCTTTCCTGAAGAAGTAACGAAACAGTGAGAATTCTATGACTGTCGAGAGAAAGTGAAAGATCTAACGGGAAGATTCACAGGGATTTGAAATGACTATATATGTAACACCATTTTGCTAGAAAACTGATGGAGGCGCCCCTCGGATGTGGATTTTTTCCCCGGGTTTGAAGCTAAGTACGCTTTTTAGCCATATGTTTTTTTTTACATTTTATTCTCCTGTGTGAATTATATTCTTTACTCTTCTGACATATGACATTATATATATATTTTAGGCTTATTTTGAGATTACCTGTGCCTACAATTGTCTAATTATCAATTAGCCATACTCTGTTTTTTTTTACTACGGACTGGTTTAGCTAGTCCACTCTGTAGGTTTTTCGGAGGTGGTGGCTGGCCCATGATTGAAGCCTATATAGGTGTGTCCACTGAGTTGGTACCCTTGGCTACTGAGGCCTTTTATTTAAATCAGCTATGATATATTCTTTGAAGACAGCACAGATAATTCTAATAGCCTATTAGAGCAAGTAGTTGTTTTCAGTTTCTTATTCTTATTGCTCTAAGCAGAACCATTAATTTTCTTCCATTATTTACACCAGTAACAGCAGCGATGTGTAAGAGGGTGCATAAAGGAATCCTGTGCAGAAGGAAGGGATCCTCGGGAGCTTAGCCTAGAATGGGTGGCAGAGCTGGTGGTTGGGAGGCGGGGCTAGTGCTGGGCAGACTTATACGGTCTGTGCCAGAGCCGGTGGTGGAAGGCAGGGATAGTGCTGGGCAGACTTATACGGTCTGTGCCAGAGCTGGTGGTGGGAGGCGGGATTAGTGCTGGGCAGACTTATACGGTCTGTGCCAGAGCTGGTGGTGGGAGGTGGTACTGGTAGTTGGGAGGCGAGGATAGTGCTGGGCAGACTTATATGGTCTATGCCAGAGCTGGTGGTGGGAGGTGGGACTGGTAGTTGGGAGGCGAGGATAGTGCTGGGTAGACTTATACGGTCTGTGCCGGGGCTGGTGGTTGGGAGGCGGGACTAGTGCTGGGCAGACTTATACGGTCTGTGCCAGAGCTGGTGGTGGGAGGCGGGGTTGGTGGTTGGGAGGCGGGGATAGTGCTGGGCAGACTTATACGGTCTGTGCCCTGAAGAGGACAGTACAAATAAAAAAGTAGCACATATGAATTTATCTTCTTGGGCAGACTGGATGGACCATGCAGGTCTTTTTCTGCTATCATCTACTATGTTACTATATTTCAGTTTTTTACACCCCCTATCCAGCATCTATTCCCCCCAGAGACATAACCAGGAGGGGGCCTTGGACCCCCACTTTGAGCTTAAGCCCACTCCAAAACTGTGGCACTGGTTGAATCGCTGATGGAGCTGCCCAAGCCCTGCAAGTTGAAGAGGTCCACTGGTTGGCAGTGTGCTTCATCCACCGATGCTGGACCTCCCGTATATGCTCAGTTCAGGCTCTTGAAATTGGAAAATAAGATGATACCTTTTTATTGTACTAGCCTAATACCCTTTTCAATTAAGCTTTCAGAGGCCAAAACCTCCTGTCTCAGGTGAGGTAAGGACAGGACAGTATACTACTGCTACGGCATCCTCTCCTGACCTGAGAAAGGAAGTGTTGGTCTCTAAAGAGTAACCAAAGATGTATTAAAATCAGTCCAAGATAAAGGTATCACCTTATTTTCTATTCTGTGTTTTATTTGCATTTATTAACCATTATTAAACACAGCTACCAAATTACTCAATCCTAAATTAAAAATAAAATTATTTTCTGTACCTTTGTTGTCTGGCCATTTACTTTTTCTAAATGTGTTGGTACCAGTCTCTTGATTCTATTTTCCTTCTTCTTCTCTTAACTCTCTTGCCAGAATTTCCTGTCCATTTTGTCATTTTTCTCTCCTTCCTTCAATTTATTTTTTTTTGCCTCTCTCTGTCCAGATTTAAATTATTCTTACTATTTCCATTCTTTAAATTTCCTTTTTACTTTATCTACCTATGACTTTTTATCTTTCCTCACCTTTCTTCTCTCCATGCCCCTTCCTCTTATTCTCCACTCTTTCACTATCTATCCTCACCCCTTTTCCAACCAGCATCTCCCCTCTTTCTCTCCCCATCCTTCCAGTATCTCCCCTTCTTTCTCTCTCTCTCTGCGTCCTTCTATCCAGTGTCTCTTCTTTCTCTCCCTATCCTTCCATCCAGCATCTTCCCTCATTCTCTCCTACCCGTCCATCCAGTGTCTTCCCTCTCTCTCTCTCCCCCATCCTTCCATCCATCTACCCTCTCCAATCCTTCCATCCAGTGTCTCCCTCTATCTCCCCTTCCTTCTAGCCAGTTCTCTCTCTACCCTTTTCCATTCAGCTTGTCCCCCCTCTCTCTCTCCCCATCCTTCCAGTGTCTCCTTCTTTCTCTCTGCATCCTTCTATCCAGCGTCTCCCTCCTCTCTCTACCCTTCCATCCAGTGTCTTCCTACTTTCTTTCCCCATCCTTCCATCCAACATCAACCCTCTCCCCCAATCCTTCCATCACTGGATGGAAGGATTGGGGGAGAGGGTTGATGTTGGATGGAAGGATGGGGAAAGAAAGTAGGAAGACACTGGATGGAAGGGTAGAGAAGGACTCTCTCTCTCTTTCTACCCTTTTCCATTCAGCATGTCGCCTCTCCCTCCCCATCCTTCCAGTGTCTTTTCTTTCTCTCCCTACCCTTCTATCCAGCGTCTTCTTTTATTCAGCCCCCTCCTTACAGAATGTTCCCTCTTTCTCTCCCTCCTTTCATCCTGCATTTGATTTCTCCTCTTTCTCTCTCCGTCTGACCAGCCAGGGTCTCCCCCTTTCTCCCTAGCAGCTTCTCAGCCCTTTTCCATGTCCCTTTTTCTCTCCCCGCCATCTTTCCACTCATCTCTCTCTATGCACTCCTGTTCCATCCTGCCTCCCCACTCTTCTTTCATTTTCTCTCCATTTAGTACCTCCTTCCTTCCTCCCTCTCCACTCCCTTTCCTTGATGAGCAGCAGCGGCAACGGCAGAAAGAAGAAAAGCAAGCGCGGGGCCGCAGCAGTCTTTAAGCATGCGCTATCGGCTCTGCCATCCTCTTCCCCTGCTGACGTCAACTTCCTGTTCTGGGGGCACAGGACCGCAGATCCAACAGTGCATGTCTGAAGGCTAAGCCTCCCCAGCCCAACCATTACCTTCCCCTGCCTCCTTCTCAAATTCGGTGCAGGAAAGAAGTTCATCGTCAGAACAATTACAAAACCTCCCCCTGTAACTGAGATGCACTTCCTGCTGCCCTTCCGTTCCGGTGGCAGAGCCTCGCTGTGACTGTGAGCCTGCCTGAGTGTTGCAGCACGTGGCTCCACTATTTACAGTCAGTTACCGACCAAGACAGGGAGGGAGGGAGCGGAGGCAGCAGCAGATCCAGCAAGTGCCAAAGAAGCGGGTAATGTTGAGGGGGAGGAGTATTTGGGTCTCTTATTTATTGCTTTGCTTTGCTTAACTTAGGGGGGGGGGCAAGACAGTGGGGCAATGTTGGATTGGGGCAGAGAGAGAGAGAGGGTTTATACGTCAAAATAAAAATAAATATTTTGTTTCATGCAGATCTCTTTTGTTTAAACATAACTAAATGGGCTATAAGCCCCTAATGCAGTCCATTTTGTTCTTGTGATGATTTATACTGTGCCAAAATTGAAAACTCTTATCTCAGTCTGGTCATTAATAAAAGAGCTCGTTGTGAACGCTATCCACCCTAAAAGGCTGTTTGTGCATAGTGTTTTGCGGTTGAAGGATTGTGTGTTGGCCTTACTGAAGTGACATCAACACTTTAATTTAATTTTAGTTTGTTTGTCATAACATCAGACATGATTTTAGAATATTTTGGAGGATATGATGTCGAATTGTTCCATAGATGTGTATGTGATTTAGTGATGGTAAGTGCTTGAAATAATTGAGTTTAAAATATGATATGTCATTTATGATTTATAAATCCTTTTTGACATGCACATAGAAGAATTTCTTGTCAATAACCAGCAGCCCTTCCTTGGGACTCAGTCTCTTCTCCGCCATGACAAAATTATATACCGAATACACTGCAAGAAAACTTTCATTTGCTAACCATCAATCTCACTAATTAGGGTGGTGCTTGTAACTTTTCACATTTGGGATGTTGTACTTATTTTTTTTTTTCTGTGTGTTGACAATTATGGATGTAAGCCCCACCCCCTAACCCCACCCCCTTTAGCCTTCCCAAACAGTTGGGCCACCGACCGCCTATGCTCCTGAGGATCCCAGTTGTCAAGGTTTGCTTCTCATGTGTTCAGTGCGATGCAATGACGACTCCCGTCTGTCACCATGGCACCAACATTTGGTTATGGCTGTCATGCTAAATGCAACACATGCACTAAACATGGATGTGATATGTTATACTTCTCTGTAACTGCTCTGTACTCACGAATGCCTTCAGCCTTTATGCCTGCGCTGATTCCCTATGTATGCAATTTTACCTTTCAGTTCATACTTTAGGATTACGTTTGGAATATTTGCCATTGGATTAATTCACCCTGACAGCATAGGCATCGGTGGTGTGAAAAATAAATTGAGCTGGAAGGTGTGAGAAGGCCTCAGTGTCTGCCATACTAAGTCATTTATTTTATGGAAGGGATTCAAGGTTAGATGGTCTTGAGTCTAAGAGTACGACTACTACTACTACTAATCTTTCCTATAGTGCTTTTAGACATACCCAGAACTGTTCACATACACATAACTGACAGAACCTACTTGACAGAGCTTACAATCTATTCAAGATAGGCTAACAGTACAAAGAAGGGACTAACCAGGGCCGCCGAGAGACTGGGCCAGGCCCGGGACAAAGCCACCCCGACCCCCCCCCCCCCCCCCCGAGGTCGCCGGGCCCCCTTCCACCCGCCACCGGCCCTCTCTCCATCCCCGGGCCCTCTGCACTGACCTTAAGTGCCTCACCATCGAAACGCAGCAAGCAGCGGCAGACCACTCCTTCCTTCTGTGTCCCACCCTCGCGGAAGTTACGTCAGGCGAGGGCGGGACACAGAAGGAAGAAGTGGTCTGCCACTGCTTGCTATGCTTTCGAAGGTGAGGCACTTAAATTCAATGCCAGGGAGCGACAGAGGGTGGGCGGGCTGGACTGTGGCGGCGGTGCCGGGCCCCCCCCCCGGAGGCCCGGGCCCGGGGAATTTTGTCCCCCCTGTCCCCCCCTCTCGGCGGCTCTGGGACTAACAAAAAAACAAACCAAAACCAGAGGCATGAAGAAGGTTGAATAAAACACACAGTCCAGTGCGCTACGGTGAAAGTCACTTTTATTAAAACGAGCCAGACATGGCCTTGTTTTGGCTTGCACCTGCATCTGGGGCATAAACAGTAATCCTGTAGTTTTATTCAGTCTCCAAATAGGAAAACTGTATCTGACAGATGTTCCCAATAATAATCCACTTATAAAGACTGTTCTCAAAACACAGGCTCATTTGAATATACATATAGTAGCTCAGTAAATGATGGCAGATAAAGACCCATATAGTTCATTCAACCTGTCCAACCAGGCGACCAGAGACATGCCCGCCATTCTGTGCAGGCCCCAGTCACCAATGCTTAAATTTTGGTTGTCAAGTCTCCACCATGTAGCCATATTTATTTATTTGGATTTTGCTCACACCTTCAGTAGTAGCTCAGTAGCAGCTCAAGGTGAGTTACATGGTAACATAGTAGATGACGGCAGAGAAAGACCTGCACGGTCCATCCAATCTGCCCAGCAAGATAAACTCATATGTGCTTCCTTTTGTGTATACCTGACCTTGATTAGTATCTTTCAAGATTCAAAAATATGATCGGGATTGAACCACTGTACAAATTAAATTGAGTAATCAGAATACAAGCAGGGTTCTAATTCAATATGGCACAAATGTGTAAATGGAGGAAAAAGCTTCGAGAAAACTCCTCTTGTATACAAACAGATACTTTAATCGGAGTTGGACTTCCTCATCATCGGCTGAAAAAAACCTCCAAATGTTTAATGTCAAGGTGAACAGAAAAACTTTCAAACTTAGCTTTAATGTCCTTTGGTAAACTTGGTCTCAGTGTCTTTCTATAAACGTTGGCTGTGATCTACGGCGGCCAGCGTTTCGAATTCCTTCTGCTTCAGGATCACAGACCACGTGCTCTAAAAGTCAAAAATAACATCACATTAGTAGGCAGCATCGGTTCTGTGCCTATAGAAAACAAAGTGCCTACCCCTGCTCAATCTTGCCGGATGACGTTAAGAGCCCTTTTGAAATCTGCCTTTTTCCAGGAATGGCGTCTCAGTTGCGACCGCCGGCAAAATTAAAGGTAAAATTACATATGGCATCTATCCACTGCAGGGAAAAAAAAGGGTTTTTTCCTGGGGGTAAGGAGAGATTCAGGGAGTTTTGTGCATTCATAGAACTTCCTGACCGCATGTTTCTGCCACCTTGCTGTGTTTTCTGATCACGCACAGTGTAAACAGAGAAATTCTCCAGCCACTGGTTCACTTTTTACTGCAAGCTTCAGAAAGGAATTTCAGGCCTAGCTGCAGCCAGTGGCAGCCATCACCCAGCAGCAAAGTGGCCTAGGAGTGCCCTTCACAGCGCTTGCAAAGGCGATGACTTAAGACCTTAGTGAATTGTTTGAATTGAAGAAGCTGAATGTCGGCTGTCATTGGAAGCAGAAAGACATTTAGTACATTTGAGAGTTAATGATTTTAGTTCCCTAGGCTGCTGAAAAGAGAGAGGGGGGGTGGGCACCCATCCTCAATAAGAGGTTTCAAAATATAGTAATTCCATAGTGTCAGCCAGTACAGTATCACGCAGTCATGGCACACAACTGTTACTGCAGGGGGTTCATCATTCTTCTAGAACTCATTACTTCTGGAAATCTACTACCACAATCATACAATTTTCATTCTAGAAACGACTCCTCAATCAGTCGCACAGGCCTCTATCTGTCTTTCTTTTTTTTTTTTTTGCAGACTAATGCAATTTTCTTTCTCTAACTTGACCCTAATAGATTAGCCAAGTGTATGAGGCTTTCTTTTCTCTAATGTGATTGCAGCCATGCAGAAAGCCCAAGCATTGCCTGATATAACTCTTTTTCATACAAAATTCAATTTAAATAGCTCCTAATTTAAGCCTCTACTCTGCTTGCCACCTATTAATTTTCTTTGAAGGAGCCTTTTTTCTTTTTCGTTTCAGTAACTCCGGAGGATGTCTACTGCAAAGCATTTACTGGAAAGGATAAAGGCAGCCTCCTGTTTCACCTGGTCAGCAGGCTGTCTTGGTTTTTTCCCCCTCCACCTCTGAAGATGAACTGATCTTTAATGATGAAAGATTTGTTTAGATTAGAAAAGGGGAGGAGGGGACGGAACTCTCCTGTATGGACTCTCCAATCCTCTCAACAATGTCTTCTGACAGCCCCCTCCTTCTGCCAGGTTTGCCTGGATACCTCCAGAATGTCTTACTTCAGTGTAGTCACCCCTACCTTCTGGAATAGCCTCCTTGTTTATCTTTAGTACATAAGTAATGCCACACTGGGAAAAGACCAAGGGTCCATCGAGCCCAGCATCCTGTCCACGACAGCGGCCAATCCAGACCAAGGGCACCTGGCAAGCTTCCCAAACGTACAAACATTCTATACATGTTATTCCTGGAATTGTGGATTTTTCCCAAGTCCATTTAGTAGTGGTTTATGGACTTGTTCTTTAGGAAACCGTCTAACCCCTTTTTAAACTCTGCTAAGCTAACCGCCTTCACCACGTTCTCCGGCAACAAATCCAGACTTTAATTATGCGCAGGGCCGGTCTTAGCAAGTACGGGGCCCTATGCAGACCAATTTGATGGGGCCCCACCCTAGCCCCGCCCCCACCCGAGCTCCAGGGCCGGCCACCTCTCCCTCCGAGCTCCAAGGCCCCCAGTTCCAGGGCTTGTCAGTCCTGCACAGTCAATGCCAACTGAAAACCATGTCTTTTTCACAAACACAGATACACCCTAATCCACTATAGAATAAGTGGCAATATTTAAACTTTCTATTTAGACAAAAATTAAACTGAACCCCCAAGATGCCAGACTCTGCATACAATTCAACACCACAGAAACAGAAAATGTCCCCTAGTACTGTGCAAAATATAAAGACAACAGATGTAAATTTGAAAAAAAACTAACAAATACCAATCACCACTTTACAAATTAACAAATAGAAATAAAACAAATATAGAAAATAAAATAATACCATTTTATTGGACTAATACATTTAGCTTTCAGAGGCCAAAACCTCCGTCCTCAGGTAGTCAGGGAGGAGAAGGCCATAGCGGAGAAACTGAATGAATTCTTTGGTTCGGTCTTTATGGAAGAAGATGTAAGAGATCTGCCTGTACCGGAAATGGGTTTCATGGGTAATGATGCTGAGGATTTGAAAGAAATCTTGGTGAACCTGGAAGATGTACTGAGCCAAATTGACAAATGAAAGAGTAGTAAATCACCTGGCCCAGATGGCATACATCCAAGTGTACTCAAAGAAGTCAAGCATGAAATTGCTGATCTGTTGTTAGTAACACGTATTAATTTGCCCAGTAAGGGTTTTCCTCATAATTATTGAGCATTGTTGGGAGTTTTTTTTTTTTACCTATGATTACTTTTTAACTGTGCTTAAAATTTTTCAGCCAAGTTTGCGTTCTGGTTTAAGTAACCGTAATCCTCAGGAGCTTAGCCTAGAATGGGTGGCAGAGCTGGTGGTTGGGAGGCGGGGTTGGTGGTTGGGAGGCGGGGATAGTGCTGGGCAGACTTATACGGTCTGTGCCAGAGCTGGTGGTGGGTGGCAGGGATAGTGCTGGGCAGACTTATACGGTCTGTGCCAGAGCTGGTGGTTGGGAGGCGGGGTTGGTGGTTGGGAGGCGGGGATAGGGCTGGCCAGACTTATACGGTCTGTGCACTGAAGAGGACAGTACAAATAAAAAAAGTAGCACATATGAATTTATCTTCTTGGGCAGACTGGATGGACCGTGCAGGTCTTTTTCTGCCGTCATCTACTATGTTACTATGTAATACAGTATAGAGCTGTTACAGTATCCTATCCTGACCTGAGGAAGGGGGCTTTGTTCTCCGAAAGTTAGTCAAAATGTATTAAAATTAGTCCAATAAAAAGATTACCTTATTTACATGTTCTATTATAAACATTTATTAACACAGCTACAATACTACTTTATCCTAAAGCAAAAAAATAAAAATATATATTTTATTTACAGTTTGTCGTCTCTGGTTTCTGCTTTCCTCATCTTCTTTTCACTGTCTTCCTTCCATCCAGCATCTGTCTTCGTTCTTTCTCTGCCATCCAGTGTCTGCCCTCTCTGCTGTCCCCTCCATCCAATGTCTGCCCTCTCTCCCTGCCCCTTCCGTGCACATCTGCCCTCTATCTCTGCCCCTTCCATCCACCATCTGCCCGTCTGCCCTCTCCCCCTTCCATTCACTATCTGCCCTTTCCATCCCTTCCATCCACTGTCTGCCCTTTCTCTCTGCCCCTTCAATCCACCATTTGCCATCCCTCTCCCATCCATCCGGGTCTGCCCTCCCTCTCGCTCCCCCTTCCATCCAGGATCTGCCCCTCTCTCTGCCCCTTTTTTTCAGCCCCCAGTTCCAGCCCCACTATCCCACCAGTCCCCCATTTCAGCCCCAGCCCTTTTCTCCCACCAGTCCCGAGCTTCAGCCCCCAGCCACTCCTCCCTGTTCCCTTTTCAGCCCCCAGTTTCAACCCCAGTCCCAAGCCCTTTTCTCTCACCAGTCCCAAGCTTCAGCCCCAGCCACTTCTCCCTATCTCCTTTTCAGCCCCCAGTACCCACAGTTTCAGCCCCTGCCCCTTTTCAGCCTCCAGTCCCAGTACTAGCCCCCTTATCCCACCTTCACTCCTTTTCAGCCCCCAGTTCCAGCCCCCTTCATCCACATGCCTTGTATTAGAGCCCCCCTTTTCAGCCCCAGAACCATTCTCCCACCTGACCCACGCATGCCCCATTTTCCCACCAGCCCCATGCATGGCCCCCATTTCCCATATGGCCCCTTCTCAAACCCCAGTTCCAGCCCCCTTCTCCCATCTGAGTCCCCCTTACCCCCTCCCCCATCTGAGAACCCCCATCCCACACCCTTCTCCCATCTGAGTCCCCCTTACCCGCTCCCCCCATCTGAGAACCCCCATCCCGCACCCTTCTCCCATCTGAGTCCCCCTTACCCCCTCCCCCCATCTGAGAACCCCCACCCGCACCCTTCTCCCATCTGAGTCCCCCTTACCCCCTCCCCCATCTGAGAACCCCCACCCTGCATCCTTCTCCCATGAGTCCCCCTTACCCCCTCCCCCATCTGAGAACCCCCACCCCACACCCTTCTCCCATCTGAGTCCCCCTTACCCCTCCCCCCATCTGAGAACCCCCATCCCACACCCTTCTCCCATCTGAGTCCCCCTTACCCCAACTGAGAACCCCCATCCCACACCCTTCTCCCATCTGAGTACTCCCCACCCGACCCGACCCACCTACCAACTCTGTTCTCCTGCTGCCACCCACTAACTTTAAAAAAAATTTGAGAAGCGCCGAGTAGCAGGCAGCACCTCGCGTCTGCCCTGCTAGTAAAAATCTCCTGCACGTCGTCGGGCCTTTCCGCTGCCGCATTGAGTCCCGCCCTCCTCTGAGGTAATAGGCTATTACCTCAGAGGAGGGCGGGACTCAATGTGGCAGCGGGAAGGCCCGACGACATGCAGGAGATTTTTACTAGCAGGGCAGACGCGAGGCGCTGCCTGCTACTCGGCGCTTCTCAATTTTTTTTAAAGGTAACAGTGATCGATCGTCGGGGGAGTGGGAGCGGCGGGCGGGGCGACCACAGGCGCGCCGCGCGGGGCCCCCTTGAGCGCGGGGCCCTATGCGGCCGCCTCGGTCGCCTCGCCCTAAGACCGGCCCTGATTATGCGTTGGGTGAAGAAAAATTTTCTCCGATTTGTTTTTAATTTACTACACTGTAGTTTCATCGCATGCCCCCTAGTCCTAGTATTTTTGGAAAGTGTGAACAGACGCTTCACATCCACCTGTTCCACTCCACTCATCTTTGACTTGAAACATCCTTTGAGAAGCTCAAATCTCTCTTGCTTTTCCAGTTGCTTCCCAGGGTTACGTGGAGGCCTATTTTCAAAGCACTTAGACTTACAAAGTTCCGTAGTAACCTATGGAACTTTGTAAGTGCTTTGAAAATGAGCCTCATAGTAACATAGTATGTGACGGCAGATAAAGACCAGTCTGCCCAACAGTCACACTCATTATCAATTCATGATTAAATCAACAATGAATGTGATATTATACACTGTATCACAAGTCTTTCTTTGGTGTTGATTGGACATAGACTGTAGAAATCTGCCCGACTCTGTCCTTACGTTCCACCTACAGGAGTTGCCGTCAATGTCTATTCCAGCCTATCCGAATATGTCTTGTCATTTGCGGGACCCAGGCTGTAAAGGTCTGCCCAGCACTGCCCTCAGTTCCAGCTACTGAAGTTGCCATTGAAGCCCTTTCCAGCCTATCCTAAACTTTTTATTATTGTTTTATACCATCTATTTTCTAGATAGAGTTCCTCTGTATTCATCCCGTGCCTTTTGGAATTCCATTACTGTTTTGTCTCTACCACCTCCCTCAGAAGGGCATTCCAGGCATCGACCACCCTCTTTGTAAAAAAGAATTTCCTGATATTACTCCTAAGCCTACCACCCTGCAACCTCAGTTCATGTCCTCTAGTTTTATTTATTATTTATTTGTTACATTTGTATCCCACATTTTCCCACCTATTTGTAGGCTCACTGTGGCTTACATAGTACCGGAGAGGCGTTTGCAGACTCCGGTGTAAACAAATACATAGTTAAGTTGTGGTAAGATAAAGTTCATGTAGTATAAAGGGGCAGAATCGAATGGCGCCGGCCATCTATATGGCCGGCACCGCAAAGGGCGGTCCCGAACCGTATTATCGAAAAAGATAGCCGGCCATCTTTCGTTTTGATAATATGGTTGGGGCCGGCCAAATGTCAGAGATGGCCGGCATCGGTTTTCGCCGATAATGGAAACCAAGGCCGGCCATCTCAAACCCGGCCAAATCCAAGGCATTTGGTCGTGGGAGGGGCCAGCATTTGTGGTGCACTGGTCCCCTTGACATGCCAGGACACCAACCGGGCACGCTAGGGGGCACTGCAGTGGACTTAAAAAATTGCTCCCAGGTGCATACCTCCCTTACCTTGTGTGTTGAGCCCCCCCAAATCCCCCCAAAACCCACTACCCACAACTCTACACCACTACCATAGCCCTTATGGGTGAAGGGGGGCACCTACATGTGGGTACAGTGGATTTTGGGGGGGAGGGAGTTGGAGGGCTCCCATTTACCACCACAAGTGTAACAGGTGGGGGGGGGGGATGGGCCTGGGTCCACCTGCCTGAAGTGCACTGCACCCACTAAAAACTGCTCCATGGACCTGCATACTGCTGTCAGGGAGCTGGGTATGACATTTCAGGCTGGCATAGAGGCTGGCAAAAGAATGTTTTTTATCTTTTGGGTGGGAGGGGGTTGGTGACCACTGGAGGAGTAAGGGGAGGTCATCCCCGATTCCCTCTGGTGGTCATCTGCTCAGTTGGGGCACTTTTTTGAGGCTTGGTCCTAAAATCAAATGGACCAATTGAAGCAGGCGAAATGCTCCTCAGAGCCGGCCTTCTTTTTTCCATTATCGGGCGAAGCCAGCCATCTCATAACGGTGCCCTCGTCCCGCCTTCCATACCCTGCTGAAACGCCCCCTTAAACTTTGGCCAGCCCTGCGACGGAAAGCAATTGAAGCAGGCGAAAATCAGCTTTCAATTATACCGATTTCGCCGGCTTCAGGAGATCGCTGGCCATCTCCCGATTTGTGTCGGAAGATGGCCGGCGATCTCCTTCGGAAATAAGCTGGATAGTAAATGACGGCAGATAAAGACCTGTATGGTCCATCCAGTCTGCTGAGGAGGAAGGAGGTGTTTTAGAGAGCTCTGCTGACTTCCAGTGGAAAGGGAGTGAGACCTAGCTCCCTCCCCAAAGATGAGGAGGGTCCCTGGGGAGAAGGCCTCAGGAAAGTCCCAGGCTATGGGGCCTCCTGGGGCCCGGGACCAGAAGGCCGAAAGGAGTGGCTCTCTCCCTGGTTTGACTACCGGGAGAAGGGAAAGGAGTCCAGTGGACCGAAGGGAAAAGCAGCCCAGTGGAGGCCACCAGAGCATTTCCCCCTCCATGGCCCAGCTTGCGGAAGGTAAGCGAGAAGACAGTGGAGGGGGGAGGAAGATAGTACAGGCCCCAGAAGGGCGCTTCCAAGGAAGGGAGAAGGAAGAGGCGATGGAAGTTTGCCAGAAGCCTTTGCTGGAGGCAGCTGAGAGTGAGAGTGAGGAGAGTGGATCGTCAGATGAGGAGTTCCTTGAAGTGAGCTATGACCCTGATGATCCAGCAAGTAGTGTGGTAAATATTGTAAGACGAATTAAGCTGGTGGAAAAAGAAGTAGTGGAGCTAGGAAAACGTCTGAAAATGGCAAGAACTATGTGTAAATTTGCCCCAGCGGAGCACAGACAAATGTATGTTAAAGAGGAAGCCCGGATATCAAAGTTGTTGGGGAAAAAAGAACACTTGTGAACTGTTTAAAAAAGGGCTCTGTGAATCCTTTGAGGGAGCTCTATGTTAACCGAGAAAGGATGGCTTCAATACCACAGTCTGGGGGTTCAGGAACACTACAGTTGCAGCAAGCTTCAGTGTCTTCAGCAGCATTGGACTCAAAAGAGTTGTCTGGGTTCAGAGGTGACCCCACTTTAAAATACATGAGACAGTTGGCAACACAGTCTAGAGCACTTACCCAGCAGCCAGAGGATAAGGAGGCAGCGGCAGGACATGGCTCTGAGGTGGGGGCTGGAGTAGAGATCCTACCTGTGGAGGGGAGGATAGAACTCAGTAACTTTTCAAAACTCCAGATAATGGAGGCAGCAGAGGGAGACGCAGGTAGCAGCCTGTTTTCTACAGAGGTGGTGGTCGAAGTCTCAGAGGGCTTACCTGCAGTTGTGCAAACAGCAGAGACAGTTGCCGTGAAGGAGGCCCTGTTGGAAAAGGGTCAGCAGAGGCAGACTCTGGTATTTTTGGCTGGGTCTGCAATGACTGAAGTGGAAACCGAAGCAGCATGGCATCTGGAGAAGCCCCGCCCACGAAGTCCGGGAGCAGGGGAGGTCTTCCCTGAGCATGGAGTAGCTGGCGGTTTACAGGAGAGGGGTCGGAGAGAGAGGAATAGGAGCGGGCAGCAGCTGGGAGCTCATTTGACCAGCTGTCCATTACAAGAGGTGAAATCGGGGGGTGCTAACAGCCAGCCTGTGGCGGAATCAGGAACAGACAAGCCATGCCCCCGGGAAGCGCCAGCCATTGGGAGAACGCAGGAGGGACTGCACCAGAAGCAAGGGGGAAGTAACCCGATTGTTGAGAGACTTTCGTTGACTACAGAAGTGGACATGGCAAGTCTAACAGATGTGCAGCGGGTGGTGGAGCAGACCTGCCAGCAGGACGGCTGGGAGCGAGGAGCCAAGGGGAGCGGCGGAGTTCCGGAGGCTTCGCCCCTGGTGCCGGAGGTTGGAGAGAGTTCGGGGGCAGAGCGAGCAGGGAGTCTGGTATCGCCAGCTGCAGACCTGACTGGGCAGGTGCCAGAGTATCGCCAGGAGACAGAGGAGAGGAGGCGATTAGCCCAGAGGCTGGAGCCTGCAGTGGCAGGGACGAGCAGGGACGTTCCAGGAAGTGGAGATGGGCAGGACAATCAGTTGGAGGCAGCCCAAGCCGCAGAACTGACTATGGACGTTGCTGGATGTTTGTCTGAGAGGGAAGGGGACGGGGGGCAACGGGAGGGGGAGGGGGCGGTGGATATTGAGGAAGGGAGAGGGATGAGGGGAGGGGCAGAGGGACAGAAGGGGGGGGAGGCAGAGGGAAGGGCTGGAACAAGTGTGGAGGGGGGGCGGGGGGGGCGGGGGTCCAAGTCCTTTGCGGCAGTAGTCCAGGGAGGGGGAAGGAGGGAGGGGGGGAGATCGGGTGGTTTTGAGGGCCCAGGGAGGGGTTGGGGGGGAGCGGGGACAGGGGGTGGACAGCTGCCTAAGCGGCGAAATGTGGTACAGCTCAAATGGATAGGGGAGGGGGCAATGCCCTCCAGGGATCGGGTCTTGAGGCTGGTGATGGGGATGGGGTTTATACCCGAGGACTTTTACGCGTGTATACACCCCATCAACATCCCAGAATATGACTTGAGCTTCATGACCCAGAGGGGGATGGAAATATTCTGGGAAAGGTACGAGGGGGTGAGGGGAAAGGGGGAGTGGCGGGACCTCAGGGCCATTCCAGTCAGCAAGCCGGACCTGGTGCAGATCACCCTGCTCGTGAGAAATGAGTCTATCTCTGGGGCAGATTTAGCCTACTGGCTACAGAGGTACGCGGAGCTGAGATCCCCACTTACAAAGTTACCGGATCCAAGCAGGGTTTGGGCAGGAGGTTGGGGAGCCCTGGTCAAATTGAGACAGGAGAGCCATGTGGTCCAGCACATTCCTTCGGCTGCCTTTATCGGTCGTGACAGGATACTGTGCTTTTACAAGGGGCAGCCGCGGCAGTGCTTCAGATGTGGTTCGTTTAGGCACTTCAGCATGTCATGCCCAGTGGTAAAGTGTGGAAGATGCGGGGATCAGCATGCCACAGAGGACTGCACCGCGATCAGGTGCAACCTCTGCGGCGGGTTAGGCCATGCATATCGGAACTGCCCTAGGGCGGCCCATAACGAGTGGGATATGTGGGGGAAGGGACGGGGAGGGGGGGTAATGGAGGAGGGGATAGGGCAGGGGGTGATAGGCAGGGAGGGGCAAGGGGGGGAGAAGGAGGGGATGCAGGAGGGGGGGCGGCAGGGGGCTGGGTCAGGAGTGGAGCAGGGGGGAGAGGGGGAGTGGGTACAAGTGCCACAGAGGAAAGGGAAGTTTCGGAGGGGGGGGGAAAGTAGGGGTGGGCAGGGAGGGGTCGCTGCAGGGGAAGAGGGGGGGGAACAGATTTCAGGTGTTGGAGGAGGAGGAGGAGGATAGGGAGGTTGGGAGGGAGGAGGAAGAACAGGGGGAAGGAGAAGAGGTGGAGTTAATGGAGGAAGAGGGGGCGGCAGGGGGGATTGGAGAGGGCAAACGGAAATATGAGGAAGCACTGGAGGAGGGTACTGGTGGTAGGAAGAAGGGCGGGAAGGCTCTGGGGGGAGGGGGAGGGGTGAGGGAGGAGGAAGAGGGAAGGGAGGGAGGGAGGGGAAAGGGGAGTAAGAGGAAAGCTGAGGGGGCCGGGCAGGTGGTGAAGGCCCAAGTGCAGGCTTGGGGGGACAGAGTGGAGCTAGAGGAGGATCTGGAGGACTTGGAGGACTTGGGGGAGGTGGAGGACTCGGAGGAGGAGGTAGGGGGCGGGGGTGAAGAGGGGAGAGGGAGGGATCAGGGGGTGGGTCCGGATAGAGCAAAGAAGAAAGGAAGGAAGAAAGGGGGAGGGGGGGGGGTAAGGTGCAGACAGGACGGCTGCAGGGGGGGGAGGGGGATCTGGCAGGGGATGATGTAGACCGCATAGCAGAGGACCTGCTTCAGGGTAAGAAGGGGGTATCCCAGGAGATAAGGAAAGAAGTTGGGAGTGAGCAGACCCGTGACTCGCAATGAGGATGGCAGGCTTAGTGTTGACATTTGCCACGCTGAATGTGGCCAGCATCGCCTCTCCGAAGAAGCAGGGTTTAGCGTATGACTGGTTCGCGAGGGTCCAAGCAGATTGCTTCCTGCTCCAGGAGACTCGGCTGCGGTCCATTGAGGTGATCAGGCGGGCAAGGCGGGCCTGGAAGTGGGGTCCCTCGGTGTGGGGGTTGGCGGGGGAGCGGTATGGTGGGGTGGGGATCTTATTTAAGTCCCACGGGTGAATATTCAGCGAGTGGTGGAGCTGGGGGTGGGGAGATGTCTTGTTGTGGATGCGATTTGGGAGGATAGAGCACTGAGGGTGGTGAATGTGTACGGGCCCCAAAGCAAGAAGGAAAGGGTGCTCCTCTTTGGGAAGATCAAGCCCTACCTATACACTTCGCGCCAAGTAGTCTGGGGGGGAGATTTTAACACCATATTGCGGAAAAAAGGATAGTGGGGGACGATCGGTACAGGTGGGCTATGACGGGGTGAGGCTGGCAGGGATCATGCGGGAGGCGGAGCTGGTAGACGCGCATGTGGCCTTCTGTGAGGAACAGGAGGGGTTCACGTTCTTTCGAGGGCAGTGTAAAAGTAGAATCGATAGATTCCTGGTAAAGAAGGGGGTTTGTCTGGGGGGTCCACGAACCGTGGACGTGGACTTTTCAGACCACCACATGGTCCTCCTTCAGGTGGGGGGGGGGGGGGGGCGGCAGCGCAGAGGCCAGGGAGGGGGTTATGGCGACTAAATTTAAAGTGGTTAGGTAGCGAGCAGGTGCGGGAGGAGTACCGCCGGTTTTTGGAAGATCAGGTGTCAGTGCAGGGGGCATTTCAGTCATTGGGGGAGTGGTGGGATACAGTGAAAAGACGAACGCGGGGATTCTTTCTCAGACAGGCGAGAAGGGAGGGGAGGGAAAGGACAAAGTTGGGCATGGCAATAAAGAAAAAGAGGGACACATTGATTTCACAAGGGGGGAGGGAGGAAGAAATACATGATCTCCAAGCACTCCTGGAGCAGGTACAGTACAACCGCTACACCTCCTTGGTGTATGAGCGGGACTTCGGGAAAATGTGTAGCCCGGACCCCTTCGCATGCTGCCGGGAGCGGAGGGCGCGCAGGGTGATGGAGGGGGTGCGGGATGCACAGGGGGTCCTGCAGGACACCAAGGAGGGGATTCTGGGGGCAGTGAGGGACCACTTTGCGGCGTTCCTTTCAGCCCAGCAGATTGATATGGAGCAGATGGAGTGTTATGTGGAAGGAACCCCGGGGATAGGTCACGGGGGACCCCAGCTTCAGGCCCTCTTGAACCCGTGGACAGAACAGAAGGTGGAGGAAGCCATCGGGGCGCTCCACAGGAAGACCTCGCCGGGGCCGGATGGGCTAACAACTGAGTTCTACCAGGCCTTTAAGGAGCAGCTGGTGCCGATCCTGGTGAGGGTATGGGGGGCAGCCCAGTTGGAGGGTTCCTTGCCTAGTTCCTTGACAGAGGCGGCTCTTATCCTACTAAGTAAGGGGAAGGACCCGGCGATGCTGGCCAACTGGCGGCCTATAGCACTGCTTAATACGGATCGAAAAATCTTCGCGCGAATGCTATTCCAGAGAATGAGGCAGGTGTCTGGGGATTTGCTAGCAGCCTCGCAAGCATGTGGGGTTAAAGGGAGAGGGGTCTTGGAAGCTGCAGCGTGGGTGCGGGAGGGGGTTAGAACGCAGTAGAGTGGGAGGGCATGGTAGGCTGTTGGTAACACTCGACCAGGAAAAAGCGTTTGATAGAGTGCAGTGGGGTGTCCTATGGAGCATTCTGGAGCGCTATGGGTTTCCGAAGGGTTGGATAGAGCAATTACAGCTACTCTATCGGCATGCGGGGTGTTTTCCCCTGGTTAACGGGTGGAGAGGGCAGGGGTTTGAGGTAGGGGCAGGGGTCCGACAGGGGTGCCCACTCAGCCCGCTGTTGTATGCATACGCCATCGACCCTTTTATAAGACGGCTGGAGAAGGGGGGGGCGGAGGGGCTGGAAGGGGTGGAGGTGGGGGACAATAACCAGTTAAGGGTCGTGGCGTATGCAGATGACGTTACAGTGTGGGTAGCGGACCAGAGGGAGGGAGGTAGATTGCAGAACCTGATCCAGGAATACTCGCAGGCAACAGCGTCGCAGGTCAATTTTCAAAAGTCCAATAGCCTGTGGGTTGGGGATCAGGGGCTGCAATTTGAGTTGGGAGGTAGGTTTCCTACAGCTGTGGAACGTATACGGGTCTTGGGAATATACTTCGAGAAGGGGGATTATAGGCTCTACAACTGGGATAGGTGTCTCCAAGAAGTGAAGGGGAGGGTGGATAGATGGAAGGGGTGGAAAATGACCATGGGGGAGCGGGTACAGCTCATCAAGGCACACTTAGTTCCTTTGTTTCTGTTCGTCAGTTACATCTGCCTGCTGCCGGAGAGCCGGTACGCGGCATTGTATGGGGTGTTCTTCCGGCTGCTCTGGGGCAACAGGACGAATCCGGTAAAACGGAATGTTACCTATCTGCCTAGGAGGGAGGGGGGGGGGGGTGGGCATGATAAACCCAGTCCTGTTTTTCAGCGCTTTGTTCCTGCAGTTCAATCTGGGGAGGGCGGTAGGGCGGGAGCCACCGGGGTGGGCTAGGAGTGTCCTGCAGTGGTGGCCGAGATATTGGGACCTATGGCGGGAGGGGGGGAGGGTAGTGGCACTGCGAAGGGGGGCTCCGGGGGGGGTGAGTTATTGCAAGACCCTAGTGAAATTGGTGAGGGTGTGGGGGCTGACGATGGGGAGGTGAAGGCAGGACAACGGGGGGTCTGGATGGACAGAGTACGGGCGCAGGTGTTCTCAGCTCCTCTGGCGCTGAGGGACGCGCCGGCCCCACGGATGCAGCAGGGGTTACGGTTGATTGCTTCGAACCGCATCCCGGTGAAGTATAAAGACCTGGCGTGGCTGTCCTTTCACGGTAGACTGTACGTCCGAGGAAATTTGAAATATCGCAATGTGCGGGATAGAGGGTGCCCACGGGAGGAATGTGCTGGAACTGAAGAGACGATGGAGCATTTCCTGGTGAGGTGCCCATTTACAGTCCAGGTCTCTGACCGGGTTTCCTCGTTGCTGCAGATCCCCAGTTTCCGCAACTACAGCTATGCGGACTGGGTGTATGGCCCAGAGGGTGGAGAGGGACGCGGGGATCCGGTAACACGCTTTCTGATTTCGGTGATATTGCGGTACTGCCTCTGGATGGCGCGCTGCAGGGTGTCCCTGTACCAGGAGGTCCGGCCGGCGGAGGTAGTCAGCTGGGATGTGGTAAGGGCGGTGCAGGAAGCGGCGAAGTGGGAAAGGGTGGAAAAAGGGGTGGGGGTGGCTTCGAGGTGGTGGAGACACGTGAGGCTTAAGCCGCCATGAGGGGACATGCTTCCCAGGGGATTGTGTGCCAGTTGTCTGAAGGGGTTGTGGGGGGTCGGGGGGGGGGGGTTGATCCATTGTATTATTGAGGAGGGGGTGTACATAGATAGGCAGACCATGTCTAGCTAGGAGCCTGGGGTTTGATTTGCATGTCCGGTTTTTTTCTTTGGTCTTTCTAATAAACAGTTTCCACTGTACTATTGAGGAGGGGGAGGGGGTGTACATAGATAGGAGGACCGTGTATAGCTAGGGGCTTGTTTTTGATTTGTATGTTATTTGTTTTTAGTTTTTTCCAATAAAAAGAGTTTTCCAGTCTGCCCAACAGGATAAGGGAATTACTTAAGGTGGAAATGAACAGACATGGGTACTAAACAAGTAAATAGGAGTTAGGAATAAAACATACACTGAATATCATCTGGGACCTGCATAACTTGTATTTGGGGAGGGGGGTTCCCCAATCTCCCCAAATGTTTCCCCTCTTCTCTTCCCCTCCCCCAGCCTGTGAGAAACTTTTCCAACCCCCTCCCCGGAATGACCCCCTATCCCCCCCCCCCCCCCACAGTCCAGGTAGCCACCCTCTGGGCAGACCTTTCCTCCCTGGTGGTCCAGTGGAGCACTGGGGGCAGCAGCAAAACTCCCTCACTCCTGCCCCTTGTGGCTGCAAAGATAAAATAGCCACGCAATCTCTCGCGACAGCCTCACGGTATTATCCAAGTATCTCTCCTCCTGTTCCCTACCCCCTCCTCTCCCAGGTGTTCAGTTGCTCTCCTTCCCTCTCCTTTAGGCAGATGATCAAAAGCAAACGCCGGCGCTAGAGGCTGTTAGCGCCATACTAGCGCCAGCATTTGCTACCACCCCATGACCAGAGCCCTCAAGCGCGTGAAAGAACGCGCTCGAAGGCTCTTAGCGCAAGTAGCATGCAAATGAATGTTAATCAGCGCTCAATGCATTCATCCCCAAAGATAAGCATCCAGCGCGCCAAAGATTGGGTCGCTGGCCGCGACAAGCCCTACGCCAGCTCCGAGCTGGCGTTAGGGTTTGCAGATCATTGGGGAGGAATGGTGAGCCCTGTCCAGCATGCATTTGCATGCTGGCAGGCCCCCATTCCCCCCTACAGCAAATCTGCCAGCGAGGGCAGTTGAGGACGTCCAAAATTTGGACGTTTCTGTGTCGAGGCAGTTGAGGACATCCAAATTTTGGATGTTTCTGCAATGGGCAGTTAAAGATGTCCAAAATTGGATGTTTCTATGAGAAAGACGTCTTTCTCAGAGAAACATCCAATTTTGTACGTCCTTAACTGCCCATTGCAGAAACGTCCAAATTTTGGACATCCTCAACTGCCCTGTCACTATACTTCTGACACCCCCTTGAAATTTGGCCGTCCCTGCAACAGGGCAGTTGAGGACATCCATCTTCTGATTTAAAGATGGGCGTCCTTCTCTTTTCATTGGTCTCCAGCCCAGACCTGTCAAACAAGTGCGGGAGGATTGTGCTAAGCGCATGCTCAGGCACAATTCTCCCGCACTTCTACCCCATAATCAGAGATAATTGCGCTGCTTAAATTTGCGTGCATTATCTCTGATCATAGGTCTAATAGCGCCCCGCACTGTTCCAGCGCTATTTTACAGCGCTGTTTGGAACAGCGCGGGGCTTTTGATCATCTGCCTGCTAATGTCTAGCATCTCCCCCCTTCCCTTCCCACTATTAAGCCTTCCTCCACCTCTTATTACTGCCTGGAAGTTTGGAGGGGGACAGGACATGGGAGGCCTTGAGTGTGCACATGTGCTCAGAGGCCCCCTGCTGGAGAGTGCCGCTGAATATCAGCACAGATCACTGTGGCACTAGCCACAACGTGCCAGAGAAGGCGGGAGGGGAGCAAAGATGAGGGCAGGATCTGGGCAGCACCAATATTCAATGCCAATTTCCAGATAACTGAATATGGACCTGTGTTGAATATCCAGGATGAAATCAACCTGTGGCAGCCAGCATTTACAAGACGCTGACCACCGTGGACTGAATAGTGACCAGGTAGCGTTCCCTAGTGCTTTGTAATAGCAATCTGATCCTAATATACATCTTTCAAAGTGTGTTGATTTTGTTTCTTAAATGTCAGTCAACTGATATCTCTGCTAGTTCCTCCATGTTATGAGTAGGAGTAATCTCTCAGTTCTACCACTGTTCTGCTTTTTCTTGTGGCCCCTATGGTGGCCCCCCTTCGACAGTACTCTGACTTTTAGACTTTGAAGTGTGCAAGAAAATCACCAGATCTCCATAGAAGTAAAGTCTTAACATGGACGCATACACTGCAGCATGGTATCTTGCACACTCCATGAGGCAATCAGCAGCTCCCATCACTTTAGCAAGGCAGCTTCCGTTTGGGTTCTTTTCCTTAGTAATGTGAAATCTTTTTCAATGCTGTTACTAATACGTTGCCCCAAAATTTGCCTCCAGGCACCTACAGTTGCAAAGAGTCACATCTCGCATAAAAACCCAGGGGGAAAACAAAATCACTCCTATTTAGCACTGCACCAACTCAGCCGGGCTTATACTATCTGAGAGTGACTCATACAGTTAACAGAAAGCACTGCACGGCCTTGTACTTTCCAGTTCCAAAGCGAGACAGGTATATTTACCTGTTTCACGGCAGCTTACAACATTCTGCAGAGCTGACATTCAGTTCCCTGAAGAGTTTGCGTTTGTTTTTTTCTTTTTTTCCCCAACGCCGTTGGCCACCTGCTTCTCAGATCCCTGGAGCCTGAGAATTCAGCAGATAGCACAGCATTTGCCCACATCCTTAATTCTATTTCAAGAGCTACTTCTTTCTTCTCCTGCACCTCTGCCTACGAACTGTACAGATGGGCAGGTAGAAACTGACAAATATCTTTTTGAAAAAATTACAGCCTGTTTCCTTCATGTTCAGTTGATTTGATATACCGCAAATCTATCAAAAAGTCATCGAAGCGGTTTACAAAGTCTAGTCATAAGTGGGGAAAGGGAATCAACAACACAGACAAAATAGAGACATACACAGCAAGGGTGGGCCTGGGTGGGCCCAGGCCCACCTACTTTGGGCTCAGGCCCACCTAGTAGCAGCACACCTATGACGTGTCTGGTAGGGATTCCCAAGCCCTACCAGCCGAAAATTCCTGTCCTTCCTGCATACCAGCCTTCCCTTTGATGTATTCCCGCCTATGCGGAAACAGGAAGTTGCATCAGAGGGAAGGCTGTGGAGCCAACATGAGCAGTGCGTATTATTTGCTGCTTGCTGCCAGTGAAAATCTGCTATTTAAAAGGTATGGGGGGAGGGGGATGTTTGAGAGACCATATGGAATGCAGGCGAGAGAGGGAGAGACCAAATCACTTGTGGGACATGGCGGAGTTCTTCTGCCCACCCATCTTGGGCCCAGGCCCACCCAAAATTGGGTGTCTGGCTACGCCCCTGATACACAGAATGGAAAAAGAGGAGGAAAAGCTACCGTTTCAACAGAGGAAAGATAGGGGAGAGAAAGTAAAAGAGGAGAGAAAAATTATGCTCCAAAAACTGCTCGGTGGGCAAGTTATAATATCGAGAAACAAACAATGAAATCAATCTCTCTGTGGCTGGAAAAAGAATCCTTGGTGAGAGAGTGTCTAGGCATTTAAAGTAGAAGCTGGGGGTGGCAGTTGGAAGCAGGTCAATTCAGGTAGTCACCCCCAGCAAAAGACAAGATGTGACTGCAGTAAAGAAAGCAATGAAAACAGCAATCTCGGCAACAATTCACTTCTTAGCAATTAACTTAGTAGGTGAGACTACACAAAAAACTATACAGAAGATGAGACTGCCACTGAAATGTGGTTGGAAAGCAATGACCACAAATGCTCGCAGTCTAAGCAACAAAGTTCGTGATCTGCAAGCCCTGATGGTAGTAGATGTCAGGGCCACCGAGAGACTGGGCCGGGCCTGGGACAAGGCCGCTCCCAGGCCCCGCCACCACTGCCACCCCCCCAGGTTGTCATCCCCCCCCCCCGAGGGGTGCTCGGCGCCACAGTCCCACCCACCTCTGCCACCGGGCTGGGCCCCTTCCACCCAAACCCCCGCCAGCAGAAGTGCTGTCTTCTGACTCCGCTGTACTCTGCAGGGCTTCTGTGCATCTGACGTCCTGCACGTCAGACGCACAGAAGCCCTGCAGAGTACAGTGAAGATCAGCTGAGAGGAGTGTCTGTGTGGGCCGCGCACGCTGGAGTCAGAACAGAAGACAGCACTTCTGCTGGCGGGGGTTCCGGTGGAAGGGGCCCGGTGGCGGTGGCAGGTGGGACTGCGGCGCCAGGCCCCGGGAATTTTGTCCCCCCTGACCCCCCCTCTCGGCGGCCCTGGTAGATGTAGATGTTGTCATATCATGGAGACATGGTTCAATGACTCCCGTGAATGGGGCACAAACATACCGAGTTATAAATCTATTTAGGAAGCTAGATTTGGTCGAAAAGGTGGAGGAGTGGCTCTATATGTGAGAAATAATTTCAAAGCGACTGAAATGCAGGGGGTCTGGGGAAAAGAAGAAGTAATATAGATTGTCTTGAAAAGAGAAGATGGAACCTCTGTCCACATGGGTATTGTCTACAGACCTCCAGCACAATCTGAGCAGTTTGATAAAGATCTGGTTGCAGAGTGGAGGAGTGGCCTAGTGGTTAGGGTGGTGGACTTTGGTCCTGAGGAACTGAGTTCAATTCCCACTTCAGGCACAGGCAGCTCCTTGTGACTCTGGGCAAGTCACTTAACCCTCCATTGCCCCACGTAAGCCGCATTGAGCCTGCCATGAGTGGGAAAGCGCGGGGTACAAATGTAACAAAAATAAAATAGATACTATTGGAGATTCTACATGGAATGTTGCTATTCCATGTAAAAGGCTGCGCAGGCTTCTGTTTCTGTGAGTCTGACGTCCTGCACATATGTGCAGGACGTCAGACTCGCAGAAGCCTACGCAGCCACATTGGTGATCTGCAAGGGCTGACTTCTACATGGAATGTGGAATAGCAACATTCCATGTAGAATCTCAAATAGTAGCAACAGTGGAGGAGTGGCCTAGTGGCCTAGTGGCCTAGTGGTTAGGGTGGTGGACTTTGGTCCTGGGGAACTGAGGAACTGAGTTCGATTCCCACTTCAGGCACAGGCAGCTCCTTGTGACTCTTGGCAAGTCACTTAACCCTCCATTGCCCCATGTAAGCCGCATTGAGCCTGCCATGAGTCGGAAAGCGCGGGATACAAATATAACAAAAATAAAATAAAATAAATGTCCAAAAGCTGGGAAAGAAAGGGGAAGCGCTGTTGCTGGGAGTTCAACTTGCCAGATGTGGACTGGAAAATTCCATCTGAGGAATCAGAAAGAAATAGGGAGATAGTGGATGCCTTTCAAAGTGCTCTGCTCAGACAAATGGTGATGGATCCCATGAGGGAAGGAGCGACGCTGTGACCTGGTGCTCACAAATGGGGAAAGTGTGTCTAATGTCAGAGTAGGTACCCACCTGGGTAGCAGGGATCATCAAATGGTTTGGTTTGATAGAACAGCAAAAGCGGAGGGCAGTCGCTCAAAACTCATAGTCCTGGATTTCAAACATGCTGACTTTAATAAAATGGAGGTATACCTCAAGAAAGAGTTGATGGGATGGGAGAACATACATGAAGTAGAAAGACAGTGGTCCAGCCTGAAAGGAGCTAGTAACATGGCCACTGACCTTTACGTAAGGAGAGTAAATAAAAGCAAGAAAAAAAGGAAACCGATATGGTTCTCCAAACAAGTGGCTGAGATAGTAAAGGCAAAAGAGGTAGCGTTCATGAAATACAGAAAAACTCAAGAAGAGGAACACAAAGAATATCGGAAGAAACTGAAAGAAGCGAAGAGAGCTATACATTTGGCAAAAAACAGAGGCAGAGGAGCAGATGGCTAGAAATGTAAGGATGGGAGCCAAAACATTTTTTCAAGTATATTAATGAAAGGACGAAAGCTAAAACTGGAATTGTGAGACTGAAAAATGTTGTGGACAGCTATGTGGAGAGCAATGAAGAAAAAGCGAATGTGCTAAACAAATACTTCTGTTCTGTGTTTATGGAAGAAAATCCTGGAGAAAGACCATGATCGGCTGGTAAAGGAACATAAGTACATAAGTAATGCCACACTGGGAAAAGACCAAGGGTCCATCGAGCCCAGCATCCTGTCCACGACAGCGGCCAATCCAGGCCAAGGGCACCTGGCGAGCTTCCCAAACGTACAAACATTCTATACATGTTATTCCCGGAATTGTGGATTTTTCCCAAGTCCATTTAGTAGTGGTTTATGGACTTGTCCTTTAGGAAACCGTCCAACCCCTTTTTAAACTCTGCTAAGCTAACCGCCTTCACCACCTTCTCCGGCAACGAATTCGAGTTTAATTATACGTTGAGTGAAGAAAAATTTTCTCCGATTTGTTTTAAATTTACTACACTGTAGTTTCATCGCATGCCCCCTAGTCCTAGTATTTTTGGAAAGCGTGAACGGACGCTTCACATCCACCTGTTCCACTCCACTCATTATTTTATATACCTCTATCATATGAGAATGGAGTGTATATTGCATTGTTCATAGAAGAATGTGTTAATGAACAACTTGAAAACTTGAAGGTGGACAAAACCATGTGACCGGATGGGATCCATCACAGAAAAGAAACAAGTGGAAAAACAGCTTCAAGGGATCAATCCAAGACAAGAGATAAGATGCTCCAAAAAACTTTATTGAGGACCCAACACGGTCCGTGTTTCGGTTTTTGAAAAAACCTTCATCAGGGGTCAATCAGTAGTTGCACAGAAGATATACTGACAGACAATGGAGCTCATAAAATGTAGTCTCAAGGTCGGTAGTTTGACTTTTGTGGAAATTTTTGGACCTCTTTTGGTATCTGCGGATGGGATCCATCCCAGGATATTGAGGGAATTTAGAGAGGTCCTGGTGGGTCCTCTTAAAGATTTGTTTAATAAATCCTTGGAGATGGGAGAAGTTCTGCAGGATCGGAGAAAAACGTATGTGGTCTCTCTTCATAAAAGTGGTGACAGAGAAGAAGTGGGAAACTACAGGCCAGTAAGCCTCACTTCAGTTATTGGAAAAGTGATGAAAGCATTGCTGAAGGAAAGGATAGTAAATTTCCTGGAATCCAATAAGTTGCAGGCAGCATGGTTTTACCAAAGTTGATTGAAGACTTGGCGACCAGAGAACTGGATCAGGGACATGCGCTAGATGTAATGTACTTGAATTTCAGCAAAGCCTTTGACACGGTTTCTCATAGGAGGCTTTTAAACTTGAAAGGCTAGAGTTAGGACCCAAAGTGGTAAATTGGATTAGAAACTGGTTGATAGACAGACACCAGAGAGTGGTGGTCAATGGAATTCACTCTGAGGAAGGAAAGGTGAATAGTGGAGTGCCTCAGGGATCAGTGCTGGAGCCTATTCTGTTCAATATATTTGTGAGTGACATTGCCAAAGGATTAAAAGGTAGGATTTGCCTTTTTGTGGATGATACTAAGATTTGTAATAGAGTGGACACCCCGGAGGGAGTGAAAACATGAAAAGGGATCTGCAAAAGTTAAAAGAATTGTCTAACATACTGACTTCATTCACTTCAAATTCAAGCTATCCTCCTTCCAATCCTCCCTATTCCTCGCTAAACAGGACTATTACACCCAATTGACTAATTCCCTCAGCTCTAACCCTCGTCGTCTCTTCGCCACCCTCAACTCCCTCCTCAAAGTGCCCTCCGCTCCCACTCCCCCCTCACTCTCTCCGCAATCTCTGGCCGACTACTTCCGTGACAAGGTCCAGAAGATCAACCTTGAATTCCCACTAAACCTTCTCCTCCTCTTCATCCTATAACCCACTCTCTCAACCAACCTACCCAGGCCTACTTCTCCTCTTTTCCTGCTATCACCGAAGAGGAAACTGCCCATCTCCTCTCCTCCTCGAAATCCACCACCTGTTCCTCAGACCCCATCCCCACCAACTTACTTATCACCATCACTCCTACTATCACCCCCACCATCTGTCATATTCTCAACCTCTCTCTCTCCACTGCAACTGTCCCAGACACCTTCAAGCATGCTGTGGTCACACCACTCCTCAAAAAACCATCACTTGACCCTACCTGTCCCTCCAACTACCGCCCCATTTCCCTCCTACCCTTCCTCTCCAAGATACTTGAATGCGCCATTCACAGCCGCTGCATTGATTTCCTCTCCTCTCATGCCATCCTCGATCCGCTTCAATCCGGCTTTCACCCCCTACACTCGACAGAAACAGCACTATCTAAAGTCTGCAATGACCTGTTCCTCGCCAAATCTAAAGGTCACTATTCAACCCTCATCCTCCTCGACCTATCCGCCGCTTTTGACACTGTCAATCACAACCTACTTCTTGACACACTGTCCTCCTTTGGGTTCCAGGGCTCTGTCCTCTCCTGGTTCTCCTCTTATCTCTCCCATCGTACCTTCAGAGTACACTCTCATGGCTCATCCTCCTCCCCTATCCCGCTCTCTGTTGGAGTTCCCCAGGGTTCTGTCCTTGGGCCCCTTCTTTTTTCAATCTACACCTCTTCCTTAGGCTCCCTAATCTCTTCTCATGGTTTCCACTATCATCTTTATGCTGATGACACCCAGCTTTATCTCTCCACACCAGAAATCACTGCGGAAACCCAGGCTAAAGTACTGGCCTGCTTATCCGACATTGCTGCCTGGATGTCCAACCGTCACCTGAAACTAAACATGGCCAAGACGGAACTTATTGTGTTCCTACCCAAACCCACGTCTCCTCTCCCTTCACTCTCTATCTCAATTGATAACACCCTCATCGTCCCTGTCTCATCTGCCCGCAACCTTGGTGTCATCTTCGACTCCTCCCTCTCCTTCTCTGCGCATATCCAGCAGATAGCCAAGACCTGTCGCTTCTTCCTCTATAACATTAGCAAAATTCGCCCCCTCCTCTCCGAGCACACCACTCGAACTCTCATCCACTCTCTCATTACCTCTCGCCTTGACTACTGCAACCTACTCCTCACCGGCCTCCCACTTAGCCATCTATCCCCTCTTCAGTCCATCCAGAACTCGGCCGCACGTCTTATCTTCCGCCTCAACCGATATACTCATATCACCCCTCTCCTCAAGTCACCTCACTGGCTTCCGATCAGATACCGCATACAGTTCAAGCTTCTCCTACTCACCTACAAATGCACTCGATCTGCAGCCCCTCCTTACCTCTCTACTCTCATCTCCCCTTATGTCCCCACCCGTAACCTCCGCTCTCTAGACAAATCCCTCCTTTCAGTACCCTTCTCCACCACCGCCAACTCTAGGCTTCGCCCTTTCTGCCTCGCTTCACCCCATGCTTGGAACAAACTCCCTGAGCCCATACACCGGGCCCCCTCCCTACCCATCTTCAAATCATTGCTCAAAGCCCACCTCTTCAATGTCGCCTTCGGCACCTAATCACTACACCTCTTCTCAGGAAATCTAAACTACCCCAACTTGACATTTCGTCCTTTAGATTGTAAGCTCTTCTGAGCAGGGACTGTCCTTATTTGTTAATTTGTACAGCGCTGCGTAACCCTAGTAGCGCTCTAGAAATGTTAAGTAGTAGTAGTAGTAGTAATTAAAATTTAATGCAAAGAAGTGCAAAGTGACACATTTGGGGAGTAGAAACCCACGGGAGCCATATGTCCTAGGAGGTGAGAGGCTGATATGCACAGACGGGGAGAGGGACCTTGGAGTGACGGTCTGAGGACCTTAGTGTGACAAAGCAGTGGCCATAGACAGAAGGATGCTAGGCTGCATCGAGAGAGGAGTAACCAGCGGACGAAAGGAGGTGTTGATGCCCCTGTACAAGTCACTGGTGAGGCCCCACCTGGAGTATTGTGTTCAGTTTTGGAAGTTGCATCTTGCTATGGATGTAAAAAGACTTAGGGGTCCTTTTACTCGGCTGCGGTAAAAAGTGGCCTGCGGTAGTGTGAGCGGGTCTTTTGGACGTGCGCTGGGCCATTTTTTACCAAGTCTAGGAAAAAGGGCCTTTTTTTAAGGGGCCGGAAAATGGAGTGCACTAAAATTGAACCAGTGCACATCCGTTTTCAGCCTGAGATTTTACTGCCACCCATTGACCTAGCGGTAAGGTCTCACCCGCTACCCACGCGGAGGCCGGCCAAACTTCAAGGGGGCGTGTTGGTAGGTAGCGAAGGCAGGACAGGGGTGGGACGGGGGCGTGGTACGAGATGGCCGGCTTCGCCCGATAATGGAAAAAAGAAAGCCGGCCTTGACGAGCATTTTGCCGGCTTCACTTGGTCCCTTTTTTTTCAGGACCAAGCTTCAAAAAGGTGCCCCAACTGACCAAGTGACCACCAGAGGGAATTGGGGATGACCTCCCCTTACTCCCCCAGTGGTCACCAACCCCCTCCCACCCAAAAAAAATATATTTTTTTGCTAGCCTGAAATGTCATACCCAGCTCCCTGACAGCAGTATGCAGGTCCATGGAGCAGTTTTTTGTGGGTGCAGTGCACTTCAGGCAGGTGGACCCAGGCCCATCCTCCCCTACCTGTTACACTTGTGGTGGTAAATGGGAGCCCTCCAAACCCCCCCAAAACCCACTGTACCCACATGTAGGTGCCCCCCTTCACCCATAAGGCCTATGGTAGTGGTGTAGAGTTGTGGGTAGTGGGTTTTGGGGGGATTTGGGGGGCTCAGCACCGAAGGTAAGGGAGCTATGCACCTGGGAGCTATTTTTGAAGTCCACTGCAGTGCCCCCTAGGCTGCCCGGTTGGTGTCCTGGCATGTCAGGGGGACCAGTGCACTACAAATGCTGGCTCCTCCCACGACCAAATGCCTTGGATTTGGCCGGGTTTGAGATGGCCAGCATTAGTTTCCATTATCGGCAAAAACGGATACCGGCCATCTCAAACCCGGCCATCTCTGACATTTGGCCGGCCCCAACTGTATTATCGAAACAAAAGATGGCCGGCCATCTTTTTCGATAATACGGTTTGGGACTGCTCTTTGCGGCACCGGCCAAATAGATGGCCGGCCATCTATTTGGCCGGCTCCGTTCGATTATGCCCCTCCAAGTTACTACTATCCCTTATTTGTCCAATCTGTCTGCCCTGATTAGACTGTAAGCCCTGTTGAGCAGGAACTGTCTCTTACATGCTGAAGTGTACAGTGCTGTGTATGTCTAGTAGCGCTATAGAAATAATAAGTAGTAGTATTAGTAGTAATATTGCTGGCACCTCATAACCCCTGGCACCAACCTATCGCCACCCCCTGTACCACCCCTGACCTGCCCACTTTTTCTGGGGCTGGTCAGAGGCGATATTCAGTGACGCTGTCTGCTTTAGAGTCGCTGAATATTGGGGGTTAGGTGGCGGTAAGCATTTTAAGCGGGCATGAGAGGTTCCTGTCCACTTAAATTGCTTTGAATATTATCCGGTATATCTATTCCATTGAATCAGATCTACCTACAGTTTTAAGTAATTCGACTGCCTTTCTAGTAACAGTGCAAGGGAGGAGTGGCTTAATGGTTAGTGCAGCGGGCTTTGATCCTGGCAACCTGGGTTCAATTCCGTAGGCCAGTCACTTTACCCTCCATTGCCCCAGGTACCAAAAAACTTAGATTGTGAGCCCTCTAGGGACGGAGAAAGTACCTACATATGATGTGTACAGTGCTGTGTACATTAGTAATAACAACTCAAGGGTGGCTACAAAACAACAAACTCTGTCTGAACCCAAGTAAAACAGAGATTCTGCGGGATCCTAACACACGCAGACTTCAAAATACCGTTTAGAATGTATGAACTCCCCTGGAAATCACAGGTCAGTAATCTTGGATACTGCTTCTATCACCTGTGGCAGTCACAAAATCTGTCTCCGTGTATCAAGAAAATGAGTCTGATTGCAGAGGTCCATGTCATGGCTAGACTGTTATAATGTCCTGTATACTGGTTAATCCAAAAAGAGAGTTTGCACTAACTCTAACGGCTTTAGAATACTGTAGCACAATTAATAGAGGGTTGCGAGAGCATGACCACATTAAATCCTTCCAGCAAAAATGACCCCGGTGACCATTGCATTCTGTTTTTTAAGGCCCTCAGGCCAGGGGCGTAGCCAGACTTCTGTGGGAAGGGGGATCCAGAGCCCGAGGTGAGGAGGCACATTTTAGCCTCCCCCCCGGTGCCACTGACCCCCCCCGCCATTGCCGACCCCCCTGCCGCCGCCACCACCACCACCACCACCACCACCACCAACAACAACTTTGACCCCCCCCCCCGCCGCCGACCCTCTCGACCCCCTCCCGCCGCCAACCCTCCCCTGCTGCCGCCGTTGCCTACCTTTGCTGGCTGGGGACCCCAACCCCCACCAGCTGAGGTCCTCTTCTTGCAGCGCAAGGTTTCGTTCTGTTTCTGAGTCTGACGTCCTGCTGCAGCTAAGAAAGCAAGTAGAATGTTAGGTATTATTAGGAAAGGAATGGAAAATAAAAGTGAGGACATTATAATGCCTTTGTATCGCTCCATGGTGCGACCGCACCTCGAATACTGTGTTCAATTCTGGTCGCCGCATCTCAAAAAAGATATAGTGGAATTAGAAAAGGTGCAGAGAAGGGCAACAAAAATGATAAAGGGGATGGGACGACTTCCCTATGAAGAAAGGCTAAAGCAGATGGGGCTCATCAGCTTGGAGAAAATGCGGCTGAGGGGAGATATGATAGAGGTCTATAAAATAATGAGTGGAATGGAACGGGTAGATGTGTAGCGTCTGTTTACGCTTTCCAAAAATACTAGGACTAGGGGGCATGCGATGAAGCTACAAAGTAGTAAATTTAAAACGAATCAGAGAAACCTTTTCTTCACTCAGCATGTAATTAAACTTTGGAATTCATTGCCAGAGAATGTGGTAAAAGCAGTTAGCTTAGCAGAGTTTAAAAAAGGTTTGGACTGCTTCCTAAAGGAAAAGTCCATAGACCATTATTAAATTGGACTTGGGAAAATCCACTATTTCTAGGATAAGCAGTATAAAATGTTTTGTACTTTTTTGGGATCTTGCCAGGTATTTGTGACCTGGATTGGCCTCTGTTGGAAACAGGATGCTGGGCTTGATGGACCTTTGGTCTGTCCCAGTATGGCAATACTGTTGTACTTATGTATTTGGGATTCTGAATGGAATGTTACTACTCTTTGGGGTTCTACATGGAATCTTGTTACTCTTTAGGATTCTAGAATCTTGCTATTGTTTGCAGTTCTACATGGAATGCTGCTACTCTTTGGGTTTCTGCCAGGTACTTGTGACCTGGATTGGCCACTGTTGGAAACAGGATGCTGGGCTTGATGGACCTTTGGTCTGTCCCAGTATGGCAATACTGTTGTACTTATGTATTTGGGATTCTGAATGGAATGTTACTACTCTTTGGGGTTCTACATGGAATCTTGTTACTCTTTAGGATTCTAGAATCTTGCTATTGTTTGCAGTTCTACATGGAATGCTGCTACTCTTTGGGTTTCTGCCAGGTACTTGTGACCTGGATTGGCCTCTGTTGGAAACAGGATGCTGGGCTTGATGGACCTTTGGTCTGTCCCAGTATGGCAATACTGTTGTACTTATGTATTTGGGATTCTGAATGGAATGTTACTACTCTTTGGGGTTCTACATGGAATCTTGTTACTCTTTAGGATTCTAGAATCTTGCTATTGTTTGCAGTTCTACATGGAATGCTGCTACTCTTTGGGTTTCTGCCAGGTACTTGTGACCTGGATTGGCCACTGTTGGAAACAGGATGCTGGGCTTGATGGTCCTTTGGTCTTTCCCAGTATGGCAATACTTATGCACTTATGTAAGTTGTTTATGTCAGCTATACGCCTTGGGTAAATCTCTTCACAAGGGTGATTTATAAATCCCAATAAATAAATAAATAAATTAATTAATATATCTGACTGCATATCATCAAGGTTTTTACCACTAAGCAGGTCTTCTGAACTGATTCATTATTATTAAACACCTATGCCCTAGGTATTCACTGGAAATGGCCATATCAGTCAATCTGCTTAGCAGGTTTGGTCCTGTATGACTGATATTACTAGAATATGTAAATGAGACATTACTAAGCTGGGTACATGAATCTGACAAAATAAACCAACAACTCTCCTGAGATGGGGTTGTGTTTGGAGTCAAGGAGTAGCCTAATGGTTAGAGGAACAGACTGACAACCAGGGTGAATCCAGTTCAAATCCCACTGAAGCTCCTCGTGATCCCCGGCAAGTCACGTAACCCTTCATTCCTCAGGTACAAAACTAGAATGTGAGCCCAACAGGGACAGAACAATACTCTTTAACCATGAATTCCCTTGCCCGTTCTATGTCTTGCCTATCTGTTCTACCTAGATTGTAAGCTCTTTGAGCAGGGACTGTCTCTCTATGTCAAGTGTTCAGCGCTGCGTGTGTCTCTTAGCACTATACAAATGCTATTAGTAGTAGTAGTAGTACTGTACTTGAATATACACCACGTTGATGCTTACAGATGGTATATAAGAAATAAAATAGTAAACAATCAAATTATTTGCCCAACGTATAACAATAAATAAGTGCACAGGTTTGAATGAAAGTGCCATCTTGCATACTACATTAAATCAATTCTTATATGCTCTGATGAGCTATCACCAGTCTCCCCACTGTACTGAATGTTGGGCTCTTGGTTGTTGAGTGTATGAATCTGTCACTCAGTGAATGAGCTTGGACAAAACTTAATGTTATTTGCAAATCCAAGTAGAGTAACAGTGTAAAGAGCAATACAAGAAAAGGATGAGCCAACTCGTGTCTATAGGAAGCCGTCTAGCTTGGCAAAATCATTTTTTGAGGAAGACAGAGGAAGCCGTAAATAACAAAGGTCAAAAGTCTGATGTTGCTATTGTTGATACAAAAAAAACAGAAGAAACAAGTCTTCACAAAAAACAAAACAAAACAGAAAAACAAAAACAGCGAAGATGACTCACAGGAACAGAAATAAAAATAAAATAGTACAGAAAAATAAAAAAATAATCAAAATTATCAAATGTAAAAATAATCACAAAATACGTATTTAAAAATATAAATACATTAAAAAGACGACATTTTGGTTGTGAAAATTAAAAAATGAACTTTATTAGTCATAAGATAGCAGGGAGAAAGGGACTCGACACAGCTGTGTTTCGGCCATACAGGCCTGCGTCAGGAGTCTTCTCACCGTATGTAGATTATTAATTCTATCCAAATGTTGGAGAAATATAAAAAATCTCTTTTGGATATTGTAGCGCTAAATCATGCCCGAAGCAAAGTCAAGCGGGGACAATCGGAGTAGTGTCTCATGATGGATAGAATTAATAATCTACATACGGTGAGAAGACTCCTGACGCAGGCCTGTATGGCCGAAACACAGCTGTGTCGAGTCCCTTTCTCCCTGCTATCTTATGACTAATAAAGTTCATTTTTTAATTTTCACAACCAGTGTCGTCTTTTTAATGTAGTTATATTTTTAAATACATATTTTGTGATTGTTATTACATTTTGATAATTTTGATAATTTTTTTTATTTTTCTGTACTATTTTATTTTTATTTCTGTTCCTGTGAGTCATCTTCACTGTTTTTGTTTTTCTGTTGCTATTGTTGACACAATGAAAATTTCTGTCATGGTTTATGGTTGTGGTTTATTAGAATTTGATACACTGCCTTTAACCGGCTAGTCAAAGCGGGTTACAATAACCAATTTTATATATAGAAAGGAACTACAATAAATGATAGGACAGTAGTTGACTTTCTACAAAACAAAATAATGGGATGGATATTCAGAATGATTTAACTGGGCAGGAGAGCCCATACCTGGATTGTCAAGGGCATTTAACCACACAGTACTGCTGAAAATCCGATATGACCACCGCAGCACTATCCAGTTCATGCCAGGGCAGTCTGGGGTAGACTCGGGGCAGCACCCGGATTTATGGAGATATTCAAAGTGCTATGTAAGTGGTGTCCTCACTTATTCCAGGTGTGAGGACAAACCACGTCTACCAGACCCTGTGAAAGGCTGGTAAGTGAGTGAGAAGCATAAATAGACAAATTATAATGGTTATTTTTCAGCACTCTGGGATATTAGATCAGGACTTCTCACTCGCAATCCAGTTCATAACAGTCCAGATTATAGATATCTTATACTTCTACGTATACTGAGAGAAACAGACACAAGGCTCAGATGCTATTATAAAAATAGAAAAAGATGTTTAGTAGGCAAAATTGGCAGCAAATAGCAAATACGGTTGGAGACAGTGAATTGTGCAAAATCACCCAAAATGATGGTACAGTATATCAAGGGAACTAAGATAGCACACAGTAGCCTAATCCTGAAATTAATAGGATACCTAACATCCCAAGCAGTACCAGGCACCAAGGAGATAACCTGACAGATGATAACTTATGACACTGGATCCGCAGTAGTCAGGAACTGATAATGGTCGATCAGGAATTCAGGATCTCAGGCACTCACGCAGCAGATAGCTCTTCCCATCCAGGTAGAAGTAGGCAGGAAAGTGATGCCACAGCCTTCATCATGTGGCAGGCTTGGAGCTAGGAGAGGGCAGTTATCTCGGTCCCATCAGATAACAGCTCGCTAACCAACTAGCTGATAACAGCTTCAAGGAAGGGGTTTTTACCCTCTCTCCTTGGGTCTTGGTGCCAGGTTGATAGGAATATGACATCATGGTTCCCCAGTGTGCCCTGTATTTTCTTATTCTGTTCCAAGTCAGTGGCGTAGCTACGTGGGGCCACGGGGGCCTGGGCCCCTGTAGATTTGGCCCTGGACTCCCTTGCCAATGACCCTCTCGACCCCCCTCCCGCCGCCAACCTGCCGTCGCCATCGCCTACCTTTGCTGGCGGGGGACCCCAACCCCCGCCAGCCGAGGTCCTCTTCTTCCCGCGCAAGGCTTCGTTCTGTTTATGAGTCTTGACGTCCTGCACGTTGTACGTGCAAGACGTCAGACTCACAGAAACAGAACGAAGACTTACAGATCAGCCAGCAACACGGCCGCTGGTTGAACTGCAAGACTTCGTTCTGTTTCTGTGAGTCTGACGTCCTGCATATTGTACGTGCAGGACGTCAGACTCACAGAAACAGAACGAAGCCTTGCGCCGGAAGAAGAGGACCTTGGCTGGCGGGGGTTGGGTCAGTGCAGTGGTCTGACGTCATGCAGGACGTCAGACTCACAGAAACAGAATGAAGCCTTGCAGATCAGCCAGCAACATGGCCGCTGGTTGAACTGCAAGGCTTCATTCTGTTTCTGTGAGTCTGACGTCCTGCACATTGTACTTGCAGGACGTCAGACTCACAGAAACAGAATGAAGCCTTGCGCTGGAAGAAGAGGACCTTGGCTGGCGGCGGGGGGGGGGGGGGGGGGGTCAAATTGTTGTTGTTGGTGGTGACGATGGCGGCGGTGGGGGGGGGGGGGGGTTGGCGGCAGTGGGGGGGGGGGGGGTCTAAAATGTGCCCCCTCACCTCGGGCTCTGGACCCCCCTCCCGCCGAAGTCTGACTATGCCCCTGTCCCAAGTACAGTAAACAAAAGTGATTGTTGCAACCAATTGTTTTGCCTTTGTCAGACTGGATATCTCCTCATTGTCCTAGAGGTCTTTCAGAGCATGAGAGCTGACAATACCCAACTCTGTAAAAGTCAGGCTCACAATGAAGAATAGTGCTTCATGGTAGTGCTTTATGTAGGGTTTTGACCCTACATGGGTATTTACCTAGGTACTGATCTGAATATTGTTGATACTCAAAGTTCTTGGTGTCACCTATGACTCAAATATTCAATGCCTGTGTCTGGGTTAGCTTTGGTACTGAATATCTGTGTCAGATTCAGCCTGAAGATGCCAGCATCTTTGAATTCGTTGACTGCTGTGAGCAGAATATGGGATGAAACGTTTTCTCTTATCTTTAAAAGTATGTCTTGTGCTTGGAGTAAAGCTATGTATAGCTAATTTAATAATGATCTGTCAATATTCCAACAGAAGAAATTGTTTCATATACAGAATAATATACAGGGTGAGGCAAGAAGAGATGACCTCTTAGAGTTTTTTTTTTTTTTGCTGTTTTTTCAGCAACTGCTTGGAATTTCAATATGATATTTTACAGCTTTATTTGCTATTGCTCTATATGTTTATGTGCAGAGCAGTGGCGTACCAAGGGGGGGGGGGCGGTGGGGGCGGTCCGCCCCGGGTGCACGCCGCTGGGGGGTGCCGCGGCACGTGCCTGCTCTGAGTTCACTGACTTCACGTGTTCGCTGCAGCTCCCTCTGCCCTGGAACATGTTACTTCCTGTTCCAGGTCAGAGGGCGCTGCAGCGAACGCGCAAAGTCAGGGAACTCTGAGTAGGCACGCGCTGTGGCACCCCCCCCAGCGGTGTGCACCCGGGGGGGGTGGGGGTTCCATGCTGCATTGGGGGGGGGGGCGCTGCATCGGGGGGGGGGGGGGGGGGGGGCTGCACCCGGGGAGGGGGGGGGGGGCGGGGCGCCGCCCCAGGTATCCGCCCCCCTAGGAACGCCACTGGTGCAGAGTAGAATGAGATTATCTTTAAACACAGCAAAGTTGCAAGCTTTCTAGCGTGACCACCCAGCAATTTTCATGCACTCAAAAATGTCTGCACTGTAAAACTGTCGTAATTTGAAAAAAAAAAAAAGGGGGGTACCAGCTTACTGTTATTGATGTCACAGTGACCTAGATTTTTGTCTGGGGAGCAATGTTGGAGGTCTAACACAAGCTCTACCCAAAGCCACAAACAATTGTTGAACTCAAGGAAGTTGTAACCGGGTCACCCTTCCAGGGCCGACCCTGCTTGGCTTCCTTCCAAGTACCACGACTATCCGGTCTCACCCCTCAATGGACGTCTCTCTGGTCCGGCCTCAAGGGAGAGAGGCCTCTGCTTCTCCAAATCCTCTCTTGTTCCTTTTCACAAATGCTCCCCTCACAACCAGTGTGGTTAATAAAAAGTCTTACTTTTTGCCAACACAGTCTTATTCTTTCCCTTTGGTTCAAACACCACCAAAAAGCATTTACTCTGTGTCTTTTAGTCCAACACTTCTCAGGCCCTAGAGCAGTTCATACAGTCTCTTCTCATTCCCCTCCTCTTTTCCTGTGCTGGGGATACTCTCACAGCCTCACAGTTCAACAGAGCAATTAAGGAAACAAAACAGCTTTTCTTCCTAGTTTCAGAGGCAAGTGTACCTGTCCTATTTGAACTAGAGTCTCTCCCCACTGCCTCAGTTTCTCTCCTCCAGTCTTCCACCACCGGGTTAATGGAGCTGCCAGGAAACCTCTCACTGTATCCTTCTCCTTCTGGGCCAGAGCAGCAATTTCCATGCTCTCCTCCCCCTGTCCCTCAGTCACCTCCATTTCATCCTCATCACCAGCCTCCTCCTCCCTAAGCCTTCCCAGCTGGCCCTCAATACCCTCATCAGAAATCATCTCCCAATCCTCTACACCCTCCCCTAGTTTCTGCATAGCTCGTCTGGGAAGAGAGGGTTCCTGGGATTGGTAGTTTCTTCCTCGCTTCCCCACCTTCAGTTGGCTTTTCAGCCACTAGAGGGCCAGCTTTCTGTATACTAGGAACTTGGTATTGGAACTTTCTCGGTCGGTATTCCCCTGCTGTCTGCAACCCTCGCTCCCGGGGTTCCCTTGTTCTCCTATCACCTGCCCTCTCACAAAGTGCTGCAGATGATCTGGGACAACCTGCTGCAGGGACTGATTGACTAGGCTGTTAAGAACTTCCCAAAGTGACTTAAGGCCTGTGCTAAAGCTGGAGATGGACACTTTGAGCTGCGAAATTCTGATACATTTATTTATTAGGATTTATTTACCGCCTTTTTGAAGGAATTCACTCAAGGCGGTGTACAGTAAGAATAAATCAAACATGAGCAATAGGCAATTACAGCAGTAAAAATATTCAAATAACAATATAAAGCATGGCATAGTATACTACTTACAATGTCAACACAATACGTAATAGAACATTTTAATTGACAGTGAAGGTTATAAGCAAAGGTGGAACATATAGATAGGTAAGAGAGTAAGAAGACTTAGAAAGTAACGTGACTAATTTAAAGAAAGTTGCCCATGAGGTCAATTGTTAATTGCATCATTGTTAATTGTATCATTTGAATGACATCATTTTACTGCGTTTTAGCTGGCAAAAATCGCTAAGTAATAATGCTAAAATGTCAGTAACATCAACATAGCTTAAGAATTATTATATCCCACAATTATCCAAAAACAGGTTTCGGTTCAATGTGGCTTACAATTTTTGGTTATTAAATGGTACATTCGGTTGTATTTTGCATTACATTACAATCATCATTACATTACATTCAATATTGGACATTTGTATTATATGTGGTTAACCATAGCATTTCTTGAAGAAGTAGGTTTTTAGGCCTTTCCTGAACTGAAGGTACTCGGTGATGCTTCTTATCGCTTTGGGAATTGAGTTTTATTTATTTATAGCATTTATACCCCGCTCTTTCCCGCTTGATGGCAGGCTCAGTGCGGCTTACAAGCTATGGTGCAAGATACATAGAGATAACACAAAGTGTGGTACAAGATATGGTACAGAGTGTTACATAGATACACAACGTATGATACAGGGTATCAAGAGATGTTTAAGTTAAGCGAGTAGAACAATGGGGGGAGAAGTGGGGGAGAGGATTGGAGTATGGGTAGTGTTGGTGGTGTGGAATTAAGTTCGAGATTTATGTTGGGTTGTTTGGAACCCAAGTAGCTGAATCCAGCCGTGTAGATGGATTTGTAGGTTATGTTTCTGCAGTTGGGCACATCAAACATATAAATGACAAGTGACCGACTCACCCACAAATGTGCAGTAGAGACTTCCCTCTCTGTCCCGCCCTCGCATCAAGACGTGATGACGTCAGAGGGCAGAACAGAGAGGGAAACGGCCGCTGGAGCCTGGAGACGAAGGAACATCGCTGGTGCACCAACCTCCACCCCCCCATCCCCGACGTCGCTGCTGCTCCCACCCCCCTCCGTATCGGGCCCCCTGCACTGACATGACAGCGCCTCTCACCTCCGTGTGGAAGCGCTGCAGGCAGCAGCAGAGCGATCTCCTGCTGCCTGCAGCGCTTTCACACGGAGGTGAGAGGTGCTCTCATGTCAGTGCAGGGGGCCCGGCCTGGAGGGGGGAGGGAGCAGCGGCGAGGAGGGCAGGCCAAGGGAAAGAGGAGGCTTGCTGGACATGGATGGATGGAGGTGAGAATTATTACATTTTGCAAAACACAAATCTCGCCCGTTTTAACGGGCTTAACGGCTAGTAGAGTAATAAATAACCTCTGGACTTGCGTTTCTCGGCGATAGTTCAGTCAAGTTTAGCATGTAGCCAGGAGCCATGCCGAACAGAATCTTGAAAATGAGAGTACAAGTTTTGAAAACCAGTCTGGCCCTAACTGGGAGCCAGTGTAACATTGCAAGTAGTAGGGTTGCACTTTCATATTTTGATTTTTTGAATATCAGTCCCGCTGCTGTGTTTTGCATTGTTTGCAGCGATGTTAGTATGTTTTCTGTGTACCCTATGTATGCTGCATTGCAGTAATCTATACAAAAGGATTGTCAAGGGAAGTAGTCTCTAATCCTTCTTAGTTTCCGTGAAGGGGCATAATCGAACGGGGCACCCAAGTTGTCATGACGGCTTCCTCGCAGGACGGCCCCGTAAAGGGGCGGGGCAACCCGTATTATCGAAACAAGATGGGTGTCCATCTTTTGTTTCGATAATACGGTCGGGGACACCCAAATCATGAAATTTAGGTCGTTTTTGAAATGGTCGTCCCCGGTTTTCGGCGATAATGGAAACCGAGGACGCCCATCTCAAAAACGACCAAATCGAAGCTATTTGGTCGTGGGAGGAGCCAGTATTCGTAGTACACTGGTCCCCCTCACATGTCAGGACACCAACCGGGCACCCTGGGGGCACTGCAGTGGACTTCATAAATTGCTCCCAGGTGCATAGCTCCCTTACCTTCAGTGCTGAGCCCTCCAACCCCCCCCCCCAAACCCACTCCCCACAACTGTACACCACTACCATAGCCCTAAGGGGTGAAGGGGGCACCTACATGTAGGTACAGTGGGTTTTGGGGAGGGGGGTTGGAGGGCTCAACATTTACCACCACAAATGTAAAAGGTAGGGGGGATGGGCCTGGGTCCGCCTGCCTGAAGTGCACTGCACCCACTAAAAACTGCACCAGGGACCTGCATACTGCTGTGATGGAGCTGGGTATGACATTTGAGGCTGGCAAAAAAATGTTTTTGCAATACAGACAGAGAGGGCAATACAGTATACAGTCAGCCAAACCAAAAGAAAAAAGCAACACTGGGCCTTCAGAACTAGGACAACAGGAGTACTTTATTAATCAATGATCCGACACGGGCCGTGTTTCGGCGCCAACAAAGGCGCCTGCCTCAGGGGTCGATGTACTGATGCAATGACGTGCAGATGACAAAACACGAGTGCCTATTTGTTGAACTCACAATTAAAATGCACACTTTGACAGATGGTACTTCTCAAAAACAAACCTTCTAAAATCGTGGTGGCATATGTCGGTTCACGATTTTAGAAGGTTTAGGGTGGGAGGGGTTAGTGACCACTGGGGGAATACGGGGAGGGAATCTTGTGTTTGTATGTGCTTATGGCTTTCCTCCATGTAATTTTATTTATGTGTGATTTGATTTTGGACCAATTTCTTTCTCTTTTCCTACATAGTTTTTCATCTCTTGTAGTCCATTGTTAAATCATAGTTGTGGTTGTTTCTTAGTTTTCATTTTGAGTGGTGCTATTTTATCCAGTGTGTTTTTTCTTAGTTCATTTCAATTACTCATGACGTGGATTTTGTTGGATGGAATGTTTGTCTGTTTGTGCAGTGCTGTTTGCCAGAAGGTTCGATGGTCCACCTTTCCTTTGGTTAAGAACTTGTGCACTTCCCCCGGCCACCTCTGGTCCTTCCAACTGCAGAGCTGGCTATGTCTGGAGAAAAGAGCCTGTTGTTAAAAATTTACCAGCACACCCCTGTCTGGTGGGCACATGTCTTGTATAACTGGGTTGTCTTTAAGGTGTATCCATGTTTAATAGTAATATGTTTAACGCGTTTAATACTAATATGTAAGTATGATCACTAAATAAGTACGTAAAAATTCTCGTTGAAATTCATAACGGTTGCTGAGAAAACAGAAAAAAAAACCTCTAGGGGGTTACTTATTTTTTCCTCACTCTGTAGATTTTTTTTTTCAGAGGGGTACAGGAACTCACAGTATGGCCAGTTCTAAATTTCATGCCCAGGTAGGGCAAAAGCAGGTATGCAAAAATCCTGGTCTGTGTGCCAAAGATTTAATTTCCTGAATTATAGCTACATCATGCAAGGTTCCACGTTAGGAGTTACGGACCAAGAAAGGGATCTGGGTGTCGTCGTCGATAATACACTGAAACCTTCTGCTCAGTGTGCTGCTGCAGCTCGGAAAGCGAATAGAATGTTGGGTATTATTAGGAAAGGTATGGAAAACAGGTGTGAGGATGTCATAATGCCGTTATATCGCTCCATGGTGCGACCGCACCTTGAGTATTGTGTTCAATTCTGGTCCCCGCTTCTCAAGAAAGATATAGCAGAATTGGAAAAGGTGCAGCGAAGGGCAACTAAAATGATAGCGGGGATGGGACGACTTCCCTATGAAAAAAGACTAAGGAGGCTAAGGCTTTTCAGCTTGGAGAAGAGACGGCTGAGGGAAGACATGATCGAGGTATATAAAATAATGAGTGGAGTGGAACAGGTGGATGTGAAGCGTCTGTTCACGCTTTCCAAAAATACTAGGACTAGGCAGCATGTGATGAAACTACAGTGTAGTAAATTTAAAACAAATCGGAGAAAATTTTTCTTCACCCAACACACAACTAAACTCCGGAATTCGTTGCCAGAGAACGTGTTGAAGGCGGTTAGCTTGCCAGAGTTTAAAAAGGGGTTAGACGGTTTCCTATAGGACAAGTCCATAAACCACTACTAAATGGACTTGGGAAAAATCCACAATTCCAGGAATAACATGTATAGAATGTTTGTACGTTTGGGAAGCTTGCCAGGTGCCCTTGGCCTGGATTGGCTGCTGTCGTGGACAAGATGCTGGGCTCAATGGACCCTTGGTCTTTTCCCAGTGTGGCATTACTTATGTACTTATGTCCTCTTCTTGGCACACTTTTATGTTTCAATCATTTTTATTGGAGATATTTCAATAAACAGTGTACAGGTATGCAATGATCTTTGAATGATTAACACCTAAATCAACACTATTACAACAATGCACTACAACATGTCTGTCTATCGGTCTCCTCTATCCCTTCCCACCCTCCCCCCCCTTTTAACTCCCCCCAACTCCCCCTCCCTCCCCCCCCCCCCTTTTCTTCAATAGGCTACTATCAGTCTACAGGTATTCAAGGTCTCTCATCTACCCACACAGTCTCTCAATTTAAAATTTTACTTTTTGCAGCTGGTTGTAAGGTATCCCAAAATTTCGCCCAGGTGGTTTCCAGCTTTTTACCCTCCACAGAGGAGATATCTGTAATTCCACAACGTTCTAGTTTTAACAGTTCAATCATATTCGCCCTCCAAGCCCCAAATGTAGGGCCCTCGTTCTCTCTCCAGTTTAGCAGAATTATCTTCTTGCCGCTCAGCACCGCCCTGTGCAGGAAGGAGTTGAGTCCTGGAGGGACAAGCCCCGTATAACAGTGTTTTCCAAAAAGCAGCAATGGCTGCCTCTGTATTATATTGCATCTCCAGTATTGTTTGATGGCCGTTAGAATCTGGGACCAAAAGCGCACTACATGAGGGCAAGACCAGAACATATGCCCCAGTCCTGCTAGCGCCTGGGCACAATGAGGGCATGTGCCTGTGCCACCATACCCTGTCTTGAACGCCCTAGCTGGTGGGATGTAAAGTCGTAATGCAAATTTGTATTGTATCTCCCAGTGTCTAGCATATACAGAGGTACGCGATGCCAAATTTAAAAAGTTCTGCAACACCTCCTCCGAGACTTCCGCCTTCAGGTCAATCGCCCATTTTTGTGCTCTGCCTCTGTAATCAATGTCCTCCGTGGAGTCCTGGAGATACCTGTGATGAAATCGCAGGGGCACTTTGTTTTGAGCCCCCAATGTCAGTGCTGTGTTTAAAATGTCCTGCACATCCTCGCTCAAGTTGGTCCAGCCCAGCTCGGTTAGGTAATGTTGTATCTGCAGATGCGCAAACTGATCTGTCCCTGGCAAGTTAAATTCTGTTTGTAATTCCCGGAATGGCCGCACTTTACCTTCATCTGTCAACAGTTGGTACAAATACTGAATTCCTTTCTTCCGCCATCTAGCAAACATTACTGATGTTGTGCCTTCTGGAAAATCTGGGTTATTAAACAGTGGCAAGAAGGGCGTTGCGGTCCATCTAAACCAATGTCTTTTGCACAGCCACTTCCACGTTGCCCTTGCTGACAGAACAAATGGATTATGTCCTAAGTTGAGTTTAACTCCTCTGCCTGACGCGTGCAGCCACCATCCCAAATGTACTGTAGGTGAAAGGGCCTGTTCTAGTTGTGTGTTTGAAAACTCCCCATGTCCTGTCAGCCAGTCCCTAATGTGTCTCATCGAGCATGCTATGGTTAGGTATCTTATGTTGAGTAGGCCCATCCCCCCGTGCTGTCTCGGCTTCTGAATGACACTCAAGGGGAGCCGAGGCTTCCTCCCTCTCCACAAAAACGCCTGAATCAATTTATTAAGGGCCTTTTCCTCTCTTTGTCTTAAATATAGTGGTAGCATCTGAAAAAGGTATAGCCATTTAGGGGCTATCATCATGTTGACTAATCCTATGCGTCCTGATAGGGAAAGTGGGCATGTATTCCATAAATGTAACAGGCGTCTGGTCTCTTGTAAAACTGGGAGTACGTTCTTATCATATAGGAGCCCCAGGTCAGAAGGAACCACTACCCCCAGATACTTAATCTGATCTTCAGCCCATTGCAGAGGGAATGAATCGCCCCATTCGTGTCGCAACCCCTGATCCAGGGGCAGTGCCAATGATTTCGTCAGGTTCAGTTGAAAGCCCGAGAGCCTACCATAACTGTGCACAGTGTCTAGGAGGTATTCTAACGATGTTTGGGGAGCACTCAGCAACAACAGCAGGTCATCAGCGTATGCTAGTACCTTAATCTCGTGCTGTTCAACTCTGACCCCCTGTATGCCCTCATGCAATCGGATCTTATTCAACAAAGGTTCCAGGGACAGCAGGAAGAGCAGCGGGGACAGTGGGCAACCCTGACGTGTTCCTTTCCCAATGTCAAATCCCTCTGTTCGTATCCCATTAACTAATAACATAGCCCGGGGGTCGGTATATAATGTGATGACAGCCTGCAGTAGCCATCCCGTAATGCCCACCCATCGTAATGTTTCGAACAGAAAGGGCCATAGAACCCGGTCGAATGCCCGTTCTGCGTCAAGGCTCACCGCCAATTTTTGAGATTTTGTGTTAGGAGCTACTAATGTGGCTAGTATGAATTTACGCACATTAAGGACTGATTGGCGTCCCCTGACGAATCCAGCCTGATCCTCCTTCACCAACTGTGGCAGAAGTGGTGCCAGTCTGTCTGCTAATATCCTAGACAATAGCTTGGCTTCCACATTGATCAAGGAGATTGGTCTGTAGGAGCTGGGATGTAGTGAATCTCTCCCTTTTTTTGGAATTAAGCTTATGAGGGCCGTGTTAGCATGCAAGGGGAATCGACCATTGTCTACCACTTCATTAAGATATTCTGTTAGGGGTCCCAAAATTTTCTGTTTCAGCATCTTATAGAATTCACTAGATAGCCCATCGGGCCCTGGCGCGGAGTGCGTTTTCAGTGCACCTATAGCCTTCTGGAGCTCCTTTGCCCCAATTGGTTTATTAAGGTGGTCTAGGTGTTCTGGCGATATTTTCCCCATGTTAGCTTTGCCTAGGTATGTTCGGATGGCCTCCTGAATGTCTCCCGTCTCTTTCTCCCCCTTATATAGTGTGGCAAAATGTTGCTGAAAGATGTGCGCTATCTCATCTGGTTTGGTGGTGATCTCTCCCATTTGTCCGCGCACTGCTGCGATGTAGTGGGGCTTTCGCGCACCTTTGACTAACCTCGCAAGCATCCCCCCTGCCTTATCTCCATATTTGAACAGTCTGTATTTCCTAAACAACATAGAGCGCGCTGTTCGTTCCTGGAGTAAGCTATTTAATGCCACCCTTGTGGATGTGAGGAGCTCATAGGTGTGTTGCGTAGGGTGTCTGGTGTACTGCTTTCTTATTTCTCTGAGCTGCCTCTCCAGCGCCACTATACGTTTGGCCATGCGCTTATTTCGTTTGCTCACATACGCTATAACCTGTCCCCGCAGGACTGCCTTGGCTGTAGACCAGTACAGAATGGGGTCTTCTACGTGTGCCTGGTTATGTGTATGAAATTCTTCCCAGTTCTGATGTAAATATTCTGCAAATTCTTTTGAGGAGTACAGGTATGCCGGAAACCTCCACCCCGGGGACTGCCTAAAGTATGCCTCTCCTTCCAGATCAACCCATATCATGGCGTGATCAGAAATTTCTTCGGGGCCTATGACCGCCTCCGTTACTTTCTGAAATATGTCGGGGGAGGTTAGTATGTAGTCCAAGCGGGACTGGGTTCGATGTGCACGAGAGGTGTGAGTGTAGTCTTTCTCCTCGCCATGTAATATCCTCCATGGATCTAGCAGTCCCACCCTCTGACAGAACGAATCTAAAAGTGATGTGTCTGGTGAGGCTCCAGGGCCCGGTTGTCGCGTCCTGTCTAGAAGGGGGTCTAGCACTTGATTCATATCCCCTGCAATCACCGTGGGAAGGGCCGCATGCGTAAGGCACTGTGCTAGTAATTGAGCATAGAAGCGTTTAGCCGATGTGTTGGGGCCATATGCTGAGATCAGAAGCATCTCTTTTCCTTGAAGGTTAAGCTCTATGCCCACAAATCTTCCCTCCCCATCTTTAAATAGCATTTTCGCGGTTCCTTTCAGGGCTTTATGTATTAGGATAGCCGTCCCACCTCTTCTACCTGTTGCTGGGGAATAGAACACCTCTCCCACCCATCCTCTTTTCAATTTTTCGCTCTCTTCCTTGGAGAGTCTAGTCTCCTGTAAGCAGGCTATGCCCACCCCGTGCCGTTTAAGGGCTGATAATATTTTAGTTCTCTTGATGGGAGATGTGATACCGCACACATTCCAGGAAACTAGTCTTGTCTTATCCACCCCACCTTTGATTTTCTGTTACTGCAAAGGTAAACATATTTGACCTGTGGCTCCCGGGCTCCCAGCCTGGCCCCGGAGACCCCTCTCTTCCATTGTACTTCTCCGTGTGTGTTTTCACCCAACCTTTTAAGCTCCCCTGCTGCCTGCTGTGACTATGTTGTGTGGGTTCCTTCTCCCCCTGAGAATTCCTCATGATGATAACTTTACCTGTTGTTAATCCTTTCCTACCCGCCCTACCCTTCCCGCTCTCCCCCCTCCCATTATCCGCTCTCCCCAACATTCCCTTGACAACAAATCTATGGGAGCCCCTGCCATGCCCGAGGCCCCACCACCCGACCCATTAAGTTACACCCAAGTCTGCTTTATGTGAAATGTGTCCAGCAGCAACCTTCTCATCATATCTCACCAGCTGAAATCCCAAGTCACTCTCCTGATTGTCCTTCCATCGGCTGCGGTCTGTTCTGTTCCAGCTTAGTTATGTGTTCTTTAGCAGCAGCCTCCGAGTCAAATGATTTCCATTTGCCACCTTGCCGAATCTTTAACACCGCTGGGTATATCAGCATGAACTGGATCTGTAGCTCATGCAGTCGTCGGCATAGTGGTGTAAATTTCTTTCTGCGATCTTGTAGGGACACCGAAAAGTCTTGGAAGATTCTTACAATTTTCCCCTCAAATTTAGTGTCATCTCGCTTTAAGCGGTAGCCTCTCAAAATTTCCAGCTTGTGCAGGTAGTTATGCACTTTTAGGATGACTGCACGTGGGGCCTGGCAGCCATCTTGGAGCCGGCCCACTCGGTGCACTCTCTCTAAACACAAGGCTCCAGCGTGGTCGGACAACGCGAATTCATCTGTCAGCCATTTTTCAATCACTGTGGCCAGCACTGAGTCGTTCACCGATTCTGGTATGCCGATCAGACGTAAGTTGCTCCGCCTGCCCCTGTTTTCTAGATCGTCTACTTTCTGCTGTAGCGCTTCCACTGTTGCTTTCGTGGTTTGCTGTTGGCTGTGCAAGGGGGCCTGTGAATCTTCGATATCTGATACTCGCCGCTCGAGCTCTCCGATGCGTTTCGTCGCGTCCGCCAAGCGGGAATCGTACTGTTCCAACTGCGCTGAGATTTTTGCTAGGCGCGGTTCCAGCGCTTGTGTCACCGCGGCGGTCAATTGTGCCAGCTGCGATGGAGTAAAGTTCTGTTCGCTTTGTGGCGGGGCCTTCTCTTCAGCGTGGTCCGCCGCCTTTGCCTTGTCCTTCGCCGTTTTTGCGCTGCGTGCCGGCATCGATTTAGTTGCTGTCTCCACAAACTTATCCATCAGCTGCTTGTTCTTTCTCCTCTGTTGCTGTGGTAATTAGCGTGGGTTTTGCTATTTTAAAGGTGAGATCGGGCAGCGGGGCCTCGGAGAGCAAAGACGCACGTCTTCCTCTCTCACTGCATCACGTGACTCCCCTTGGCACACTTTTATTACATAGAGCAGTGATTTAACCTATTGTGATGTCATAGTGGCTCATTCCACCAATAAGAGCCAACCTCATTAGTGATGTCACAATGGCTTGATTGTATAGAATGTTTGTACATTTGGGAAGCTTGCCAGGTGCCCTTGGCCTGGATTGGCCGCTGTCGTGGACAGGATGCTGGGCTCGATGGACCCTTGGTCTTTTCCCAGTGTGGCATTACTTATGTACATCCCACAATAAAAATAGTAGTGCAAGCAGAGACCCCCATTGAAAGCACTACAGGACTTTTGCCTGAAATGTTGTATTTTTCGCTTTTAGCACTGTTGAGTCACACCTCTCATTGAAGTGTTTTCCCTTCCTGCTAGGAATGAAAACCATGGCTGAAAAGTGGGTTGGTTGATTGGAATCTAGGGGCTTTTTTCTCCATTTGTGTGTCTTCCTTTTGCTGGATATAAACCTGACTTTTACATTTTGGGTCAAGATTTGTCCATGAAGGAACATCTACAGGTAAGGATTAAGGAGTCAGAACTCACTCAGGGCAATTCTATAACTGGGCTTCTGTAGTTACAAGCACCTTACCTGCATAAATGTCAAGAAAATTAGCACCCACATGCCATTATTTATTTTTGTTACATTTGTACCCCGCACTTTCCCACTCATGACAGGCTCAATGCGGCAATGGAGGGTTAAGTGACTTGCCCAGAGTCACAAGGAGCTGCCTGTGCCTGAAGTGGGAATTGAACTCAGTTCCCCAAGACCAAAGTCCACCACCCTAACCACTAGGCCACTGCTCCATATAGAATTAGAGGAAAGGGAAAAGGGATGGGAATTTGATATACTGCCTTTCTGTAGTAACAATCATAAGCACATGAGAGTAGCCATACTGGGTCAGACCAATGGTCCATCTAGCCCCGTAACCTGTTTTCCAAACAGTGACCAAGCCAGGTGAAAAGTACCTGGTAGAAAACCAAATCGTGGTAACACTCCATACGTATGTGCAGGACGTCAGACTCACAGAAACAGAAGCCTGCATAGCCGCGTTGCTGATCTGCAAGGGCAGGCTTCTACATGGAAAGTTACTAGTGGAGGAGTAGCCTAGTGGTTAGTGCAGTGGACTTCGATCCTGGGGAACTGAGTTTCATTCCCTCTGCAGCTCCTTGTGACTCTGGGCAAGTCACTAACCCTCCATTGCCCCTGGTACAAAATAAGTACCTGAATATATGTAAACCGCTTTGAATGTAGTTGTAAAAACAACCTCAGAAAGGCAGTATATCAAGTCCCATTTCCTTTTCCCCTTCCCTTTCATTGCTGTCATGGTTTGTACACATTATGCCATGATGGACTACGAACACACACGGCTGCAACGTTTCCAGCCTCAACTGTTCCGAGGGGAAGACTGCCTTGGGAATTAAACTGAAATCTCCTTCATGGCAATGTACAGCTCTTCCACTGAAACAGCCAAAAGTGGAGATAGCCAGGGGGATAATGACGTTACTGGAGTCACTCTGCTGTTTCTGTTCTCTGTGGAATATTTCGTTCTCCTGTTTCTCTTCTCAGTTCTACCACTGAGCCCCCAAAGCCACTCTTTTGAATGCATTCTAGGAAGGTGAAGACTATTTCCCAGCCTTTCTGAAGTTCATCTGGTCCAATTAACTTCCTCCTGGGCAACAGAATGCATTTCTTTTTTCAGCATATGTTTGCCTGCGTTCTTGTCTTTTTCAACTTTAATTTCTCTGATATCTAAGTAATCTCATTTTCTCTCACTGTGAAGTTTGACCTAAGTTCCAGTCTTGTATTTCTAGAGAGAATTTGCTCACTAGGTACTACCTATTACATGAGTAACATTAATTATAATTTTCACAGTCAATTAGTGGATATGTAAAGGAGGCCATTAACTCTGATGGGCTCTCTCTTTTTTTTTTTTTATAGAGATCTTTGAGATGACAGATTGAGTTACAGCATTCTTGAAGAGTTAATGCTGTTAACGTTTCTGTCAGTCACAATTTATGACACACTAAGGCATGAATGCTATATACGTTTTATAGAATGACACTTCTAAAAGCTGGTTTTATACTTCACAAATATTAGATTTTGATAATATTAGATAGTATCTAATGCATTTGAGTTCTTGTACATAAGTACATAAGCACTGCCACGCTGGGAAAAGACCAAAGGTCCATCAAGCCCAGCACTCTGTCTCCGACAGCGGCCAATCCAGGCCCCAAGAACCTGGCAAAAACCCAGAATTTAATAACGATCAATGGACTTTTCCTTCAGGAATCTGTCCAGACCCCCTTTAAAATCAGCAAGGCCAGCTGCCGTCACTACCTTCTCCGGCAATGAGTTCCAGAGTCTAACCACACGCTGAGTAAAGAAAAACTTTCTCCAATTTGTTTTAAACCTACCACATTCTAATTTCATCTTGTAAGATTTTGTTCTCTTTAAAGAGTGAAAGATCACTAGAACTCTATTCTTCCACAAATTTTTTTTTAATTCCATGGTCGGATTTTGAACAATATCTAAAACAAAAAAGCAACCAATGACCCTACATTCAAAAATAATAAATATGACTTTAAATTAGCCATAGTCAAAATATTTTTCATAAATATAACACAGTTTTGTCACTCAGCAGCGGTGTTCTTTTCTACTACTGTGGATGCTCAAAAGGCTGAATCAAGCTTCTGAGAAATGCATAACCCATTTACCCAGCAGAAGATTTACATCATCAAGCTATCATGCTGATTAGCTATATTAGTAGACAATGGTAGATGGCGCCAGTCCCAAGCCTGGATAAAGGAGGAGATTTGGAGATGGGCTAGTTGTCTGCCTATGAGAAAACTAAAAAGTCTACGGAAACAGATAACATACTAAAACATGCCATTTGACAAGACCAACTGCACTATCACCACGAGACTTTGCAGTCAGGAAAGCAAGTGGGATATCAAACGACAGCTCCAGACTTGATATACGATGAACCAAGATCAAAGTTGAATTCAGTACTCACAGCAAAGTCCATCACCCAGATTGACCGCTGGAAAGTATGTACGCTAATAAAAACAGCAAAATATGTGCAATTGTTCAAGGAAACGAAGCAGCATCCTCTCGACATCCTTTGTTTAGGTGAAACAAGATGTATAGATGTCAACAATAGGACTACTGATAGAATAACACTAATGCAGTCTAGAAGGAACGATGGGCATTTTCGACAACCAAGTCAGAATTGGGACATCCTGCTCATAGCACTCAAAAAACAGGTCCATCTCATGACCAGTTTTCGAACAGGAAACATGATGGGGTTTCCTGTTCAAAAATATCTGAGAATGTCCAAAATGAGCAGCCATTTTACAAACGGAAACATCCAAATGACGAACGCCAATCAACTGGAGACAAGGACATCGGTCTGGCAGCATTTGTACAAAAATGGCCACACAGATGTCCTTGCAGAGCAGAGGGGCAGCCTAGCGGTCAGTGCAGTGGACTGCAAAGCAGGACACCCAGGTTCATATTCCCTTATTTTAAATGCTGAGCCCTCCAGGAACAGGAACTACCTACTGTACTTGACTGTACACCCCCTCAATAGCCTTCAGGCTTGCAGGTGTCATAAATATTTAGATACACCTCTCGCTTGGATTATTGCAATTTGCTTCTCACTGGTCTTCCGCTCAGCCATCTCTCTCCTCTCCAGTCTGTCCAAAATTCTGCGGCACGACTTATTTTCCGCCAAAATCATTTTACCCACACTAGCCCACTCCTCAAGTCACTTCACTGGCTCCCTGTCCGCTTCCACGTACAGTTCAAACTTCTCTTACTGACCTTTAAATGCATCCATTCTGCAGACCCCCATTACCTCTCCACTCTCATCTCTCCCTACATTCCTCCCCGTGACCTCCGCTCGCTGGAGAAATCTCTCTTGTCGTCCCCCTTCTCCTCCACTGCTAACTCCAGGCTTCGTTCCTTTTCTCTCGCGGCACCTTATGCCTGGAATAGACTTCCTGGACCTATAAGTCTAGCTCCATCTCTACCTGTTTTCAAATCTATGCTGAAAACCCACCTTTTCACCACTGCTTTTGGCTCCTAACCACTACTCAATTCCCCTATCCTTGTTCCTTCTCACCCAGTACTTTTCTCGCCCTTAATTGTCTTGTCTGTCTGTATTTTTAGATTGTAAGCTCTATTGAGCAGGGACTGTCTCTCTGTGTCAGGTGTTCAGCGCTGCGTGCGTCTGGTAGCGCTATGCAAATGTTAATAATAATAACATTCCATGTAGAAGCCTGCCCTTGAAGATCAGCAACGCGGCCGCGCAGGCTTCTGTTTCTGTGAGTCTGACGTCCTGCACATACGTGCAGGACGTCAGACTCACAGAAACAGAAGCCTGCGCGGCCGCATTGCTGATCTGCAAGGGCAGGCTTCTACAGGGAATGTTGCTAGTGGAGGAGTAGCCTAGTGGTTAGTGCAGTGGAACATGGAATGTTGGCTACTGTTGGAGATTCTACACGGAATGTTGCTACTATTGGAGATTCTAGATGGAATGTTTTGGCTCCTAACCACTACTCAATTCCCCTATCCTCGTTCCTTCTCACCCAAAACTTTCTTCGCCCTTAATTGTCTTGTCTGTCTGTATTTTTAGATTGTAAGCTCTATCGAGCAGGGACTGTCTCTCTGTGTCAGGTGTTCCGTGCTGCGTGCGTCTGGTAGCGCTATACAAATGTTAATAATAATAATAATAATATATGTCTGTTTTTGGAGGGCTCACAATTTAAAGGAAAAAAGTGCTATAGCGGGACTCGAACCTGGGTCCCTTGGTTTCCAGTCTACTGCCCTGGCCACTAGGCTACTCCTCAGAATACTTAATGCTATCATGGAGTCTGGTATTCCTTTCCGGTGTCACTTTCAGGGGAGGGGGAGGAGGACAGCAATCACTGAGGGATTCATGAAGTGTGTCATGCCTGAATCTCTCCAGTGGTCATGTGCTCAATCGGAGCACCTTTTGTACCCTGAATGTGACTGAAATAGGTCTAAAGAAAAAATGTCTTTATTTTTAGACTTGGGGGTTTCTTCTGGTTTGATTGTCGCTGTTGGACCCTCCCTAGTTCTGTCCAAAACATGCCTCCTTGCTATTTGAACTGCACTGTAGGGTGTCCAAATGGTGCCATTCCAAAATGACAATGTATTTATTTATTTATTACATTTGTACCCTGCTCTTTCCCACATACAGCAGGTCCAGTGCGGCTTACATAGTAAAAGAAAGCATCTTACATGGTAAAGAATACAGTAAAACAAGGAAATGTAGGAACAGTATTATAGACTGTGATGATCATAACTACTTACATTATGAAAGGCATTACAAAGGACTTGTGAAAAGAACGTAATGAACTAGAATAGGGAAGGTAGACAAGGATATGATAGGCGAAAGGGAAGGGGAATGGGAGGGAAATGGCAAAGGATGGAGGGAAGAAGATGAGGGATTGAGTATAACATTCTACATGGAATGTTGCTTCTCTTTGAGATTTTGCATGGAATCTTGTCACTCTTTAGGATTCCAGAATCTTGCTATTCTTTGGGGTTCTACATGGAATGTTGCTACTCTTTGAGATTCTGCATGGAATCTTGTCACTCTTTAGGATTCCAGAATCTTGCTATTCTTTGGGGTTTATTTTATTTATTACATTTGTACCCTGCTCTTTCCCACATACAGCAGGTCCAGTGCGGCTTACATAGTAAAAGAAAGCATCTTACATGGTAAAGAATACAGTAAAAACAAGGAAATGTAGGAACAGTATTATAGACTGTGATGATCATAACTACTTACATTGTGAAATGCTTTACAAAGGACATGTGAAAAGAATATTATGAACTGAGGAAAAAAAAACCATAGTGGCAACAGCGTCCAGGAATATATGAGTTAGAATAGGGAAGGTAGACAAGGATAGGATAGGTGAAAGGGAAGGAGATTGGGAGGGAAATGGCAAAGGATGGAAGGGAGAAGATAAGGGATTGAGTATAAGGGGATTAGTGAATAAGGTCAAATGTATCATTGGGGTCAAAGTAAGTGTTGACGTCGTAGCAGGAGTATCGTAGGTGGTCTGGTAGAATTAAGTTGGTCTATTAGGGTAAGCTTGCTTGAAAAAAATGGGACTTTAACATTTTCCTGAAAGGCAAATAGTTGTTAATTGCTTGGATGGGTCTTGGGAGAGCATTCCAAAGTTGACTACCCGGGAAGGAGAAACTGGATGCATAGTATGTTTTGTGCTTGATACCTTTACAGTTGGGGAGGTGTAAATTGAGGTATGCTCGTGATGACATTAGACGTTTTTGGCAGATAGACTTTTTTTTTTTTTTGGGGGGGGGGTGCATTTTGAGATTGTCTCTGTACTTTGAAAATGAGCCCCAAGGAGTTACAATTTTCATGTCATCAGCTGCAGCTAAGACAATGATTGAATGGAAACAGATTATTGAGAGATTGATTACAGCAAGATCTATGACTCAATTATACAATGCTAAGCACCCTCAGCATCTGCAGAAGAGGTGGAGAAAGACAATTTTTACAGCACTATCTAACAAGTCCTGAAACATAGCATATAGACGGAGAAGCTGAATCTAATTTAATCTTTTACATTTCTTATCTACTTTGTTCCCAAAAGGGTCCAAAGTGGAATACATTAAGATAACCAATACAATCAATTGGGAGTATGCAAAAAAAATTAAATTAGTTAACAATTTTTACAGATCAAATACAGTGCAATCTGCTTAAGTGCAAGGGTCTGGGACCAAAGAAATGCATGCAGTTAACCAGAGCGTGCACTTAACCGTTGTGACCCAAAGAAGCTTGACATCTGATAAACATATGTACAGTACTGTTTACTATTATACGTACAGTATACAGTCTCCGTTAACTGACGTTAGGCTTACTTGAAGTAATCAGTTATAGTCCTCTGTACACTCTTGTGTCTGTGAGTTCCATAGACTACGTCTGCCAGACGGTAAAAACTGTCATAGCACTGACATCCAGTGGCCTCCAGATTGGCCCGCATGGTGTTGAGACTCTCCAGTGCTCTTGCACAAGTGACAAGAGGAGGTTGTTGAATTTCGTCAGCATGTGCCTCGCTGCTCATTTCATCCTCTGTTTCATCATCAGCCATTGTTGCCTACGTGTAGGCGCATATCTCGACATCAGTGCTGTCTTCAGCTGTTTGTAGATCGTAAACAGCAGCTACGTAGCGATGGAACTCCTCTTCAGTAACACTGGCTGGTATGTCAATAACCTCTTCGTCTGACACGTTTGCAACAGCTGCATCCCCCTCACATCCTTAACAAAGCTTGCCCGCTTGTAGCAGTTCACAATGGTTGCCTGTGTAACATGATTCCAGGCTTCTTTCTGCATATGTAGGGAATCCAACAGTGATAGATTATGAGCCAGTTCAACAGCACATTTATCCTTGCCAGTCTGGTCATCCATAACGTTCATAAGGTGATGTAGCACAAGAGCCCGATAATGTTGTTTGAAATTGGCTATTATGCCCTGATCCATAGGTTGGATCAGAGAGGTAGTGTTTGGTGGCAGGAAGACCACCTTGACGTTAGACAGCCTGACATCATCCCTGTGTGCAGCACAATTATCACAAAGCAACAACATCTGACGCTTTTGTGCCCGCATTCTACTGTCTAACTTCTTTAGCCACTGCTTCCAAATTTTCCCAGTCATCCATGAATTTGCATTAGCCTCGTATGACACAGGAAGTTGCTTAACATTCTTGAAGCAATGGGGCTGTTTGCTCTTTCCAATGACGAGTGACCAGGGCCGGTCAAACACAGTAAGCAGGCTATGCAGTGCAGGAGGGCGCTTGCCTTTCAGGGGCGTCACTTACTTTGCAAGCAATCAAGCTCTGCTGAGGCTTTTGTTTTTCAATCTAATCTCTGCTGTTCATCTCAGTCTAGCTCCAAAGCTGTCAGCTCTCTGTCCGGTCCTCTCCCCCCTCCCAAGCAGAGAAATATCCTCCTTGTGTTTGTCAGAGGATGTCACTGCTCCAACTGAATCTGGCTCTGAAATAACTTGTGGGAGCTCAGCTAACCTCTGTCCTCTGCCCAGAGAGGGCTCAGACAGAGACAGCACAGCAGAGCCTGGACCCTTGTTTTGTCAGAGACTACTGTTTAGTGCTGCACCTGACCCACCCTTTTCCACCCCCAACACAGCAACTCACAGGACAGGAGGGCTAGATGCCTGCTTTCAATTCCTAACCATCACCTATCTCTCATTCCCACTTCAGTAACTCCTGTTAGTCTGTCCAACTCAGATTGTAGAATATGTTAGTTTATGCTGATCAAGTCTGTCCTAGCTAGATTCTGTGCTTGATGGGAAGGCTATTGTGCTGCATGCAGAGTCTAACTTCTTAGGATTTCAGGTTAATTTTTGAAGAATTTGAAGAGGGGCTATCTCTGTTCTACATGTGTGACTGCAAGGCCAAGTGTCTGAATAGGGATCTGTTTGTTAGATTCTGAAATTTTGATAACACATTGTTTTTCAGAGTTGGCAAGACTGTCTGTCAGGGGCGTATCTGGAATCCGGCGGTAGGGGGGGCCAGAGCCAGAGAGGGGGGGCACATTTTTGCCTCCCCCCCCCCCCGCCGCCGCCGCCGCCGCCTCTCTCCACCCCCTCCCCGCCGTCAACCCTCCCCCGCTGCTTACTTTTGCTGGCGGGGTCCGACCCGCAATCTCCATATTTCGGCTTCCTCCGTGGCCATGTGCTTCCAGGAAGTAACGCTGCAGCGCTGATTCGTTGAATCTAGTTCGGCGTCTGACGTCCCAGCACGTCAGACGCCGAACTAGATTCAACGAATCAGCGCTGCAGCGTTACTTCCTGGAAGCACATGGCCACGGAGGAAGCCGAAATATGGAGATTGCGGGTCGGACCCCGCCAGCAAAAGTAAGCAGCGGGGGAGGGTTGACGGCGGGGAGGGGGGCCAGGGCGAAATCTGCGGGGGCCCAGGCCCCTGTGGCCCCACGCAGATACGCCCCTGCTGTCTGTTCTCATAATTCCTGGTCTGTGTGCTAAGTTATTTTTCTTCTATACTGGTGTAATATTTTCAATGATGCCATGGCTGGTAAAAGAGGTGTGTCTACTGTGGGGGCGGAGCCATAGTGATCCCGCCTCTGGATGGGTAGGGGCGCCGACTAATAGACTGCAGGAGGGCGCTAGAAACCCTAGGGCCGTCCCTGCGAGTGGCTCCAACGTCTCACTCCCATCCATTTTGCAGCAAAGGAGGATCGTCAGTCGGTCCTTCGACGTTTTACCTCCTGTAGTTTCGGCTTTTTTAAATGCAAGTGTTCCATCAGGAATCGCTTGCCAGTAGAGACCGTTTTCGTCAGCATTGAAAATGTCACGAGGTGCAAACTCGTTCAAGATGGTAGGAAGAACTGAAACAACCCAATTTTCAGCACTAAAGTCATCAGCGTCTTGTTTCTCACCATGCTGTTTCTTGAATTTTATGCTGTTCCTCTCCTTCAATCTTTCCAACCATCCAACAGTTGTTTTGAATTCAGTTAGTCCAAGACTTTCAGCTAGCTGGTTAGCTTTCTCCATAAGCAGTGGACCACTGACAGGAAACTGTCTGCTCCTGACTCGAGAAAACCACCGAAGAAGAGCATCTTCTACCTCCTCAGCTTTTCCCGCCCGTTTTCGTTTCCATTTCCATTGTGGATTTGTATTGTTTTGCAAGTCTTCCAGAAGCTGGTCTTTCTGCTTCAAGACACGTGAAATTTGACTGGAATTGACATCATATTCTTTAGCAATAGATGCTTGACTTTGTTTGTTTTCTAATTTTTAAGAACTTCTATTCGTTCAGCCAGTTTTAAAGTCTTACAGTTTCGCCGCCATGATGATGACCCCAGTGTACACTCTAACAACATTCTTTTGCTTATTCTGCCTGTGGCAGTTAAAGGAGCGGTAAATTTAAAATCTTGTTGGTTGTCACGTGCCAATTGGCTTCCATATTCCGTGCGCGCACTTATGTGGAGTCTTTCCTGAACCATGCATAGAAGCGAATCTTGCACTTATCAATGGTGCGCTAAACCGAAGTTTGTCCCCATAGAAATTGATGGTGCCAAAACGGGACCGAAGTATGGCATGCAGTTAAACAGAGTATGCGCTTATCCGACGTGCACTTAAATGGAGTGTACTGTACATAGTAACATAGTAAATGATGGCAGATAAAGACCTGAACGGTCCATCCAGTCTGCCCAAGATAAACTCATTTTACATGGTATGTGATACTTTATATGTATACCCTAGTTTGATTTGTCCTTGCCTTTCTCAGGGCATAGACCGTAGAAGTCTGCCCAGTACTGTTCTTGTACTAAACGTTCTGAAGCTAATGTCGAAGCCCCTTAAAATTTACACTCCAGCCCATCCATATCTATTCAGTTACGATCAGGGCGTAGACTGTAGAAGTCTGCCCAGCACTGTTTTTGCTTCCCCATTACTGGCGTTGCCACCCAATGTCCGCTAAGAATTCGTAGATCCATTCCTTCTAAACAGGATTCCTTTGTGTTTATCCCACACATGTTTGAATTCCATTACCGTTTTCATCTCCACCACCTCCCGAAGGGAGGGCATTCCATGTATCTACCACCCTTTCCGTGAAAAAATACTTCCTGACATTACTTTTGAGTCTTCTCCCCTTCAACCTCAATTCATGTCCTCTAGTTCTACCACCTTCCTGTCTCCGGAACAGGTTTGTTTGCGGATTAATACCTTTCAAATATTTGAACATCTGTATCATGTCACCCCTGTTTCTACTTTCCTCCAAGGTATACATGTTCAGGTCAACAAGTCTCCTTGTATGGTTTGCAATGCAAATCTCATACCATTTTTGTAGCTTTTCTTTGCAACGCTTCCAGTCTTTTTGCATCTTTAGCAAGATACAACCTCCAAAACTGAACACAGTTCTCCAATTGGGGCCTCACCAATGACTTGTAGAGGGGCATCAACACCTCCTCTCTTCTGCTGGTTATACCCCTCTCTATGCAGCCTAGCATCTTTCTGGTCACAGCCGTTGCCTTGTCACATTGTTTCTTCACCTTCATATCATCTGACACCAACCCCCCTAAGGTCTCTCTCCTGAGTAGAGCTTACTAATTTCTCTCCTCCTATTCGGTATCTCTCTTTCGGGTTTCTGCACCCCAACTGCATCACTCTGCACTTCTTGGCATTACATTTTAACTATCTATCATCTATAGGTTTGAAATTTTGGATGGATTGCTATGAAGGGCAACTGTTTAACAGGTAGGGTGGATAGGGCTTTTGTGCTGTGATGGCAGGATGGTAGCATTACAAATTTTGAGTCTTGACTGTGGTCATGTGTAATGCACCAAACACTGAGCATAAATCACATTATTTATCAATATGAAGTTTTAGAAAAATTATATGAAAATTAAGTGGGAGGTTTCTTTTCAGTTTTATGTTTTCAGAGATTAAATTTTAACTGCCAGACCATTCTTCTAACTTTTGGAGATCCCTTCTCATCGTTTCTACTCCCTCCAGGGTATCCACTCTATTGGCTATCTTCGTGTCAGCTGCAAAAAGGCAAACCTTTCCTTCCAACCCTTCAGCAATATCTCTCACAAATATATTAAGCAGAATTGGCCCCAGCACCGACCCCTCAGGAACTCCACTGCTCACCTTCCTTTCCTCCGAGCGGATTACGTTTACCACCACCCTCTGCCACCTGTCGGTCAACCAGTTTCCTATCCAGTTCACCACTTTTGGTCCTAAGTTCAGTCCTTTCAGCTTATTCACGAGTCTTCTGTGGGGGACCATATCAAAGGCTTTGCTGAAATCCAAGTAGGTTACATCTAGTGCACGTCCTTCATCCAGTTCTTTGGTCACCCAGTCAAAGAAGTCAGTAAGATTGGTTTGGCAGGATTTTCCTTTGGTAAAGACATGTTGCCTCGGGCCCTGTAACCCATTGGCTTCTAGAACGTTAACTATCCTTTCTTTCAGCTTGCTAAACTAACCTGACCTGACTTGTGGTAAAATAATCCAATTAACAGTAGCCTACTTTGCTAACTTCCACCCTTATTGACATAAGTGCTAGGCGCTATTCTATAAATCAAAGAGACCTCATTTTATAGATGTGGGGATCATTCCATATATACCACAATTATCTCCCGAACATCCACTCTTTTATAGTCTATAAGTCTATTCAATCTGCTTTCAAGAATGCACTAAAGGAACTTTTTGTTTATATATCTATATGGGGATATAAGTACTTTGTTACTTATAAGTAAAAGTGAAAAGTTCAGGATTTGTTTAAATTGTTAAGTGAAGATTATGTATATTTAAAAGAAAGAAAAGAAAAAAAACGGATAATATTGGGTAGATCTATGAAGAGTTACACGGCGCCCTAAATATGTGGGACGCTGTGCCCGCAAGGCATTTGCTGATGAAGATTCTGATGATCCCCATATAGATATATAAACAAAAAGTTCCTTTAGTGCATCCTTGAAAGCAGATTGAATATACTTATAGACTATAAAAGAGTGGATGTTTGGGAGATAATTGTGGTATATAGGCGCTATTCTATAGCATAAAAACACCAAAATTGCTTAGTGCATAAGTACAACGGGGGGTATAGCCATGGCCAGAGTATAGGTGGGTCACGGGCATGTCTCTGAGATACACGTGTGTAACGCCCCTGACTGGGATGCTCCTGGATTCAGGGTCTGACTTGGTTGGAGCCTCCCAAGAGTGGTCTCCGTCAGTCCCTTACTGGTTTGGTGCTCAGTGCTTCCGCCATTTTTTTCATAGTTAGTAACCCTTTGGCTAGTTTGTAGTACTTACATTTCAATGCCATTTCTTGAATTTACCCCATCGTGTCTAAATATATGTTTCGATAGGATTATTCTGGGAGCAAAGCTGTTGGGTTGATCATTCTGATGATCAAAATTGGGGTGGGGGGCTTGCTAGGTTGTAAAAGTTAGTTGAGAAGAGCACAAGATCGCTTAGGTTGCCTAATACCCTTGCACTGACCCAGCCAAGAGGACTCACAGTCTAAGTTTTTACCTGAGGCAATGAAGAGTTAAGTGACCTTCCCAATGTCACAAGGAGCAGCGGTGGGATTTGAATTGGGCTTCTCTGGATATCAGCCCAGTGCTCTAAACACTAGACAACTCCTTCACCCCTCCTCTATTTTGCCTATTCTGAACTCCGTGTTCCTGTACAGTAGACAGTTATCACTGTTCACAGGCTGCTTCTTTTTTTTTTTAACTCAAGGACTGCAGCCAATTTACATTAATTAATGTGATAAGTACAGAAACCGTATCTGTCTTTAATTCTTTAATCTTCATGAGGAGATAGAAATGAATTAGTTAAGGATAAATATAGCTTATGGCCCTTCTTCATGGAAACAAACTGCATTTTTGATTCAGGGCTGGCACCATGCTGATAGAATACGCATTCCCTTTCCATTGGGAATCACCCCTACTGAATTGATAAAGCACTTTATGGTTCAATTGCTATACTTGTAAGAATCCAAGAGCAGTATAAGTTTGAAGGCAAAAGGCAGGATCTTAGCAGACTGGGTCAACGTAAGATTTATCTAAAGATGTCAATGGGTGTGAGTACTTGAGACTGAACAACTGCGTCCTTTGCTTCTATTAAGTGCATGGGGACAGATTGCAAACTGTTATATTGTGAGGTGCCCTGGGTTGGATGCTTTAACCAAACTAACGATAATAAGGGAAAGAAAAATAATAACCACCAGGGGATAAATCTTCAACATTTGCATGTGTGACATTCCATCTGAAAGTCAAAAGGATGACTGAAAGTAGGCTGTGAAAGAAGTTTGTTAGGTATACAAATGAAACAAAGTAATACTCACTTTGTTTGCAGTCATATCATTAATTTTTGAATCATTGAAGCTCTTTCGCTCCACGAGTAAGCCGTGGAAACATGATGGCAAATAAGAGCCACATGGCAGACTCCAATAGTCTGATCAGTTTAATTCCTGTGGTATCTTATATGTTCTCTGGTTTAGTCTCTCTTTTCCACTGCTAAGATTATCATGTTTTAAGTGGCATCTAAATTGAGTACTTTGAGCTCGGGCTAGGCATTGCTGAATTCGGCCTTGTGTTGCTCCTGAGTCTATTCTTTACTAAGAACATAAGAATATAATGGTTGCCATTGGACAGACCGAAGGTCCATCAAGCCCAGCATCCTGTTTCCAACAGTGGCCAATCCAGGTCACAAATACCTGGCAAGATCCCAAAGAAATTAAAAATACATTTTATGCTGCCTATCCCAGTAATCATTTTAATAATGGTCTATGGACTTTTCCTTTAGGAAGCCGGCCAAACTTTTTTTTAAACCCCGCAAAGCTAACTGCTGTTACCACATTCTCTGGCAACGAATTCCAGAGTTTAATTACACATTGAGTGAAGAAAAAGTTTCTCTGATTCATTTTAAATGTACTACTTTGTAGCCTTCAAAGAGGCATGAGGCATACGGATTGAAAGCGACTGTCTCCTGGTCACGAGGTAGTGTGAGAAACATAGAGCAGGCACCAGAACGCAGCTAGCACACCGCAAGTTGTCTTTCATTCCATACACCTCCTGCCTTTTGGGGAGCCTGATGCCACCATAGCACTGCTGTTTAGGTTGTAACGCCTATTCTATGCATGTTATTGCATTATCTTCTAGAAATGTTGTGCTGTTAAGTCATAAAAATGCGTATTTTCTTTGCATTTTGTTGATTAAAGCAACCAAACTATTCATCTTTCATGTTCTCTATGCCCTCCGACATGTTTATTCTGCTACGGATTATTGATGTTATTTGAAAACAGGTACTCTTTACCTTTTGAACCTTTCCAAAATGTCAGCATGAAAGCGATGTAAAAAGGGGTGGGGTGTTAATCTGTGGCTGCTTTTTATGCTTATTGTACTTGTGCATAATTAAAGATTGAGATGTTAGGATTTGTTGAGTGACATGTTGTTTTTTTTCTCTGTCCTTTTGTTTTTCAGAGCAACACTCAACAGGCAGACACTGTAGGGAAATATGCCAACTTTATAGACAGGCAGATGGTGGGGGAATTATTTATTATCGGCTGTAAAGTTAGTCTTTGAAACATTTCTCTGCAATTAAATAAAACAGACTCGAGAATGTTTTTTCATTAATAAAGGTAGAATTTTCACTGAAATTTCACCACGTAAAAAGGATTTTCTCTGTAAAAACTTATGAGACAAGCAATCCTCCCAGTGGCGTTCCTAGGCTGGCTGACACCCGGGACGGATCGCCGATGCACCCCCCCCGGGTGCAGCGCGGCCCCCCTCCCGGCAAAATTGCGCCCCTGGGTTCAGTGTGGCCCCCCTGGTGAAATTGCGCCCCCTGGGTTCAGCGCATGCCCCCCCAGCGAAATTACACACCCCCCGGGTGCATTTTTATCTGCTGGGGGGGGGGGGGGGGGGTGCCGTGCGCCTGTTGACTCTGAGTCCACTCGTTCCCTGCTGCTCCCTCTGCCCCGGAACAGGAAGTAACCTGTTCCGCGCAGAGGGAGCAGCAGGGAGGGAACGAGAGGACTCGGCCAACAGGCGCGCAGCACCCCCCCCAGCGGCGTGCACCCGGGGTGGACCGCCCCCCTCCCCCCCCCTGGTACGCCACTGAATCCTCCTATATAATAATTCTCACCTTCAACGTTCTGACTTGCTGCCTGGGACCGTGGCTCTTTCCAAGTTGGTCTGCTAGGCTCCGTAGATCAGGCTGACATCATCGTAGCCATTATGATGTCAACTTCAGAACCGGGGGGGAAGGGAACATGCCTCACAGCTGATCCATGTCCAGAGGAGGGTCGCTGGACATGGGTGGCTGGAGGGGGGCAGGGGAGAGAGGAGGTTCGCTGGACATGGGTGGCTACAGGATAGGGCAGGGGGTCGCTGGATATGGGTGGCTGGAGGGGGTAGGGGAGAGAGGAGGTTCGCTGGACATGGGTGGCTGCAGTGGGCGCAGGGGGAGAGGAGGGTTGCTGGACATGGGTGGCTGCAGGGGAGCCGAGGAAAACCTTGCTAGCGCCTGTTTCATTTGTGTCAGAAATGGGCCTTTTTTACTAGTTTATAAATATGTCTAATGTAAGAAATTGAATGTCTCCTGTGTTTCAGAGAACCAGGCTAAAGCTGTGCACTGGAAAACTTAATGATGTATAGAGCTTTTGTAAGTGAGCTGAATTTTTTGACTTTGCTCACTGAGACTAAGTTCGGCTGTGGATTACAGCCTATACTAAATTCTCCTTTGCTATCCTTAAAAGTGTACTTAGATAAAAAGTTTATTGATATTTAAGTACAGGTCCCTTGGAACCTTATTACATATTTTTTGTAGTGGGACTGATTCTTTTTTTGTGATTTTGTATACCTTTATCTCTCCCCTGGGTTATTTTTAAATTTTTTTTGTTAGTGATTTATATTAATCAGACACATTCCTTCCTTTTATGTGCTGTGACTTGATTTAATTCTGTGAAATTCAACATGGTCCTTTCTTCTCAGTTTCAGTGTCTCTGCTTTGACTCCCCCCCCCCCCCTATAACTGAGGATATTTCAAGCCATGTACAGCATGAAATTAAATAAACTGAGCATTATGCCAGAAAGTTCCATCGTACACCTCTTAGGTGTCACTGAAGGGTTTCTGCAGGTGTGGTAAAGCCATCTGCCACTTGGATGCAGCTGCAACTGGGTTTTTTTTTTGGTAAGGTTAAATAAATGTTCTCATCATGGAAACAGGCTGCTCTGGCAGCAAAATGAATATGTCAGGAGACATGGCGAAATCTCAGTTCACATGTATACAGCAGTGAGCTTACCTTAGCCTGCCATTTCCGTCGGAATGTTTTTATATTTATTGATTTGGATCAGGTTCAGGTCCTATAGGAAGCGTATGACAGATTTCAGCTGTCTGGCCGCCAAGTTGGATTACAGTTTCAGCATCAAGTGGCCAAATGACAAAGTGACTGGTGTCTGGGTATTTCACTGAGGTGCCATATGGGAAGTTTTAGATAGAGTGCTAGAGATTTAAGTGCTTCCTGCTTTACTCAGAAAAAGACCTCCATCTTGAATAGCAGCCAACGAGTCGGTTTGCACCTGCTCAGATTCCTTATAACACAGGATAAATAACCCTCCCCATCCCTTGATTTCAACCCGTGTAATGTCCAGGACATTAGCAGCGTAATCAGCTTGTTTTTAATAAGTCCAGCTGGTCCGTTGCTGTCATCATGTACCATTGAGTTATATGGAGGGTGGGAAGAAAATCCATCCTTCTGAAGAGATTAACAGCATTGTACGGCAGCTCAAGAGCCATTCCATTGCTTAAAATAATGTTTAAATCAATCAAGGAATCAAAACGGTTTACAAAAGGATATACTAAGTTAATAAAAACATTTTTTAATACCTATCAAACACATAGGATTTCGAAGCCTTCCTAAACTTTAAATAATTTGGAATTATTTGAATAAAGTCAGGAATAATATTCCAGATCTTGCAAGATTGATAAGCAAATGAACTATTGTATATACTTTTATTCACCCCCCTCCTCAAGTCGCTTCACTGGCTCCCAGTCCGCTACCGTATACAGTTCAAGCTCCTCCTACTGACCTTCAAGTGCACTCAATCTGCAGCCCCCCATTACCTCTCTACCCTCCTCTCCCCGTATGTTCCCACCCGTAACCTCCGCTCTCAGGACAAAGCACTCCTATCTGTACCCTTCTCCACCACCGCTAACTCCAGACTCCACCCCACCTGCCTCGCATCACCTTATGCCTGGAACAGACTCCCCGAGCCCATACGCCATGCACCCTCCCTACCCATTTTCAAGTCCTTACTCAAAGCCCATCTCTTCTCCCTTGCTTTTGGCACCTAACCACCTTCCCCAGTCATGATACCTACACTGACTACATAGTTTGTAACCTTTAGATTGTAAGCTCTTTCGAGCAGGGACTGTCCTTCCCCATGTTAAACTTGTACAGCGCTGCGTAACCCTGGCAGCGCTATAGAAATGCTAAGTAGTAGTAGTAGTAGTAATATCGCACATTTTTAACATAAGGAAAACCTAGTCTTAAAAACAGAGGCAGAACAAACTGTCAATCTACTGGGTAAATGAATAACTGACTGCGAGAAAGTGGGCAATTACCAGCGAAGATCTCATAAACTAAACAAACCACTTTAAAATCCACCCGTGACTTCACTGGCAACCAATGAAGTTCTCTCAAAATAGGTGGCACATGTTTGTATTTCTTACAACCAAATATTAGTCTGAATGCAGTGTTCTGTAATAATTTGGGTATCGTTGTAGATAATACGCTGAAATCTTCTGCTCAGCGCTGCGTACACTTTGTAGCGCTCTAGAAATGTTAAATAGTAGTAGTAGTAGTAGTGTGCGGCGGTGGCCAAAAAAGCAAATAGGATGCTAGGAGTTATTAGGAAAGGGATGGTGAATAAGACCGAAAATACTATAATGCCTTTGTATTGCTCCGTGGTGCGTCCGCACCTTGAGTACTGCGTTCAGTTCTAGTTGCCGTATCTCAAAAAAGATATAGCGGAATTAGAAAAGGTTCAAAGAAGAGCAACCAAAATGATAAAGGGGATGGAACTCCTCTCGTATGAGGAAAAGCTAAAGAGATTATTTTATTTTATTTTTTTTTATTTTTGTTACATTTGTACCCCCCGCTTTCCCACTCATGGCAGGCTCAAGAGATTAGAGCTCTTCAGCCTGGAAAAGAGACAGATGAGGAGTGTAGAACGAGTAGAATTAAACCGATTTTTTACTTGTTCCAAAAGTACAAAGACTAGGGGACACTCAAGGATGTTACATGGAAATACTTTTAAAACAAATAGGAGGAAAATTTTTTTTCACTCAATGAATAGTTAAGCTCTAGAACTTTTTGCTGGAGGATGGGGTAACAGCGGTTAGAGTATCTGGGTTTAAAAAAGGTTTGGACAAATTCCTGGAGGAAATGTCCATACTCTACTATTGAGATAGACATGGGAAGCAACTGCTTTCCTTGGGATTTGTAGTATGGAGTGTTGGCACGATTTGGGTTTCTGCCAGGTACTTGTGACCTGGCTTGGCCACTGTTTGGAAAACAGGATACTGGGCTAGATGGACCATTGGTCTGATCCAGTATGGCTACTCTTATGTTCTTATACCAGCATACAGAACACTGCAATAATCAATCCGTGAGAGAATTATCATCTGTACTATCACGCGAAACTGTTCTGGAAAAAAGAAACAATGCACCACCCGCAACTGATGTAATTTAAAGAAAATTCTTTTACATCGAGAATTTATCTGATTTTTCGTATTCATAGGCTCACATTAGCCCTCTCCTCAAGTCACTTCACTGGCTCCCTATCCGCTTCCGCATTCAATTCAAACGTCTCTTACTGACCTATAAGTGCGTTCACTCTGCCGCTCCCCGGTACCTCTCCACTCTTGTCTCTCCCTACGCCCCCCACCTCGGGTACTCCGTTCTCTGATAAATCTCTCTTATCCGTCCCCTTCTCCTCTACTGCTAATTCCAGACTCCGTTCCTTTTATCTCGCTGCACCTCACGCCTGGAATAGACTTCCTGAGCTTGTACGTCTAGCCCCGTCTTTGGCCGTTTTCAAATCCAGGCTAAAAGCCCACCTCTTTAACACTGCTTTTGACTCCTAACCACTACTCACTTGCCCTGTACCCTTTTACTCCCTCCTCTTTAATTCCCTTACCTCTTAGTTGTTCTGTCTGTTTCCTTGTCCTGTTTAGATTGTGAGCTCTTTGAGCAGGGACTGTCTTTTCATGTATGGTGTACAACACTGCGTATGCCTTGTAGCGCTATAGAAGTGATAAGTAGTAGTAGTAGTAGTAATACCCTTGGAGAAGTTTCAAATTTTTATTTCTCTCCTGAATTTATAGTAGTAGTTTTTGGCGTATCCAACAATGTCTCACAAAAGCAAAGAAATTTAGTTTTATCTGCATTAAGGTTTAAATAGTTTTCAGATGCCCAATTTCGTGTTTTATTTATACAGTCCTGTATCAGTTTATAACCCTCTTCGAATCCTGAAATAATAGGTACTAATATAAAAATATTATCCGTATAGGAAGAAATGTAATAGGGAAGAATTCATATAAGATCTCAGTGAATTCATAAAAATATTAAACTGGCTCTCTATCAGACGGGGGACCACGTGACAAGATGGCGGCACGTTAGTTTGTGGCTTGTGTGAGCTCCGGAGTTTAGCTTGCCGAAAACTTTTACCTTCTTCAAGAATGCCTTATACAAAGCGCAAAGGAACGGTTAGGGCAGGAACCTCGACGCCCAGGCCTTCCATAGGGCAGCAAACAATGGAGAGATACGCCACAACGGCACCTACCCAGGTTTCCGGGGATAGTCCTGCAACCTCTCTGGAAGGAGACCATGAAGGTATGGGACTCAACGTCACTCTTTCTCCCCCGGAACTCGAGCCGCCACCCCAACCCGGAGGGCGCTTTCTCCAGACGGGGTTCTTGCGACCGGGATCGGGTGCACAAGGGCCCATGGATCGAGGAATGGAGATGGCGAAACCCGATGGAGGGAAGAAGGGAGGAATCCCTACTCCTGAGCCGAGAGCTCTAGTCGCTAAATCTGGGGCGGTGACGCTGGAGAGTATTTGGGAAGCTCTCCAGCGTTTGGACATTTCAGTAGCCAATTCTACAAAGGAAATCACGTCTCTTGTGAGTAAAGTAGATTCACTTCATAATACTATGGAAAATACAAAACAAGAATTTGCTTCTCAATTGGTGGAAGTTAAACAAGAAATGAAGATTCTACAGGAATTTAATTCAACAACTGTTAAAGATAAGACTTTTATTCATCGGAAAATAGAACAGATTGAACATTTTCACCGCAGACTAACATTACGTTTTTTGAACTTTCCAAAGTCCTTAGGGGTTAGCCCATTAGAAGCATTTAAGAAATATCTACAAGAAACTTTACATTATTCTCCTGAAATGTTTCCTCCGATAAGTAAGATCTACTATATTCAATCAAAAAAAGCGTCTGAGATTCAACCAGGATTACAAACTACTGAATCTTTAATTCAAAATAAGGACAGTTTGAATTTGTCTGAGCTTCTAGAGACTTCTATGACCGAGGACTCTGAAAGATGTACTTTATTAGTGACTTTCGTATTTGAGCAGGACTTAGAATCGGTTAAACGTTTATACTTTAGAAATGCAAAAGCCCTATTTTGGGGCAAAAAGGTATGGATGTTCCCAGACGTGACTAAATCTACTCAAGAGCGACGGAAAGCTTTCTTAGCTCTTAGAGCAGAAACATTAGCTCTGGGGGCATCATTTTATCTTAATTACCCCTGTAAATGTGTGGTAAAGTACCTAGGGATAAAGTACATATTCTTTCAACCTGAACATCTTAGTGAATTTGTTAAAGTTAAGAAATTGGCTACTGGTTAGTACCAGCTTTTTGTCGAGAATAATGTTTAAATGGATAGGTGTGTGTTAAGCTATATAGCTGTTATAATTTTTTTTTCTTCTTAAGACTTCTCCTGTTATTTTCCCTTCATGTGATCCCCCATTCTTGTGGTCTAAGGAGGATGAGAAAAAAAAAAAGAACAGAAGGGAGGAAGGAAGGGAAAAGGAAAGAAAATTCTCTTTTTTTTCTCTCTCTTTTTTTCCTTATTATTTGCATGTTATGATTTCAAAATATGAATCTGTTTGCCTACTCAAGTTTGTAAATGGCTTGTAAAAAATTCTAAAATGGTTAAATAAAAAAAAAAAAAAAAATTAAACTGGGGATAAAGACGAACCCTGTGGGACTCCATATCTAGGTGACCCACTGCTCAAAAATTACCCTTTTTTCTATTTTTCAAAAAAACCCTGAAACCAGTCAAGAACTGTCCCAGAAACTCCCAAGATCACCTAAGAGCCATCAAACCAGTCTATTTTTTCCAGGATAGTCACGTAAATGTAAGTTGCATCTATACTGGCTTCTGCTGGTATTGTATAAAGGGATTTGGCACCCAGATGGCATTATAGAATACTGCTATCAAATAACAGAGTCAAAGTAAGGATGAAAATACTTCCTAAGCCTATCAAAATATAGATCCTGTAATCTCTAAACGGCATATCGATACTCTATGTTTTCCCAAAAAATAGAGGAAAAGCCTCAAGTATGTATAAGTAACTCCATTACCAGTAGCACAACAGGCTTCAGACTTCATGGAGCACTCACCCTCATCATTGGCATAAAAACCTCCTTATAATTAACTTTTAATCTTGAAAAAAACCTTCTTAGTTTATAAATACTCAGTTATAAACAGGCACTTATCTTTGCAGTTACTTAGTCTCTTTTGTCTTCCCATGGCCGGCCGACACTGGCCAAGATTTCGGGTCCTGCTTCAGGTGTAACAGGAATTATACCATTACACAGGGTCCATGGTTAACTCGACTGTTTCACTTCTGCAAACTGTTCCTCTGTCCAGTATTGTAGAATACTGATAATGAATTATAGAGCAATGATAAGACAAGTTTTCTACAAGTTTCTTTTTTGTTACAGCTGTGGTTGGACTTTATTTTTTTGTTACATTTGTACCCCGCACTTTCCCACTCATGGCAGGCTCAATGCGGCTTACATGGGGCAATGGAGGGTTAGGTGACCTGCCCAGAGTCACAAGGAGCTGCCTGTGCCTGAAGTGGGAATCAAACTCAGTTCCTCAGGACCAAAATCCACCACCCTAACCACTAGGCCACTCCTCCACTGTTGCTACTATTTGAGATTCTACATGGAATGTTGCTATTCCACTAGCAACATTCCATGTAGAAGTCAGCCCTTGCAGATCACCAATGTGGCCGCGCAGGCTTCTGCTTCTGTGAGTCTGACGTCCTGCGCAGGACGTCAGACTCACAGAAACAGAAGCCTGCGCAGCCTTCTACATGGAATGTTGCTAGTGGAATAGCAACATTCCATGTAGAATCTCCAATAGTAGCAACATTCCATGTAGAATCTCCAATAGTATCTATTTTATTTTTGTTACATTTGTACCCTGCGCTTTCCCACTCATGGCAGGCTCAATGCAGCTTACATGGGGCAATGGAGGGTTAAGTGACTTGCCCAGTGTCACAAGGAGCTGCCTGTGCCGGGAATTGAACTCAGTTCCCCAGGACCAAAGTCCACCACCCTAACCACTAGGCCACTCCTCCACTTTATGAATTTTTTTTAGGTGCGAGGGAGGAAACTATGGAGTCAATATAGGAGGACAGTGATAAATCATGTCCAATTAACCAGTTATGTATGGATAAAGGTTACGGACTTATTATCTGAGTTCTTCCACTCTCTTTTCCATTTTTTTAGATTAGGTTTTGGGTTTTGTTAAGTTGGAGTTTTCAGACTGGCAAAGTGAAAGGAAGTACAGTGCAATCCGCTTAAGTGCAAGGGTCTGGGACCAAAGAAATGCATGCAGTTAACCGGAGCGTGCACTTACCCGTTGTGACCCAAAGAAGCTTGACTTCTGATAAACATATGTACAGTACTGTTTATTATACATACAGTACTCCGTTAACTGATGTTATACAGTCTCCGTTAACTGACGTTAGGCGTACTTGAAGTAATCAGTCATAGTCCTCTGTACACTCTTGTGTCTGTGAGTTCCATAAACTACGTTTGCCAGACGGTAAAAACTGTCATAGTACTGACATCCAATGGCCTCCAGGTAGGCCCGCACGATGTTGAGACTCTCCAGCGCTCTTGCAAAAGTGACAGGAGGTTGTTGAATTCCAAATATGCATCACTTTGCATTTGCCCACACTAAATTTCAGCTGCCTTTTCAATGCCCAGTCTTCCATTCTTGCGTGTGAGTCAACAACTTTGAATGATTTTGTGTTATCTGCAAATTTGGTCAGTTCACTCATTGTTCCCATTTCCAGATGATGTATATTCTGTATATGTTACAAAGCATTGGTCTCAGTACAGATCCTTGTGGTACTTCATTATTTTCCTTCCTCCACTGAGAAAATTGACCATTTAATCCTGCTCTCTGGAGGAGCAGTCCAGGGCTAGGGAGAGACTGAGCCAGGCCCAGGGCAGGGCTCAGGGCAGGGCCACCCCCCCCCCCCCCCAATCACTACTACTATCCCTCTCCTGCTCCCAGGTTGCCGGCACCGCAGTCCCCAGTCTCCACCTGCCTACCTCCAGCTCCGTCGACAGCCCCCTTCTCTCTGCCACCGGGCCCCCTGCATTAAAAAAAAATCTCTAAATCAGCAGCGCAGCACCAGCGAGCAGCGCCTTGTGTGTGAAAGTGGCAGATTGCCTCAGGCCTTCCATCACTGTGCCCTGCCCTCATGGAAATAGGAAGTTACATCAGACAAGTGTGGGACACAATGAGGGAAGGCCCGAGGCGACCTGTGGCTTTCACACAGACGTGAGGCGCTGCGCTGCCGATTTAGAGATTTAAAAAAATGTTTCCTCCCAAGCCCCCCCCTCTCAGCGGCCCTGGAGCAGCCTAATGGTTAGTGCATTGGCCTTAGAACCAGGGGAACCGGGTTCAATTCCCACTGCAGCTCCTTGTGACTCTGGGAAAGTCACTTAACCCTCCATTGCCCCAGGTACAAAAATAAGTACCTGTATATGATATGTAAACCACTTTGGTTGTTTCCTCATGACATCTAGATATGTTGCCTATACATAGTACAGCCTATTAGCCCCAGAAGAAGGCTCTGTTTATCACAATGCAAATATTAAGAGGAGTGTGAAGCTTATAAATGAGATTAATTTATGTCATGTTAAGTGCTAACTAAATTCTTCTAACTACACTCATAAAACAAGTACCAACTTGCTTGTGTCAGTGGACATAATACTCATAGCTGGTGTTCGTCTTGATTGGATATGTGTGTACATTTTTAAATAATGAACCCCTAAACACTAAGAGCCCCGTTTACTAAGCTGTGATAGAGGCTTTTACTGCGCGTTAACCATTAGCATGCGTTGTGTAGGCACCCACAATATTCCTATGGGCGTCTACACAGTCAGCGCACGCCAATTTTGTGCATGCGCTAAAATTGCTAGCGCATCTTAGTAAACAGGGCCCTAAGGAGGTAATTTCATTATAGGGCTAATAGGGGCTCTTTTACAAAGGTGTATTAGGCACTATGCGCGTGCAGCACAGTCAAAACGAGACTACTGCCAGGCTACCGTGAACCCTGGTGGTACTTTCAGATTTGGCACAATTCCCATACCGCCTGGATGATTTATTTATTTATTTCCTCCCACGCGCATTGTTTCCAGCGGTAATTGGCACTTGGCGCATGCTGTCCCAGTCATTGCACGTGTAGTGCGTGAACAGTTACCGCTAGATCAATGGGTGGCATTAAGGGCTCAGGTCGGTTTTGGGTGCTTGCTAGTTTCTGTTTTACTGCAGGCCCTTTTCCTGTCCCATTAAAAAAAACCTCTTTTTGCAGACGCGGTAAAGACTGGCCCAGCGCTCGCCCAATACATGCGCCTACACTACCGCAGGCCACTTTTTACTGCAGCTTAGTAAAAGGACCCCATAGACAGGGAAGGCATGCAGGAATTATTTGTCAACTTGACTTGAGTGTTAGTACATCAAGAGGAATCCAATAAAGTTTTCCTGAGGACGTCCTTGCAGGACGTCCCTGCGAAGAGGCGGGGAAACCCGTATTATCGAAACAAGATGGGCGTCCATCTTTCTTTTCGATAATATGGTCGGGGATGCCCAAATCGCGAAATTTAGGTCGACCTTAGAGATGGTCGTCCTTAGAGATGGTTGTCCCCGATTTTCGGTGATAATGGAAACCGAGGACGCCCATCTCAGAAATGACCAAATCCAAGCCCTTTGGTCATGGGAGGAGCCAGCATTCATAGTACACTGGTCCCCCTGACATGCCAAGACACCAACCGGGCACCCTAGGGGGCACTGCAGTGGACTTCACAAATTGCTCCCATGTGTTAGGCAAGCCCTAGTCCCACCTGTGCTACGCCTCCGACATGCCCCGTGAACTTTGGTCATCCCCGCGACAGAAAGCAGTTGAGGATGCCCAAAATCGGCTTTCGATTATGCCGATTTGGGCGACCCTGTGAGAAGGACGCCCATCTTCCGATTTGTGTCGAAAGATGGGCGCCCTTCTCTTTCGAAAATAAGCCTGAGAGTGTATTTTTTGCAGGGGACAATTCTTGATAAAGCTGTTGGGCGAAACATGACGCCACGTCGAACAAAAATCCCCTTTGAAAACATCTCCCAATAACAAGATAAGTGATATTGAAAAACTCATTTCCAACAAGCTAAATGTTATATTTGATTCACAAGTATAGACGTGTAGAAGGGATTTAAATTACCCTTGGGATACTGGAAAAGTTAAAGTTGTAGTCTAAATCAAAAAACAGAAGACCGGTGATGATAGGAGAGTGGCAGCCGAGAAAATACACTGCTCCACCACTCGGTTTGCCTGAGGTCTTCGAAAAAAACAAAAAAATTGGTATTTTATAGGCACCTTATACGATATTGCTGAACAATAGCGCATGGCAATTAATTGTAAAAATGGAAAATAGGCTGTGCTAAAATTTTTTTTATTTTTGTTACATTTGTACCCTGTGCTTTCCCACTCACGGCAGGCTCAATGCGGCTTACATGGGGCAATGGAGGGTTAAGTGACTTGCCCAGAGTCACAAGGAGCTGCCTGTGCCTGAAGTGGGAATTGAACTCAGTTCCTCAGGACTAGAGTCCACTGCCCTAACTACTAGGCCACTCCTCCACTGTTGCTACTATTTGAAATTCTACATGGAATGTTGCTATTCCACTAGCAACATTCCATGTAGAAGCCGGCCCTTGCAGATCACCAATGTGGCCGCGCAGGCTTCTGCTTCTGTGAGTCTGACGTCCTGGACGTCAGACTCACAGAAACAGAAGCCTGCACGGCCTTGTTGCTGATCTGCAAGGACAGGCTTCTACATGGAATGTTGCTAGTGGAATTGCAACATTAACATTCCATGTAGAATCTCAAATAGTAGCAACATTCCACATAGAATCTCCAATAGTAGCAACATTCCATGTTGTTGTTACATTTGTATCCCATGCTTTCCCACTCATGGAGTGCTCAATGCTGCTTACATGGGGCAATGGAGGGTTAAGTGAGTTGCCCAGAGTCATAAGGAGCTGCCTGTGCCTGAGGTGGGAATTGAACTCAGTTCCTCAGGACCAAAGTCCACCACCTTAACCACTAGGCCACTCCTCCACTCCCTATATAAACAGCTTTAGCACAAGGGAAAAGCCTGTCTAAGGATGCGCTGAGGTCCCTTTTTTTACTGGAGCTTAGTAAAAGGACTTCTAAGTGATGTGATAAAATTTCTGTCTGTTGGTACTCAGAAACTTTCTGACCGATAACCATTAAACTCATTGCTACCTCTAGATGCCCTTATTTTTAACGGTGTGCTTAATTTCTGTGTGCTGTTGTTGGTTTGTAAGGACATAGAAGCCTCAGAGACTCAGAAAGGTTTTTCAGAATGAAGGGAACATAAAAAGAGACAGTCTTGGCAGAGCACAGTCAGACATAAGGATAGATACAATCTTCGAATCTCTCTTTCTCTTTTCCCAGGCAGCCTTTGCTTTCTTCTCTCCCTCCCATTCTCCCTCCCTCAGCATTATGATAAATATGACCATCTGCAACACAGCCTGGGCATTGTGATATAAGATTCACTTGCAGCTCCACAAAAGCTCGGCAGCTCCAGGAATCATTTGTCTTTTGCCTTTTTCTGGGACTGATGCAGAATGCTCAGCTGAAATAAAAAGGCCACTTAACAGGCATTAGATTCACTCTCTCATCCCCAATGGAAATAAAGGTGAAAGAGTCAAATTTCGCCTGCTTGGGGAGGGAAGGCGAGGGGAGGAAAGAATGATATATCAAGATTTTTGTTTAAGCGAATCAATTCTGTTATTGGAAGATATACCCTCCCCCCCCCACCCCCCCGTGAGGGCAGAATTGGAAAATGCAGATATAAGCTTCTGTTTGGTTTCATTGATACAGCCGTTTCCGTCTGTTCCTTTGAGCTTCCGTTGGAATTCATTTTTCTCCATTTTATATCCCTTTCCAACTTACTTACTGCAGCTGGAAGCTATACACCAGGAATCCTTCTGGAATCCTGCAATCACATTCTCTAAATATAACCACTATGTCCCACCATTGCAGGATGACCAACAGGCTTATTTTCGAAACAGAAGGACCCCCATCTTTCGACACAAATTGGAAGATGGGCGTCCGTCTCACAGGGTCGCCCAATTGAAAGCTGATTTTGGGCATCCTCAACTGCTTTCCATCACAGGGATGACCAACGTTCACGGGGGCGTGTCGGAGGCGTAGCAAAGGTGGGACTTGCCTAACACATGGGCGTCCTTTACCCATAATGGAAAAAAAGGGCGTCCCTGATGAGCACTTGAACGACTTTACCTGGTCCTGTTTTTCTTATGACCAAGGCACAAAAAGGTGCCTGAACTGACCAGATGACCACCGGAGAGAATTAGGGATCACCTCCCCTTACTCCCCCAGTGGTCACTAACTCCCTCCCACCCTCAAAAAAACATCTTTAAAAATCTTTTGTGCCAGCCTCTATGCCAGCCTCAGATGTCATACTCAGGTCCATCACAGCAGTATGCAGGTCCCTGGAGCAGTTTTAGTGGGTGCAGTGTACTTCAGGCAAGCGGACCCAGGCCCATACCCCCCCCCACCTCTTACACTTGTGGTGGTAAATGTGAACCCTCCAAAACCCACCACAAACCCACTGTACCTACATCTAGGTGCCCCCCTTCACCTGGAAGGGCTATGGTAGTGGTGTACAGTTGTGGGTAGTGGGTTTTGGGGGGATGTGTGTGGGGGGGGGGGGCTCAGCACACAAGGTAAGGGAGCTATGTTCCTGGGAGCAATTTCTGAAGTCCACTGCAGTGCCCCCTAGGGTGCCCGGTTGGTGTCCTGGCATGTCAGGGGGACCAGTGCACTACGAATGCTGGCTCCTCCCACAACCAAAGGGCTTGCATTTGGTCGTTTCTGAGATGGGCGTCCTTAGTTTCCATTATCGCCGAAAATCAGAAACAACCAAGTCTAGGGACGACCATCTCTAAGGATGACCTAAATGTCAAGACTTGGGCGTCCCCGACCGTATTATCGAAACAAAATATGGACGTCCATCTTGTTTCGATAATACAGGGTTCCCTGCCCCTCTACCAGGATGTTTTGCGAGGACGTCCTCAGCAAAACTTGGGCGTCCCCTTCGATTATGCCCCTCTAAGACTCCCTTCCCCTTAGGGCCTGTGAACACTGTCTTCACATTATCCCAACCCAAGCTTAGCTGAAAAGTGGAAGACCCAAACCAAGAATTGAACCCAGGTCTCTCTGCATTGAGGGGTCCTTTTACAAAGGCGCACTAGCGTTTTTAGTGCGTGCTAATGATTAGCGCATGCTAAATGCTAGAGATGCCCGTATCTCTAACGTCTGGCAAGGCGGCTATTTTACTGCCATGGTAAAAGTGGTCGCAGTACACAGGAAACCCACGCACTGACACCGGCACTGACCATTGTTTAGTATGACTTGGTAAAACGACCCCAAAATGCACTAACTAGCTAATGCAGAGTTAAGTGCTCCTGCATTAACTTCTAGCAGGTACTGCATGGTAATATAATAACATAATAAGAGTCGGCAGATAAAGACCTAAACGATTCTTCCAGTCTGCCCAACAGTCACTTCATTATCAATTCAAGATTAAAATCAACAATGAATGTGAGATTATATACTTGATCGTGGTCTTTCTTTGGTGTTTCTGGGACATAGATTGTAAAAGTCCACCCGGCTCTCTCCTTATGTTCCAACAATTGTAGTTTCCGTCAAAGCCCACTCCAGCCTATCCGAATTTGTCATGTCGTTTGCGGGACACAGACTGTAAAAGTCTGCCCAAAACTGTTCTCACATTCCAAATTATTGGAGTCTCCATTGAAGCCCTCTCCAGCCCATCCCAAACTGGATTGCTATATGCGGGACATAGACCATACAAGCCAGTCCAGCACCGGCCCCAGGTTTTATTTATTTATTTTATTTATTTGTAGCATTTGTATCCCACATTTTCCCACCAATTTGCAGGCTCAATGTGGCTTACATTTGCTGTAATGGCTGTTGCCATTTCCGGGTAGCAGAATTACAAATGGTATTGCGTTAAGGTGTATACATTACATACATGGTAACATACATGGAACAGATCATGGTATAAATATATACCATGTGCATATATACATGGTAAGGAAGAATACATAATGGTATTGCATGAAGGTTCCTGAGTACTAAATTGGATTGTAACATACATTAGGTCATCAACTATGGAGAGACCATATTCGACATATGGATTAAAGTGGTGGTGCTTGGTCATTAATAGTAAAGAGATTAATCATTCAAGTGATAAGATTCCAGTTATGTCTAGGTCGTGTATAGTCTTCTTATTTAGTATTTAAGATGGATGTTTGTGGTATGCCTTCTTGAACAAATCTGTTTTCAGTAGCCTTCGGAAGATAGTTAAGTCTTGCGTTATTTTTATGGCCTTCGGTAGTGCGTTCCATAGCTGCGTGCAGATGTATGAGAAACTGGTCGCGTATGTGGATTTATATTTTAGTCCTTTGCAGTTAGGGTAATGGAGATTGAGGAATGTGTGTGCTGATCTTTTTGCGTTCCTAGTAGGCATTTTTAGAGTCGCCATCTGAGCACCACTTGACATACCATTCATTTTCAAATGACAACATTAGTGAGTGACCTGAACTAAACAAAACTGAAAATGCCCTAAAAAAAGTGCCACATTAGGGGGTCCTTTTGCTAAGCTGCTGTAGGTGCTAGTGCATGCTTACCACAGCTTAAAATGGCTTACTGAGGGTTACGCTACATATCCATTGTGGATCTCTTTATAACCAGAGTTCCAGGGGTGATCTGAGAAATTATAGACCAGTAAGCTTGACTTCAATGCTGGGCAAAATAGTGGAAACTATTATAAGGAATAAAATTATGGCACACGTAGACAAACATGGTTTAATGGGACAGTCAGCATGAGTCAGCCAAGGGAAGTCTTGCCTCACCAATTTGCTTCATTTCTTTGAAGGCGTGAATAAACATGTGGATAAAGATGAGCCGGTTGATGTAGTGTACCTAGATCTTCAGAAAGGTTATGACAAAGTTCCTCGTGAGAGACTCCTGAGAAAATGAAAGTCGTGGGATTGGAGGCAATGTTCTGTTGTGGATTATGGATTGGTTATTGGTTAGAAAACAGAGGGTAGGTTTGAATGCCCATTTTTCTTTACGGAGGAGGTTGACTAGTGTGGAGTGCCGCAGAGATCTGAACTGGGACCAGTGCTATTTTACATATTTTAAATAATCTGGAAATTGGAACAACTAGTAAGGTGATTAAATTTGCAGATGACACTAAACTATTCAAAGTTGTTAAAACACATGTAGGTTGTGAAAAACTGCAGGAAGACCTTAGGAAACTGGAAGACTGGGCATTCAAATGGCAGATGAAATTTAATGTGGAGAAATGCAAAGTGATGCACTTTGGGAAGAATAATCCAAATTAGAGTTACCTGATGCTAGGGTCCGCCTTGGGAGCCGGCACCCAAGAAAAAGATCTATGTGTCCCTGTAGACAATACACTGAAATTTTCTGTCCATACTGCAGCGGTGGCCAAAAAAGTAAACAGGATGCTAGAAATAATTAGGAAAGGGATGGCAAATAAGACCATTAAAAACTATAATGCCTCTGTATTGCTCCATGGTGCGACCTCACCTTGAGTATTGTGTTCAGTTCTGGTCACCGTATCTCAAACAAGGTAGAGTGACCACAATGATAAAGGGGATGGAATTCCTTTCATATGAGAAAAGTCTAAAGAGGCTAGCATTCTTGGAAAACAGATGGCTGAGGGGAGATATTATTGAGGTCTACAAAATCTTGAGTGGTGTAGAATGGGTAAAAGTGAATTGATTTTTTTACTCTTTCAAAAAGTACAAAGACTTAGGGACACTCAATGAAGTTACATGGCAACATACCTTTAAAACAAACAGGGGGAAATAATTTTTCACTCAGTGAATAATCAGCTCTGGAACTCATTGCCAGAGGATGTGGTAACAGCAGTATCTGGGTTTAAACAAGATTTGGTCAAGTTCCTGGAGGAAAATTCAATTGTCTGCTATTGAGATAAACATGGGGAAGCCACTGCTTGCCCTGGGATTGGTAGCATGGAATGTTGCTAGTATTTGGGTTCTTCCAGGTACTTGTGACCTGGATCGGGCATTGTTGGAAACAGGATACTGGGCTAGATGGACCGCTGGAGTGACCCAGTATGGCTATTCTTATGTCCGTATGTTTTCATTCATTCATTCTTATATCCCACATTATCCAAAAAGTGAATTTCAGTTCAATGTGGCTTCGACCCTTGATTTGCGTTAACAAAAGTGAAAATGCCATATTAGCCACGTTAACTCCAAATCTTAATGCATTTTAGTAAATGGACCCCCTAGTTACAAATAACCTGAGTTAAGACCAAAATAGCCTTTCTTAACAGTAGTCCACATTGATAACCTCCCCCTATGAATCTCATGACTTCTTCTTTTGACGCTTGCTTTACTATTTACATAATCTCATTAATTTTATGTGATTGTCCTCTTTCTATATACCTTGTGGAGACTAAGCTGTTTTTCTGATTTATGCACTGACCAGGGCATTTTCTGCAGGTTAACAGCCCAGCAGAGGAAGATAAAAACCTGCCGCATTATGTTCAGAGTAGAATAGCTGACTCTGATTATCAAAAGTATGAACCTTTCTCTAGAAAACTCTAAATTAACGTGAAAGCTGAGCAAAGTTTTATTGACACGTGAAGTGTGATATAGATCTCCCAATAGCAAAATTGTGCTTACAAAGAAGCCCCTTACCAATGAGAAAAGAAAATGCTGATGCTAACAGAAATGATGGGAACTTACCACTGCAGGCTGCCCCCTGGAGGTTCATATTACCAAGGATAATAATAATATTTTAACCCCAATTAGTCAAGGATTGTTCATGATTGGGTGCAGTGCTGGTTTTTCAACTAGGCACATGCCTACTGGCAGCTTTGCCATACAGGGTGCTCTGGGTTAAAATAAGTTGAGAAGCTTATTTTTAAAAAATGATAAATCAATGACCGTTTAAATTGGGAATCTAAGGTAAGCTTGGGAGATGCTATGGTTCAGTGTTAATAGACACAGGGAACCCTCACTCTTCACCTCTCTGCAGTGCAACTCTCTGCTCTTTCCATACCACTGGCTTTGGGAAGGGAGGATAGAGGCAGAAATGGGAAGGCACTGATGATCAGGCTTCTAACTGCCTTTGAGATGTAAATCCAACCCTGGTTGGGTGGTAGATACTGGAAGAGCCTCCTAATGAATGTGATGAGTACAAAAACAGTAACAGAATTCAGGAAAGTGTGGAACACTTAAGACCTCATTATGTTGACTTAGTGGTTTGGATGTACTGGTCATTGTTGTTGTAGTACCATCTTAAGTGCCTGGTGTCTTCTTTCGTATCTGGATTAATGGAGTTCTTTTAACTCGGTGTTTTAGTTGGCTATATTGTACACTGCATAGATGTGCATTGGTAGTAAAGGGCGGTATAAAAAGTTCAATAAATGAAATAAGAAGACAAAAACCTTCTAGGGCAGGAAAACCAGAGGGAAGTTAGAGAGCAGTCGTCAATACTAAAACAGGATGAGGAGTACAAATAAGGGAGACTGGCCTAGTGGTCTTTATTTCAAGGGCATAGTCAGAAGTCCACTTTTGGAGGTTCCCAAAAGTGGACTGGCGGTCCCAATATTCTCTGCCCTTCCCCCCTCTATCCACCACCACTACCTACCTACCAAATGAAAACGGTAACAGAATTCAAACACGCTTGGGATAAACATAAAGGAATCCTATTCAGAAGGAATGGATCCTAAGGAGCTTAGCCGAGATTGGGTGGCAGAGCCAGCCGGTGGTGGGAGGCGAGGATAGTGCTGGGCAGACTTATACGGTCTGTGCCAGAGCCAGTGGTGGGAGGCGGGGCTGGTGGTTGGGAGGCGGGGATAGTGCTGGACAGACTTATACGGTCTGTGCCCTGAAAAGGACAGGTACAAATCAAAGTAGGGTATACACAAAAAAGTAGCACATATGAGTTTGTCTTGTTGGGCAGACTGGATGGACCATGCAGGTCTTTTTCTGCCGTCATTTACTATGTTACTATGTTACTATCCACCTTATAATTGAAAGAGAAAAACGCCTAGATTTCGACCCAAATCGGGAGATAGACGTTTATCTCACAAAAACGAATAAATCGGTATAATGGAAAGGCGATTTTGGACGTTTTCAACTGCACTCCATCGCGGAAGCGTACAAAGTTGACGGGGGTGTGTCGGAGGCGTGGTGAAGGTGGAACTGGGGCGTGGTTATCGGCCGAGGAGAGATGGGCGCCTTTCGCCGATAATGGAAAAAAAGTATGCGTTTGTAGCTAGAATTTGGGGCACTTTTCCTGGACCCTGTTTTTTCACGAATAAGGCCCCAAAAAGTGCCCTAAATGACCAGATTACCCCCAGAGGGAATCAGGGATGACCTCCCCTGACTCCCCCAGTGGTCACTAACCCCCTTCCACCACAAAAAATGATGTTTCACAACTTTTTATTTTCACCCTCAAATGTCATACTCACCTCCCTGGCAGCAGTATACAGGTCCCTGGAGCAGTTGTTAGGGGGTGCAGTGGACTTCAGGCAGGTGGACCCAGGCCCATCCCCCCCTACCTGTTACAATTGTGCTGCTTAATGCTTAGTCGTCCAACCCCCCCAAACCCACTGTACCCACATGTAGGTGCCCCCCTTCACCCCTTAGGGCTATAGTAATGGTGTAGACTTGTGGGCAGTGGGTTTTGAGGGGCTCAACACACAAGGGAAGGGTGCTATGCACCTGGGAGCTCTTTTACCTGTTTTTTTGGTTTTGTAAAAGTGCCCCCTAGGGTGCCCAGTTGATGTCCTGGCATGTGAGGGAGACCAGTGCACTACGACTCCTGGCCCCTCCCACGAACAAACGCCTTGGATTTATTCGTTTCTGAGCTGGGCGCTTTCATTTTCCATTATCGCTGAAAAACAAAAACGCCCAGCTCACAAATTGTTGAATAAAACATGGACGTCTATTTTTTTTTGAAAATACAGTTCGGTCCGCCCCTTCACGGACCCGTTCTCGGAGATAAACGCCCATGGAGATAGACATTTTCGTTCGATTATGCCCCTCCACGTTACCTACCACAATAAAATATTACCTTTGATGGCGGGGTTGCCTTTGACGGCGGGAAGACTTCTGCCTGAGTTGAGCCTGCAGCAGCACTTATTCAGCTGGCGTTCTTCGGCCGCTAATATCAACTCTCCTGCATATGCTCAGTTAGACCTGAATTGAGCATGTGCGAGAGAGTTGGCATTAATGGCTGAAGCACATATGTCTCAGGCATGAGAGGTCTTTAGCTATTGGGGCTTGGCATCCCTGCCAGCCAGGAAAGCAGAGGGGTCCCGAGCCAAAGGTGAGGGGGCCCAGGCCCCCGAGGCCTCCCATGGCTATGCCACTGCTTTATTTGTCATGTTTCTGCTATGCCTTGCGCTTTCCTAGACCTTCTGTGTTTATTAATCCAAGTTGTCGAGATACTGAATAGCAACTGCCCTAGTCAAGAACACGCTGTAATTTGATTAAAAAAGTTACTTCCACCCCACAATGCTTCTTTTCAGAATGAGTTTTGCCGCCAACCCATGTCAAATGATAGGAGTAATAAATCAAGCTCCAGCAAATCTCTTCTTTATATCATCAGAGAAAACTAAGAGGTCCTTTTACAAAGGCGCGCTGAAAAATGGGCTGCGGTAGTGTTGACGCATGTTACAGACACGCGCAGGCCTTTTTAAAATTTTTGCCAAAAATGGAAGGCAAAATAAAAATTGGCGCAGGTCCATTTTGGGTCTGAGACCTTACAACCAGTTCAAGAATAAGGAAACATACACCTTGAAGCATAGGTGAATTTAAAGAACATAGTAACATAGTAACATAGTAGATGACGGCAGAAAAAGACCTGCACAGTGCATCCAGTCTGCCCAACAAGATAAACTCATATGTACTACATTTTGTGTATACCCTACCTTGATTGTACCTGTCCTCTTCAGGGCACAGACCGTACAAGTCTGCCCAGCACTATCCCCGTCTCCCAACCACCAGCCACGCCTCCCACCACCAGCTCTGGCACAGACCGTATAAGTCTGCCCACCACTATCCATGCCTCCCAACCACCAGCCCCACCTCCCACCACCAGCTCTGGTACAGACCGTATAAGTCTGCCCAGCATTATTCCTGCCTCCCAACCACCAGCCCTGGCACAGAACGTATAAGTCTGCCCAGCACTATCCCTGCCTCCCTACCACCAGCCCCGCCTCCCACCACCGGCTCTGCCACCCAATCTCGGCTAAGCTCCTGAGGATCCATTCCTTCTGAACAGGATTCCTTTATGTTTATCCCACGCATGTTTGAATTCCGTTACCGTTTTCATTTCCACCACCTCCCGCGGGAGGGCATTCCAAGCATCCACCACTCTCTCCATGAAGAAATACTTCCTGACATTTTTCTTGAGGCTGCCCCCCTTCAATCTCATTTCATGTCCTCTCGTTCTACCGCCTTCCCCTCTCCGGAAAAGGTTCATTTGCGGATTAATACCTTTCAAATATTTGAACGTCTGTATCATATCACTCCTGTTTCTCCTTTCCTCCAGGGTATACATGTTCAGGTCAACAAGTAGCCAAACTGAAGTAGCCAAAAAAGCACTAGTCTGAGTCAGTCTACCTGAAGTATGAGATGATTCCAGCTTCTTTGCAACCAAAAAAAGACTTTAACTGCTCAGGATCAAAAAATGCATACTTTTTTTGAAGAGTTAAGTTACACAGCATTATAGTGAAAACACAATAGGAATTTAGCCCCAAGTGAAACCACCTGAGGACGTAACAAAAGACATTTCTTCCTTCGTTCCTGTGTAGTCTTTGTCAAATCAGGAAAAATTAAGATTTTTTGATGCATAAAAAGCTTTTGCCTTTGGTGAAAATAAAGCCTCAAGACGTGATCTCTATCCTGAGGAAACAAAAGTCACAACAAGATTTGCACGGGGCAGGGCTTCAGAATCAGATTTCTCAAGAAATTCTGTCACGTTAAGGCTGTCCTGTGATATATCTTGTATTCCAAAAGCTTGGTCAGCTCCAGAAGAACTCGTAACATCTAGAAGTTTCACATTTACTGGAATATAATATAACTTGGAAACCATTGGAATAGCTTTTTTACGGCTTAATAATAGCTCCTCAAAATAACTCTTCAACAACTGCATTGCAGATAAAATAGAATGTTTGGGGAAATTGAGGAAACATAAATTAAAAAACCTCATGGGGTTTTCCAGGTTTTCAATCTGCCTCGAGGTAACAAGCTTGTCCTTAACCAGGGCAGATTGAACATTCTGAGACTCGGCAAAACTCCGTTGTCACCCTTCTGCAATTGATTTTGTACAAGTTTCATGTCTCTATCAATTTTCAAAGAAGATGAGCTAAAGGACACCACAGCATTTGTAAGAGACGTCACAGCCATATGCAAAGAAGACAAACCAGGTGCCAGGTGCCCTTGACCTGGATTGGCCGCTGTCGGGGACAGGATGCTGGGCTCGATGGACCTTTGGTCTTTTCCCAGTATGGCATTACTTATGTACTTATGTACACACCACACTGATTCGAGTGAAATCTGCCCAGGCTTCACCAACAGAACAGGTACCTTCAACTGCTAAAATAACATAGTAACATAGTAGATGATGGCAGAAAAAGACCTGCACGGTCCATCCAGTCTGCCCAACAAGATGAACTCATGTGTATACCTTACCTTGATTTGTACCTGTCCTTTTCAGGGCACAGACCGTATAAGTTTGCCCAGCACCAGTGGTGTGCTGGAGCAGGCTCTCACAGGCTCGCAAGAGCCGGTTGTTAAGTTTTTAAGAATTTTGGGAGCCGGTTGTTAAAGTAGGGCCCTCCATGGCTACTTTAACAACTAGCTCCCAAAATGTGGGCTTGGGCCCCCTGCTGAATTATCTTTTACTTTGCTGGTGGGGATGCTGAGCCCTGCCAGCCAAGAAAATAGACTTCTGCTGCTCCCCGCTCCTTGTTTCCAGCTCTGGGCAGCAGGCTGGGACTTCTTGAGCATGTGAGAGAAGTTCCAGCATGCTGCTCAGAGCAAGACGTTGGGAGTGGTGGCAGTCCATTTATTGGCTGCCAGCAAAGGTATGCCTAGTGTGCCCGCACGAAGGGAGGGAGGAGAGAGAGGCAAGTGTTGCTCCCCCACCCCACCCCGGCCACCCATGGCCCTTCCAGCTGCAGAGCTGGCTACGTCCGGAGAAAGAGCCTGTTGTTAAAAATTTACCAGCACACCCCTGCCCAGCACTATCCCCGCCTCCCAACCACCAGTCCCGCCTCCCACCACCGGCTCTGGCGCAGACCGTATAAGTCTGCCCAGCACCATCCTCCACCTCCCAACTACCAGTCCCGCCTCCCACCACTGGCTCTGGCACAGACCGTATAAGTCTGCCCAGCACCATCCCCGCCTCCCGCCACCGGCTCTGCCACCCAATCTCGGCTAAGCTCCTTAGGATCCATTCCTAAAGAACTGCTTCTTTCTCCAGTACGTTAGGCAAAACCATTGCAGCAAAGGATTCCCCTCTCCTATGACTTATATCAATTCCTCCGAGATGAGATGATCCAGGCAGAGCACCAGCTTGGGAGCCTCACTCCTCAGCCTCAATGCTGTCTTGAGTGCTGTGGGTCTATTCCAAACTGAGACACTGCTCCAGGGGGGAAGTGGCGCTTGAGACTGGTCTGGACTCAAAGATATTATTGAGACTCCCATGGCTGCTGCTTCTAGCAGCTCGGCGGGAGAATCTTGTCGGGAGAATGCTTCAGTGATGGTAACTTGTCAAAAAGGGGAAAAAACTTGGGATATAGAGGGAAAATGCTTGGGTTTCCCCTTACGCTTCTTCCTCATGATACATAGAGAGCACAGAGATGCCGTCCCATGGCTTCCTTCAGACGGCCATCTTGAATCCCAGAATCCATTACTCTTGTTCTTATCTATTTAATGATGTCCGTTGTAACTTTCTTTTTGTACTTTTGTTTTCATTCTGATTGTAAACCACTTAGTAGCACTGCATGTATTTAAGTGGTATATCAAGTTTCCATAAATAAAGAAATGCCTATGATACCTCTTCACAGATAGATGCACTGATCATAGGTACATGCCATTTAGCATGGCTTAAAACCTCCAACCTCAGAGAAGAACACATGATGATGCTCTATGCCATGGTGAAGCCTCTTTGGGGACAAATTTAAGACCTCAATGTCCCAGAGCAAGGACAATTCCATAATGCAAGAACTCTCCAATGAGCCTTAGGACCAAATCCACAATATAGGAAGTCATTGGCTCCAAATTACCGGAGATCTTACCACCAGCAGTTTTCCCGCTCCACACCCCACAATAGGCCAGTCATTCAGCAACAGAATTATCAGCCTTACTCCACGAAGTACAGGGATGCAAGGAAAATCCTAGCTTACAGCTTGCCTCTCTCAAAAGCAGCCCTAGCTTTTGAAACACTACTTTTTGCCACTTTGTTCCAGCCTGGCAAACGATCACATCCAAACAGTGGGTTCTCTATCATCTCCAGTGCTGATAATTGCCACTTAACAAGCAATTATTGACACTATTGGTATTAATTAGAATTTACGCACACAACTGTATAAGCATATTCTGCAAAGTGATGCATGCAAATTCTAAGTTGCATAGTTGAAAAGGGGACGTGGCCATGGGTGTGGAATGGGCAAGTCGCGAGTGTTTCTCAAATCTATGTACAGTACGTTGTTATAGAAGACACTTGGTTTGCACCTAATTTAGGTGTCAGGGTTTACACAAAGTTTTACTTGGCGTAACTGGCTGCAACTAAATTTTAGTCATACAGAAGGGCGCTCAGTGTATTGTACAATCCATGCGGAAATGAAGGCTTATTCTATAAAGTACACCTAAATTTAGGTGTATGTTATAGAATATGCCTAGGTGTATTTTTTGGGGCTTGGATTTTTCAGGCACCATACAATCTAGCCCTACATGCATTTTTTTTTCAAAACCTCTCTGCAATCTTTCTATATTGTGTTCTTCGTTCAAACAAGTTCAATCCAAAGTGAAGGCAGAGATCCCACACAAACATGCTTCTGACAGAGTTGAACCATTTCTGTGGTATTTACAGCCAGAGCATGTCTGCTACTTCTCTTCTGTAGGATTTGTGCTCCTGGGATCGCACTGATTATGGGGCCCTTTTACTAAGCTGTGTAAGCGTCTATGCATGCCCAACGTGCACCAAAATGGAGTTACTGCTCGACTACCGCGTGGCTCTTGCGGTAATTTCATTCTTGGCACGCATCCGATACGTGCATCTGAAAAATATTTTTTATTTTCTGGAGCATGTAACAGACACACGCCAAGTGGCATTTGATGTGCGTAGGTCATTACTGCCTGGATTCTTTACCGCTAGGTCAATGGCTGGCAGTAAGGTCTCAGATCCAAAATGGACGAACTGCAAATTTTGATTTTGCTGCACGAGCATTTTCGGCAAAAAAGGCATTTTTTACAGGTACGCTAAAAAATGGATCACCACATGCCCAAAACACGCACCTACACTACCGCAAGCCATTTTTCAGCCCACCTTAGTAAAAGGTCCCCTATGTTTGTAGAACAGCATTGCAATTTTTCTAGCTTGCTAGCACTGTCCATTGCTTCAGCACCACGGACAGTGCACTCTGCTGTGTATGTGCCTTGAATAGATTTCAGACTGTTGGATCCACTGCTTTTCAGTGTTCTGTGCTCTATAGGGCTGCTCCAGTTAAAAATATTCTGAACACTGCCTGGTACAAAGGAGGTTTCTTTTTTTATTGCATTTTTTTTACTGCTTATTATTATTATTATATCATACCTGGTTTCAAACTTCCAGTTTAAGAAGTTGTATAGACATAATACCACATTGCTTTGCTTAATTAGTTTGTATTCTCTTTGGCGTGATATATCACAATTCTGTAATCTCTAAATTCAATGCACATATAAGGTTGTGAAAACTGCACCCCCCCACCAACCACTTTGCTTTATTCTCTTGCATTTATGTTTTGAGGTTGGTGACCCAGAATTTTGTGGGGTGATAATTATAATCTGGGAAATCCCATGGGTCATAATCAAATATTGTACTGAAATATTATAGTGACCCATCTCTAACCAGCAGTGGAAAGATGCTTTGGGCATCCTGACAGCCAGAAGTCACTCATCAATTAAAACGGAGATCCCAATTTTTACTATGCTACTGATTGTGAGCATTTCAAGACTAAGGAAGAGGTTGGTTTCCACTGGAGCATTTATGTGTATCCTGGATCCCTGTCAACCCCAGAGAGTTTGACATTTCACTAGACGCAGTTTCAACATGACACATTGCTGTAGTAATCTCCAGGGCAGAAACACAGGCAGAGGCTGTAAAGAAAAAATATGACTAAATTCAGACAATTACAGTCTTTAAAATGTTAAAAAAAAATAAAGAACAGCAAATAATGCCAGGTGTTTCTCCGAGCTGTAATGGTTGTTCTCAGGCGTTAGTCTGGCTCAGACTTTAATTGAATTCTTGTCTGTGTCTGGCCAGTCTGATTTATTTTCTGTTGCTGTGTATGTGATTTTGCTGTGTTGCTGAAGGAGAATCTTAACCGTATCCATATTTCTACCAAAGGTCAGAGAACTGAAAGGAAATGGCTTGAAATAGAGAGAGAGAAAGAGGGAAAACAACTCATGTGTTAGAACTTTAAAAAAATGAATAGACCTGCAGTGCAAGGAAAAGCATCTTTAAACAAGTGAACAGGTGGAAATGTGTCAATAAACTAGCTCTAAATCCAAGGAGGACAAAATATTCTGAGCTCATAAAAGGACCAAAAATCCTTAATGCAAAAGCAGTGTCCGCACTCACAAATTCTGCAGGGTTTGGGGGGTTTGATCCTCTGAGGGAGGCCGTCAAGCAATAGGGATGCCTGAGCAGCCTAGTGATTTGGTGCTCATTTTCAACTTTGTAAGTCTGTGTGCTTTGAAAATAAGCCTCATATGCTGGCATTTTTGAGGCTGCTTTTTGAGCTGTCAGCCAGGCTCCTCTGGTGGGGATGCGGGCGTAAGATTGATAGGAGCAATTCCGTGCTGATAAATCCGAGGTGATATAGCAAGACTCAGGAGTGAGAGACTTGTGAAAGAAAGTGACAGTGATGGGCACCAGACGGGGACCCAGAGTTGGGAATCACATTAAACTGGACCTTCAGACCGACAGTCCAACACATGGAAGTAGGCAGCAAGACAAACAGATGTGGGAGGGGGGTGTGGGGAGGGGGCGAATTAAGAGGGAAAGCAATGACAGAAGGGCTTTGGAAGCCTGCACTCAAGAGCACTTTATCTGAGCACACAAAGGAGGCTAGAGAAAAATTAAATCTGTCTGCTGCAGAAAAGGAAAGATCGGGGATGTGATTGAAGGGAAAAGTATCTTCACTGTGTGGGAATGGATATACATGCATATGGATAAGTGTGGATATATATATCTGTGTTCTGAGCTATGTGTGTTATATGTGAAAGGAGGGAGCCTGCTGGGCTGGGGGAAGTGAGTGTTCTTTGCACACGTCTTTCAGAGGGCTTTTAATATCTGTGTATGCAAAGCGCGTGTAGGGTAATTTCATACCAGGTGTCTATGTGAGATGACCAAAAAAGGAATCTATTTTATGTGTATTTTATAAAGTTGTATAAACCTTCAGCAACGGAAATAAAGTGCATTCCATAATTGTAAAAAAAAAAAAAAAAATCTTCAGTGCCACATATAACTACATTTTTTCTTCGTGAATTTCATTCTAAATCATTTATTTGTATTAAAGAAATCTGAAATCAAAACACACTTCTATGAATATATTTATAGCACAAATCCCCAACGCGATTGCACAGTAACCCATAAACAGAGCAGATATATTGATGAAGATTCAATGTGCTAGTTGAGGACAAATAGTTATGGTGTAACTTCTCGTTTCAGACAAGTCTTCATCAATAATCTAATTATTATAGCATTGAAACAACGCTGTTCAAAACTCATTGCAAGTCGGAGTGGCATCAGTCGAAATGTGGCAGGCTCAGCTCGCCTCCAGCCTTCCCTTTCCTTCCCTCTCAGTGTCCCGCCCTCGCGGAAAGAGGAAATTACATCAGAGGAGGCCGGGACACTGAGAGGGAAGGAAACGGAAGGCTGGAGGCGAGCCGAGCTTGCCACTTTCACTGATGCCACTCCGACTTGAGGTAAAATAAAAGTTTTAAAGGAAGGGCGGCAGGAAGGAAAGGAGGGCTGTTGTGGGAGAAGAGGGTGGGCAAGTGAGGGCTGGGGTTGAACTGGAACGGGTGCTTAAAAGGGGGGGGCAGGTGGTGGGTGGGATGAGTCACTGGACATGGATGGGATGGGATAGGATGGGAGGGGAGAATTGTTGGACATGGAGGGGAGGGATGGGAGAGAGGATGGGATAGGAGGGGAGGGTAGGGGAGGTCAGGGGAGAGAGGATAACCTTCCTAGGGCCCATTTCATTTTTGAAGACACAGGCTTTTTGCTTGTATATATATACTAGCCGTTAAGCCCGTTAAAACAGGCGAGTATTGGTATGTTCTATTTTGATGTCTAACTCCCTCCCTCCCAGCTCCCATTCCCTCCCCCTCCCCTCCCAGCTGCAAGGCCCCCCACCCTCCCTCCTTCCCTACCAGCTCCAAGGCCCTCTGTCCCTCCCTCCCAGCTCCAAGGCCCCCCTCCTTCTGACCTCCCATGTCCACTACTACTACTACTACTACTACTTGACATTTCTAAAGCGCTACTAGGGTTACGCAGCGCTGTACAATTTAACATAGAAGGACAGTCCCTGCTCAAGGAGCTTACAATCTAAAGGACAAATGTACAGTCAGTCAAATAGGGGCAGTCTAGATTTCCTGAAAGGTATAAAGGTTAGGTGCCGAAAGCAACATCCTCCCTGCCAGCTCCAAGGCCCTCTGTCCCTCTGTCCCTCCTTCCCTCCCTCCCAGCTCTAAGGCCCCATTCCCTCCCCCCTCCCCTCCCAGTTTCAAGGCCCCATTCTCTCCCTCCTCCCACCCTCCCAGCTCCAAGGCCCCCCTCTGTCCCTCCCTCCCAACTCCAAGGCCCCCCTCCTTCTGAGACCTCCCATGCCCAGCATTTCTCCTGCCCTCCCCTCCCTCCCCCCCAAGGTCGCCACCGCCCATCCCCCCTGAGGTTGCCGCCGCCCCCCCAAAGTCGCTGCCGCCCCCACCCCCTCCACCCGGGCCGTTAAACGTACAATGCCTCACCTCCAAAACTGCAGCAGGCAGATCGCCTCGTATGATGTAAGGGTGGGATACAGGCAGGGAAGGAAGGCGCTGTAAGTTAAATGGAGAAGAGAGGGCCCGGCCCGGGTGGAGGGGGTCTGGTGGTGACCTTGGAGGGGGGCGGTGGCGGCGACCCTGGAGGGGGAGTGGTAGCGGTGACCTGGGGGGAAGCGGTAGCGACCTCGGCGGTTCCCTCCCTCCCTGCCCTTCCGTGTGGTGCACTCCTTAGCACAGTTTCCCTCTCTGAGTCGGTCACTTGCCATTTATATGTTTGATATTTGATAAAGATTTACATTGGAAGAATAATAATTATTGCTGGCTAATACATATTCTTTGAGGATATCCTGAAAACCCGACTGGCCTGCGGACCTCTTTGTGTCCCTAATCTAGCCTATGGGAGCCTGTAAGCCTGCGAGGGATCGCACACACAGGAAAGGCTCTGGATTCCCCTATCTCATCTCCCTTTTACTCCATGCTGTTTCCTTCTTTCTACACTTCAATAATTGATAAATTGTCATTCCTTTCTATTTCCTATTTTGAATGTAAACCACCTTGCTTTGCCTTCAGGAAAGGAGGTATATACAATACAATAAACACATATTTGCATGGAGCTAGGGTTTGGATGCTTCCTGGCGAGGGCTGGAGTCAGCAGGGCATGCCTGTGATTTGCCCTATTTTCCAACCCGTTTATTTTATTTATTTGCACATTTATATCCCACTTTTTCCCACAGGTATGCAGACTCAAAGTGGCTTACAATGTACCGATAAGGCTAAAGCCAGACCAGTTGTTTTACAATTACAATTACATGAATTAGAAACAGTGTAAGAAGAAATACGGAAAGGATAAGAGAGACCAAAAAAAGGGCTATGGACATTTTATTAGGAAGGACTGTAGGTATTATGTGGAAAGTCTGAAATGGGCATTCAGAGATAGGCTGGTCATTGTTAGATTCCAGATGCTGAGATGGTTCAGCGTTGCTTGTACAACTGTCAGCAAGGCAATCCATGATGGGGAGCAGGTGTAATACCCATCCAGACCAGGAGAAATAAGCATGCCTCGATAAGAACCGTCGAAGGCAGGTAGAGATGAGAAGTGGCCGGACTGGCCATGTCGAAACGGCATGTTGCAAGTGGTGTTGAAATCTGCTTCGTAACTTTCCACACCAGCTCCCTAAACGATTGATGCAGCGACCAAGAGATGAGGTTCAAAAGGCCGAATGGCGCTGCTGTGATGAACAATGGTTGGTGAACGGGCAGGAGCAATAAGAGGCGGGCTGAGTACCAGGAGGCACAGACAAAGTGCAGAAGAAGCAGGAAGCGGCCCGGAGTGATGTATTGAATAAACAGATGTGCATTGGCGGGGTTTTGTTAAAAACATCTTGCATGTGTAGCAGTACCGGCTTGCTCTGTATTTGGGAAGGGAACTCACAGGAGAAGTATGGAAACTGACAGCAGATATTTTTATTTTATTTTTGTTACATTTGTATTTGTACCCCGCACTTTCCCACTCATGGCAGGCTCAATGCGGCTTACATGGAGCAATGGAGGGTTAAGTGACTTGCCCAGAGTCACAAGGAGCTGCCTGTGGCTGAAGTGGGAATTGAACTCAGTTCCTCAGGACCAAAGTCCACCACCCTAACCACTAGGCCACTCCTCCACTGTTGCTACTATTTGAGATTCTACATGGAATGTTGCTATTCCAACATTCCATGTTCCTCCACTGTTGGTACTATTTGAGATTGCAACATTCCATGTAGAAGTCGGCCCTTGCAGATCACCAATGGTGGCCACGCAGGCTTCTGCGAGTCTGACGTCCTGCACATACGTGCAGGACGTCAGACTCACAGAAACAGAAGCCTGCGCAGCCTTCTACACAGAATGTTGCTAGTGGAATAGCAACATTCCATGTAGAATCTCCAATAGTATCTATTTTATTTTTGTTACATTTGTATTTGTACCCCACACTTTCCCACTCATGGCAGGCTCAATGCGGCTTACATGGGGCAATGGAGGGTTAAGTGACTTACCCAGAGTCACAAGGAGCTGACTGTGCCGGGAATCGAACTCACTTCCTCAGTTCCCCAAGACCAAAGTCCACCACCCTAACCACTAGGCCACTCCTCCTCTCCACCACCAGGCCCATTTATCCTTCCGATTATCCTTTTGTGTTGCGAAACCAGGCAGTCTGTTTGATTATTTGATTTTCTTCCTTTGCGCCAAGGATCAGCTGTGTTTGTCTCATGATTTCTGGAATGCTGGTGCTGGTTTCCCCTGCTCCACCTTCACTTTTCCGAGGCATCTGCCTCTCTGTGAAGAACTAGTTGCTTACGTTATGCCTAAGTCTTTGCATAAAACCTGCTATGTTACTGTGTGGTGCTGTTCTAAATGGACCTGCAGCCTGTGAAGGGATGAATGTACTACTACTACTACTTATCATTTCTAAAGCGCTACTAGACGTACACAGCGCTGTACACTTGAACATGAAGAGACAGTCCCTGCTCGACAGAGCTTACAATCTAAATAGGCCAGCCAGAGAACGTTCAGGTACAAATCGAGGGGAGGAGAAAATCACGAGGGGAGGGAGGGAGGAAGGGAAGGGGAGGGGAGGGCAGGGCAGAGAAGAATGGATGGGATGGGAGGACAGTAGAGGAGAGAATCGTGGGACATCGAGGGGAAGGAGGAAGGGGAGGACAGGGCAGGGCAGAGGAGAATTGCTCAAAGCCCACCTCTTCAATGTCGCCTTCGGCACCTAACCACCATACCTCTAGTCAGGAAATCTTGACTGCCCCAACTTGACATTTCGTCCTTTAGATTGTAAGCTCCTTTGAGCAGGGACTGTCCTTCTTTGTTAAACTGTACAGCGCTGCGTAACCCTAGTAGCGCTCTAGAAATGTTAAGTAGTAGTAGTAGAAGTAATTGATGGACACGGATGGGATGGGAGGACAGTAGAGGAGAGAATCGTGGGACATCGAGGGGAAGGAGGAAGGGGAGGACAGGACAGGGCAGAGGAGAATTGCTCAAAGCCCACCTCTTCAATGTCGCCTTTGGCACCTAACCACCATACTTCTAGTCAGGAAATCTTGACTGCCCCAACTTGACATTTCGTCCTTTAGATTGTAAGCTCCTTTGAGCAGGGACTGGCCTTCTTTGTTAAACTGTACAGCGCTGCGTAACCCTAGTAGCGCTCTAGAAATGTTAAATAATAGTAGTAGAAGTAGTAGTAGTAATTGATGGACGTGGATGGGATGGGAGGACAGTAGAGGAGAGAATCACGGGACATGGATGGGAGCACAGGGAAGAGGAGAATCACTGGACATGGAGGGGAGGGAAGAATCGCTGGACATGGAGGGGAGGGCAGGGGAGACAGAAAAAAAAAAAGCTTTCATGACAGCCTTCCTAGGGCCTGTTTCATTGCTGTAGGCGCATGTTTCGGATGCACGCAGGTCCATTTTTCTATGCGCCTTGAAAAAGACCTTTTTTTTTGTGTGGCTGAAAATGAACGTGCAGCAAAATTAAAACCAGCCCGTGTCCATTTTTGGCCTGAGACTTTACCGCCACCCATTGACTTGGCGGTAAGGTCTCACACACTAACCGGGCAGTAAGCAGCCAGCGCTCGTAAACTGCTGATTACACGTGTGAAAAATGGAATTACTGCTGGGCGGTAGTTCCAATTTGACATGCGTTGAATGCACATAGGCATCTATGCGCCTTAGCAAAAGGGCCCCTTTAAGCATGGGTTATAGAATAGCGCTTTTGCTGGGGAATCACGCCTAAGTTGAAATGTGGTCCAAATGTACACGCCTGCATTAGGTGCATATCCCTATTATTATTATTATTATTATTATTATTATTGAAGTTCCTAAAAGATAATATGAATTATAAAATAAGTTAGACAATCAACTATAGAAAGTTCATTTCCGGTATATGAAATAAAGTGGTAGTGCGTATTGCTTAAATTACTGCTACTACTTATCATTTCTAAAGTGCAGCTAGACGTACGCAGCGCTGTACACTTGAACATGAACAGACAGTCCCTGCTCGACAGAGCTTACAATCTAATTAGGACATACAAACAGGACAAATAAGGGATAAGGACAAAGAGTAGCAAGATTCCGGAATCCCAAAGAGTAGCAAGATTCCGGAATCTCAATTACTACTACTACTTATCATTTTTATAGTGCTACTAGACGTACGCAGTGCTGTACAAAATAAACAAAGAAGGACGGTCCCTGCTCAAATGAGCTTACAATCCCAAAGACTATTACTACTTATCATTTCTATAGCGCTACTAGACGTACGCAGTGCTATACACTTGAACATGAACAGACAGTCCCTGCTCGACAGAGCTTACAATCTAATTAGGACAGACAAACAGGACAAATAAGGGATAAGGACAAAGAGTAGCAAGATTCCGGAATCCCAAAGAGTAGCAAGATTCCGGAATCCCAAAGAGTAGCAAGATTCCAGAATCTCAATTACTACTACTACTACTTATCATTTTTATAGCGCTACTAGACGTACGCAGCGCTGTACACTTGAACATGAAGAGACAGTCCCTGCTCGACAGAGCTCACAATCTAATTAGGACAGACAAACAGGACAAGCAAGAGATAAGAGAATATTAAAGTGAGGATGATAAAATAAGGGTTCTGAACAAGTGAATAAGGGTTAGGAGTTAAAAGCAGCATCAAAAAGGTGGGCTTTTAGCTTAGATTTCATTAGTAGCTCGTAGGTTATCAGTCTAGTGTGCAGTTTTCGGTTTTCTCTAGTTCATGTAGAGTCTAGTTGTCTAGGATGGATCATTATGGTATGCCTTTTTGAACAGGTTGGTTTTCAGTAGTTTTCGGAAGATTGCTAGGTCGTGCATTGTTTTTATGGCCATTAGTAGTGCGTTCCACAGTTGCGTGCTTATATAGGAGAAGCTGGATGTATATGTAGATTTATATTTCAGTCCTTTGCAGCTGGGGTAGTGGAGATTCAGGAATGTGCGTGATGATTTTTTTGTGTTTCTAGCTGGCAATTATTTATTTATTAATGACATTTATATCCCACATTAGCCCGAAATAGAGTCAAGTTCAATGTGGCTTACAAAGAAACAATAAGGGGCCCTTTCACTAAGGCGCGTGGGCACCTACATGCGTCCAACTTGCATCAAATTGGAACTGCCACCCGGCTACTGCGTGCCCCTGGCGCTAATTCCATTTTTGAAGCACGTCCAAAACATGCGGTAGAAAATATTTTTCTATTCTCTACCACGCGGTGCTTACCCGGCGTTAATTGGCAATTTATGCGCACTGGCCGCTTACTGCCCGGTTAGGGCATAAGACCTTACCACCAAGTCAATGGGTGGTGGTGGGGTCTCAGGCTGCGAATGGACAGGCGCTCATTTTAATTTTGCCACATGTCCATTTTCGGCCACACAAAAGGCCTTTTTTCCAGGCGCGCTGAAAAATGAACCTGAAAAATGAACCTGCGTGCGTCCAAAACACGTGCCTACACCAGCGCCAACCATTTATCAGCACGCCTCAGTAGCAGGGCCCCTAAGGTAATAAAACATAATAATGTACAAAATATAACACAAATTACAATAACTTCAAGAAGCAAATTAATATATGTTTCAATTAAATCTAATTGGTGGCAATAATTGCTTGTTAAGCCAATTACTGGTGCTAATTGGCTCATTATCCAATTAAATTACTGCACAGTTTTTTTGCAACTTGTATGGAATTAGGGGGATAAGTGTGTAAAAGGCAACTTCATATATTAGTTGCAATGAAATATCGAGAAGTGGAATCACGGATGTGATGAAGACGAAATGAAGACCAGCCATGGTAATGATGAGAAAAGAAATTGCGTTAGGCAAAAGTGTGTCATGAGAATGAAAGATATATAAATGTGGCAATTCATAATAATATAAGGCGGGTCAGCCAGTGCCATTTTGAAAATGAACAGTGGTAAATGTGGACACCTAGATTATAGAGTTGCTCTTTATGTGGATGTACTAATATTCCGCCAGTGTCGTTATGCTCATATTAGCCCTCTCCTCAAGTCACTTCACTGGCTTACTATCCGTTTCTGCATACAGTTCAAACTCCTCTTATTGACCTATAAGTGCATTCACTCTGCAGCTCCTCAGTACCTCTCCACTCTCATCTCTCCCTACATTCCTCCCCGGGAACTCCGTCCACTGGGTAAATCTCTCTTATCTGCACCCTTCTCCTCCACTGCTAACTCCAGACTCCGTTCCTTTTATCTTGCTGCACCATATGCCTGGAATAGACTTCCTGAGCCAATACGTCAAGCTCCATCTCTGGCCATCTTCAAATCTACGCTAAAAGCCCACCTTTTTGATGCTGCTTTTAACTCCTAACCCTTATTCACTTGTTCAGAACCCTTATTTTATCATCCTCACTTTAATATTCTCTTATCTCTTGTTTGTCCTGTTTGTCTGTCCTAATTAGATTGTGAGCTCTGTCGAGTAGGGACTGTCTCTTCATGTTCAAGTGTACAGCGCTGCGTACGTCTAGTAGCGCTATAGAAATGATAAATAGTAGTAGTAGTCATCGCGATTCCGGAATCTTGCAACTCTTTGGGATTCCGCATGGAATCTTGCAACTCTTTGGGATTCCGGAATCTTGCTACTCTTTGTCCTTATCCCTTATTTGCCCTCTTCTCCGGCACGGCCACATTGCTGATCTGCAAGGGCAGACTTCTGTTTCTGTGACTCACAGAAACAGAAGTCTGCCCTTGCAAGCCCACCTTTTTGATGCTGCTTTTAACTCCTAACCCTTATTCACTTGTTCAGAACCCTTATTTTATCATCCTCACTTTAATATTCCCTTATCTCTTGTTTGTCCTGTTTGTCTGTCCTAATTAGATTGTAAGCTCTGTCGAGCAGGGACTGTCTCTTCATGTTCAAGTGTACAGCGCTGCTTACGTCTAGTAGTGCTTTAGAAATGATAAGTAGTAGTAGTAGTAGTAATGGACTTAGGGCAGGGGGATGAAAAGCAACAGCAGCCTCTTTGAGCATGACACCCTGGCTGACAGAGCTGTGGATTAATGGAGGGGGGTCTTTTACTAAGCCACGGTAGCATTTTTAGCTCACTGTAGAAATCATCTGACGGTAAATGCCGAGATGCCCATTAGCGTTTAACACCAGCTGATTTCTACAGTGAGCTAAAAATGCTACCGTGGCTTAGTAAAAGACCCCTTGAGTTAACTAATGCACTTAGGAGTCCCTTTTGTAAGATGGAGGAGTGGCCTTGTGGTTAGAGCATCGGTCTTGCAATCCAGAGAGGTGGCCGGTTCAAATCCCACCACTGCTCTTTGTGATCTTGGGCAAGTCACTTAACCCTTCATTGCCTCAGGCACAACCTTAGATTGTGAGCCCTCCTGGGACAGAGAAATACCCAGTGTACCTTAATATAACTCACCTTGAGCTACTACTGAAAAAGGGGTGAGCAAAATATAAAGACTCATGATTGAACCACAATTCACCATCATTTACTTAACAATCGGAACATTTTCTCCCTATACTGTATTGGTTAATTTTATTATGTCATTCATGTTCAATATGTGATACCTATTGTTTGTTCTTCCCTTTGTTACTTGACTGTTCACTTTATCATCCATGTTATATATCTATTACCAGTTGTATCTTTACTCTGAAATGGCATAAATCATGACAGAAAATTGTAAGCCACATTCAGCCTGCAAATAGGTGGGAAAATGTGGGATATAAATGCAATAAATAAATAATGGATTTAGTGCACACTAATGATTAGTGTGTGCTAAATGATAAGAAGCCCATTTTATAAAAAATGACTTAAATGGATATTTAAAAATTTTTTTTTGTGGTTACATTTGTACCCCATGCTTTCCCATTCATGGCAGGCTCAATGCAGCTTACATGGGGCAATGGAGGGTTAAGTGACTTGCCCAGAGTCACAAGGAGCTGCCTGTGCCTGAAGTGGGAATCAAACTCACTTCTCAGGACCAAAGTCCACCACCCTAACCACTAGGCCACTCCTCCACTGTTGCTACTATTTGAGATTCTACATGGAATGTTGCTATTCCACTAGCGAAGTCGGCCCTTGCAGATCACCAATGTGGCCGCGCAGGCTTCTGCTTCTGTGAGTCTGACGTCCTGCACTCACAGAAAAAGAAGCCTGCGCAGCCTTCTACATGGAATGTTGCTAGCAACATTCCATGTAGAATCTCCAATAGTAGCAACATTCCATGTAGAATCTCCAATAGTATCTATTTTATTTTTGTTACATTTGTACCCTGCGCTTTCCCACTCATGGCAGGCTCAATGCGGCTTACATGGGGCAATGGAGGGTTAAGTGACTTGCCCAGAGTCACAAGGAGCTGCCTGTGCCGGAGGTGGGGATTGAACTCAGTTCCTCAGGACCAAAGTCCACCACCCTAACCACTAGGTTAGATTCTTGATTTTAATATAATTCTATCCAGTTGGGATCTCTCTTTGGTTCTGTGATCTGCTTTGAATCACAAGTTAAAAGCGGAATAGAAACAGCAGAATAGAATAGAATTAGTAAAAGGACCCCATAACAGTAAGGGGCCCACTGTGTCCTAACTTCTGTCTAATTTAAGCACCTTTGATAGGTGGTTGGGTGCCCATGACCCTTTTTGCACGAGGGCCCAGATCACTGTCAACAGAATAGCCATACTGGGTCAGACCAATGGTCCATCTAGCCCAGTATCCTGTTTCCAACACTGGCCGAGCCAGGTCACAAGTACATGGCAGAAACCCAAATACTGGCAACATCTCCATGCTACCAGTCCCATGGCAAGCAGTAGCTTCCCCACATCTGTTACAATAGCAGGAACTTGTCCAAACCTTTCTTAAACCGCTGTTACCACATCCTTTGTCAAAGAGGTCCAGAGCTTAAACATTTGTTGAGTGAAAAGTATTTCCTCTTATTTGTTTTAAAAGTATTTCCATGTAACTTCTTTAAGTGTTCCCTAGTCTTTGCACTTTTGGAATGAATAAAATCGATTCACTTCTAACTCACTCTACACCAATCAGGATTTTGTAGATCTCAATCATATCTCCCCTTATCCGTCTCTTTTTCCAAGCTGAAGAGCGCTAACTTCTTTAGCCTGCTTGGTCCGGCATCACAGTACTTGCCTGGATCTCAGGCAGTGACTGCAATGCAAGCAGGCTTCCTCTGCTGGCCCCGAGAGCCTCCCTACAGCTGTGGAAACAGGAAGTTGCATCAGAGGAGATGGTACACGGCTGCAGAAAGGTTCTCAGGACCAGCGGAGGAAGACTGCTTGCACTGCAAATGCTACCTACTACCTACCTACTAGTATTTATCATTTCTAAAGCACTACTAGACGTACGCAGCGCTGTACACTTGAACATGAAGAGACAGTCCCTGCTCGACAGAGCTTACAATGTAATTAGGACAGACAAACAGGACAAACAAGAGATAAGGAAATATTAAAGTGAGGATGAAGTACAGCAATGCCGGACCAGTTAACTCAAGATTAAAAATTGTAATTGTGAGATTGTGATTAAGATTTTTAATCATTCAACAGCCCGGATTTTATATCCCATATGGCCCAGGCTGTAGATATAAAACAGTCAGGCTCCCATATAAAATCTAATTTCCACGGATAGTTTTGGTTTCACAAATAGCAAGAGGTAGACCACGAAAATTTTAGAGTTAGCGTTTATCTTTATTCTGCTGTCTTAGAACTGCCTGTTTGCTTGTTTTCTGGTCTGTGTGTGGCTGTTCCCAAATTCTCCACAAATAGATTATGGATGAATTAAAATCTAATAATGTCGGTTAGGCTTCAGAATTGATTTCTTCAAGCCCAACTTCTGAGTAAATGTCTTTCAAGAGAAAATTTCAATCCTGTATGTAAAGGTTGTGTAAAAGATATTCCCTGTCCCTCCGGGGACAGATTGATTAATTTGTAAGTTCAGGTAATCAAAGCGTTCAGCGGTATGCTTTGTTGAAGCCTCACTTTTTAACGGGGTGTCATGTGAATTACCAGTGAACCAGAAAACATCTCTATTTGAAATTTAAAAAAAAATCCTCTATGAAAATTGGAATATTTCAGCAAAAGGAGCAGAAGGACTATAGATAATCAAGGCACTTTGGGTAGAAAAGGCTAGTGGTTCTCATTTTGATCCTGTGAGGGATGGAATTTTATTTCCATCTTTTATTTTGACAGCAGGGGGCAGTATTGTATTTTGTTTGGAAAAAGGATCCTGCTTTCTTGAAGTGAATAAAGCCAGAAAGGGCATCACTGAACTGAAAAACAGAGCATGCCATGTAAAATGGAGGGGGTGGGGGATGGGGGGGCATTCTTTCTTAAAATATATAATATTTGACCTCAAAGGGGTAAAAGGCAATGATTCTGAATTGCAAATCAGCCTGTGATACCCACCAGGGTAATCCTAGGTCTATTGCTGCCATGTGAACTGCAAACAGAGATACGTAGTCCTGCAAGCCAACTGCTACCTGCTCTATATAGTGGAAGAATTATTTTATTTATTTGTTAGGATTTATTTACCGCCTTTTTGGAGGAATTCACCCAAGGCGGTGTACAGTAAGAATAGATCAAGCATGGGTAATAGGCAATTACAGCAGTAAAAATTTGTTCTGCATTGGTGGCGGTGGTGTGCACGTGTGTGTGTGTGTGTGTGTGAGAAGAGGAAGAGGAGAGGGGCTTTCACACGCTGTATCAGCTCTCTCCTTTGTCACTTGGTCTCTGCCTGGTACCAGACGTGTCTGACTTGCTTATTCTCCTTGCCTTCTGCTTCTTGCAGACAGGAGGTACGGCTGGGAGGAGGACTTTAATGAGCTCGCTCTGCTCACTTGCCCAAGTAGCAAAAAAGATATCTACAAGACCGGCTTAGCTTATTAATGTTCCCCTGACTTTGAAATCATTTTGGCTGAGGCGTGAAAGGATTGGAATGCTGCAGGAGTGAATAATCGCATGTTCACAGAATATTAATCTGTAAGAAGAAAGATACACAGAACACTATTTTTTGGCAGCTTATGGAGAAGAATCCCAGATTGCCTAAGGGCCTGTATGTATTTCTGCTGTTCTGGTGGGAAAATTAATAGACACTCAACTGACAGAAAGGATAGTGAAGCCTGTAGAATCCACCAGGTTATAGGACACACAAAAAAAACATAGTTTCTCACTGGAGGGAGATAGTGTCAGGCAAATTTTGATCAGTTTCTTTGACTGGGTGACAGACTTGCCAAGTAGAAGCCATTTAGTTTTGCAGGACATTTCTCACACTCCCATGCTGCCCTTGGAGCAGGCTAAACTGTGCCCAGCAGAAATCTATGGCAAAAAACAGCTGATTAGTTTACTGCTCCAGCTTCTTCCTCTAGGTAGCCTGTAGAAAACAGGAGGGAGAAGGGCTGAATAAGGGACCAAAATAGTGGTTTTCTGCCCTGCTGTCTCCCAGTCCAGACTCACCCCCTTCCTTCCTGTCATTTTATCAACAGGCAGCACTGGAGGTAAACAGAGAGGAAGGGACTGGAGCAGTTCTCAAGGATTCTGGAACTGAGATTTAGCTGAGGGGAGGATAAGAACATAAGAACAGCCATACTGGGTCAGACCAATGGTCCTTCTAGTCCAGTATCCTCCTTCCAGTAGTGACCAATCCAGGTCACAAGTACCTGGCAGAATCCCAAATAGTAGCAACATTCCAGAAACCCTAATAGTAGCAACATTCCGGAATCCCAAATAGTAGTAACATTCTAGAAACCCTCATAGTAGCAACATTCCAGAAACCCTAATAATAGCAACATTCTGGAATCCAAAATAGTAGCAACATTCAGAAACCCTAATAGTAGCTACCAATCCCAGGGCAAGCAGTGGCTTCTCCCAAGCCCGTCTCACTAACAGACTATGGACTTTTCCTCCAGGAACTTGTCCAAACCTTTTTAAAACCTAGATACGCTAACCGCAGTTACCACATCCTCTGGCAACAAGTTCCAGAGCTTAACTATTCTTGGAGTGAAAAAAATATTTCCTCCAATTTGTTTTAAAAGTATTTCCATGTAATGTCATTGAGTGTCCCCTGGTCTTTGTGCTTTTTGAAAGAGTGAAAAATCGATTCACTTCTACCCGTTCTACACCACTCAGGATTTTATAGATCTGCCATGCTCAAAGCCATGCACAGATGGACCACAACAGAACAGTAATGCAAAAAACAAGCTCAGCAATGCTCAAAACTAATTATATTTACATTTTATGTGTGGTTAAACCTCGCTATTAACCAGGACGTGGAGGGAGGAATGTTCCTGACATAATAAGCACAACGGTTTTGCAGTAAGTGTGATTCTTGTGCACATTTCCAGGCAAAGAAAGGCGGTGCCAGCAGAAATCAGTACTTTTTCTTCAGTTCTTAAATATGAGCCTCACAAATATTATTAACACATGGAATTTTTGCAAGGCTCATATATTTATGTCAAGACACGCTGCCTGTTTGTTCCTTCTAGTCTGTCTTTAAAACTTGCAGGAGCCTTCTTCCACTTGTTAAAGAAGACAAAACTGGCAGTTTGATGTGAAAAATCAACAAGATATCCTCTCTTTGAAATCTTCTATGCTGCTCCTGACCTGGTGAAAACTTTCATTTCCTTTGATGCATTTCAGCGCTCCCATCTATACAATGCACAGGAATATTTACTGACCTCATTATCAATACATTTCAATACATGTGCGCAAACCCAGCGTTCACACTGGTGCTAATTTTAAGCATTGGCCTCAGAATGGGAAGGAGATAAGAGATACCCCCATCACACGGCTGTAAGTAGGAAGGGGGAGGTGAAGGGGTTAAATGCTGAAAGGGGGTTGTAGAGAAGAAAGGGGAAAGGGGAACGGGAATGGGACTTGATATACTGCCTTTCTGTGATTTTTGCAACTACATTCAAAGCAGTTTACATAATATATACAGGTACTTATTTGTGCCTAAGTGACTTGCCCAGAGTCACAAGGAGCTGCAGTGGAAATTGAACCCAGTTCCCCAGGATCAAAGTCTGCTGCACTAACCACTAGGCTACTCCTCCACTACTAACAGTCCATATAGAATCTCAAATAGTAGCAACAGCAACATTCCATGTAGAATCTCAGATAGTAGCAATATTCCATGTAGAATCTCAAATAGTAGCAACATTCCATGTAGAATCTCGGATATAGCAACATTCCATGTAGAATCTCAAATATAGCAACAGCAACATTCCATGTAGAATCTCAAATAGTAGCAACAGCATCATGCCATGTAGAATCTCAGATAGTAGCAATATTCCATGTAGAATCTCAAATAGTAGCAACATTTTATGTAGAATCTCAGATAGCAACATTCCATGTAGAATCTGAAATTGTAGCAACAGCAACATTCCATGTAGAATCTCAGATAGTAGCAATATTCCATGTAGTATCTCAAATAGTAGCAACATTCCATGTAGAATCTCAGATAGTAGCAACATTCCATGTAGAATCTCAGATAGTAGCAATATTCCATGTAGAATCTCAAATAGTAGCAACATTCGATGTAGAATCTCAAATAGGGAAAGGGAAATGGAACTTGATATACTGCCTTTCTGTGTTTTTTGCAGCTACATTCAAAGCAGTTTACATAGTGTATATACAGGTACTTATTTGTGCCTAAGTGACTTGCCCAGAGTCACAAGGAGCTGCAGTGGGAACCAAACCCAGTTCCCCAGGATCAAAGCCCACTGTACTAACCACTAGGCTATTCTAGTGTGAAGCAGTGGCGTTCCTATGGGGGCTGATCGCCGATGCGCCCCATCCACCGGGTGCAGCGCCCCCCCTGGAACAGCGCGACGCCCCCTGGCAACCCCCCCGATCCAATGGTGACCCCCCCCCCCCGGGTGCACGCCGCTGGGGGGGGGTGCCGCGCGCCTGCCGGCTCTTCGTTTTCATGCTCCCTCTGCCCCGGAACAGGAAGTAACCTGTTCCGGGGCAGAGGGAGCATGAAAACGAAGAGCCGACAGGCGCGTGGCAACCCCCAGAGGCGTGCACCCGGGGCGGACCGCCCCCACCGCCCCCCCTTGGTACGCCACTGGTGTGAAGGGAAGTGAATGTTGAATAGAATGAGAAGGGGTGACTTTGGGGGGGGGGGGGGGGGAGGAGGTGGCACAAAAAGGACTGAGGGCCCAATGCACAAAGCTTACCATACTGGGAATATTTGCTTTAGACTGGTTGTAGCTAGTCTAAAGCAAATGTTATTAAGCAAGTAATGCTCTAAGGGGTTCTCCATGGCTCTAACTTGTGCCATTAGCAGCCACTGAGAAACCCATGTAAATGTATTACAATGAGCTCATTAGTATTCTTGTGACTTGGTCACTATTGGAAGCAGGATATTGGAAGCAGATGGACCATTGCTCTGACCCTGTATGGCTATTCTTATGTTCTTATTCTAATGAGCATTCCCAGTGATGCACAGGTCCGGAGCACCTAGCTTTAATGGGAAATTTTATGACACTCCCAGTCACTCCCCCCTTGTTTTAAAGATTTCTTTGTGGTCCGGTGGACCCTGCCGACCCCCTGCATCCCTGAAACAATTTTCTGGTGGTCCGGTAGACACCGCACCACCCCCGCCCCCTAGCAAAATCAACCTGGTAGCCCAGTGGATCTGCCCCTCCCCCCCGTACCCTACCACACACCAGCAAAAATCTACCTGGTGGTCTAGTGACCCCCCCCTCTTCCCTGTCCATATCTTAAAAGCAACTACTCCTCCCTCCTGCCTCAGGCCCTGCCACTTCCAAAATAGTGGTGCTCAGCCCCTGTCTGATGCATTCTGGGATGCACTGGGTGGGGCTAAGCACCATATAAGGTGAGAAATTCCTGATTGACACCTGTAGGAATCATAGTGTCCAGCCTGTTTTTAAGGTTTTATGAAGGAAGCAGAAAGAAACTGATTTTGGGGCCAATCAGCCCAGGAAGTGATACAGTCCTAGAAAACAACAATTAACCAGCTAACAAGATCTAACATGGAAAAAAACAACAGTAAGCCAATAAAAAGAAAAGTTCCTTTATTTATCTACTATGCTTGCTCCAGGTTGTTAAAAACAAATGCCCGACATGGCCATGTTTTGCCAAAGGCTGCATCAGGGGCAGACAAACTACTCTAAAACACACTTATATAAAACCTCAGGGTTCTTCCTGGTGTACAATGTGGAAGTGACATCACAATGATATAATGATGTCACTGGAACACACAGAGTGGAAAAAATAGCATTCCAGCTGTGTTTTAAAGTATTTTTATGCTTTTTTAGAGGCCAAATGTGATTTCATAGCATTTTTGTTTGAATCATCCATAAGAACATCTCAGCATTTTATTAGGAGATTGTAAGAAGTTTGGTAACTTTCCATCCACCCGATGGCTACAAACAGTGCACAGTGCCTTAAAACGGCCTTTAAAAGCACATTGCTTTATTTTTAATGGCTTCTAATATGATTTATGGGCTAGTATAATGCTCTTCAAGTTGATTTTAGACTTTTGGAAGAGCCCTTTGTGCTATAAATGAAGTTTGATAGGTTCTCATTATACTGCAGCTTGGGATGGAGATGCTGATTTCACCAGATGGTCTAAGCTAAATTTTAGAACCAACTGGGTGAGTCACTTGTTCTGTCTTTAGCTTGTGATAGACAACAGACGTTAGAGGTCAATGAAGTTTACCCTGAGGAAAACAAGGATAATCACCAGAGTGCCTCGGGGTTTAGTTCTGGGCTTGATTCTACTCAATATCTTTGTGAATGATTTTGTGGAGGGGATAGGAGGAAAAGTTTGTTTTGTTGAGGAGGATATTAACACCTGTAGCAGAGAGGACACCCCAGAGGAAGTAGAATGAGGAGAAATCTAAGAAGGCTTCAGGAGTGGTTCAGTGCTTGACAGTTAACATTCAGTGCAATGGAATAAAGGGTTCTCATTCCCGTCCTGGGAGAACCCCAGACAGTCAGGATTTCAGGATACCCACAGTGAATATTCATGAGTTAGATTTGCATGCAATGGAAGGAGTGCATGCAAATCTAACTCATGAATATTCATTGCAGATATCCTGAAAACCTGACTGCCTGGAGTTCTCCCAGAATAGGTTTGGGAACCACTGGGGAAATGTATTTGGGGTACAGAAATTCAAGGAAGCAATACACGATGAAGGGTGAGTCACTGATGTTCACTGAACAGAAGAGAAATCTCAGGGTATCATTTCTGATAACTGTCTCCAACCACTCTCTGTTTGTTGGGTCTGATCAATCTTCTTTAAGGGAGGCCTGAGGTCAGGGGCTGATGGCTGGTAGGACCTTTAAACTGGCAATATAAATGTCGGTATTGGATTTAATTACTTGTCTTTTACAATTCTGAGCTCAAGGTGAGTTATAAACCACAGTATCGAAACAGTACTAATCACTCTACTAGCCAAATTCAAACAACAAATAGCAACAGGCAAAAGCATACTTCTCCTACAATTCGGCATGTCTAGTGCGTTCGACATGGTAAACCACAATATATTACTAAGCATCCCAGAATACTTCGGGATTAGTGGAAGTGTACTAATCTGAATCAAGGGTTTCCTAACAACTAGAACATATCAAGTGAAATCAAACTCGAATATATCATCACCATGGAAAACAGACTGTGGAGTACCTCAAGGATCACCACTTTCACCACTTCTTTTCAACCTAATGATGATCCCACTAGCTGAATCCTTATCCAATCAAGGCCTTAACCCTTTCATATACGCAGACGATGTCACATTATACATTCCTTACAATCATGACCTAACAGAAATCACCAAAGAAATCATACTCAGCTTGAACATCATGAACTCATGGGCGAATGCATTTCAACTAAAACTAAACACTGAAAAAAACACACTGTCTAATCCTCTCATCCCAATATAACACGAACAAACCCACCAACATAACCACCCCAGACTACACCCTCTTTATCTCAGATAGCTTGAAAATACTCGGAGTTACAATTGATCGAAATCTCACACTAGAGAGCCAAGTGAAAGCTACAACACAGAAAATGTTCCACTCTATTTGGAAACTCAAAAGAGTGAAACCATTCTTCCCGAGGGAAATATTTCGCAAATTGGTACAATCAATGGTACTAACTTAAGCCACCTAGACTACTGCAATGGAATTTATGCGGGATGCAAAGAACAAATCATAAACAAACTCCAAACTGCCCAAAACACAGCAGCCAGACTCATATATGGAAAAACAAGATTCGAAAGCGCAAAACCCTTACGAGAAAAACTACACTTGCTCCCAATCAAAGAACGTATTGCGTTCAAAATCTGCACTCTCGTTTACAAAATCATCAACGCTGAAGCCCCGGGTTACATGTCAGACCTCATAGACCTCCCAATCAGAAACACATCAAGATCAACACGATCATACCTAAATCTCCACTACCCAAGCTGCAAAGGACTCAAATACAAATCAACCTACGCATCCAGCTTCTCCTATATAGGCACACAACTATGGAACGCACTACCAAACACCGTGAAAACAACATATGACCACCTAAACCTCCGGAAACTACTAAAAACTTACTTGTTGAAAAAGGCATACCCGAACGGCCCAACTTAAATGCCTCAACTCTGCAACACAACAAAACCAAAGCTCGTTTGGACATAAGTTACCTCTTCCTCCTTATGATTCCTAAAATCTGTCTGTCACGCATGAACTTTACTCTACCACAACCTCACTCTGTATTTGTTCATACTGATATTGGCGATTGCCTCTACGGTACTATGTAAGCCACATTGAGCCTGCAAATAGGTAGGAAAATGTGGGATACAAGTGTTACAAATAAATAAATATGTACACAAGTTATTTCCCTGTCTGAGTGGACTTATACTGTAAGTTGTATCTGAAGCAATAAAGCGTAAAGTGACTTACTCAAGGTCACAAGGAGAACCAATGGGAGAATCAGGATTTCAACATTGGTTCCCCACAGCTGCAAATCCATGTCTCTTCTCCCGCCCTTTCCCTTTCCCCAGAGACCTTTTTTTTTAGAAGTAGGGCTGCTCTTTGGTCTGACCACAGCAGCTTCGGTGACAGTTATGAAGGTTCTTGGGCAAGATAGAACCAGTGCGTGCTCCTTTCCTACCCCCTACATGGAAGCAAGAAGACCACCGTGGGCTGTAGGAGCAGAGCGTTTTCTGGCTTTGTCCTTCACAACTTGCTGCTGCTACCACTGCTGTGGGTGAGCCTAGGACCGACTTCTGCTTCTGAAGAAAACATCTGTGGGGGATAGAAAGAGGGATGCTTGTGGAGATGAAAAAGTTTGATAAGAGGGGGAGGGTTTGAAGGGGAGAAGGTTCAGGAAGTGGGAACTGGTGAAGGAGAGCAGCCAACAAGGTTGGGGGACAAGGGATGGCAGTTTCTAACAATATTTTTCAGGAGGCGAACCCTAATTTTTTATCGCGAATTAGTAAAACAGTACAACAACACAAGGAGAGCCTGACTCAGAGTAATGTTTAATGCATAGGGAGTCAAAACCAGTAGAAAAAACGGAGGTGATAATGCCTGTTTACAGGATGTGTTGAAACCTCATCTGGTGTCCAGTTCTAGAAGCTGGACCTCTGCCTTAGAAAGAGTGGAGGACCTCCAGAGAAGGGCGACCAAATGAGTGCAAAGTATTATGACGCAACAATTAAAGATCTAATTATATGTATCACAGAAGAGAAGTGAGATTGGATGTTATGAGACATTCAAACACCTCAAAGGAATAAATAATGTGCAAGAAGCAAACCTTTTCAGTGGAAATAAATTATAAGAGCATCTGAAAAGCCATGCTGGGTCAGACCAAGGTCCATCAAGCCCCGCATCCTGCCTCCAGCAGTGTCCAGTCCGGGTTGCAAGTACCCAACACATCCCAAAAAGCAGATCAATTTCCCATAGTTTATTTCTGATAAATCAAAACAGTTTCAACAATAATAATAACCACTATTACCTATATCGATTGTCGATTTGAAACATTTCAAATATATACCTTTGCACAAAAAATACTAAAACAATCCTTTTAAATACATATATACCATTAACAATACAATCATACTGTCTAAATCAGTTGGATAACCTTCTTTTGCTGGTCACTCAGTGTGTTTTCTATACATATTTCTATGGAAAACATACAATTGTGTAATGTCTTACCCCCAGGTGACACTGCTACACACTAGATAAAAAATTTCACCCACTACTAAACACCCCCTGGATCTGGAAAGCAGGGACAGATATGAATCTGACAGTTGTTGTTCCAGACTCTCAGAAAGTCAATAAAGTGAATAAATTCCTTCCAATCCTACTAGTCAGTCTGAGGAAAACTCAATGTCCTCCATTGTCACATGAACCTTGTCCTCTTCAAAGTGGCTTTTTTTTAAAAATAGGTCTGATATATCCAATATGCTGTCAAATACTGTTCGATAAGCCACCCAGATCTTCGACTCAAATCCTTAGGTGATTGCAATATGGCATGTTCCAAATGTCTCTTGATTTTTCAAATAGACTTGCAAAGAAAATTGCAGATGAACTGACAAGATCCTGGGATTATCTGGGTAAAAATCTCCTTTAGTACATCAGGCTGTCAGTATTCGAATTCAGGGCTGGTGCTGAACAATCCCCCTAGAGCAGTGATCTTCGCCAATTGTTACGTCAGAGCCACTTTGGAACTTTGGATCCAATGAGCTGAAGGAGAGCCGCTAAATATCTTCCCATGCAAGGTCACAACACTGCTGACCAGGGTGTATAGTGACATCCACCCTACCAGCTCACCTTCAGACTGTTTATTGGGCATATCCAAATGCATTTATCTATTGAAAAAATGCCTTGTCCTTCAAGCAAGTGACTCTACCTCCCGTCCACTTCCCTCTTTCTGTCATGAACTTGACTAGAAAGGCAGAGAGTAGCAGAATAAAAGCCAGAATGAGCTGCCCCGCAGGTCACCAAGGGCTGCCATTGGCCCCCAGGTTTGCATTGAAGAACGCTGCCCTAGACAGTCACTGAAAATGTTTCCGCATACAGTTCAAACTCCTCTTATTGACTTACAAGTGAATTCACTCTGCAGCAAATCAGTACCTCTCCACTCTTATCTCTCCCTACACTCCTCCCTGGGAACTCCATTCATTAGGTAAATCTCTTTTATCTGCACCCTTCTCCTCCACTGCTAACTCCAGACTCTGTTCCTTTTATGTTGCTGCACCATATTCCTGGTATAGACTTCCTGAGCCGGTACATCAAGCTCCATCTCTGGCCATCTTCAAATCTAGGCTAAAAGCTCACCTTTGTGACACTGCTTTTAACTCCTAGCCCTTACTCACTTTGTCCTGTTTGTCTGTCCTAATTAGATTGTAAGCTCTGTTGAACAGAGACTGTCTCTTTATGGCCAGTGTACAGCGCTTTGTGGGTCTAGTAGCGTTATAGAAATGATAAGCAGTAGTAGTAATAGTAGGCTCTGAGTTGTTCCTCTTAGGGGTGCATGACAAGAATTGCCAACTCACCAGAACGTCTATAAAAGAAAAAGTAACAAATGTTTCCTGCAGTTCTTTACAAGTAAAAGTAACAAATTTACTTAAGTACAGTAATTAGTTACATTTACTTAGTTACTATACAACATTGACAATAAATAACTCCCTAATCCATTTTTTGTCCTGTCTCTCTGTCTTGAATAGATTGTAAGGTCTGTCATACTAACATAGTAACATACTAAATGACGGCAGATAAAGACCTGTACGGTCCATCCAGTCTGCCCAACAAGATAAACTCATTATACATGGTATGTGATACTTCATACCCGAGTTTGACTGATCCTTGCCGTTCTCAGGGCACAGACCGTAGAAGTCTGCCCAGCACTGGTTTTGCTTCACAATTACCGGCGTTGCCACCCAATCTCTCCGTTAAGATTCCGTAGATCCATTCCTTCTAAACAGGATTCCTTTGTGTTTATCCCATGCATGTTTGAATTCCATTACCGTTTTCATCTCCACCACCTCCCGCAGGAAGGCTTTCCACGTATCCACCACCCTTTCCATGAAAAAACACTTCATAACATTACTCCTGAGTCTGCCCCCCTTCAACCTCAATTCATGTCCTCTAGTTCTACCGCCTTCCCGTCTCCGGAAACGGTTCGTTTGTGGATTAACACCTTTCAAATATTTGCACATCTGTATCATGTCATCCCTGTTTCTCCTTTCCTCCAAGGTATACGTGTTCCGCTCAGCAATTCTCTCTTCGTACGGTTTGCAACGCAAATCCCATACCATTGTTGTAGCTTTTCTTTGCACCGCTTCCAGTCTTTTTACATCTTTAGTAAGATACGGCCTCCAAAACTGAACACAATACTCCAAGTGGGGCTTCACCAACGACTTGTAGAGGGGCATCAACACCTCCCTTCTTCTACTGGTTATACCCCTCTCTATGCACCCTAGCATTCTTCTGGCCATGGTCGTCGCTTTGTCGCATTGTTTCTTCACCTTTAGATCCTCAGACACCAACGCCCCAAGGTCTCTCTCCTGAGTCGAGTTTACTAATCTCTGCCCTAGGGACTGTCTCTTTTATGTTCAGTGTGCAGCGCTGCATATGTCTTGTAGCACTATAGAAATGATAAGTAGTAGTAGTAGAAACCTCTAAGTTTCCAAACACAATCATCAGTATACACCTAGGCAGTCATGTTTTCATGATGCAGACAATAAATATGCACAAGATAATTTATGCACAGTGGAAGTAGGGCATGCAAATTTATCTCATGCATATTAACTGGGGTGTCCTCAGTAGCGTATCAAGGGCGGGGCGGTGGGGGCGGTCCGTCCCAGGTGCACGCCAATGGGGGGGGGGGGTGTCGGTCCCGCTGGTTCCCTGCTCCCTCTGCCCTGGAACAGGTTACTTCCTGTTCCAGGGCAGAGGGAGCAGGGAACCAGCGGAACCGACACCCCCCCCCCCATCGGCGTGCACACAGCAGGCAAAAATGTACTCGGGGGGGGGGCTTGGGTGATGCACCGGGGGGGTTGATGCACCAAGGGGGGGTGTCATGCTGCTCCCGGTGGGGGGGGGGGGGGTGCGCAGCGGCGAACCGCCCCGGGTGGCATCCGCCCTCGCTACGTCACTGGGTGTCCTAAAAACCTGACTGGCTGGGTGTGTCCCAAGGACTGGGTTGAGAACTCCTGGGTCCAGGTATTACCGGCAGCTCTGTGCACAACAGTGCTGCCTGGCATTTCTAAGGAAACTGCTCAGGACAGCTGGCCTTGAAGTCACCTCTTGTTACACAGCTTTCCAGACACTAGGGGGACTAGTTTCTTATTGAACACTCTGATATCTAGGCAAGTATGAAATCTCGGTGATTGTACTGGGTGCAGTGCGGAGTGGAAGCTTCCAGTCTGTTAATGCGTTTGCTCAACAATGCTGAGTCGCACTGACCTATTTGGTGTTTCTGAACCACATCATCCAGACTGCAGCAGCCTCCGCTGAAGTGCAGCCTGTTCCGATTCTGTCTTTACAGAGAAAGGGAAGGGGGTGGGGACCGTACTGTGTTCCCACTGCAGTGATTTCGTTTTGAATTCAGTTAAGGGATGCATAAGCTGAAGATGCTAATGCTTGACAGGTTGTCAGAGACTAGCAGACATGACAGCTTTTGAAACCTCCTAAGAGAGAGGTTTGCTGAGAAATAGGAGATGTGATATCTTAATCTTCCAGTGACATGCATTGCTTAAACAGGGATTTTTAAAAAAAAATTTGCGTTTTGGTTTAACAATACTGCAAGGGAGACAAAATTGTATTTTGCTGCCCGTAAACAGACATGTCACATAGATTTTCCATGAAGAAAATTTTTCGTCTTTGGTTATGAGTACTGACCTGCTGGATGGATAAGATAGAGAATTTACCTCCTTCCAAATGAGGAGAGGAGAGAAGATTAGGAAAAAGGGAAGGGAGATGGAATTTGGTATACTGCTTTTCTGTGGTTACAAATGAAAGTGGTTTACATATTATATACTAGTAGGTCCCGATGCTCAAAAGTCCCCGTAAAGCACCAATCGGTATTTCCACCTCAGATAGAAATAGCGAGCGATGCACAAAAAAAAAAAAAAAACTCATGTGGAAATTAGCTGCTCACAAAAACAGCAAGCAGCTCTACCAGTCGCTAAGCTGCGCATGCTCAGAACAGCCAATCACTAAGGGGCACTTTTACTAAGCCGCATGGAGGGGCGTAATTGAACGGGGACATCCATTTATAAGGGCGGCCATCTCTAATGACGGCCCCGTAAAGCGGCGTACCCGACCGTATTATTGAAACAAGATGGCCGGCCATCTTTCGTTTCGATAATACGGTTGGAGCTGGCCAAATCTCAACATTTGGGCCACCCTTAGAGATCGCCGGCATTAGAGATGGCCGCCATTGGTTTTCGCCGATAATGGAAACTAATGGCGGCCATCTCAAAACCGGCCAAATCCAAGCCATTTGGTTGTGGGAGGAGCCAGCATTTGTAGTGCACTGGTCCCCCTCACATGCCAGGACAGCAACCGGGCAACCTAGGGGGCACTGCAGTGGACTTCATAAATTGCTCCCAGGTACATAGCTCCTTTAATTTGTGTGCTGAGCTCCCCAAAACCCACTACCCACAACTGTACACCACTACCATAGCCCTTAAGGGTGAAGGGGGCACCTAGATGTGGGTACAGTGGGTTTGTGGTGGGTTTTGGAGGGCTCCCATTTACCACCACAAGTGTAACAGGTAGGGGGGGATGGGGCTGGGTCCGCTTGCCTGCAGTGCACTGCAGTACCCACTAAAAACTGCTCCAGGGACCTGCATACTGCTGTGATGGAGCTGGGTATGACATTTGAGGCTGGCATAGAGGTTGGAAAAATGTTTTTTAATTAGTTTTTTTAGGGTGGAAGGGGGTTGGTGACCACTGGGGGAGTAAGGGGAGGTGATCCCCGATTCCTTCTGGTGGTCATCTGGTCAGTTCGGGCACCTTTTCAAGGCTTGGTCATGAACAAAAAGGGACCAAGTAAAGTCGGTCAATTGCTCGTCAGGGCCAGCCTTCTTTTTTCCATTATCAACCGAGGCCAGCCATCTCTTAACCACGCCCCCGTCCCGCCTTTGGTACACTGCCAACATGCCCCCTTGAACTTTGGCCGGCCCTGCAACGGAAAGCAGTTGAAGCCGGCCAAAATCGGCTTTCGATTATACCGTTTGGCCGCCCTTAGGAGATTTGTGTCGGAAGATGGCCGCCCTTCTCCTTCGAAAATAAGCAAGATTGGCGCCTATGCGCATCCAACACGTGCTAATTTGCATCTACCACATGGCTACCTCTTGGCCCGGGTGGTAATTCCATTTTTTACGTACGTCCGATAAGCACGCCGGAAAATATTTTTTATTTTCCAACGAGCAGCACATACCGGGCGGTAATCGGCAGTGTACACATGCTGATGATTACCACCTGGTTAACGTGTGAGACCTTACTGCTAAGTCAGTGGGTGGCGGTAAGGTCTCAGGCCCAAAATGGACACGCACCAATTTTAATTTTGCCGCACGTCCATTTTTGGCCAAAATAAAAAGTACTAGAGGGGAACCAGGATTGCATAAGTGCTGAGATGAGACATGCTTCTATGTGTGTTAATGCTGTTATCGATATTGTACATGCGAATATGTATTTATGTAAAAATCTTTTCAGTTTTCATTATAAGCTTACTGCTCGTAACTATACACATCATAGCATATCCTTCCAATATAATATTTCATTCATATGCTTTGTACGTTTAGTCCCTATTGTATTCATTATTTATATGTATTCTATTGTACGCATTGATCTTGCAATATTTAGCACTTTATGAGAACATTGTATATGTGAACACATTTTTTTACGTTTAGCAAATGATGTTATTCCCACATTTTATCTTTTCATTTTATTTGTTTTTTACCATCTGTTATTGCTTACTGTGGTTTTTTATCATATATGTTTTATATTTTTTTACTTAATTTTTTTATTTGCATATGTATGTTTTATAGACTCCTGATGCAGGCCTGATGGCCGAAACACAACAGTTGTGTTGAGTCTTTTCATCAATAAACAAGCTTTTTAAGATTCTTGTCTCCAGGATTTGCATTTCCGTGGTCAAACATCCCACTCTCACTTATACTATTCTTCTGTTCTTAAATCTAGAAACGCTACATCAACTGGCTCAGCTTTATTCATGTCTTCAAAGAAATAAAGCAAATTGGTGAGGCAAGACTTCCCTTGACTGAACCCATGCTGACTCTGTCCCATTAAACCATGTTTGTATATGTGTTCCATAATTTTATTCTTTATAATAGTTTCCATTATTTTGCCCAGAACTGAAGTCAGGCTTACAGGTCACCCCTGGAGCCCTGGTTATAAAGAAAGCCACAATGGGGAAGGGGGAACTGGGACTTGATATACTGCCTTTCTGAGGTTTTTGCAACTACATTGAAAGTGGCACTTATTTTGTACCGGGGCAATGGAGGGTTAAGTGACTTGCCCAGAGTCACAAGGAGCTGCAGTGGGAATCAAACTCAGTTCCCCAAGATCAAAGTCCACTGCACTAACCACTAGGCTACTCCTCCACTAGCAACATTCTATGAAGAAGCCTGACCTTGCAGATCAGCAATGCAGGTGCACAGGCTTCTGTTTCTGTGAGTCTGACGTCCTGCCAGGCTTCTACATGGAATGTTGCTAGTGGAATAGCAACATTCCATGTAGAATCTCAAATAGTAGCAACAGAATCTCAATAGTAGCAACATTCCATCTAGAATCTCCAATAGTAGCAACATTCCATGTAGAATCTCAAATAGGGAAAGGGAAATGGTACTTGATATACCGCCTTTCTGAGGATTTTGCAACTACATTCAAAGCGGTTTACATATTTTCAGGCACTTATTTTGTACCAGGGGCAATGGAGGGTTAAGTGACTTGCCCAGAGTCAGAAGGAGCTGCAGTGGGAATGGAACTCAGCTCCCCAGGATCAAAGTCCACTGCACTAAACACTAGGCTACTCCTTCACTAGCAACACTCCATGTAGAAGCCTGCCCTTGCAGATCAGCAATGCGGCCGCGCAGGCTTCTATTTCTGTGAGTCTGCAGCATCTTTTCACCTACTCAAAGAAAGGCCTCTGACTAGCACAATATCTGACCTTATAGTGAGTGTAGGAACCAACCAGAAGGCCTAGAAAGCTGCTGGACTACTTGAGGTGAACCAGTCCACCAACGCATTCTACAGAGAGGAGAAGAGATAAAGGAGAAGATGTACTAGACAATCCAGCCTGAGAGCCCCAAAAGATTGGCCAAGGTAAAGCCTCCAACACCAGACATCCCTTTGGGGAAAACTGTAAATAGGACTGGATCTGTTACTGCAGTATTTAACCTGTCTCCAAGCATTGCCCCGGTTATCTAATCTCCATTGTGAGTAAACCCTTCATGGGGTGGAACTGATATCTATGTGTCAGGGGCATAGCCAGACCTCGGCGGGAGGGCAGTCCAGAACCAAAAGTATGGGGGGGCACATTTTAGCCCGCCTCCCCCACCGCTTCCGACCTCCCCCTGCCGCCACCACCGACCCCTCCCACTGCCGCAAGGTCCCCAACCCCCACCAGCTGAAGCGATTATTTGTCCTGCGCTGGTCTCGCACTTGGTTCCTCTCCTGTTTTCAGTGCACAGAGCACTGCACACTCGTTTTAATGAAACTGAGCGACTGGAAACAGGAGAGGAAGCAAGTGCGTGACCAGCGCCGGACAGATAAACAGCTTCAGCTGGTGGGCTTGGGGTCAGGGACCCTCGCCAGCCATACCGGGGGCCCCAGAGCCAATTTGGGGGCCCAGGCCCCTGTGGCCTCCCCATAGCTACGCCACTGCTATGTGTACAATGTTTATTGACTGATACAGGTGCACTGAGGGTGTGGATTAACATGCCAGTCAGATTCCTAGTTTTGCATGTCCAGGCCTTAACCTTCAAACACCAGTCCAAATATTTATTTTTATTACATTTGTACCCCGCGCTTTCCCACTCATGGCAGGCTCAATGCGGCTTACATGGGGCAATGGAGGGTTAAGTGACTTGCCCAGAGTCACAAGGAGCTGCCTGTGCCTGAAGTGGGAATCCAACTCAGTTCCTCAGTTCCCCAGGACCAAAGTCCACCACCCTAACCACTAGGCCACTCCTCCATTGTTGCTACTATTTGAGATTCTACATGGAATGTTGCTATTCCACTAGCAACATTCCATGTAGAAGTCGGCCCTTGCAGATCACCATTGTGGCTGCGCAGGCTTCTGCTTCTGTGAGTCTGACGTCACGTGCAGGACGTCAGACTCACAGAAACCTGCGCAGCCTTCTACATGGAATGTTGCTAGTGGAATAGCAACATTCCATGTAGAACCTCCAATAGTAGCAACATTCCATCTAGAATCTCCAATAGTATCTATTTTATTTTTGTTACATTTGTACCCTGCGCTTTCCCACTCATGGCAGGCTCAATGCGGCTTACATGGGGCAATGGAGGGTTAAGTGACTTGCCCAGAGTCACAAGGAGCTGCCTGTGCCTGAAGTGGGAATTGAACCCAGTTCCCCAGGACCAAAGTCCACCACCCTAGCCACTAGGCCACTCCTCCACTCCTTATACTTATTATAACCTATAGTGATGCTCACTGGGCAACCTAGGGCTACACCTACATAAACTGTTAATGGATTACAGAGGAAGAGAGAGAGAGAGAGAGAGAGAGAAGAATGTGTCATAATTTTGCTCTGTCATCAAAAGATATTATGCATAGAAAACAAGAAAGTGACAGTCTAATCTTTACACTTCGGCTGAATTACTGTTGCACTTAAAAAAGGATAGATTAAAAACAGCTCTGCTTTTGTTCACTTTGAACAGAGATGTGATATTACAGGTGCTTTCTGATTCGTGCCTAGGCTGAAATTCTCATAGAACAGCCTCTTTTTGCAAGAGGAAGCAAAATTTCTTTTTGGAGATATTTATAAGCGCATGCTTTTCACGGTTTCTTTTTGCTTCTTCTCCATTACGGGAACTGAGACCCCTTGAAATCTAGAGACAGTAGGATTCAGAGTCAAAATACCTAAACACGGAGCTGAACAGCTGGTTTCTTGGGAAAACAAGTGGCACACAAATCTTTTTCACAGCCACAGGCCAGCATGACATTAGCTTTATTCTGGTAATGCAGTAACATTTAAGTGCATAAGTACGTAAGTATTGCTATACTGAGAAAGACCAAAGGTCCATCAAGCCCAGCATCCTGTTTTCAACAGTGGCCAATCCAGGTCACAAATACCTGGCAAGATCTCCAAAATGTACAATACATTTTATGCTGCTTATCCCAGAAATAAGCAGTGGATTTTTGCAAGCCCATTTTAATAGTGGTCTATGGACTTTCCCTTTAGGAAGCCATCCAAACATTTTTTTAATCCCGCTAAGCTAACTGCCTTTACCACATTCTCTGGCAAGGAATTCCAGAGTTCAATTACATGTTGAGTGAAGAAAAATGTTCTCAGATTCATTTTAAATTTACTACTTTGTAGCTTCATTCCATGCCTAGTCCTAGTATTTTTGGAAAGAGTAAACAAACGATTCACGTCTACCTGTTCCACTCCACTCATTATTTTATCATATCTCCCCTCAGCCGTCTTTTCTCCAAGCTGAAGAGCCCCAGCTGCTTCAGCCTTTCCTCATAGGGAAGTCATCCCATCCCCTTTATCATTTTCGTCACCCTTCTCTGTACCTTTTCTAATTCCACTATATCTTTTTTGAGATGCGGTGACCAGAACTGAACACAATATTCGAGGTGCGGTCGCACCATGGTGCGATACAAGGGCATTATAACGTCCTCATTTTTGTTTTCCATTCCTTTCCTAATAATACCTAACATTCTATTTGCTTTCTTAGCTGCCACAGCACACTGAGCAGAGGGTTCCAACGTATCAACGACAATGCCTAGATCCCTTTCTTGGTCAGTAACTCCTAACGTGGAACCTTGCATGACATAGCTATAATTCGGGTTCCTCTTTCCCACGTGCATCACTTTGCACTTCCTCACATTAAACGTCATCTGCCTTTTAGACGCCCAGTCTCCCAGTCTCGTAAGGTCCTCTTGTAATGTTTCACAATCCTCTTGCGATTTAACATCTTTGAATGACTTTGTTTCAGATGCATTTTCCAAATGATGAGGTTGGACTGTAACGGGAGCCAGGGCTTGGGTGGTCAAGGTGTGTCTAGGTGGTTGCTTATATAATTCCCCTATTAGTTTGGGATTATTAAGACAGTGAGTCCCTGTATAGAGTCACTGGGGGGAGTGACTGGGAAATCTCTGGGTGGGAAGAAGCCCAACCCAAAGGGAGTAGCTTGGAAATAAAATGCAGAGAGACAGTGGTGTTCCTAGGGGGGGTGGGTGGGTGTGGTCCGCCCCGAGTGCACGCCACTGGGGGGGGGGGGGGTGCCGCGCGTGCCTGTCCTTCGTTCGTTCCATGCTCCCTCTGCCCCGGAACAGGTTACAGGGGCAGAGGGAGCATGGAACGAATGAAGGACAGGTGTGTGCGGCACCCCCCCCCCCCGCCAGCGGCGTGCACCTGGGGGGGTTCTTTCGCGTGGGGGGGGGGGGGGGTCGCGCTGCATCCGGGGGGTGCTGCACCCGGGGGCGGGGCACATCGGCGATCCGCCCCGGGTGTCAGACCCCCTAGGAACGCCACTGCAGAGAGACGAGGATGAGTGACAGGGGAGGTGGAGTTAGCTGTTATTAAAAGAGTTAGCTGCCCTTTTAGGGTGGCTTTTTTCTTTTGGGTTTTGGCTTTCTGTTTGCTGCTGAGGGGTCTTTGGTTGCCTGCAAGCCCCTGCCAAGTGACCCAAAGAAGGAGAAGGAGGATCCCATTGAGAAGAAGTGAATCCATTGGCTAAGGACAAGGAGACCTGCTGCTTAGAAAAACAGTAACTGTGAAGGGCAGCTCTGGGTGGACGGTGGAGAGACCCAGCCCAGGAGCGCAGGATAGGAGCCATGGAATGTCCATCCCGTAGCCAGGTTGAGCAAATGCAAAGGTCACCTTGGGTGGAAGGTTAGACCAGGAGGGTCTGAACCTGAGAAATAGAGAGCAACACAGCCTTTGGAACACTGCCATTAGGGATAGGCATGGACTGGAGCTGTACAAAGTATTATTAACCCTGTTTAAAATTTTCTTCACTCAACGTGTAATTAAACTCTGGAATTCGTTGCCAGAGAATGTGGTAAAGGCAGTTAGCTTAGCGGAGTTTAAAAAAGGTCTGGACGGCTTCCTAAAGGAAAAGTCCATAGACCATTATTAAATGGACTTGGGGAAAATCCACTATTGCTGGGGTAAGCAGTATAAAATGTTTTGTACTTTTTGGGGATCTTGCCAGGTATTTGTGACCTGGTTTGGCCACTTTAGGGGTTTTAGGGAAATAAAGGAAAGGGCTATTGTTTAAAGCTGGAATAAACTTCAGCACGGGAGAGCAAAAGTTACCAACTATCAGTGGGTAACCAGGCAAAGGCTGTGCTCAGACTAGATGGAACTGCAGGGGTGGGACATGCAAAGTGATGACTTCCACTGATGGGAGAAAATCACATACTTCTATTGTTGACACACATAAATAATAATATCAGTCTAAAGTAGTGTCGCTGAATATCAGCTCTGACAGGCCATCAAAAAAAGTAGGCAGGTCAGGGGCGGTCCAGGGGGGTGGGGAGGAAACGGCAATATTCAGTGCTAAAAAACTGCCTAAATTCAGGTGCTTAGCTATGAAGGTGTTGGCTGAATATTGACCAGCAGCCACATAATCAAAAAAAAAGTGCAGAGCCACCCCAATCCCTTTTACTCATCCCCCAACTCAGGTGCTGATCCCCCTTTTCCCTCTCAGCGATACCAAGCCCCCACCCTCTCCGCTCAACCAAGTAAAATACCCCTACCCTCTCTTACCCCTCCTCTATTCAGGATAGAGCTCCCCAACCCCAGGCCTACCTGCAATTCTTGGTTGTCCAGCGGGGACAATCAGGGCAGGAGCGAAGCCCATTTTCTCCTGCCCCTTGAAACTGCCTCAGGAAAATGGCTGCCACAGAGCCTCTCGCAGCAGCCTTTCAGTACTGTCTTATGCGGGCCCCGGTTGAATATTGGCTGGGACGTGCATAAGCTCTGGCAGTCAGAACATGTGTTATTAACCCAGATATTCAGTGCCAATCAGTGGGCATGAGAACCCTACTCCCTACCTGGCATCTCGTTCTCCACTCCTACCCCACCCCCCTTCCCTTTACTGTGGCTGCCTGAGCCTCTGACAAAACAGGAAGTTACTTCTGAGAGGCGGCTGTAGTAAAAGGAAGAGGCGGGTGCCGGCAGCGGCAGGGCAACTTATGTGAATCGCTGCCAGATTTGGAATGTCACCTTGATGAGGTAAAACGCAGCGAAGCCGCTCCCTGAGATGCCTCTCTGAAAAGTGCCGCCTGAGGCCCCCGCCTCAGGTGGCCTAATGGTCGGGCCACCCCTGGGTGGGCCTCAGCCCAAAGTGAATTGATCAGTGTCCACCTGGGCTCACCCACTGGTGCCAGAGCCTGGAAATGGCCCGGTACTGAATATCCGGGGCTAATTAGCCAGCAACGGTCAACATTCTAAAAAAAAAAACGCTGACCCCCACCAGCTGAATATCATCTGGATAGTATAAATTGTAAGGAGATTCCAGGAATGCATTCATGGGAAAGGCAGGCTCTCCACTCCAACCAGGAAAGTAGGATTACACCTAAGTACCTGGCTTAAGAGTGAATTAAAAGCAGGGAAAAAAGAAAACATTGGTATGTGAGGTCTTACACTAGGGCTTCCCACACTGTGGGCTGTGATCTCAAAACTAAAACATTGACCTGTGCTGTAATTAGGCCTATGTAGGCACTAGGAAAAGAAGGAGATTATGCCTCAGGAAGGCCAGGAGCAGCAGCAAACAGGACAAAGTAGGTCTCCTGGGGTTGTGGACACAGAAAGTTTGATAGGTTCTGTCTTATCACATTTGTTTCAGTGTTACCAGGTAGTCTTGGAAAAACAAGCACATTTTTCTTAAAAAAAAACCAAGCACAAAACAAGCAAACAGTTCAAAAGTGGAGGAGTGGCCTAGTGGTTAGGGTGGTGGACTTTGGTCCTGGGGAACTGAGGAACTGAGTTGGATTCCCACTTCAGGCACAGGCAGCTCCTTGTGACTCTGGGCAAGTCACTTAACCCTCCATTGCCCCATGTAAGCTGCATTGAGCCTGCCATGAGTGGGAAAGCGCAGGGTACAAATGTAACAAAAATAAAATAGATACTATTGGACATTCTACATGGAATGTTGCTATTCCACTAGCAACATTCCATGTAGAAGGCTGCGCAGGCTTCTGTTTCTGTGAGTCTGACGTCCTGCACGTACGTGCAGGACGTCAGACTCACAGAAGCAGAAGCCTGCGCGGCCATATTGGTGTCACTTAACCCTCCATTGCCCCATGTAAGCCGCATTGAGACTGCCATGAGTGGGAAAGCGCGGGGTACAAATGTAACAAAAATAAAATAGATACTATTGGAGATTCTACATGGAATGTTGCTACTATTGGACATTCTACATGGAATGTTGCTATTCCACTAGCAACATTCCATGTAGAAGGCTGCGCAGGCTTCTGTTTCTGTGAGTCTGACGTCCTGCACGTACGTGCAGGACGTCAGACTCACAGAAGCAGAAGCCTGCGCGGCCACATTGGTGTCACTTAACCCTCCATTGCCCCATGTAAGCCGCATTGAGACTGCCATGAGTGGGAAAGCGCGGGGTACAAATGTAACAAAAATAAAATAGATACTATTGGAGATTCTACATGGAATGTTGCTACTATTGGACATTCTACATGGAATGTTGCTATTCCACTAGCAACATTCCATGTAGAAGGCTGCGCAGGCTTCTGTTTCTGTGAGTCTGACGTCCTGCACGTACGTGCAGGACGTCAGACTCACAGAAGCAGAAGCCTGCGCGGCCACATTGGTGTCACTTAACCCTCCATTGCCCCATGTAAGCCGCATTGAGACTGCCATGAGTGGGAAAGCGCGGGGTACAAATGTAACAAAAATAAAATAGATACTATTGGAGATTCTACATGGAATGTTGCTACTATTGGACATTCTACATGGAATGTTGCTATTCCACTAGCAACATTCCATGTAGAAGGCTGCGCAGGCTTCTGTTTCTGTGAGTCTGACGTCCTGCACGTACGTGCAGGACGTCAGACTCACAGAAGCAGAAGCCTGCGCGGCCACATTGGTGTCACTTAACCCTCCATTGCCCCATGTAAGCCGCATTGAGACTGCCATGAGTGGGAAAGCGCGGGGTACAAATGTAACAAAAAAAAAAAATCAAGCCCAAAAATAAGCCCATTTTTTTTTTTACTTGATGTGAAGATTAATCAAACTGCAAAACACTCTTTTCAACATATGTAGGAACGTAATGTCAATTGCGCGCTCTTAGCCGAAGCCACGTCAGCCAATCAAAATGTCCAAGACATCGTTATCATCACTGTTGTCTGCGTTGTCGCAATACATGATTTCATTAAAATGCTGCAGCATGCGACTGGTTGGCACGAAGCTGGTACCGCAAATACCGTGGCGTTTCATTCCGTATCAGACCCGCAATACTCCCAAAAGTGTTGCATTGTTCACGCCATTCCTTGTTTTAATGTAGTATCACAAGTCACCAATATATTATTTCTAGCTAACAAATGCTGTCAGTTCCTCCAATTTTAACCTTATCCAGTTCAAAAAAAAAATTAGATATCATTTTTTCTTTTTATTGAGTTTTTATCCAATGCGTTTCTCACAATCAGTACCAAAACAGTTGCAGAAACTATTTATTTATTTATTTGTACCCCACATTTTCCAATCAAGTTGTCGGTTCAATTAACATTTAAGCCCCTTCCCCCTAAATATACCTCACAGCCCTCGGTATGCTGTTTCTTCAACGCACCAGCTTCCTGTATACTCCCAACCCAGTCCAGAAGTATGGCAAATTACATTTTAATATTGTGAACAGAAATTTGGTGTGTGTGTGTGTGAGGGGGGGGGGGGGGGGGGTTACAAAAATATTGAAAAAAAAACATACATACATACATTCCCACCATATTGGCACACAGCAATGCTGAACAGCAATGAGTTCTGTGGTTTCATTTACAAGACAAAATAAGATCCTTAAATAACAAGAAATTACATCAGAGAATTAAAAACACGTGTTAGAAAGATACACCCAGATTTAAAGGAAACGTTGCTTACCTTCAGCTTGTGCTGAGAAAAGGCAGGGTAATACCTGTGGCTAGGGCTAATTTGCTCCAGGGAGAAAGGAAAGCCAAAAGACACTCCTGCAGCCTGCCTTCACGTTTTCTCCCTACTGCAACCAGCAACCTTCGGAAGCCGCAGGGGAGGGACGCAGCATTTCTTGCCCATCCCTTCTTTCATCGACATATGGGGAAGAGGACTGTTGTGAGGTCACAGGAAGTCAGTGGTAGTGTTGCCCAAGAAGATTCATAAAACCTCCTTGGTGCTGCCAACCTTGCTTATTTCCTGCTAGCAGGAAAAAAAAACAAAAATAAGCGAGTTAAAAAAAGAGCCCAAAAGCAAGCTACCCGCAAGTGAAAAAAAAAAAATCCACCACGAGTTAAAAACAAAACAAAACCCCAAACCATAGTAAATAAGCGGGGTTGATAACACTGATTTGTTTAGTCTTTTGTAGGGTTTGAATCCTCCCTAAAGGGAAAGGTTTCTGAAGAAATCTCTGGTCAAAGGGGATGTTAAGGAGCAGTATGGCTCTGTCACAAGATGCATAGCCACCCACCTGGGATTACCCCGGGACCACTTAGAGGGTCTATCCCCAGCGCAGCTCAGGTCCGCCTGCACCTGCCGCTTGTGTTCTACACTAGCACCCTCCTCCCACCGACTGGGTTACAACAGCCTCTGGGCAAGCCTCCTGCTCTCAAATTATTCCCAGTGATTTCTAGGTTACTGGAGGCCACACTACCAGTGGTCCAACAGTTCCTAGAAAGTACTCACAGACCCAACACACAAATCACCAGGATTCTTAATCAGTCCAGACAAACAGGGCCAATAAACTAAAAATGTTTATTGTCTGAAAATCTAAAACAATGAACAGTAAAGGTGCAATTATAACACTATCTAAACATTTGTTTATTATCTAAATAGTACCTGGGGCAATCAGGATATACAGCTGCTCACGTGTTATCAAATATAACTGATTACAGGGCTTCAGCAAAGAGATCTTTCTCTCTCTTCTCCCTGGCTGAAACTGGAGGCAAAACCAATAACTCCTGGGTAACTTCAACTCCAGGCCAATCAGAGCCCAGAACAACAACATTTGAAAATAGCTGGCCACATCACTGCAGACACTTCCTCTCATCTGTGGTAACTAAAGAAGGAAAGGTCAGTTCTCTGTAACAGCTTTAAACATAAACATGTACCACCTGCTAGCCAAATGCAGTGCAAGAAAATATCAAAACAATTCTCACAGGCTTAAAGCCCACTGTTTTGTCACAGGCTCTTTGACTGAGATAAATTGTCTGAGAGAGAAAGTAAACCTGTGAATGAAATGTAGCCATTTGGAAATTGTTACATCACTGAGCTAAAGGGGGTGGGGGGTGGGGGAGGTGAACAGCAAGATAGGTTAGATACATAAATTATACACTATAAGGAGAAGCAGACAAACATTTACATACTTTGGGGTGATTATCCATTAGATTGTAAGCTCTTCCGAGCAGGGACCATCCTTATTGTTAATTTGTACAGCGCTGCGTAACCCTAGTAGCGCTCTAGAAATGTTAAGTAGTAGTAGTAGTAGTAGTACAGTCAATAAATATAGTTGGGGTTAATAATGCACACACACTAAGCAAAGGTAACTGATAGGAGTTCAGGGAAAACTCTTATAATCGGGGTAGTCTAGCTGTGACCTCCCTGAATTTCAGACTCATCAGATTTTTGGTCTCTTCTTGGCCTTTTGACTGAGAGGGGAGGTTTCCCCCTATTGAGGAAAACCTAGAACTGCAGGTCACAGGATCTGAAGGGCTAGGATCAGAGAGAACTAGACATACAAAAGAGCTGAGCTGTGAACCTTGTTACATGGAAATACTTTTATAACAGTAGCATGGAATGTTGCTACTCTTTGAGATTCTGCGTGGAATCATGTTACTCTTTAGGATTCCAGAATCTTATTATTCTTTGAGGTTCTACATGGAATGTTGCTACTATTTGGGTTTCTGCCAGGTACTCTTGACCTGGATTGGCCACTGGAAGCAGGATACTGGGCTAGATGGACCATTGGTCTGACCCAGTATGGCTGTTCTTAAGTTCTTAAGCAGTTGCACCTTCTTTTTGGAACACCAATGAGGGTTTGCACTAGTATTCTGTAACGACATCAGGGCTCTCTGATGCAGTTACACAATTGGCACTTCCCACACTGCATCGGAGTGCTAAAAAGGGGGCGCCGATTTACAGAATTGCCGCCTTAGCCAGTCCCTTATAACCTGGAACAGCCTAGCAGCCCTATACCAGCCAAACCTGAAGCATATTCAGGTTAGTACAGATGTAAAGTATTGCCATACTGGGAAAGACCAAAGGTCCATCAAGCCCAGAATTCTGTTTCCAACAGTGGCAAATCCAGGTCACAAATACCCGGCAAGATCCCCCAAAAAGTACAAAACATTTTATACTGCTTATCCCAGAAATAGTGGATTTTCCCCAAGTCCATTTAATAACGGTCTATGGACTTTTCCTTTAGGAAGCCGTCCAAACCTTTTTTAAACTCCGCTAAGCTAACCGCCTTTACCACATTCTCTGGCAACGAATTCCAGAGTTGAATTACACGTTGCCACCCATTTTGACCATGTCTGATGGTGTGCTGTGGAAGAAAAGGAAGGAATCCCTAACAGCAAGCCAAGCGCAGAATGAAAAGGAACGGAACAATATTATATTGCTCTCACCTAATAAAATCTCAGGATCTGCAATTTACAGCCTGTGATCTGAAGCAAACTGCCACAGGCGGATCTGAAATTTACAGGCTAAAGTAACAGTCGTAGGGTTAGTAAAAAAAAAAAGAAAAAAAATCTAATTACAAAATGAAACGAACACAGTCCAGACTGCCCTACCAAACCCTTTCGTCAGAAAGTGAGCAATGACTACGGTGTTTGTGCTGTTTCTCCAAAGCACTTTCTTTACTAATAAAACAAGAGGCTCATAAAAGGCCAACGAAATTCAGCAGCAGACATTAATAGCAGTAAAAAAAAAAATCTAGGCAAAACAATTATTAGTCATCCAGTAATTGCTGGAACATGCTTTTTTTGTTTTCAGATGTGAGCATAAGAAAATAGTTTATGTATTCCCCTGATTACTGCCGTTTCCCTGACTTTTGTTGATATGGCTTAATTAGTTATTGCAGGAGGAGTAATAAAAGCCCCTTATTAACTACTGACTTCATTGTACTTTGGCCTCAGACGTTCCCCCCCCCCCCCCCCCCCCGGATATTCAACGCTATTTAACCGGCTACCTGTGAATATTCAGTGAGAGATAGCTGGAGGAAAGGAGAAACAGGGGTGATATGGTACAAACATTCAAATATCTGAAAGGTATTAATTCGCAAACGAACCTTTTCCGGAGATGGGAAGGCGGTAGAACTAGAGGGCACGATACGAGATTGAAGGGGGGCAGACTCAAGAAAAATGTCAGGAAGTATTTTTTCACGGAGAGAGTGGTGGATGCTTGGAATGCTCTCCCGCGGGAGGCGGTGGAGAGGAAAACGGTAACGGAATTCAAACACGCGTGGGATAAACATAAAGGAATCTTGTTCCGAGGGAATGGATCCTCAGAAGCTTAGCTGAGATTAGGTGGCAGAGCCGGTGGTGGGAGGCGGGGCTGGTGGTTGGGAGGCGAGGATATTGCTGGGCAGACTTATACGGTCTGTCCCAGAGCCAGTGGTTGGGAGGCAGGGATAGTGCTGGGCAGACTTATACGGTCTGTGCCCTGAAAATGACAGATACAAATCAAGGTAAGGTATACACAAAAAGTAGCACATATGAGTTTATCTTGTTGGGCAGACTGGATGGACCATGCAGGTCTTTTTCTGCCGTCATCTACTATGTTACTATGTTACTATGTATCTGTCACTGAATATTTGTGGTCAGCTGTTAGGGCCAGATTTTGAGTATTGCGCCTGAAAAATTTATTTATTTATTTATTTGTTGCATTTGTAGCCCACATTTCCCCACCTTTTTGCAGGCTCAATGTGGCTTACAATGTTCGGTTATGGCATTCGTCATTCCAGAGTAAAAAAAGTTACATTTGGAGTTGCATGGAGAATAGGATAATAGGCATAGAAAGAAACCAGTTAGAATAAAAGGTCAAGTGGTGATGTGTTGCATTTACAATGATTGATCGATGTTGTGATATGCCTTATTGAAGAGATATGTCTTCAGAGATTTGCGAAAGTTGGTTAGTTCGTAAATTGTTTTTAAGTTACGTGGTAAGGCATTCCACAGCTGCGTGCCCGTGTATGAAAAGCTGGGCGCATGTGTTAGTTTGTATTTCAGACCAGGGGCGTATCTGCGTGGGGCCACAGGGGCCTGGGCCCCCGCAGATTTCGCCCTGGCCCCCCTCCCCGCCGTCAACCCTCCCCCGCTGCTTACTTTTGCTGGCGGGGTCCGACCCGCAATCTTCATATTTCGGCTTCCTCCGTGGCCATGTGCTTCCAGGAAGTAACGCTGCAGCGCTGATTCGTTGAATCTAGTTCGGCGTCTGACGTCCCAGCACGTCAGACGCCGAACTAGATTCAACGAATCAGCGCTGCAGCGTTACTTCCTGGAAGCACATGGCCACGGAGGAAGCCGAAATATGAAGATTGCGGGTCGGACCCCGCCAGCAAAAGTAAGCAGCGGGGGAGGGTTGACGGCGGGGAGGGGGTGGAGAGAGGCGGCGGCGGCGGCGGCGGCGGGGGGGGGGGGGGAGGCAAAAATGTGCCCCCCCTCTCTGGCTCTGGCCCCCCCTACCGCCGGATTCCAGATACGCCCCTGTTTCAGACCTCTACAGCTGGGGAAGTGTAGATTAAGGAATGTGCGGGCATCTCCGTGTCTGTGTGGAAATGATTTTCGCCTAAGCCTGTTCTATAAGCGGTGCCTGGATTTAGGTGTGGTATACAGAATATGCTTAGATGATATCCTAGCAACTAAAACTATGTGCCTCCATTTACACCAGTGGAAACGTGGCTTAAATCCCGGCGCGTAGACTTAATCGCAGACGGCTGTATTCTATAATGGTGTGCGTAAATTTTGGAATGCCCCCGAAGCACCCATTTCCTCACCCATAACCATAAGTACATAAGTAATGCCATACTGGGAAAAGACCAAGCGTCCATCGAGCCCAGCATCCTGTCCACGACAGCAGCCAATCCAGGCCAAGGGCACCTGGCAAGCTTCCCAAATGTACAAACATTCTATACATGTTATTCCTGGAATTTTGGATTTTTCCAAGTCCGTTTAGTAGCGGTTTATGGACTTGTCCTTTAGGAAACCGTCCAACCCCTTTTTAAACTCTGCTAAGCTAACCGCCTTCACCACTTTCTCCGGCAACGAATTCCAGAGTTTAATTACACGTTGGGTGAAGAAAAATTTTCTCCGATTTGTTTTAAATTTACTACACTGTAGTTTCATCGCATGCCCCCTAGTCTTTCTTCATAGGGAAGTCGTCCCATCCCCGCTATCATTTTAGTCGCCCTTTGCTGCACCTTTTCCAATTCTACTATATCTTTCTTGAGATGCGGCGACCAGAATTGAACACAATACTCAAGGTGCGGTCGCACCATGGAGCGATACAACGGCATTATAACATCTTCACACCTGTTTTCCATACCTTTCCTGATAATACCCAACATTCTGATAACCACACCCATTCTTGCCTGCACACATTAAAATTTAGGCGCAGTGCGTTACAGAATACGCCTAGGGAGCTGGGTGCGTAAATTGTAATCACTGCCAGCTAGTGCCCACTACTGCTTGTTAAGTGCTGTTATTTATTTATTTGTTACATTTGTACCCCACATTTTCCCACCTATTTGCAGGCTCAATGTGGCCTACATAGTGCCGTGAGGCGATAGCCACCTACGGTGAAGAAACAAATATAGATTGAAGTTATTTTCAATGAAATAGATATAAACAGACATATCAAGGGATCATAGAGGGAAGTTACATAACGAATATAAAGTTCAATACAAGTTTGGATTTCTTTGTGTTGTTGGATTTAGGTAATTAAGTTGGGTCAGTAGGATATGCTCTTCTGAACAGGTAATTTCCGGAAGTTGAGGTGGTCGTACGTAGTCCTCAGGGTTTTTGGGAGTACATTCCAGAGTCTTGTGCCTATAAATGAGAAGCTGGATCCATGAATTGATTTATACTTGAGACCTTTGCAACTAGGGTGGCGGAGATTTAAATAAGAACGTGATGATCTGATTGAGTTTGGCAGGTCTATATCAACACTGATTAGCTTGTTACACCAATTAAGTTACATGTGTTGTTATAGAATACGCCTGGAGTTTGGCGTGGAACTCTTGGCGCTGTATAGAATCCGGCGGTTAGTGGCTAACTGGTTATATCATGCAATATAACTGGCTAACTGCTAATATTCAGCTCATTGCCGGCTAAGTTTGATGGCCAAATCGGGCCACCAAACTAGCAGGCCTATCTTTGGCCTTTTAAACTTAACTGGCCAGCGCAGAATATTGGCTTGGTTGGTTAAGTTTCAACCTGCGAAAAATAAACCATATATTCATTGCCGGTCACTGGAAATGGCCCGGCATTGACTATCCAGACTCGCTGACCGCGGCCCCTAACTAAATATCAGTGGTGTTCAAGGGTGCCACCTATCTCTGATGGTAGTGCGAGGTATTAAGGGGGAGTGGATGCAAAGATGACTTCGCCCACTTGCAGGACAGTTCTATAACCGTGTGCCTGCCTTTACATGTGCTTTGCATTCATAAATGTAGCACAAAGCCAAAATTCCCCTAAGTGCTATTCTGTAAGGGCACATGTGAGTGGCATACCCCTTATACACCCAAATTTCTGACTGGGGCACAAGTTAGAGAATAGTGCCTGGTATATGCCTAAGTTAATTGCTAAATTAGGCACCAATTGGCCTTAATTGGCTACCAATTGGAGTGGAGGAGTAGCCTAGTGGTTAGTGCAATGGACTTTGATCCTGGGGAACTGATTTCGATTCCCACTGCAGCTCCTTTGCCCCTGGTACAAAATAAGTACCTGAATATATGTAAACCACTTTGAATGTAGTTGCAAAAACCTCAGAAAGGCTGTATATCAAGTCCCATTTCCCTTTCCCTATTTGAGATTTTACATGGAATGTTGCTATTCCACTAGCAACATTCCATGTAGAATCCTGCCCTTGCAGATCAGCAACGCGGCCGCGCAGGCTTCTATTTCTGTGAGTCTGACTTCCTGCATGTATGTGCAGGACGTCAGACTCACAGAAACAGAAGCCTGCGCGGCCGCATTGCAGAACATGGAACGTTGCTAGTGGAGGAGTAGCCTAGTGGTTAGTGCAGTGGACTTTGATCCTGGGGAACTGAGTTCGATTCCCTCTGCAGCTCCTTTGCCCCTGGTACAAAATAAGTACCTGAATATATGTAAACCGCTTTGAATGTAGTTGCAAAAACCTCAGAAAGGCTGTATATCAAGTCCCATTTCCCTTTCCCTATTTGAGATTCTAGATGGAATGTTGCTACTATTGAGATTCTGTTGCTACTGTTTGAGATTCTGCATGGAATGTTGCTACTATTTGAGATTCTGTTGCTACTATTTGAGATTTTACATGGAATGTTGCTATTCCACTAGCAACATTCCATGTAGAAGCCTGCCCTTGCAGATCAGCAACGTGGCCGCGCAGGCTTCTATTTCTGTGAGTCTGACTTCCTGCATGTATGTGCAGGACGTCAGACTCACAGAAACAGAAGCCTGCGCGGCCGCATTGCAGAACATGGAATGTTGCTAGTGGAGGAGTAGCCTAGTGGTTAGTGCAGTGGACTTTGATCCTGGGGAATTCGATTCCCTCTGCAGCTCCTTTGCCCCTGGTACAAAATAAGTACCTGAATATATGTAAACCGCTTTGAATGTAGTTGCAAAAACCTCAGAAAGGCTGTATATCAAGTCCCATTTCCCTTTCCCTATTTGAGATTCTAGATGGAATGTTGCTACTATTGAGATTCTGTTGCTACTGTTTGAGATTCTGCATGGAATGTTGCTACTATTTGAGATTCTGTTGCTACTATTTGAGATTCTACATGGAATGTTGCTATTCCACTAGCAACATTCCATGTAGAAGCCTGCCCTTGCAGATCAGCAACGCGGCCGCGCAGGCTTCTATTTCTGTGAGTCTGACTTCCAGCATGTATGTGCAGGACGTGAGACTCACAGAAACAGAAGCCTGCGCGGCCGCATTGCAGAACATGGAATGTTGCTAGTGGAGGAGTAGCCCAGTGGTTAGTGCAGTGAACTTTGATCGTGGGGAACAGAGTTCAATTCCCACTGCAGCTCCTTGTGACTCTGGGCAAGTCACGTAACCCTCCATTGCCCCTGGTACAAAATAAGTACCTGAATATATGTAAACCATTTTGAATGTAGTTGCAAAAGCCTCAGAAAGGCTGTATATCAAGTCCCATTTCCCTTAAGTACCAATAAAAGCCCTTAAGTGGCATTAACCGGTGGTAATTAGAATTAATTTGTAGTTATGCCCTTAACCGCACTTATTCCCCCCCCCCCCAATATTCAGCCAGCAGCGGACAGCATTTTGTTTGTCCACCGTCAAAGCTCAAACCGGAAATTCTCTGTCAGGCCCTGTCCGTGCTTCAGCATTGAATTTAAGCCGGCTAGCGCATGACCAGTTAAGTTAATATTCAGAGTTATCTGACCATAGTGGATAAAGATAGGACGGCTATTTATCCTGTCTTATTTATCCACTAAACCTGGCTGGTTATGTCTGAATATCGGGACTTAACTGGACTCCGCCCCAGCTGACTTGAAGTTTGGCGCTAACCAGACATTTTCGGCGGCACTAACTGATTAAGCACCACTGAAAATGACCGGATAGCCATGAAGACGTGAGTTCACCGGTCAGCGACCGTTTCCAGCTGGCTAACTCAGCCTTAAACTCACCTTTTGCATTTGTCTTACCATCATAACCTTTCCCATAAACTCTCCTATTGTGACTCTTTGCCCTTCTTTTACCCTTCTCTCTGTTCCCTCTTCACTCCGTGGTGTGCCCTCCTTCCCCCAATCCCTTCTCTTCTTTTTCGCCCTCTTTTCTTCTAAGTTTTTAGTTGTTTTTTTTTTTTACATTTTTTTTTCCTATAAACCGCATTGAAGCCTATGTTAGGCCATATGTGGTATATCAAGCATGTGAAATACATAAATGACACATGGGTGGATCTCCCACTTATAATCACAACTTATAGAATACTATAAGTCAGGGCCGCCGAGAGACTGGGCCAGGCCCGGGACAAGGCCTCCCCCGGGGTCCCCCCTCACCCGAGGTCGCCGGGCCCTCTCTCCACCCCCCGGGCCCTCTGCACTGACCTTAAGCGCCTCACCTTCGAAAGCGCAGCAACAAGCAGCGGCGGACCACCCCTTCCTTCCATGTCCCGCCCTCACGGAAGTTACTTCAGTCGAGGGCGGGACATGGAAGGAAGGAGTGGTCTACCGCTACTTGCTGCGCTTTTGAAGGTGAGGCGCTTAAGTTCAATGCCAGGGAGCGACGGAGGGCGGGCAGGCCCTCCCTGGAGGCCCGGGGAATTTTGTCCCCCCCTGTCCCCCCCTCTCGGCGGCCCTGCTGTAAGTTGTGCTTTCTCCTTGCCGCACTTAGGAGCATCCATTTACGCCTGCCATAGACCTGATGTAAGTAGGTTTGCCCACACTTAGGCGTGTCGATGTGGGATTATGCTAGTATTCTATAACGGGATCTGAGTGTCTCTAGAGGCTGTTATAGCCTAGATGTTCCCTGTTCTGCATTGGGGCATCTACATTCTTTATTCTTTATTTGCATTTGCTGTACCGTTCTAACTAAAACATAGAGCCAAGCATTTACAAAATAAAATTAACACAAAAGTTGGAAAAGAACCACAATTAAGATAGGGGAGCAGGCTAAAAACAAACGACTCATGACAACCAAATGGGAGAGAAACATGAGGAGGAACTAGAAGAGGGGGGAGAGGAGAAAGGAAAAGGGCACAAACAGGCCGGGAGAACATGAGGACCATCAATCACTGGGCATCGAATGCCTGCTTGAAAACCAACTTTTGACTGCTGTTTTCAATTTAGGGAGGGACAATCCACAGCGAATATTCAAGGGGAGAGAATTCCAGGTTGCAGGTGCCAAAAAAAGTGAAGGGCCTCTGGTGAGTTCATGCCCAGCCAGTCTAGGTCCAGGAAGCACCATACGTTGGTCATCAAGGGAATGAAGCAGCTATGATGGAGAATAAGGCGAGGTGTATTTTCAAAGCACTTAGACTTACAAAGTTGCGTGGAGGGGCATTTTCGAAAGGGACGTCCTTGTTTCGATTTGGACGTCCTTGCAAACCGTCCCCATCCAGGGGCAGGGAAACCCGTATTTTTGAAACAGGATACTTCTTTCATTTCGATAATACGGTCAGGGACGTCCAAATCCTTAAATTTGGTCGTCCCTAGACTTGGTCGTTTCTGTTTTTTGGCAATAATGGAAACCAAGGAAGTCCATCTCAGAAACAACCAAATGCAAGCCATTTGGTCATGGGAGGAGCCAGCATTTGTAGTGCACTGGTTCCCCTGACATGCCAGGACACCAACCTGGCACCCTAGGGGGTACTGCAGTGGACTTCATAAATTGCTCCCAGGTACATAGCTCCCTTACCTTGTGTGCTGAGCCCCCCAACCCCCCCCCCCAAAACCCACTACCGCCAACTGTACACCACTATAATAGCCCTTACGAGTGAAGGAGGGCACCTAGATGTGGGTACAGTGGGTTTGTGGTGGGTTTTGCAGGGCTCGCTGTTTCCTCCAGAAATGTAACAGGTAGGGGAGAGATGGGACTGAGTTCTCCTGTCTGAAGTGCACTCACCCACTAAAACTGCTCCAGGGACCTGCATACTGCTGTCATGGACCTGAGTATGACTTTAGAGGATGGCAATCAATATTTTGAAAGATATTTTTTGAGGGTGGGAGGGGGTTAGTGACCACTGGGGGAGTAACGGAAGGTCATCCCCGATTCTCTCCCGTGGTCATCTGATCTGTTTGTGCACCTTTTTGTGCCTTGGTCGTATGAAAATCACGACCAGGTAAAGTCGTCCAAGTGTTAGTCAGGGGCGTCCTTGTTTTTTTCGATTATGGGTCGAGGACATCCAAGTGTTAGGCACGCACAAGTCCCGCCTTCGCTATGCCTCCGACACGCCCCTGGGAACTTTGGTCATTCCCATGATGGAAAGCAGTTGGGGACGCCCAAAATCGGCTTTTGATTATACCGATTTGGGCGACCCTTTGAGAAGGACGCCCATCTTGCGATTTGTGTCGAAAGATGGGCGTCCTTCTCTTTCGAAAATAAGCCTGCTGGTGACCTGTCCATGACCCACCCATTCATACCCCTTTGAAGCTATGTGCAAAGCGTGTATACTTTATAGACTAGAGCCTAGCGCTTACGAGCGTAAATGCCAATTAGAGAATGACATGGGGACAAAGTTTGTCCCCGTCCCCGCCCCATCCCCATGGGTTCTTTCTCTGTCCCCACCCTGTCCCCATAGGCCCTGTCTGTGTTCCTATCCCGTCCCCATGGGCTCTGTCCTCATCTGCAGAAGTCTCAAACAATTATGATTTTATATAAAAAAGTTTTTTATTAAAGTATAAAAAGGAACAATATGCTGTGCAACTATTGTGTATATAACAATGAGCAACTATAATAAACCTTCACCCCCTCTACCCTTCCAACCCTCTACCCTTCCAACCCCAACAATAGCTGACTTCTGCTACCCCAAGGAATCCTAATCCACCCTGTTAAAATGTCCTGGGATACAAAATACAGCCCGTTCTGTATGCCCTAGAGGGGAGAAATTTTTTAATCTGTGGATGAATAAGAAGTCATCAACAATCTGAGGATTCAGTCCAGCTCTCCTGTCTTCCACAGTCCCTCCTGCAATAGAAGATGTCTTCTTAGAAGATGTGCTGGTAGCAGGATGTACAGGATCCCCCCATGCAAATTTTGCTAGTTGTGGCCAGTATGTTTGCTTGTTTTCCCCAAAAAATCAAAATAGCGTCATCTGCATAACTCAAACATTCATTAACAGGCTCAAACGAATCTTTTCCGGAGATGGGAAGGCGGTAGAACGAGAGGACATGAAATGAGATTGAAGGGGGGCAGACTCAGAAAAGATGTCAGGAAGTATTTTTTCACGGAGAGGGTGGTGGATGCTTGGAATGCCCTCCCGCGGGAGGTGGTGGCGATGAAAACAGTAACGGAATTCAAACATGCGTGGGATGTGCATAAAGGAATCCTGTGCAGAAGGAATGGATCCTCAGAAGCTTAGCTACAATTGGGTGGCAGAGCAGGTGGGGGGAAGAGGGGTTGGTGGTTGGGAGGCGAGGATAGGGGAGGGCAGACTTTTATACGGTCTGTGCCAGAGCCGGTGATGGAAGGCGGGACAGGTGGTTGGGAGGCAGGAAAAACTGCTGGGCAGACTTATACGGTCTGTGCCCTGAGAAAGACAGGTACAAATCAAGGTAAGGTATACACATGAGTTTATCTTGGGCAGACTGGATGGACCGTGCAGGTCTTTTTCTGCCGTCATCTACTATGTTACTATATGTTACTATGTTCAAAGTAGAAAATGACACAGGGACCTGTCCCTGTCCCGGTGGGATCTGTCCTCATCCCTACCCTGTCCCTGTGGGATCTGTCCCCGCCCAGTCCCCAGAAGCTCTGTCCCTGTCCCCATCCCCATCCCTGTGGTTACTGCAGGTCCCTGTTCCTGTGTCATTCTCTAATGCCAATTATTGGCAACAATGTTGTGCGTAATTGCTACAGTTGTATAACCTATGTGCGTATCTGATGCTAGCTTATAGAATTGCCTTTATTGTGCTTTGCATTATCCTTCCTGGTTATGCAAAACCTCAACTACACCTCCTCCTTGGGAAGTGGAAAGTGTATTGTGATGCTAATCTCCTGTTCTTCTGGATCAGGGGTAGAGTAAATTATGTAGGTGCCTTGGGAGCAGGAACCTTGCTGACAGTCCTCCACAAGCATAGCCACAAGCAGAATGGTGTTAAGCCCACCTCAGTGACGTCTCAGAAGAAATGAATCTTGCTATTGCAACATCAACAATGACTAATTATCTGCACTTTGGATCTAGAAGACTTTGTTGGCACTTGAACTAGGGGCTAGAAACCTAAACAAAAATTTAAATGATCCCAGGTTCCAATCTAATTCATGTGTAATGTGGGATAAAATGCCATAAATAAGTAAATAAATATAAACTTTTGAGCACCTGATTCTCAAAGTGGACATATTCCAAACACTATAATGAAAATAAAATGATTTTTTTTCTACCTTTGTTGTCTGGTGACTTTGTTTTTCTGATCATGTCGGTCCCAGTCTCTGATTTTGCTGCTCTCTATCTGTTCCCTTAACTCCGTTTCCAGGGCTTCCTTTCCATTTATTTCTTTACTTTCCTCTTTTCTTCATCATTTCTTGCCCTACATCCATTAGTAAAAGCTGGGTCTTCCACAGACTTGACTGTCCAGTGGATCCAGCTTCTGCCTATTTTCTCCATCCATTTGCAGTTTTTCTCCTCTCTTCCTTTTCCCTCATCTCATCTCCTTCCACACTCTTCCCTCCCCTCCATCCATGTCCAGCATTTCTTCTCTCTCCCTTCCCTCTCCTCCATCCATGTCCAGCATTTCTCCTCTCTCCCCTCCATTCATGTTCATCTCACTTCCTCTCCCTTCCCTCCCCTCCATCCATGTCCAGCATTTCTTCTCTCTCCCTTCCCCTCCATCCATGTGCATCTCCTTCCTCTGTCTTCCCTCCCTCCATCCATGTGCATCTCCTTCCTGTCTTCTCTTCCCTCCCCTCCCCTCCATCCATGTCCAACAATTCTCCTCTCTTCCCGCCCTCCCCTCCATCCATCCAAGTCCACCAACCCTCCTTTCTCCCCTACCCTCCCCTCCATCCACCCATGTCCAGCAACCCTCCTGTCCCTCCCCTCCATCCACCCATGCCCAGCAACTCTCCTCTCCCCTGCCCTCCCCTCCATCCATCCATGTCCAGCAACCCTCCTCTCCCCTGCCCTCCCCTCCATCCACCCATGTCCAGCAACTCTCCTCTCTCCTCCATCCACCTATGTCCAGCAACTCTCCTATCCCCTGTGCTCCCCTGCATCCATCCATACCTAGCAATTCTCTTCTCTCCCCTGCTCCCGCCATACCCAGCAATTCTCTTCTCTCACCTGCCCCCCTCCATCCATTCATACCCAGCGATTCTCTATCCCCTGCCTTCCCCTCCCGCTCCCACTCCCATCCATGTCTAGTGACATTCATATCCACCTGCCCGCCCTCTTCTCGCCCAACATCCCCCTTTTTCTTCCTGCCACAGTACCACCCTGCGTGGTTTAAATCTTTTTTATTACCTCCGTCGAAGCGGCCGTGTCATTGAAAGCCCTGCCCGTCTCTAGCCTTCCCTTCATGAGTTCTTTCCCTCAGAGTCCCGCCCTCGTGGAATTAGGAAATGACGTTAGAAGGCGGGACTCTGAGGGAACGAACTCACGAAGGGAAGGCTAGAGACGGGCAGGACTTTCAATGACACAGCCGCTGTGACGGAGGTAAATAAAAGATTTAAATCTCCCAGGGCTGCACGGGGAGGGCGCAGGCAAACAAGGGCTGTGGGAGGTGAGGTAAGTGGGGTAAGCATGGCTTGTGGTGCCCTCCTGCCATGCTTACCTCGTTTACCGGAGCCGGCTTGCCGTGTAGAACAACTGGCTCGCAAGATCTTGAAAAAGTTAACAACTGGCTCTTGCAAGCTGGTGCGAGCCGGCTCCAGCACACCACTGGGGACATGCCTGCAAAATTGGCAGTTGGAGAAAGGAAAGGGAATGTGACTTGACATACCGCCTTTCTGTGGTTTTTGCAACTACATGCAGAGCAGTTTACATAGTACACAGAGGTACTAATGGAACGGTCTTTATTCCTCTGTCCTATTCTCTGTTTCTATGTTAAATAAAATTTCTTCAGGGCAGAATTCAATAATGCTTGTACATAAGAACATAAGTGTTGCCATACTGGGAAAGACCAAAGGTCCATCAAGTCCAGTATCCTGTTTCCAACAGTGGCCAATCCAGGTCACAAGTACCTTGTAAGATCCTAGAACAGTAAAACAGATTTTATGATGGTTATCCTAGAAATAAGCAGTGGATTTTCCCAAGTCCATCTTAATAATTCCTTATGGACCTTTAGGAAACTAGCCAAACGTTTTTAAAATCCTGCAAAGCTAACTGCTTTACCACATTCTCTGGCAAAAAATTCCAGAGTTTAATTATACATAGGGCTCTGTTTACTAAGGCGTGTTAACATTTTTAATGCACCTACGATTAGCGTGCACACTAACCGTGTAGGGGCCTATAGGGATATTGTAGGCGTGTACACAGTTAACACGCGTACATGGTCAACGCGCAGTAAAAATGTTAACGCACCTTCAACGTGGTTTAGTAAACAGGACCCTTGAGTGAAGAAATATTTTCTCCAGTTTGTTTTAAATTTACTGCCTAGTGCTCCCTAGTCCTAGTGTTTCTGAAAAGAGTAAACCTGCGATTCAAGTCTACCCATTCCACTCCACTCAGTATTTTATAGACGTCAATCATATCTCCCTTAGTAACTCCTAACATTCTATTTGCTGATGCTGCACATTGAGCAGAGGGTTTCATAATTCTTTTGCAGCATAATTTTGTTTTCTTCCAGAACATTGTGGAAATTAAAGCTATGGGTAAAAAATGTTTTTCTTAGAAAGAATGGATTGAGGTGGCTGGAAATTCTCTCATTTTCACATTTCTCATTTCAAACAGAAGCACCCAGTCACACACACCAAAGGTAACAGTGGTATGTATTATTTTGATTCATTAAAAAGAATTGAAAATATCAGGATCATTTTTCATTGCTATAAATGATGACTTTATTTGTGCATTAAAAATTTTTTTTCTATGAAATCAGTGAGGACATGACTGACCTATGAGCACTTTCATCTTTCTGCATAATTTATAGGGGGTCCAACTCTAGCTTGTGGATACTGATTCATCTACATGAAATAAATTCATAATCCATTTTGCATAGCTATCATAAATAATAGACCACCTTCTGCTGAAAACCTGCACCTTGCTCATTGTGTGGACACCACAGAGGAAATTGGAGAGTCATGGGATAGGAGGTATTGTCCTATTGTGGATTAAAAACTGGTTAAAAGATAGAACACAGAGAGTAGGGTTAAATGGTCAGTATTCTTAATGGAGAAGGGTAGATAGTGGGGTTCACCAGGGGTCTGTGCTGGGAACGCTGCTTTTTAACATATTTATGAATGATCTAGAGATGGGAGTAACTAGTGAGGTAATTAAATTTGCCGACGACACAAAGTTATTCAAAGCTGTTAAATCGTGAGGACCTTACGAGACTGGGCATCTAAATGGCAGATGACTTTTAATGTGAGCAAGTGCAAAGTGATGCTGGTGGGAAAGAGGAACCAGAACTATAGCTACGTCATGCAAGTTTCCACGTTAGGAGCAGTGGCGTAGCCAAGGGTGGGCTGGGGTGGGCCCAGGCCCACCCACTTTAGGTTCAGGCCCACAAAGTAGCAGCACACCTATAATGTGGCTAGCAGGGACCCCAAGCCCCACCAGCCAAAAACTCCCAATAACTGTTTGCTGCCGGTGAAAATCTGCTATTTAAAAGGTATACGGGGGAGAGGGGATGTTTGAAAGACCATATGGCATGCAGGCGAGAGAGGAAGAAACCAAATCACTTGTAGGACAAGGCGGAGTTCTGCCCACCCACCTTGGGCCCAGGCCCACCCAAACTTGGGTGTCTGGCTACGCCCCTGGTTAGGAGTCACTGACCAAGAAAAGAATCTTGATAAAGGGGATGGGATGACTTCCCTATGAGGAAAGGCTGAAGCGGCTAAGGCTCTTCAGCTTGGAGAAAAGACGGCTGACTTCCTCAGCTCCTTCAAGTCTGCTACTCTAGCCTCCAGGGATCAGACCCGTTCTCTGAGTGCTAGGGGCTCTTTGCACTCAGCGCACACATATGACTTCTCACCAACTGGGAGATAATCAAACATGTGACACTCAGTGCAAAAGACTGGATAGCTCCATCTCGCTGCTGGGCTGCTGATTTCTTAATTCAGTTGAGAGTAGGAATTTGTAGACTGAAGTACCCTATACTTATTAGCTATATTCTAGGCTATGCTAATATTTAGAGTTTTTTAAAAATCATTTTTATTATTTGTACTGTTATTTTTAGGTTTCCCTCTATAGACCTAAGTAGACTATTTCTAAGAACTAATTACTGGCGATAGAGATGCCCTAATTAACTTTCTAGCCATCTAATTGGTTCACAGGCCTATACATCAGAGAGCAGGCCAGTGGTCAGTGGGTGGGAGGGAAGTAAACTCTAAACTCGGTTTCCCGTGACAATCAGCTCTGCTCTACACTGATGGTATGGTGAATAGTCCTTTAACTGCTGGCTTATGAAACTGTAATAGAGGTTTTAGATGCTGAATAACCAGGGCTTTTTTTTGAGGGGGTACTCGGGGGTACTGAGTACCGGCACCTTTTCCATTGTCTGCTAAAATTGACCCATGGAGCCAAAGTTTTAATGAAAGAGCTCAGGCTCTGCACACCAATTCTGCTTTGACATAGGTTCTGTGACTGGCTGCAGGGGGCCTGGCTATTGTGAAGTGGGTCCCTCAGTGATCACCCCACCCTTGAAGGGTGGCCTAACATTTGAGTACCGGCACCTTTTTTACTAAAGGAAATGCACTGTGAATAACCATAAAAAGCCCCCAAAACTATTCCTTAAACTGCCTTTGCTAAATAAGCAGAGCAACTTAAGAATAAAGACACTGAGGTTGACCAGCCCATGCCCCTCCCATGGCCACGCCTCCTTTTGTGATCTGCACATTATAATTTACATGCACCACTTTACAGAATACATTTAGAAAGTTGAGTGCATAAATTGTAATTAGTGCCAATTAGTACCAGCGTGGAGGAGTAACCAAGTGCAGTGGACTTTGATCCTGGGGAGCTGGGTTCAATTTCCACGGCAGCTCCTTGTGACTCTGGACAAGTCACTTAACCCTCCATTGCCCCTGGTACAAAATAAGTACCTGTATATATGTAAACCACTTTGTAGTTGTAAAAATCACAGAAAGGCCGTATATGAAGTCACATTTCCCTTTCCCTATCCGAGATTGTACATGAAACGTTGCTACTAGAATTGACAACAAATGAGACTGTTGGGACCGTTCAGGTCTTTATCTGCCATCACTTACTATGTTACTAGTAAAAAAGGCCCGTTTCTTAACGCAATTAAATGGGCACTAGCAATGTAATGAGTTCCTGCCATTAATGTTTCCACGGTTGTATTCTGAATATAATTGTTGTTTACATGTGTAAGATTTCTTTATATGCAATATTTTTTGTGTAAACTGTGTTACAATGTGGTAAACGTTTTCCTTGTTTAAGCCCTTCAATCAGTTTAACAATCACATCAGAAGAGCTCCTTACTCATGAGAATGCAACATACAGTTGCCCATGTGAGAGACTGAGAGTGACAGTGTGTTTTACAGTGTAAGAGAGAGATACACAGAGTGATTGAGTGTGTGTGTGTGACAAAGTGAATAAATGTTTATCTTCCCTTCCGTTCTGTGCACTTGCCTCCACTGATGTTTGTACCTCCCTGTATATGATTGTTTGTTAGAGATTCCAAGTTCCGTTCTGTCTGATTGGTTCTTCGTTCCTGTGATGTCGCGTTTGTTTGCTTGGCAACTATGCAGCATTCCATGTCCTCGACATGAGGGCGGGGATAGTGAGAGCCAATGAAACGCTGAACTACAGACTTACGAACCCTACACTGCCACAGTGCCACAGAGTCAGCTTCAGAATGTACAGGTAGGTGACGGCGGCGGGGGAGTGTTTTCGTTGGGAAGGGGGGGGTCCAGGAGTCCGTAACGCGGAGGGGGGTGGGTGTTGAAATCGGAGGGAGGGGGGAGTCTGGAACTCAGTGGGAGGGGCATAAGTGGGCCTTGAAATGGGTGGGTGGGAGGCTGGAAGGCCTGTGTGGGTGGGTGGGAGGGAGACTGGCAGGCAGGGAGGGAGGGTGGCCTTGAACTGAGAGGGAGGGTGGGAGGGGGGCCTGGAACTCGGAAGGGACAGAGCGAGACAGCAAGAGAGGGTGGGGGATTGCCTTGCTAGCTCCCGTTTCATTTCATAACGAAACGGGCCTTTTTTACTAGTTATTATATAGGATATGTAACTGAGGTTCTACATGGAATGTTGCTAGTGGAGGAGTAGCCTAGTGGTTAGTGCAGTGGACTTTGATCCTGGGGAACTGGGCTTAATGTCCTCTGCAGCCCTGGGACCCTGCACAAGTTGCTTAACCCTCCATTGCCCCAGGTACAAATAAGTACCTGTATCTACCATGTAAACTGCTTTGAATGTAGTTGCAAAAACCACAGGGAGGTGGTACATCAAGTCCAGTTTCCCTTCCCCTTGTTAGCATCCAATTATTGGTGCTGATTAGCATGTTAATTAAGTCACAAATCAGCATGCAATTATAGTCACTGTTTATAGAATCTGGGGGTCAGTACATGCTGATGTGACTGTGCTAGCCGGATAATGCGTCTATGCCATTCCCTGTCCATGATACCCCTCCTCCCAAAGATATTAAAAAAAATATATTAAATAGTGCGCGATTAGTCTGCGTTGACAGGCAAATTACCGTAAAACACTTCAATGCATTTTTCAGCAAGCCTTTTTCCCCACGTTAAGCACATGTTAAATGTTTAATGCAGTTTAGTAAATGGGCCCCTTAGTTAACTGGATCCACGTGAAAATTCTCTTCAGTATTCCTAGTTATTTTAATAACAGATTTGAATATGCAGTTTAAAAGAAGAAAAGGTGTTTATGGACCTGAATGGTCAGAAAGTGATACTGTGCTTCATACATTTATAAGACTAGCACGTTGGCGAAATATTCCACGATGAACTGACAGAAAGGTAGAGAAATGTGCTTTTATCTGTGGGAAACATTTCAGATTCAGTCTATGCTATTAGAATTTCAATTGGAAAGATGGTGCTCTTCAGCTCAAGGTGTCTCGTTGGGTCAAGATGCTCTTATGCCTAGAATTACTGGATCTTATTATCTTTATGCTGCGTTCTGTGGCCATAGAAACTTGCTGGGAAAAAAAAAAAATCAAGGAAAGGAAAGCTTTGTAACCCGAAGAGTTGCTTTTCCACTAATAGACCAGTGTGCTCTGCTTGCTGTCAAATGACTGATGAGTACTTTCAAGTAAGTAATGCCCATATGTATAAACAGAAGCCCCAAGTAGTTTCTCTCATAATTTATTTGAAAATCCATGCCTTGCTCTGATGGTTTTCCAGCCTTTCTTTATTTGATTCATTAATTTTACAGGGTACAAAGCACGGGGGGGGGGGGGGGGGGGGGGTAGGAGTGAGGGGATGACTATGTACTGTTTACATTTTAAAATAGACTTCCAGATATGGTTCATGTTTTTTTTAAAGCAGAGATGAAGATTACACAGGGTTGGTTGGATTCTACTGTATTTGGTAGTGTGTAGATTCACATGAATTCCCTAGGGGGAGGGGAGGACTCAGTGGATGTGAAAATGTTAGGGCTGTTGGATGATTACAATTTGTAATCATGAGTAATCTCATGATTAAAATTTTTAATCTTGAGTTAACTGGTCACAGGCAGCAACTGCAATGTGAGCAGGCTTCCTCTGCTAGCCATGAGAGCCTTCTTGTAGCCACATCCTGCCTCCTCTGATGCAACTTCCTGTTTCTGTGGCTGCAGGAAGGCCCTCAGGGCTGGCAGAGGAAGCCTGCTTGTACTGAAGATGCTGCCCACGATGCAGGCAAGTACAACGATGCCAGAAGGGAAGGGAAAGAGTAACCCAGCACAGCAAGGGGGTCTTTTAAAAAAAGGCGGTAAGCCCAACGGGGGCTTGCCACTTGCTACTACTGGCCCAACACGGCCACCGGCGGTAGTTCCAGCTAGAGCACACGCCATTTCTGTTGATCCAGAAATTTTTTTCTGTAGTGTGACACTAACCTGGCGGTAACCGTGCATTGCCACGCGCGGCCCAGTTACCACTGGGTTACTGTGGGAGCCCTTCCGCCATCTTAATGGGTGGATGTAAGTGTTCCCTGCTGCATGGTCTTGCGGTAACGGTTATCTTACCACGTGGCCATTTTTTGGGAGAGGAAGTATTTTATCCGCTGCGGTAAAAAGGGCCGTGGCACAAAGGAAAAATGGCCCCCGCCACTACTGCATGGCCCTTTTTCCCGCAGCTTAGTAAAAGGACCCCCCCAAGGTAGTTAACTCACAATTTTTCATTGTGCCAAAAATGAACATATTAATTGCATTAGTTAACAGAATAAATACACAGTCCTAGAAAATTTGTAGGCCAAAGTAAAAGTAGAATCAGATGGTATACTGCATATCACAGAAATGTGTAGCAAGGGTCCCCCTTTGTTTGGATGTAGAATACATTACGGGATAAATGTATAACTGCATACACTTTAAAAATACATAATGAGGGTTTCTCTGTGTAGATTTGGTTGAATTTTTAAAGTGAATGTACTTGCGTATTTCTGCTACCCCAGGGAAGTTACAGTATGTGCATACAGTTAACTCTGCTCATTGGCAAGTCCAAATTCTCAGGTTTAATTAATATTGTAATAGAGTCACATCCAGGATAGTTGGGTTAAGGCAGTTTCAGTCTGAAATACAAGGAGCCAGGGGGTGAGATGAAGAACCTGGACTGGACTCCTAGCTGCAATAGGGGAAGACATGGGTGTAAGCTGGCAGGACGTGTAGATGGGCTGCCACTAGGGGGAAAGAGATAGGAAACCCTGTGTGCAGGAGCTCATCATTAGTCTAATGCTGGTATGGGTGTGGGGGAAGCTAATGGAAGGAGAATGATTGGTTGTGGTAGCAGAAGCCAGGGATTGATTAGGCAGGTGGGAAGGAGTCCCAGGGAAGAGAGAAGCAGAAGGAGAGAAGAGGGTAGAGTGAAGCAGATGCAGGATGAAATCCCTTAGGTGTGAGAAAGTCCCAAAAGTATTTGTAGGCTGAAAATCCTTGGGTAATAGAGGTCCCTAAAGTATTGAATCTACCAGTGAAGCCGATGTAAAGGGGAATCCCTTGGGGTATGAGAAATCCCTAAAGTATGGAACCTCTCCTGAAGGTAAAGAGAGTAGAAGGTAGAAACTGCTGCTTTGTGGTTTAACTGTGATGATGAACTAAATGAACTGCTTTTATTTGGAGTTGAACTACTGTTACTGTGCCCTGGATAAAGAGCCCAGACTGGAGCTGACTGTGAGCCTGTATTGGATCCTGGTATGTGCTGATAGCCTACTGCTTAAAGGGGACTATTTGCCACACACTTTCTAGTGGCTTATATGTGCTTAAGATTGAAGGTGAATGCTGCAGTTGGAGCTGTGTATCAGGTCTACTAGAAACCTGCATGGAATAAAATCCTTAAGATTGAAGTTGCTGATGGACATTTATTTCTTGACTGTACCGGGAGCCCGTGGCTGGAGGAGATTGTTCTATCCTTGGCTGCACCTAGAGGTCCCTGCATACACTCCAGATTTCAAAAGTACATGTGTAGATGCAAACTCTCCCCAAACTTGCATCTAGAAATGCCTTTTCTCTGTCTGGGATAAGTTAACACCTATCCAGGCTATATGTGCATAAGCTTACTCACTTACTGGGCAAAAACTTTTTTTTTTTTTAGTTCAAATATTTTGGTTAAGTTTAATATATCATATAAGAACACAACAAATAAACAATCTTATGTCTCTAAATTAATGACAACCCCCCCATATACCGCTAATATTATACAATTGTTAAATCAGCACCAAGAAAGGAGATAAGAAATATGGATACAATCCTGAAAATAAATGAAAAAAGAAAAAAAAATTATCAAAAGGGGAGACAGGACTAAATTAGAAAAAGCTATTTGACATTATACAAATCATTCAAAGGATCCCAAGTTTTATGGAAGTTAGCCAAAGAAAGGTTATGCTCAGCTAATATCCTTTCATATTTAAGGGCAATACAAACAGATGCCCAGCGAAAAGTCATTAATTTAGAAAAAGTGACTAGTTTATGATTTTTCCAGTTATGAATAACAGTAGAAACAGCTATGGCTCATAATATATCAAATAACTTGTGGTATCGTTCTGACACAACCAGGGGCGTAGCCAGACTTCGGCGGGAGGTGGGTCCAGAGCCTGAGGTGAGGGGGCACATTTTAGCCGACCCCCCGTCGCCGCCATTGCCGACACCCCCCGCCGCCGCTTGCACCACCAACAACTTTGACCCCCCCCCCCCGGCCGACAACCCTCTCTACCCCCCCGCCCACCCGCCATCGCCATCACCTACCTTTGCTGGTGGGGGACCCCATCCCTCGCCAGCCGAAGTCTTCTTCCTTCGTTTGGTTTCTGAGTCTGACGTCCTGCACGTTGTACGAGTTGGGCGAGTCTCCCACTCTAAATTATCCCCAGTGATTTCTAGGTTACTGGAGGCCACACTCCCAGTGGTCCCACATTCCCAGAAAGCACTCACAGACCCAACACACAAACCACCAGGATTCTTAATCAGTCCAGACAAGCAGTCAATAAACTAACAAGATTATTGTCTGAAAAATTAGAACAGAAAAGGTGCAATCAGCAAAACTATAACAAGTAACTGAAATATGGATCAATTATAACATTATCTAAACATTTGTTTACCATCTAAATAGTACCTGGGAAAATCAGGACATACAGCTGTTCACATGTTATCAAATATAACTGTTATATGCCTAACTACAGACCATTTATATTCAGTAATTGTTATTTCGAGACAGTCCTGGTATCAATTTAATCATTTCACAACAGCCTTAAGAGATCTACCGACCGACTAATCAACACATCAGCTGATTGTTGGGTTAAAGATACAAGCGAAACAACAACAGATTAATCTCCAACTGACATCAAAATGAATATAGTCAAATTTCTCCTAGTAATGTACTTTCCGTCTTTGATTCACTTCACATTTTCCACTCTATCCGCAATCAATAATATCATACCTATTCTACTGAATAACCAAAGACAGATTAAATACTCCACAGTTCACCAACCCAACAATCACCAAACTAAAGGAAGATGTACCAAATGGGGACCTCATCAACATACTGGAAAGAAAAATTATAACATCTATGCTGATGATGTTACAATCTATATCCCTTTTAAACATGATCTATCAGAAATCTTCAACGATATAAAAAATGGATTGAACATCATGCACTCTTGGGTCAACTCATTTCAATTGAAGATGAACACCGATAAAACGCATTGCCTTATCCTCTCATCCCAGTACAACAATTATAAACCCACAACCTTATTCACTCCAGAGCATTCCCTTCCCATCTCTGATAGTCTCAAAATACTAGGTGTCATTATTGATAGAAATCTTACACTTGAGTCCCAAGTCAACTCCACCGTAAAGAAAATGTTTCATTCAATGTGGAAACTCCAGAGTTTAAAACCTTTCTTCCCAAGAAATGTTTTCCGCAATCTAATTCAATCAATGGTATTAAGCCACGTTGATTACTGTAATGGAATCTATGCAGGATGTAAGGAACAACTCACAAGGAAACTCCAAATGGCACAAAACACAGCAGCCAGATTGATTTTTGGTAAGACACGATTCCAAAGTGCCACACCACTCTGTGAACAATTGCACTGGCTTCCTATCAAAGAACGCATCTCTTTCAAAATCTGCACCTTAGTCCATAAGATTATCTTTGGAGTAGTCCCAAGTTACATGATTGACCTAGTCAATCTCCCAATCAGAAATAGTACCAGTTCATCATGGTTTTACCTGAATCTCCATTACCCAAATTGCAAAGGACTAAAATACAAGACAACCCATGCATCCAATTTCTCTTACATAGGCGCACGCCTGTGGAACGCATTGCCACAAGTGGTGAAAACAACTTATGATTACCTAAAATTCAGAAAGTCCTTAAAGACTCACCTATTCGGAAGGGCATTTCTGAATGACCCAACTTAAATGACTCAACCCTGCAACACCTCACTATTAAAGATCGAATTGGATATTAATTAATTCTTTTACCTCAACCCAACTTGATTGAATCTTATCTTCCCTATCCCAATACAACATTTTGTACCTATCCCGTACCAGATTTGGCGAATGCCTTCACGGTATTATGTAAGCCACATTGAGCCTGCAAATAGGTGGGAAAATGTGGGATACAAATGTGACTAATAATAATAATAATAATGGTTTATAGGGCCTCAGCAAGGAGATCCTACACTCTTTTCTTCCTGGCTAAGACTGGAGGCAAAATCAGTAACTCCTGGGTAACTTCAAACTCCAGGCCAATCAGAGCCCAGAACAACAACATTTGAAAATAATTGGCCACATCATTGCAGGCACTTCCTCTATGCTTAAACTAAAGGAGAATTCATTCACTTGTTTGCAACAGCTTAAAACATAACATGCACCACCTGCTGGCCATACTAGAGAAATAGATTGCAGAAAAATATACCAATTCTCACAGGCTTAAAAAAAACACTGTTCTGTCATAGTACATATATCCTTAAGGCAAAAAATTTCTCTGGCAACCCAGTCCTTCCAAATAAAAGACTGAGATCTAGTTTTTACATGAGAATGACCCCAGAGAGCAGCATCAATTCGTTTAAAATTTACTACATTGTACCTTCATCGCATATGAAATATGAGAAGGGAAGGGAAGTGAAGGGAAATCATGCCTCACCAATCTACTACATTTCTTTGAAGGGGTGAACAAACATGTGGATAAAGGTGAGCCGGTTGATATTGTGCATCTGAATTTTCAGAAGGCGTTTGACAAAGTACCTCATGAAAGACTCCAGAGGAAATTGGAGAGTCATGGGATAGGAGGTAGTGTTCTATTCTGGATTAAAAACTGGTTAAAAGATAGAAGACAGAGAGTAGGGTTAAATGGTCAGTATTCTCAGTGGAGAAGGGTAGTTAGTGGGGTTCCTCAGGGGTCTGTGCTGGGACCGCTGCTTTTTAACATATTTATAAATGACCTAGAGATGGGAGTAACTAGTGAGGTAATTAAATTTGCTGATGACACAAAGTTATTCAAAGTCGTTAAATTGTGGGAGGATTGTGAAAAATTACAAGAGGACTTTACGAGACTGGGAGACTGGGCGTCTAAATGGTAGATGACGTTTAATGTGAACAAGTGCAAAGTGATGCGTGTGGGAAAGAGGAACCCGAAATATAGCTACGTCATGCAAGGTTCCACGTTAGGAGTCACAGATCAAGAAAGGGATCTAGGTGTCGTCATTGATGATACGTTGAAACCTTCTGCTCAGTGTGCTGCAAATAGAATGTTAGGTATTATTAGGAAAGGAATGGAAAACAAAAACGAGCATGTTATAATGCCTTTGTATCGTACCATGGTGCGACCGCACCTCGAATATTGTGTTCAATTCTGGTTGTTGCATCTCAAAAAAGATATAGTGGAATTAGAAAAGGTACAGAGAAGGGTGACGAAAATGATAAAGGGGATGGGACGACTTCCCTAGGAGGAAAGGCTAAAGCAGCTAGGGCTCTTCAGCTTGGAGAAAAGGCGGCTGAGAGGAGATATGATAGAGGTCTATAAAATAATGAGTGGAGTTGAACGGGTAGATGTGAAGCGTCTGTTCACGCTTTCCAAAAATACTAGGACTAGGGGGCATGCGATGAAGGTACAATGTAGTAAATTTTAAACGAATTGGACACATTTTTTCTTCACTCAACGTGTAGTTAAACTCTGGAATTCGTTGCCAGAGAATGTGGTAGGGGCGGTTAGCTTAGCAGAGTTTTAAAAAGGTTTGGACGGCTTCCTAAAGAAAAAGTCCATAGACCATTATTAAATGGACTTGGGGAAAATCCACTCTTTCTGGGATAAGCAGTATAGAATGTTTTGTACTTTTGGGGGGAATCTTGTCAGGTATTTGTGACCTGGATTGGCCACTGTTGGAAACAGGATGCCGGGCTTGATGGACCTTTGGTCTTAATACTTATGTACTTATGACCCACAAGTGGAGTAAAAAAAAAAGAAGTACTTGTAGAGTATCATGAAGTTAAAGCAACTGAGGACATAGTAAGTAGTTTGTCCAAGGGAACAGGATCAACAAGAAAGCGCTCAATTAACATCCCAACAGGAGAAGCATCTGCTTTAGAATGATACCAAGCCACTGCACCCTTGATTAAGAAAGCTTGTTTATAATTATAAAAATCAAGAGGTTTTGGACCACTAATTTGGACAAAGAAATTCTAGATGGTTATTTCTCCAAAGAAAATATGTTATAATTGTATCAAGCACCTGAAAAAAGGGTTTAGGAAACTGAAAAAATAACATACTGAGAATGTAAATGACACGAGCAGCAAAAATCATTTTAATTGTCTCAATTCTACCCCACCAACTGAGGTGTAGGGGGGACCAAATATTACAAGAGTCCTACTTTTTTTTTTTTTTTTAGAATTACATCTGAATTGATTTTAAGAGTATTTTCCCAGGAACTACTAAAAAGTATACCTAAATATGTAATTTGATCAGGACACCATCTAATTGGAGAAGATACAATACGCGATTTGGTTCATCTAAATATGACTATAAAGGGCCTGCCACAGCTCCAATTGATTCAGAATGCCGCAGAAGGTTTGCACGCGACATGAACACATCACACCATTTTTGCAAGAACTTCAGTGGCTACCAGTACAATACAGGGCTAAATTTAAAACTCTATGTCTGATCTTCAAGACCCTGAAAGGAAATGGCCCTGAGTACCTGAAGAACAGGGTGATCCTCTACACACCTCCAAGGACACTAAGGTTCTCCCAAGGGGTATCCCTAACCACTCCCTCTCCAAAAGACATTACATGATGTGATACGCTCAAGCGAGCCTTCTCTGGAGTAGCCCCCACACTCTGGAATGGACTCCATGAAAGGCTCTGCTTGAAGCAGATGAAAGCTTGGCTGTTCAACCAAGCCTTTAATGGAAGAAGTAACTAACTTGTTAGTCTCACTCACACACACAAGGATTGACTCGGGCTGCACATACTGCAGCAGGACATGTTTATCCACTCCTACCCTAGCTGGGATAATATTTAATCATCTCTCTGACCTCATATGCAATTTTCTTTAAATTAGTCACCTTATTTTCAAACTCCTCTTACTCTCATACCTATCTACAGTGGTGGAAATAAGTATTTGATCCCTTGCTGATTTTGTAAGTTTGCCCACTGACAAAGACATGAGCAGCCCATAATTGAAGGGTAGGTTATTGGTAACAGTGAGAGATAGCACATCACAAATTAAATCCGGAAAATCACATTGTGGAAAGTATATGAATTTATTTGCATTCTGCAGAGGGAAATAAGTATTTAATCCCTCTGGCAAACAAGACCTAATACTTGGTGGCAAAACCCTTGTTGGCAAGCACAGCGGTCAGACGTCTTCTGTAGTTGATGATGAGGTTTGCACACATGTCAGGAGGAATTTTGGTCCACTCCTCTTTGCAGATCATCTCTAAATCATTAAGAGTTCTGGGCTGTCGCTTGGCAACTCGCAGCTTCAGCTCCCTCCATAAGTTTTCAATGGGATTAAGGTCTGGTGACTGGCTAGGCCACTCCATGACCCTAATGTGCTTCTTCCTGAGCCACTCCTTTGTTGCCTTGGCTGTATGTTTTGGGTCATTGTCGTGCTGGAAGACCCAGCCACGACCCATTTTTAAGGCCCTGGCGGAGGGAAGGAGGTTGTCACTCAGAATTGTACGGTACATGGCCCCATCCATTCTCCCATTGATGCGGTGAAGTAGTCCTGTGCCCTTAGCAGAGAAACACCCCCAAAACATAACATTTCCACCTCCATGCTTGACAGTGGGGACGGTGTTCTTTGGGTCATAGGCAGCATTTCTCTTCCTCCAAACACGGCGAGTTGAGTTCATGCCAAAGAGCTCAATTTTTGTCTCATCTGACCACAGCACCTTCTCCCAATCACTCTCGGCATCATCCAGGTGTTCACTGGCAAACTTCAGACGGGCCGTCACATGTGCCTTCCGGAGCAGGGGGACCTTGCGGGCACTGCAGGATTGCAATCCGTTATGTCGTAATGTGTTACCAATGGTTTTCGTGGTGACAGTGGTCCCAGCTGCCTTGAGATCATTGACAAGTTCCCCCCTTGTAGTTGTAGGCTGATTTCTAACCTTCCTCATGATCAAGGATACCCCACGAGGTGAGATTTTGCGTGGAGCCCCAGATCTTTGTCGATTGACAGTCATTTTGTACTTCTTCCATTTTCTTACTATGGCACCAACAGTTGTCTCCTTCTCGCCCAGCGTCTTACTGATGGTTTTGTAGCCCATTCCAGCCTTGTGCAGGTGTATGATCTTGTCCCTGACATCCTTAGACAGCTCCTTGCTCTTGGCCATTTTGTAGAGGTTAGAGTCTGACTGATTCACTGAGTCTGTGGACAGGTGTCTTTCATACAGGTGACCATTGCCGACAGCTGTCTGTCATGCAGGTAACGCGTTGATTTGGAGCATCTACCTGGTCTGTAGGGGCCAGATCTCTTACTGGTTGGTGGGGGATCAAATACTTATTTCCCTCTGCAGAATGCAAATAAATTCATATACTTTCCACAATGTGATTTTCCGGATTTAATTTGTGATGTGCTAGCTCTCACTGTTACCAATAACCTACCCTTCAATTATGGGCTGCTCATGTCTTTGTCAGTGGGCAAACTTACAAAATCAGCAAGGGATCAAATACTTATTTCCACCACTGTATATGTTCCATCTTTGCTTATACCCTATGCTGTCTATTAAAATGTTCTATTACATATTATGTTGACATTACTACTACTACTACTACTATTTAGCATTTCTATAGCGCTACAAAGCATAAGCAGCGCTGCACAAACATAGAAGAAAGACAGTCCCTGCTCAAAGAGCTTACAATCTTACATTGTAAGTAGTATACTATGCAAGGGGTTCCCAAACTTTTTTGGTTTGTGGCACCCTTCCTCGGCCACATGGGTCTCCAAGGCATTCCCCCCAGCCACATGGGTCTCCACACCCCCCCACTACATATGTCTCCCTTTCCCTGCAGCCCCCTCCTCTCACACCAGCACACCTCTGCCTTCCCTAAATCCAGCATCGCTCGCTACCTTCCTTCCTGCAGGTCCAGGATCGCTGCCGCTTCCTTCTCCTTCCCCCACTGTCGCTGCAGTGCTTTCAGCTTACATTTTCGGGTTGTCCACGATTCACACAGGCACTTCGGAGCCTTCCCAGTCTGCTGCGTCCAGCCCTATCTGATGCAACTTCCTGTTGCGAGGGCCGGATGCGGCAGAGGGAAGTCCCGGCAGTGCCTATGTGAATTGCGGATGACCCGAAAATGTAAGCTGCAAGCATTGCAGTGGCGGCGGGGGGAAGAAGCAGGGAAGCGGCAGATACTGGACCGGTGGGAGGGGAAAGTAGGGAGCGATGTGCCGTGGCACCCCTGAGAGTTTAGGAACTGTTGTACTATGCCATACTTTGTATTGTGATTTGAATATTTTTACTGCTGTAATTGACTATTGCTTATGTTAAGTACATAAGTACATAAGTAGTGCCATACTGGGAAAGACCAAAGGTCCATCTAGCCCAGCATCCTGTCACCGACAGTGGCCAATCCAGGTCAAGGGCACCTGGCACGCTCCCCAAACGTAAAAACATTCCAGACAAGTTATACCTAAAAATGCGGAATTTTTCCAAGTCCATTTAATAGCGATCTATGGACTTGTCCTTTAGGAATCTATCTAACCCCTTTTTAAACTCCGTCAAGCTAACCGCCCGTACCACGTTCTCCGGCAACGAATTCCAGAGTCTAATTACACGTTGGGTGAAGAAAACTTTTCTCCGATTCGTTTTAAATTTACCACACTGTAGCTTCAACTCATGCCCTCTAGTCCTAGTATTTTTGGATAGCGTGAACAGTCGCTTCACATCCACCCGATCCATTCCACTCATTATTTTATACACTTCTATCATATCTCCCCTCAGCCGTCTCTTCTCCAAGCTGAAAAGCCCTAGCCTTCTCAGCCTCTCTTCATAGGAAAGTCGTCCCATCCCCACTATCATTTTCGTCGCCCTTCGCTGTACCTTTTCCAATTCTACTATATCTTTTTTGAGATACGGAGACCAGTACTGAACACAATACTCCAGGTGCGGTCGCACCATGGAGCGATACAACGGCATTATAACATCCGCACACCTGGACTCCATACCCTTCCTAATAACACCCAACATTCTATTCGCTTTCCTAGCCGCAGCAGCACACTGAGCAGAATTTATTCTTACTGTACACCGCTTTGAGCGAATTCTTTCAAAAAGGCGGTAAATAAATCCTAATAAATAATAATAAATAAATAAATATTTAGGGGCATGAATTCAGTTTGTGTCCAATTAATTTTGTATCCCAAAAGGGAGGTAAAAGTATCAAGTAGATTGGACAAATGCGGTAAGGAGTCTTCAGGATTAGTAATGTATAACAATATGCCATCCGCATATGCGGACAATTTTATAGAAGAGTTTCCAACTGGAATTCCTTGAATACCCTGGGGTTCCCTGATAGCTATGAGAAGTGATTCCAGAACAAGTAGACTGTTCACTTGTCTTTTAGATTGTAAGCTCCTTGAGCAGGGACTGTCCCTCTATGTTAAATTGTACAGCGCTGCGTAACCCTAGAAGCGCTTTAGAAATGTTAAGTAGTAGTAGTAGTAAATAATAAAGGGGAGAGGGCTTCCTTGCCTGATACCCCTAAACAGATGAAATAAGTCAGTGAGGGGGGAATTAATCAATAGTTTAGCAGTTGCTGCAGAATACAGAACAGGAATCATATCCATGAAATTGTCACCAAATTTAAACCATTTGAAAAACATGGAACAGAAAAGGCCATTTGACATAGCCGAAAGCTTTTTCTGCATCCAGAGAAATCACACAAACTGGGATATCAAGTCATTTCGACAGATGCAAAACATGGCTAAGTACTCTGGAATGATTCCATACCAAGGCGACCAGGGATAAAACCACTCTGTTCATTTCCAAAATCTTGGCAAATATTTTGCAATGAGAGAGATGGGCCGGTATTTGCCAGCTAACATACCCAGGTTTTTCCAAGAGTACATTAACTGCTTCAGACATTGAAGGAGGGCATTTTTTTTTTTTTTACCATCAATGCAATAAGTATATAAATGTGACAATCTAGGCATTAAAATGGGAAACATTTTTTGATAATATTCTGCAGTGAGACCACTTGGTTTTAAAGAAGAAATAGCTTTTTTGGATATCAGAAGCAGTGAACTTAGGGTTAGATGCACTAAAATGTCCCAGAAATTACCTCCTACCAACCTTCTTACCCTCCAAGCTCTTCCCCTACCTCTTCTTCATCGCTCCTCTTCCTTACCTATCCCTATCCTTTCTCTCATACCTCTTTTATCCCATTTACTCCTTGCTTTTGACTCGTACATTGCTTTTGACTCGTAACCACTTGTAACCACTTGCCTCCACCTACCCTCCTCTCCTCCTTCCTGTACACATTAATTGATTTGATTTGCTTACTTTATTTATTTTTTGTCTATTAGATTGTAAGCTCTTTGAGCAGGGACTGTCTTTCTTCTATGTTTGTGCAGCGCTGCGTATGCCTTGTAGCACTATAGAAATGCTAAATAGTAGTAGTAGTAGTAGTAGTAGTAGTAGTAGTAGTCTCTTGTAACCAGAGCTAATAGTGTGATGTCATAATGCCTCAGTCCACCAATAAGAGCCAACCTCATCAGTGATGTCACAATGGCTTGATTGTCCTATACTTGGCTCACTTTTATTACATAGCTCTTTGAGCAGGGACTGTCTTTCTTCTATGTTTGTGCAGCGCTGCGTACGCCTTGTAGCGCTATAGAAATGCTAAATAGTAGTAGTAGTAGTAGAATGTTGCTACTATTGGAGATTCTACATAGAATGTTGCTACTATTGGAGATTCTACATGGAATGTTGCTATTCCACTAGCAACATTCCATGTAGAAGGCTGCGCAGGCTTCTGTTTCTGTGAGTCTGACGTCCTGCACGTACGTGCAGGACGTCAGACTCACAGAAGCAGAAGCCTGCGCGGCCACATTGGTGATCTTGTAACCACTTGTAACCACTCGCCTCCACCTACCCTCCTCTCTTCCTTCCTGTACACATTAATTGATTTGATTTGCTTACTTTATTTATTTTTTGTCTATTAGATTGTAAGCTCTTTGAGCAGGGACTGTCTTTCTTCTATGTTTGTGCAGCGCTGCGTATGCCTTGTAGCGCTATAGAAATGCTAAATAGTAGTAGTAGTAGTAGAATGTTGCTACTATTGGAGATTCTACATAGAATGTTGCTACTATTGGAGATTCTACATGGAATGTTGCTATTCCACTAGCAACATTCCATGTAGAAGGCTGCGCAGGCTTCTGTTTCTGTGAGTCTGACGTCCTGCACGTACGTGCAGGACGTCAGACTCACAGAAGCAGAAGCCTGCGCGGCCACATTGGTGATCTTGTAACCACTTGTAACCACTCGCCTCCACCTACCCTCCTCTCTTCCTTCCCGTTCACATTAATTGATTTGATTTGCTTACTTTATTTATTTTTTGTCTATTAGATTGTAAGCTCTTTGAGCAGGGACTGTCTTTCTTCTATGTTTGTGCAGCGCTGCGTACGCCTTGTAGCGCTATAGAAATGCTAAATAGTAGTAGTAGTAGTAGTTGTTCATTTGTCCTACCACATACCTCCTTTGTTGATTCTGATACTACAAATTGTATTCTCTTGTTACTACCCTGTTTCCCCGAAAGTAAGACATCCCCCGAAAATAAGACCTAGTAGAGGTTTTCCTGAATTGGTAGATATAAGGCCTCCCCCAAAAGTAAGACCGAGCAAATTTTTGTTTGAAAGCAGGGCCGCCGAGAGCTGGACAAGGCCACCCCCGGGCCCCCCCTCCACCCACCCTCCGTCGCTCTCGGAACTAACCTTAAACGCCTCCTTTCACCTTCACAGCAAGCAGCAGCAGGGCAGACCTCTCCTTCCTTCCGTGCCCCGCCCTCACGGACGTTACGTCAGGCGAGGGCGGGACACGGAAGGAAGGAGTGGCCTGCCCTGCTGCTGCTTGCTACGAAGATGAAAGGAAGCATTTAAGGTTAGTTCCGGGAGCGACGGAGGGCGGGCAGGCCAACCCCGATCCAGCCCCAATGTTTCCCCGAAAAATAAGACAGCCCCTGAAAATAAGACCTAGCGCATTTTGGGGGGCAAAAATTAATATAAGACAGTGTCTTATTTTCGGGGAAACACGGTATGTAAGATGCATTGAGCCTGCGATGAGCAGGAAAGCGCGGGGTACAAATATATTAAATAAATAAAATAAAATAGACGAGCCAGTAACGTGGGTTTTAAACTGGTTCTAGCCAGTTTAACGTGCAAGTAGTAAACCAGGACATGCACAAAAGGGCATTGTCCTGTCACAGTAGCAGCTAACGAAAACAGAATGCAGATGAGCAAATTATTATTATTATTATTAACATTTGTATAGCGCTACCAGATGCACGCAGTGCTGAACACCTGACACAGAGAGACAGTCCCTGCTCGATAGAGCTTACAATCTAAAAATACAGACAGACAAGACAATTAAGGGTGAGGAAAGTACTGGGTGAGAAGGAACAAGGATAGGGGAATTGAGTAGTGGTTAGGAGCCAAAAGCAGTGGTGAAAAGGTGGGTTTTCAGCATAGATTTGAAAACAGGTAGAGACGGAGCTAGACGTACAGGCTCAGGAAGTCCATTCCAGGCATAAGGTGCCGCGAGGGAAAAGGAACGAAGCCTGGAATTAGCAGTGGAGGAGAAGGGGGACGACAAGAGAGATTTCTCCAGCGAGCGGAGATTAAGGGGAGGAATGTAGGGAGAGATGAGAGAGGAGAGGTAACGGGGGGGGGGGGGGGGGGGCTGCAGAATGGATGCATTTAAAGGTCAGTAAGAGAAGTTTGAACTGTACGCGGAAGTGGACAGGGAGCCAGTGAAGTGACTTGAGGAGTGGGCTAGTGTGGGTAAAATGATTTTGGCGGAAAATAAGTCGTGCCGCAGAATTTTGGACAGACTGGAGAGGAGAGAGACGGCTGAGCGGAAGACCAGTGAGAAGCAAATTGCAATAATCCAAGCGAGAGGTGACAAGGGTTTGGATAAGGGTTCTGGTAGCGTATTCAGAGAGGAAGGGGCGAATTTTGCTAATGTTGTAGACAAAGAAGCGACAGGTTTTGGCCGTCTGCTGGATGTTAGCGGAAAAGGAGAGGGAGGAATCAAAGATGACTCCTAGGTTGCGAGCAGATGAGATAGGGAGGATGAAGGTGCCATCTACTGAAATAGAGAATGGGGGGAGGGGCGCGGTGGGCTTGGGGGGAAAGACAATAAGCTCAGTTTTGGCCATGTTCAGTTTCAGGTGGCGGTGTGACATCCAGGCAGCTATGTCGGTCAAGCAGGCTAGTATTATAATGTGTATAATTCGTATTACAATGAGATGCACTACCATCTTCCGATCCCCTCACCGTGGAAAACCTAACTACTACTACTACTACTACTATTTAGCATTTCTATAGCGCTACAAGGCATACGCAGCGCTGCACAAACATAGAAGAAAGACAGTCCCTGCTCAAAGAGCTTACAATCTAATAGACAAAAAATAAATAAAGTAATCAAATCAATTAATGTGAACGGGAAGGAAGAGAGGAGGGTAGGTGGAGGCGAGTGGTTACAAGTGGTTACGAGTCAAAAGCAATGTTAAAGAGGTGGGCTTTCAGTCTAGATTTAAAGGTGGCCAAGGATGGGGCAAGACGTAGGGGCTCAGGAAGTTTATTCCAGGCGTAGGGTGCAGCGAGACAGAAGGCGCGAAGTCTGGAGTTGGCAGTGGTGGAGAAGGGAACAGATAAGAAGGATTTATCCATGGAGCGGAGTGCACGGGAAGGGGTGTAGGGAAGGACGAGTGTGGAGAGATACTGGGGAGCAGCAGAGTGAATACATTTATAGGTTAGTAGAAGAAGTTTGAACAGGATGCGAAAACGGATAGGGAGCCAGTGAAGGGTCTTGAGGAGAGGGGTAGTATGAGTAAAGCGACCCTGGCGGAAGATGAGATGGGCAGCAGAGTGGATCGGGGTGGACCTGGGTGTCACCCCGGAGAAGGCTGTAAGGATATGCAGATGAGCTGCAAGTCCTCCACAGCACCTGAAAGGCAGCCGGTGGTAGAGGTGGGCAACTCTCAGCTGAGGAAAGGCTTACCAGGGGTTAGGCCGAAGCCAGCATTCCTCCCCCTGAGGGTCGCCTGATCCTAGCCAAAAAGCACCTGGAAACTCTGTGCACTTGGAGAGAAGGCCCTAGGAAAATCGGGGTGGAACTGGAGTCACCCTGGATACAGCTGTGAGGAAATGCAGAAGGGCTGCAAGTCCTCCACAGCACCTGGTGGGAGCGCTGGGCACCTAGAGCGGAGGCCCTGAGTGGATCGGGGTGGACCTGGGTGTCACCCCGGAGAAGGCTGTAAGGATATGCAGATGAGCTGCAAGTCCTCCACAGCACCTGAAAGGCAGCCGGTGGTAGAGGTGGGCAACTCTCAGCTGAGGAAAGGCTTACCAGGGGTTAGGCCGAAGCCAGCATTCCTCCCCCTGAGGGTCGCCTGATCCTAGCCAAAAAGCACCTGGAAACTCTGTGCACTTGGAGAGAAGGCCCTGGGAAGATCGGGGTGGAACTGGAGTCACCCCGGATACAGCTGTGAGGAAATGCAGAAGGGCTGCAAGTCCTCCACAGCACCTGGTGGGAGCGCTGGGCACCTAGAGCGGATGCACCTCTCGTTGGGGCTGCTGTGAGGGAATTGGAATTAAAAGGAGCAGGGATTTTTTTTTTCTGGATGCTGTGACTGATCTGTTTTAAAGAGTTTTGGCCATTGAATTTGCATAGAGAGTTGCTCTGTTGAATCGGGGGTGGGGGAGGCCACCGGCATTTTCCTTACCTCTAAAAAAAGAAGCTCTCCCCATTGGGGCTGATTTTTCATCTGAAGCCAACATTTGAAAACGTGCAGAGAGGACAGCAAACCAAAAGTGCCGTGGTTTTTAAACGATGGAAACGATGGAAAATGTTAAGAAAATATACATTTCACCCTTGATTCTCTATTTTCGTTATGCACATCAAGTTTTAAATCCACATGAAAACTTGGATTAAAGAGCGAAGGAAGATGTGGAAAGAAAACTTGTTAGGGCAAGACTTTTAAGTGAGAAAAACTTCTGCAAGAAAATGAACATGGAAATCCAATACGCATTTTTCCCACCCCACGGCCTCTCAGCCAATCACAGCGCTGACACCAGTGACAGCTAAATGCGCTGTGTTTGGCTGAGAGACCTGGAGGAGGGAGCTTTGCCTAAAGAGGGCTTCACACTCTCCACAACAGAAGATAAGAGAACATCGGAAGTGTGAGCATGTCTCTACCTTTCGGGCACCCTGATGAGTTTGAAAAGCCCGTCCTGCTCGTCAGGGACGTCCTTTTTCTTTGTTGTTGTTTTTTGAGTGAAAGACGTCCATAAAGGACGTCCTTGGCATGCGCAGAGCAGCCAGCATAACGCTTGGCTGCTCTGCGCAAGCTCAGCTGGCCAACTGGCATGGAAGGAAATCGCTTGCAAGTGTGCTAGCAGCGAGCAGCTCATTTGCATGCAATTTCCTTGATGCATCCCCGTTTCTTACCGATTCGCTAAGGAATCAGTATGGGAAGGGCTTTATGTGTTTAAATAATTTTTATTGATGATGAAAGACAAAAAAGAAAACAAAACAATGCAGAACAAGTTCAATTAAGACAATTATCATCATCATATTTTCAACAGTGACACTCCCTCCATCCCCTCCCACTTCCCACCCTCCCCAACTCCTACCGTGCATTACTTCTATTTGGGTACATGTTAAGTTTCAACAAGCTTTGATGAACAATCAAAATACCCTACGTTCAAGAAAACAAAGGCAAATTTAATGTAACAACATCATCTGTTCGACTCCTGCCAGTGTAATCCTCATGACTTTATTCCCACCCCCCATCCCACACCCACCTACCCACTCCTCCCTTACTCCTCCCCCACCCTCCCTCCCATCCCTCTCTTTCCTTAAATGACTTGAGTGAGTTAGCAATTTAGGATATAGCTTCGCCCCTTCAGGGGAAGGGTAACCCAGAAAGGCTCCCATTTATCCTTAAACCGGGTCCCTGGAGTACTATCCATTTTCTTTACCTCACACCTGTCTATCTTCATTTGACAAATCATTTGCACTCTCCAACACTGCAAGGAGGGGCCCGAAGAGGAGAGCCAAAACATTAAAATAGTCGCTATTCTAAAAAATATAGCAATTTCTATAAACCCCTTAAATCCTACTGGAGGGGTTGATGTGCACTTACATCGTAGGAGCCAACTTTTCAAAATTATTGGGGGTGCTAACCCAATGGAAATAACCCCTCCCTGGACACATACAAGGAATTTTCTCAATATTGGGGGTGCTCAAGCACCCACACCATTTATAGAGTTGGCTCCTATGAGTCATCGGCTAAAAAGAAGCAACGGGTTCCATACCAGTGAACACCCCCACATATCCTCTACCGCCCCCAAGAGGCTCTTCCAAAAGCGACTCGCAGCTCGGCAGGACCAGAACATGTGCCCCAATGTTGCACAAGCGCCCCCGCATTTTACACAAGAGCCCACTTCTGCTATTTTGGCCCGAAAGGCCCTGTATGGAGATATATATATATAACCGGAGATGGAAGCAATAAAGTTTTTCCCTTTGGGGGATCGATAGCCTTTGAGCATATATTTTTTTTAAAGCTAGCTATGTACACATCTGTGGAAAGTTCACATCCCAGATCCTGTGACCATTTGCCGGCTAGTCTATTATATTCCCGTTCCACCATAGTGTCCTTTAGTTGTCGATGGTGAAACTTTAACGGCACCGATTGCTGTGAACCCAATGAAAATGTTTCCGACAGTATATCGTCAACATCTTCTGTTAAATCTGTCCACGGTAGGGACTTAATATAGTGCCGCAATTGGTGATAAGCGAAGTACTGCCTTGCTGGAATCCCATAAAGCTTACCTATTTCCTCAAAAGGTTTAATCTGCCCTTCCCCATTTAGTACCTGGGCGAGATAAATAACACCCTTCTTTAATGTTTTTGTAAGTGCATCTACCCCTCAGAATCTAAATGAGAAAATAGGTAGGAGCCTGGAGAAGGACATTTTAAGGAGTGAAGAAAAGATGACATCTGATCATCTGTAACACTGTGCTGTGTTGAGTAAATACCTTTGTAGAAATCGGTCCATAATTTCTTTTTGCATGGTTAAGACAGTGCCATTATGATTAATAGCATGGATAGTAATTTTTTTTTCTGGTACCTTTAAGGTAATTAGCAAGCATTCTGCCAATTCTATTCATGCCTGCATAGTATACAGCTGACTGTGCAGTTAATTGAATGTCTGCTTTGTGATTCCTGATTCTGTTGAAATTAAATTTATGTTTCTAAAGATCTTCCTTGTTACCAGAATGTTTGTGTTCATATGAGATCTCTTTTTCCAGCTGAAGAAGTTCTTGATTAATTAGTTAATATTTTGCTCGCATCTTTTTCAGTGGTAGCTCAAGGTGAGTTATCATCAAGTACGCTGGGTGTTTCCCTGTCCCTGGAGGGTTCATAATCTAATTTTGTACCTGAGGCAATAAAGTGTTAGGTAGCTTGCTCAGCTTTGGGTGGAGCAGTGGTGCAGTGGTGTAGCCAAGGGTGGGCCTGGATGGGCCTAAGCCCACCTACTTTAGGCTCAGGCCCACCCAGTAGCAGCACACCTATGATGTGTCTGGCAGGGATCCCCAAGCCCCACCAGCTGAAAACTTCCAACAACTGCATACCAGCCTTCTCTCTGATGTATTCCCGTCTATGCGGAAACAGGAAGTTGCATCAGAGGGAAGACTGTGGGGCCAACATGAGCAGTGTGTATTAGTTGCTGCTCTCTGCCGGTGAAAATCTGCTATTTAAAAGGTATGCGGGGTAGGGGGGATGTTTGACAGACCATATGGCATGCAGGCAAGAGAGTGAGAGACCAAATCACTTGTGGGACAGGGCGGAGTTCTTCTGCCCACCCATCTTGGGCCCAGGCCCACCCAAATGTGGGTGTCTGGCTATGCCCCTGCAGTGGTGGGATTTGAACAGGCCACGTCTGGATGTCAAGGCCTGTGCTCTAACCAGTAGGCCACGCCTCTCCTCCACTCCACCTGTGCAGAATGTGCAATGATTTCGCCACAAAAATATAGGCTTTGTATGCATGCTAAGTATTAAAGCCTTGAGCCAGCCCTTCCTGGCAGACAAAGATCCGTAATTAACACAAAGAACTCATGGCCAGCCAGCAACTTTTGGCACAAGAAGGCCCATCTCAGAAGATGCTTCTTGGACTTATTGACCTGATGAAATCTTGTTTCCCCGGGCGTAATAGCTTCTCTGTTCTGTTTGCTCAGTCTGTTTTTCACGTTTCCTTTCCTTAGTTCTCCTTTTATCTCTGAGCAATAAACCGTACTCTAACCCGTTGTTTCATTTTTACCTTTATTGCTGGTAACAGCTATTTTTTTCTTTTGCTTTACAGTTTTTTTTCCTTTCCTTACGACATTATACTGCGATCTGTAGGTGTTTCAGGCAGTGCATCGCTGGAATCATTTTTCTACAGTGGTGATAGTAATTAGTGATCTGGTCTTATTTTACTCTTTCTTAATAAAGTCACAGTTTAGTATTCTGGTATAATGACTACCAATAAAGGCAAAATAAAACTACTACAAAATTTTTTTTGTTACTTTGCTTCAGCTCTTGCTCTGAGTACTGCAATTACATTGATAAATATAACTATTATTAATACATTAGGGGTTTAGGGGCCGTTTTATAATGCATATGAGGAGTGTAGATGTATAAAAAGGTGAATATGTACCTGTGTTGTGAATGAGGCACTACACGTGATTGTATAAAGGTGGTAATGTGTGTGTATTTTAGGCATTTCCACCTGCCTATAGTACATATAAGAGGGATGTGTTCTGGGCAACGCATGTACGTATGAGGGCAGATAAAGATCACTAAGTAGTTAGCTTAGCAGAGTTTAAAAAAGGTTTAGATGGCTTCCTAAAGGAGAAGTCCATAGACCATTATTAAAATGGACTTCGGGAAAATCCACTGCTTATTTCTGGGATAAGCAGCATTAAAAACGAACCTTTTCCCGGAGATGGGAAGGCGGTAGAACTAGAGGACATGAAATGAGATTGAAGGGAAGGCAGACTCAAGAAAAATGTCAGGAAGTATTTTTTCACGGAGAGAGTGGTGGATGCTTGGAATGCCCTCCCGCGGGAGGTGGTGGAGATGAAAACGGTAACGGAATTCAAACATGCGTGGGATAAACCCAAAGGAATCCTGTTCAGAAGGAATGGATCCTCAGAAGCTTAGCTGAGATTGGGTGGTGGAACTGGTGGGGGGAGGCGGGGCTGGTGCTGGGCAAGACGTCTACGGTCTGTGCCCTGAAAATGGCAGATACAAATCAAAGTAAGGTATACACAAAAAGTAGCACATATGAGTTTATCTTGTTGGGCAGACTGGATGGACCGTGCAAGTCTTTTTCTGCCGTCATCTACTATGTTACTATCCTGCTTAATTTCGAAGGAAAAGGGCGCCCATCTTCCGACACAAATCGGGAGATGGGCGTCCTTCTCCTAAGGGCGCCCAAATTGGCATAGGGCACCCTCAACTGCTTTCCGTTGCGGGGACGACCAAAGTTCCCAGGGGCGTGTTGGAAGCGTAGCGAAGGCAGGACGGGGCGTGGTTTAGAGACGGGCGATAATGGAAAAAAGAAGGGCATCCCTGACGAGCACTTGGCCGACTTTACTTGGTCCATTTTTTCTTGCGATCAAGCTTCGAAAACGGTGCCCGAACTGACCAGATGACCACTGGAGGGAATCACTAACCCCCTCCCACCCAAAAAAAAAAACAAAAAACATTTTTTCCCAGCCTCTATGCCAGCCTCAAATGTCATACCCAGTTCCATCCTGGGGAACTGGCTTCAATTCCCACTGCAGCTTCTTGTGACTCTGGGCAAGTCACTCAACCCTCCATTGCCCCAGGTACAAAATAAGTGCCAGTAATATAACATGTAAACAGTTTTGAATGTCACCACAGAAAAGTGGTAGATCAATTCCCATTCCCTTTCCCCCCCTTAACATGGATGTACACTTTTATATGTGATACAAATGATGCTTAAGACAGAATTTATCTTTTGGGATCTGGTGTACGGATTAGTGGTCGTTACTAGAGAGTTGCCTATGAGTTTGTGGTCACTCAGTCTTGAGCAAGTGCAAGGTGATGCATGTGGGAAAAAAGAACCCGAATTATAGCTACGTCATGCAAGGTTCCACATTAGGAGTTACGGACCAAGAAAGGGATCTGGGTGTCGTTGTCGATAATACACTGAAACCTTCTGCTCAGTGTGCTGCTGCGGCTAGGAAAGCGAATAGAATGTTGGGTATTATTAGGAAAGGTATGGAAAACATGTGTGAGGATGTTATAATGCCGTTGTATCGCTCCATGGTGCGACCGCACCTTGAGTATTGTGTTCAATTCTGGTCGCCGCATCTCAAGAAAGATATAGTAGAATTGGAAAAGGTGCAGCGAAGGGCGACTAAAATGATAGCGGGGATGGGACGACTTCCCTATGAAGAAAGACTAAGGAGGCTAGGGCTATTCAGCTTGGAGAAGAGACGGCTGAGGGGAGACATGATAGAGGTATATAAAATAATGAGTGGAGTGGAACAGGTGGATGTGAAGCGTCTGTTCACGCTTTCCAAAAATACTAGGACTAGGGGGCATGTGATGAAACTACAGTGTAGTAAATTTAAAACAAATCGGAGAAAATTTTTCTTCACCCAATGTGTAATTAAACTCTGGAATTCGTTGCCGGAGAAAGTGGTGAAGGCGGTTAGCTTAGCAGAGTTTAAAAAGGGGTTGGACGGTTTCCTAAGGACAAGTCCATAAACCGCTACTAAACGGACTTGGAAAAATCCAAAATTCCAGGAATAACATGTATAGAATGTTTGTACGTTTGGGAAGCTTGCCAGGTGCCCTTGGCCTGGATTGGCCGCTGTCGTGGACAGGATGCTGGGCTCGATGGACCCTTGGTCTTTTCCCAGTATGGCATTACTTATGTACTTATGTACTTTGTCCTCCTATACTGAATCTTTTCTCCTCTTTCTTCTCTGTCTGTATACTTTTTGCCTCTGTTTCATCTCTCCCTGGTTTTACTTTCTCTCTACTTGCCTGCTCTTCCTGTGTGTCCTTATTTTTTGGGCACATCTGGTCTTCTCTTTGTCCGAGTTTGGTTGTGTTATCTTTGTGTTGGTCTCTGTGTGTGGCAGTAGGTGTGACTATGAGTGTAGCGGTGTTACTGATAGTGGGTTTGGATGTGTCTGGTGTTGCTGGTGGTAGACTTTCTAGAATGACAGCTATGAGCCAGTGGTTTTGTGTGCTCTGGCTTGGAGGAGGGAGAGGCAACAGAGTAGGTAGAGAAACCCTATACAGACAGGCCCTAGACCCAGTTCCTTTAATTATCTGAGGAGCAATGCTTATATGCTGTAGGCTTAGGTTTGCTAAACAGATCATTCTCTACCTATGCAACTAGTCAACTGCAGCCCACTGCTTGGAGAGGACCATGTCATGCAGCACCATGCTAGTGCACTTGAAGATCACCACAGCCCCTGTCTTAATGGTTATAGAAAACTTCCAGACTAGTGTGGGGCTAAGTGTAGGCATAAATCAGTTGACCACCTTATTCTAGAGGGCAACCAAAATAGGTAGTTGTGATTCCAGCCGATAACAAATCCATGACTTGGATTCGACCATAAATGAAGCTGAAGCCAAAAAGATGTGCCTGCCCCTGCTCTCTGCCAGAGAAAGATAAGGCCTTCCCATGCTCCCCGATGGAGAACGGATCCCTGCAAGCTGCTGCCACCGCCCCCAAGCCCCCCTCCCCGAGCATCAGTAAGTCCTCCTCAGACCTACCTTAACAAGCCCTGGTGGTCTAATGGCCTCTTTGGGGGCACTAGCAAATCAATCCCACTCTTTCTTGTCTGCTGCTCTGCCTACTGATGCTTGGGGAGGGGCTCATGGGGCAACGATGCTGCCGGGGGGGGGGGAGGGGAGAATTTCTCTTTCAGCTGAAAATACCCTGACATTTTTGGCCAAAACCTGAACCTGGAATAAGTGTGCCTGCCTACATTTAGGAGTGCCAATGCTGGTTTACACTAGTATTTTTTTTTAAATTTCATTTGTACCCCCCCGCTATCCCACTCATGGCAGGCTCAATGTGGCTTACATGGGGCAATGGAGGGTTAAGTGACTTGCCCAGAGTCACAAGGAGCTGCCTGAAGTGGGAATCGAACTCAGTTCCTCAGGACCAAAGTCCACCACCCTAACCACTGGGCCACTCCTCCACTGTTGCTACTATTTGAGATTCTACATTCTACATGGAATGTTGCTATTCCACTAGCAACATTCCATGTAGAAGTCGGCCCTTGCAGATCACCAATGTGGCCGCGCAGGCTTCTGCGAGTCTGACGTCCTGCACGTACGTGCAGGACGTCAGACTCACAGAAACAGAAGCCTGCGCAGCCTTCTACATGGAATGTTGCTAGTGGAATAGCAACATTCCATGTAGAATCTCCAATAGTATCTATTTTATTTTGGTTACATTTGTACCCTGCACTTTTCCACTCATGGCAGGCTCAATGTGGCTTACATGGGGCAATGGAGGGTTAAGTGACTTGCCTAGAGTCACAATGAGCTGGCTGTGCCTGAAGTGGGAATCAAACTCAGTTCCTCAGGACCAAAGTCCACCACCCTAACCACTAGGCCACTCCTCCACTGTTGCTACTATTTGAGATTCTACATGGAATGTTGCTATTCCAACATTCCATGTAGAAGTCGGCCCTTGCAGATCACCAATGTGGCTGCGCAAGCTTCTGCTTCTGTGAGTCTGACGTCCTGCACGTACGTGCAGGACATCAGACTCACAGAAACAGAAGCCTGCGCAGCCTTCTACATGGAATGTTGCTAGTGGAATAGCAACATTCCATGTAGAACCTCCAATAGTATCTATTTTACTTTTGTTACATTTGTACCCTGCGCTTTCCCACTCATGGCAGGCTCAATGCGGCTTACATGGGGCAATGGAGGGTTAAGTGACTTGCCCAGAGTCACAAGGAGCTGCCTGTGCCTGAAGTGGGAATCAACAGTCCACCACCCTAACCACTAGGCCACTCCTCCACTCTATATATGAACACTACTGAGCGTCAGTAGAGTAGCCTTGGGTGGGCCCAAGTGGATCCAGGCCCACACACTTTGGACTCAGGCCCTGCCAGCTGAAGACTCCTGGCATCACTCCCTTCAGGAGATCGGGAGGCCACTTAACTCCTTTCCCCCAATCCCCCAGTACCTTCATAGACAGTGAGCAGCAACACATTGCCCCTGCTTGAGCCAGGCCAAGCCTTCTCTTTGACGCAACTGCGTTGTCCCATGAAGTTGCGTCAGAGGGAAGGCTTGGGCTAGCTGCTCGCTGCTGGTGAAGACCTAAAGGATTTAAAGGTCTGGCTACGTCCCTGATGAGCATGTGCATGGTGCCTAAATATTGATGCTCTGCTACAGAATTGTCTTCCATGTGTCTCGAGTTACAGTTCTGATTTTCTTGAGTGAATTAGTGTGGTAGCCATGTTAGTCCACTTCTAAAGGTAATAAATAGAATAAAATAAGCATTGTCGTTGAAAGCTAATAAAAAATGTATTAAGTTTGTCCAATAAAAAAAATCGATCATCTTATTTTCTTTTCTATGATTTTCTTAAGAAATGGGAAGGGGGGGAATAGGGTAAAATCAAGACCTGATCAGTCAACCTCCCTCCCTCCTCCCCATTATGAAATTTTCAGGCATTTATTGATTAGATTAGCAGGAATTCATTTTATGTCGGATCTTGTTATCCTGCAGGTGAGATTCTTCTGAGCGCGCCCAGTAGCGCTGCCTGATCAATCCTTTTTTTTTTCCTATTGCAATTTGCAAGATGATAACTTTTGAGAAAGCGTTTAGATGACACACTGCTTGTCTGTTGGGAAAAGGCTTTTCAGCTCTTGTCTGTTGATTCGGAGATTTTGTTCCACTGGAGTGGAGACTGGAGAGAAGGCAGGATACACCAAGCATGTTTACAGCCACATGAAAGCAAAGGTTCCCCCCTCCCCCTGCCACATCCGCTCTTCTGCCTAAGATGTCACATCTTGAAGGAAAACAAAATTGAAAATGAACAAATGTATTCTCAGAGAGCTCTGAGAACCATGAATTATTTATTCCTTGGAAATCTTACAATCTCTGCATGCAAGAGGTCCTATTATCAGAAGTGCGAGGATTCGGCTTCTGCATATCAATAACCGGAAAATCAAAACAGACGGGATGCAAAATGTTTTCATCTTCTGTGAATTTGGCTCCTTGAGGCTTTCTTACGGCACGGAACTAACTCAAAGCAAGAAAATCATTAGGATTGATCTATTCTGCATGTTATGGTGACGAGGCACAATCTTGACAATGCGACTTGACCTAAAGGAATCAAAATATTGTATTCAAAGCAATTTTATTTGTACAAAATCTGTTACTGGAGATAAACTCTAACTATCTTGCATAAACAATCACAAATTTGTTCATGAACACCCATAAAGCTCATTGGTTGCCCAACAAGTTTACAACAACAGTGGTGAGCCCTTTGAGTTTTACCTGTAGTAATTGGGTTCTGATGCATTACTCCAGGCCTCCAGCTGAGTTTCCATCTTCTCTAGAATGAAAAGGATGTGGTATCATGTCAGCAATTCTGTGTCCTTGATTAGGGCGCAGGAGAAAGGGAGAAGGTGAATCTAGCAACACTGTTCCATCTAAACTGAGCGTGAGTCTTCCACCTACTGTCTTGCCATTGGGAGGTGCTGTTTCACTATGCATTTTCAATAATGAGGGACAGGCAAGCTCTGTAGTACTCCAGGGAAACTGCCTATCCGTAGTGATTGAAAACACAACATCAAAGCACCATCCCCTACTGCCAGCAATGTAGTTGGAAGACTCCTACTCGGCAACAAGAAGTGCTTCCTCTCTTCTCCCGTTGGCTGCACTCACTATACTTAAAGCTTGAGTTTAGGAATGATTAAAGGGGTAAAGGGCAGAGGAGGAGAAATAAAAGGGAAAGGAACAAGAAAAAGAAATCCAAGGAGGTAAGAGGAAAGGGTGGAAGAAGATAAAGGGAAGTAGAAGGAGCGAAAGGGAGAGAGAAGGAAAGGAGAGCAGAGAGGGCTTGGAAGAGAGAACAGAAGGAAAAGGAGACCAGGAGAGAACAAAGATGAAGAAAGAGAAAGAGAAAGCAAAGATGAGAAAAGCTACGGAGAAGAAGTAAAAAAATGTGCATGGCTCTCTACTTCCATATACAAACTTCTCTTACAGGCTTTCAAGTGCATTCGTTCTGCAGCTGCTCAGTATCTCTAGTCTCTTATTCTCAATACACCCCTCCCTAGGAATTCTTATCTGCGTCCTTATCCTCCACCGCCAACTCCAGTGTCTATTCATTCCATATTGCTGCGGCGTATGTCCGAAATAGACTTTCTGAATTTCTACGTCATACTCCATCTCTTGCCCTGTTCAAATCCAGGCTAAAAGCCCGTTTTGAGGTTGCTTTTACATAGTAACATAGTAACATAGTAGATGACGGCAGAAAAAGACCTGCATGGTCCATCCAGTCTGCCCAAGACAAACTCATATGTGTATACCTTACCTTGAATTGAATTTGTACCTGTCCTTTTCAGGGCACAGTCCATATAAGTCTGCCCAGCAGTATTTCCCGCCCCCCAACCACCAGTCCCGCCTCCCATCACCGGCTCTGGTACAGACCGTATAAGTCTGCCCTCCCCTATCCTTGCTTCCTAACCACCACCCCCTCTTCCCCCCACCTGCTCCGCCACCCAATTTCAGCTAAGCTTCTGAGGATCCATTCCTTCTGCACAGGATTCCTCTATGCATATCCCACGCATGTTTGAACTCTGTTACCGTTTTCATCTCCACCACCTCCCGCGGGAGGGCATTCCAAGCGTTCACCACCCTCTCCGTGAAAAAATACTTCCTGACATCTTTCCTGAGTCTGCCCCCCTTCAATCTCATTTCATGTCCTCTCGTTCTACCGCCTTCCCATCTCCGGAAAAGATTCGTTTGCGGATTAATACCATTCAAATATTTGAACGTCTGTATCATATCACCCCTGTTCCTCCTTTCCTCCAGGGTGTACATGTTCAGGTCAGCAAGCCTCTCCTCATACGTCTTGGAACGTAAATCCCATACCATCCTCGTAGCTTTTCTTTGCACCGCTTCCATTTTTTAACATCCTTCGCAAGATACGGCCTCCAAAACTGAACACAATACTCCAGGTGGGGCCTCACCAATGTCTTAACACCTCATTTACCTGTTTAAAATACTTTAAAAGTATTAATATACAAACAAATCTGTTTCAGAGATGGGGAAGTGGTAGAACTAGAGGACATAGATTGAGGTTGGAGGGTGGTTTAGGAGTAACATTGGGATAACACTTTTCCACGGAGAGGATGGCAGATGCTTGGAATACTTTTCTGGTGAAGGCGATGAGGTCTAAAAACCATGACAGAATTCAAAAACACTTGGGATATGCACAGAGGATCCCTATATCGAAAAAGGATGGAATCAAAGTAAAATGTAAATAACTTTAGCACTCTAAACAAGGCATGTGTAGCTTGCACGGATCAGTATGTACAACTCTACTTGCCTTATTGGGCAGACTGGATAGACTGGGCATTATTTGCTATATTACTATTAAGGATAGGAGATTCACCAAGGTGGAAGAACAACGAAACCCCACGGGAGTAAACATACAAAGAGAAAGTGGGAAGTGGAGCATTGACTCCAGAGACTGGGACAACTAGGCTGAACAAATCAAATTTTATTAGACTCGACACAGATCTGTGTTTCGGCCACAGGCCTGCCTCAAGAGTCTAGAAACACAGAAAAACAAATATATATGATCAAAAATAATACAATATAAAAACACATCTTGTATTTCAAAATGAAATATTTAAAAGAAGTACCGAAGGAATCATAATATAACTACCCAGAGAGATTATCAAAGTATAAAAGTCAAACAATAAAACATATAAATGAATGAAAAAACATATATTGTATAAAAGTGGCTAAAATGGCAGTATCCATTTAAAAAAATAATAATAGGAAAGCAGCTTAATGTAACAAGGGAAACAAAATGGAGATACTAAAGAATAAAGCAAATGAAGAGCAAATGAAATGCAAACTCAAAACTTATGCAGTGAAACATATTAAGTGGCCAGAAATACAATCATTGTTATTCAAACTTTAGATGATTATATCATGCATACATCACACCAGATGCAACATAGTAGATAGTCACAAGTCTTAAATGGAGAAATATAGCAAACAGGCTAAGAATGAGTTATCATGCCCCAAGTCATTAAAATATGGCTTTATGGGACCCCTATATCGGAACAGGGGTACAAACATCATATATTACTGATACAGTTATCTGTAAAAGGATTGAAACGAACCTTAATAGTCTAAGCTTGGTTGTAGAGTCCTCGTGTAAAAGGGGTCTAGAAGAAAAGGAAACATGATGGCAACAAGGCGAACCATGATGCGGTAAGTACCTTATGGGACTATTTCATCGGAGCTTTGAAGTAATAAATAACTGTATAAACGATGACAATGTAAAAGCGCAATGTTATGTTATTGTAATGTTTTAAAAAGAGCCTAAGAGTAAATTGATAACCTTGGAGGTGCACCGCCATATTAGTACAATCGTAAAGAAACGTAGATGCTTGATAATCTAAGTTTGCAGTCGCCAAAGTAAAACTTAATTAACAACATTGTACAATTGCTCAGGTAATACGCTAACGTAATGACTAATGGCCACATCTGAGATGAATATATGGTAGCATAAATATTGGGAATTTTGGAGGGGCATAATCGAAAGGAGCGCCCAAGTTTTCCTGAGGACGTCCTCGCAGGATGTCCCGGCGAAGGGGTGGGGAAACCCGTATTATCGAAATAAGATGGGCGTCCATCTTTCGTTTCGATAATACGGTCGGGACGCCCAAATCTTGACATTAAGGTCGTCCCTAGAGATGGTCGTCCTTAGACTTGGTCATTTCTGATTTTGGGCGATAATGGAAACTAAGGACGCCCATCTCAGAAATGACCAAATGCAAGCCCTTTGGTCATGGGAGGAGCCAGCATTTGTAGTGCACTGGTCCCCCTGACATGCCAGGACACCAACCGGGCACCCTAGGGGGCACTGCAGTGGACTTCAGAAAAGCTCCCAGGTACATAGCTCCCTTACCTTATGTGCTGAGCCCCCCCCCCCCAAACCCCACTACCAACAACTGTACACCACTACCATAGCCCTTATGGGTGAAGGGGGCACCTAGATGTGGGTACAGTGGATTTGTGGTGGGAGCTAAAGGCTGCTATAAATATGGCAACTGATCTTTTTGTGAGGAAAGTAAACAAAAACAAGAGAAGCAGGAAGCCTTTATGGTTCTCCAAACAAGTAGCTGAAAAAATAAGAGCAAAAGAGGCTTTGTTCAAGAAATACAAAAGAACGCAACGAGAGGATCACGGAAAAGATTATCGGATTAAACTGAAAGAAGCGAAGAGGGAAATATGGCTAGTGAAAGTGCGAGCGGAAGAAAAAATGGCTAAAGATGTAAAGAGAGGTGACAAGACTTTTTTTTAGATATATTGGACAAAGGAGAAGAGATAGGAATGGAATTGCGAGACTGAAAGATAATGAGAATGGCTATTTGGAGAGTGATGAAGATAAAGCGAACGTGCTAAACAGTTATTTCTCTTTGGTGTTCACGGAGGAAAATCCTGGAGAAGGACCGCGGTTGGCTGTCGAGGGAACATCTGCGAATGGAGTAGATACTGTGCCATTTACGGAAGAAAAAGTTTATAAACAGCTGGAGAATCTGAAGGTGAACAAAGCTATGGGGCCAGATGGGATACATCCCAGGATACTGAATGAGCTCAGAGAGGTCCTGGTGGGACCTCTTAAAGATTTATTTAATAGATCTTTAGAGATGGGAGAGGTTCCATGAGATTGGAGATGAGCGGATGTGGTCCCTCTTCACAAAAGTGGAGACAGGGAAGAAGTGGGAAACTACAGACCGGTAAGTCTCACGTCGGTGGTAGGAAAAATAAAGGAGTCGCTGCTGAAAGAAAGATTAGTTAACTTTCTAGAAACCGACGGATTACAGGACCCGAGGCAACATGGCTTTACCAAAGGAAAATCCTGCCAAAGGAATTTTATTGTGGAAAACAAACCAGCAGATCAGTATAATATCCAAAAAGACTTTATTGAGGATACCGTGTATGAAACAAATGCCCGACACAGGCCATGTTTCGCCCAACAATAGGGCTGCGTCAGGGGCTAGTCTGTATCTTTCTTAAATAAGATCGGTGTCAAATTGTATGTCAAAACAAGGATATAAAGAACCTTCTTCATAAAAAAACCAGCCAGGCTATTCATTGTCTATCTGGTGTCATCCAGGATATTCTATTTTATGCTGCTCATGCTGGTTTTTTATGAAGAAGATTCCTTATATTCTTGTTTTGACATACAATTTGATACCGATCTTATTTAAGAAAGATACAGACTAGCCCCTGACGCAGCCCTATTGTTGGGCGAAACACGGCCTGTGTCGGGCATTTGCTTCATACACGGTATCCTCAATAAAGTCTTTTTGGATATTATACTGATCTGCTGGTTTGTTTTCCACGTTGGATTTTGCAGATCGTTTGCCTTGTTGCTTTCTGAAACGAATTTTATTGACTTTTTTGACTGGGTGACCAAAGAACTGGACGAGGGACGTGCGCTAGATTTAATCTACCTGGACTTCAGTAAAGCCTTTGATATGGTCCCCCACAGAAGACTCGTGAATAAGCTGAAAGGATTGAACTTAGGACCGAAAGTGGTGAACTGGATAAGAAACTGGTTGACCGACAGGTGGCAGAGGGTGGTGGTAAATGGAATCCGCTCAGAGGAAAGGAAGGTGAGCAGTGGAGTTCCTCAGGAGTCGGTGCTGGGGCCTATTCTGTTTAATATATTTGTGGGAGATATTGCTGAAGGGTTGGAAGGAAAGGTGTGCTTTTTTTGCGGATGACACGAAAATAGCCAGTAGAGTGGATACCCTGGAGGAAGTAGAAACGATGAGAAGGGATCTCCAAAAGTTAGAAGAATGGTCAAGGGTCTGGCAGTTAAAATTTAATATTAAGCCTACTGGGGTATAGATTAACCGGTCGATTTCTCTCCAGATAAATCTACAAAGTATCAGAAATCCAAACCATGATACAAAAAGTTTTTTTTGAGTATTTTTAAATATGCAAATAGTGCTCAGTAACTGGGCTGTCACTCGAACTGACTGGCAGTTTTTATGGTGTCAAGCCCATCCAGCCATCATTGCACCATCCGCCTCCTATCCTATGTATTACATTCAGCTAGAGCTAATAATTAACCATAGTCCCCACAGTACTTGTAACGTATGGGTATAATAACTTAGTCACTTATCTTATTGAAGCGATGGCTGTAGGCGTCACAGCGTTCGGTGGTAGCCAACACAAACCGTGAATGAAAACGTAAAGTGAAAAAAGTGATAAAAACAAGATTTCCCTTGTTAAAGCTTCAGTTCCATGTCAATGCTGCTGTTCCTCGCTCCCAACACGCTGGCATGTTTCGCTATTCTACTACTACTACTACTACTTGACATTTCTAAAGCGCTACTAGGGTTACGCAGCGCTGTACAATTTAACATAGAAGGACAGTCCCTGCTCAAAGGAGCTTACAATCTAAAGGACAAATGTACAGTCAGTCAAATAGGGGCAGTCTAGATTTTCTGAAAGGTATAAAGGTTAGGTGCAGGGGAGCCAGTGTTAGTGGTTTCTAAACACAACAAAACCAAAGCTCGTAATGGACCTATAATAACTCTTCCTCTCTACGATTCCCTAATGTGTCTGTACACACAAACCTTATTCTACCACAACATTACTGTATTTGTTCATACCGTAATTGGCGAACGCCTTTACGGTACTATGTAAGCCACATTGAGCCTGCAAATAGGTGGGAAAATGTGGGATACAAATGCAACAAATAAATACATTTTGTGGACATTCCAAAGTTTACCCATGTTGTTATAGTGGGAGCTGAAACTAGCTGGCAACCCCTGCCTCTTAGGGCCTGCCATTGAAACTGCCATTCTTGTGGCAGCCCCATGAGTTATTCATGGCTCACTGCTTTTGGGCAACAGGGACATGCGGCTGGTGATAGTCCTAGGGATTCACAGTGCCCTGCATGTGTGCAGTGTGTTTAATTAGATGAGAGATGTATATGTGTGAAAGGGCTGGCAATGGCATGCATGCAGAAAGTGGGTGGCATGCCATTGTGAGTTTGTTTTTCTTGTGGAGGCGTGGCCTAGTGGTTAGAGCACCAGTCTTGTAATCCGGAGGTGGCCAGTTCAAATCCCACTGCTGCTCCTTGTGATCTTGGGCAAGTCACTTAACCCTCCATTGCCTCAGGTCCAAACTTAGATTGTGAGCCTTCCTGGGACAGAGAAATATCCAGAATACCTGAATGTAACTCACCTTGAGCTGCTACTGAAAAAGGTGTGAGCAAAATCTAAATAAATAAATATATGGAATGTTGGTACTATTGAAGATTCTACATGGAATGTTGCCACTTTTTGAGATTCTGGAATGTTGCTACTATTTGAGATTCTAGATGGAATATTGCTAGTGGAGGAGTGGCCTAGTGGCTAGAGCACCAGTCTTGTAATCCAGAGGTGGCCAGTTTAAATCCGGAGGTGGCCAGTTTAAATCCCACTGCTGCTCCTTGTGATCATGGGCAAGTCACTTAACCCTCCACTGCGTCAGGTCCAAACTTAGATTGTGAGCCTTCCTGGGACAGAGAAATATCCAGAGTACCTGAATGTAACTCACCTTGAGCTGCTACTGAAAAAGGTGTGAGCAAAATCTAAATAAATAAATATATGGAATGTTGGTACTATTGAAGATTCTACATGGAATGTTGCCACTTTTTGAGATTCTGGAATGTTGCTACTATTTGAGATTCTAGATGGAATATTGCTAGTGGAGGAGTGACCTAGTGGCTAGAGCACCAGTCTTGTAATCCAGAGATGGCCAGTTTAAATCCGGAGGTGGCCAGTTTAAATCCCACTGCTGCTCCTTGTGATCATGGGCAAGTCACTTAACCCTCCATTGCCTCAGGTCCAAACTTAGATTGTGAGCCTTCCTGGGACAGAGAAATATCCAGAGTACCTGAATGTAACTCACCTTGAGCTACTACTGAAAAAGGTGTGAGCAAAATCTAAATAAATGATAAATAAATTCTATTAACAAGAGCTAGTGAATTGCAACAGATGAAGAGAGAAAGAAGGTGTAAATTGTGAATGAAAGGATGAGGGCTCAGCTGGCATAGCAGAGGTTGTTGCATGGTATAAATATGGGTGGGAGGCTAGGCCAAATATGTCTTTCAATCCCAGTGACAAGACCCTAGGAAGGGAATGCTGCAGTGCCCCAGTATAAGTAACTATTGCCCGTAAAATATCAGTCATCCCTTTTCCGTTTCTAATATTCTGTTCAGAATATTATATGTCATTTGTCTGCTGAAGTGGAATCCGCTATATACCTTTTTGGAAAATGAGTCCAGCAAGTACTTGTGCTGAGCAGGGATTTCGGAGGCATATCCAGTGACACAGAACCTTTATTGCTAAAGAGTCCGGTTCCACCTTTTCAATTATAGAAAACCCAGAGCCTGACCAGTGAAACCAGATACCCTCTTTAACCCATAATTTCAAAAAGGAAGCAACCATTTGTAATTGACATTTGAATATAAAGGGACGTTTTTGTGAATATACACCTCAAAGAAACGGAAAGCATCTTATAAAGTAATCAACTAACACGAGGAGTTAGCAGAAAGTCCACAAAGGAATCATCAGGCCCGCCTAGGCCTTTATTTTATGCATTTCAGGCTCATTATTTGGAGGCCTGCTTCAGGGATTTCTTATCTCTTCTTGCAGGCTGGCTATAGCTATTCTCCATTGTGTCTCCCATCTGTCACTCTCTACACTATGCTTACATACCTGCCATTCATTTCCAAGTGCCATACATCATCACTTGATTCACTGACTACTTGGAATACTGACCAATGCTGTCCCTAAAGAATACACTAGGATTTTATTTAACCCTCTGCTCATCCGCCAGCTTCCTTCAATATTACGGACTTCAGTTATGAAAGGTTTAATTCAAACCCTTTCACTGGACTGCTCCTATCCCCAGTCCAGTCAGCTGAGCTGAAGTAAATTTGAGCGGATTACAGCCCCCACCAGAGAACAAAATTGGATTGCAATACAAGCCTACTTGAAACTGGTTCAGGAAAAAATGCAAAAGATTAATATTCTAGATATGACCCAGATGCACAAAGGTCCCTGTAAAGAAATACAAAGTGATTCCCACAGCAGATCACTTGCAAATGAGCAGCTTGCTGCTTTTGTGAACATTTCATTTGCATGCAATAGGGGGGACGCCAGTTGGCCAGCTGAGCATGAGCAGAACAGTCTATCGCTAAGCGTGGCTACTCTGAGCATGCTCAGAGTGGTGCTTGTATACAACTTTCAAACACGCAAAGAAGCTTCACGCATGAAAGCCGGCGTAGCTCTTTTTTTTTTTTCAAAACTGCCGCAGTCAGCGATTGGAATCAGGTCGCTCTGCAGATTTGACTGGTAGGGAAAATTATACTGCTAGTAGGTAAGCAGGCATGTTTCCCCGTGCACAAAAGGACATACATGGATAGATGGATGGAGGGCAGCAGAGATTTATAACCTCTATCCCCTTCCTGTGCCAATCTATGCTCCTAATTCCAGAAGCCTGCACTATGGGTGTGTGGGTGCCTTCCAATCTCCTGCCTGCAGAAGTTGTGGGGGAGGGGGGCTGAATACTGGAGCAGCTTTTAGCTAATGCTGAATGTGTGATGCTGGCCCTTTAAAGCAGGAGCTTGCACTCTTCCCCTGTCCTGTCCACAGCAGAGCCTGCAGCCTGGGACTGTTTTTTGAAAGGGTGTTTCTTTTTCTTGACTGGTAAAGGACGGGTGCCAGCAGGGCTGCTCTGGCATGTCTTGTTTCTCCCCGCAGGTCCTTCTCCTCTTGTAGGAGTGGCAGAGGACCCTGGAGCGGCTGTGGCGTACGTGCTGGAATGAAGAACTGTCAGGACCGACAGCTCCAGACCTCCTGTTAAGTTTTATTTATTATTTATTTACTGCATTTGTATCCCACATTTTCCCACCTCTTTGCAGGCTCAATGTGGCTTACAATACATCATGAATGGTGGAAATATATAAGAAAATATACATTTAGTATTACAGTATTTTCCACAGTAAAGGTAGGGGCTGCTTCTGTGCATTGCGCGGAAAATAGCTGTGCATCGCTTTGCATGTACATTTGCATAGTAATTAGCTTATTATAATACCTCTGCATATGATTTTTGTTAGCTGCTACCGTGACAGGAAAAGAGCTTGCAGAACCCTTTTCTGCATATCTCCCTAAACTCCATGCTTGCTAAACGGGCTGGGACCAGCGTAAAAACCATGTTGCTGGCTCATTAAGTTTTGTTTCTAAATGTAAACCCAGCAGGTATTCTAGTTGTGACGCAACCAACTAACTTTCTCTTCGCTCAAGTATCTGGTAACTAAGGCACAGATGGCTCAACTTTCTATTTAAAATCAGGGCATGGATGCTTGCTTGGATCCAAGATGGCCGACTGAATCGGTTGTGAGATTCCTCGCTCTGTCTCAATTCCGCAATGCCGAAGCGTCGAGGGAAAGCGGCGGCCACAACTCCCCCGGACCGGCGTACCTCAACGATAAGTGGTCCTATTGATACCTTTTTTATGGGGATTCCAGGTTCCTGAAGGGTCGGTGAGCGGCGGATTGGCGGCGCCCGGGGTAGCTGGAGAGCCCGAGACGCTGCCCCTGCTAGATGTAACACTCAGCCCCGACCAGCGAACTCCGCCCCCGCAGCCCCTGAGCGCTCCCCCTCCATTGATGGCGTCTTCCCCGCAGCTTCTGGAAAGTGCTACGAGGGATTTGACGGGAGCTGGAATTTCGACCCTGGAGAGTGGAAGAATACAAGGTGGGATTCCCCCTTTGCCCGCTCAGGAGTCTTCATCTCAGCTTGTGGGAGGAACAAAGGCAACTGTGAACTCGGGAGCAGAAGGAATTCAATCTAACGATACACGAGTTCAAGGTACTTTGAATTTTCTTGAAGAGAAACCTACTGATATTACCTTAGAAAGCCTTTGGGCTTTAATTGCAAATTTGGGGAAGGTATTATGTCCACAAATACAGCACATTGAAACTCGGCTTAAACAATTAGAAGCTACTGTTGTGGCCTGCAGAGTAAATTATCAGTAAGACACAATATAAAAGTTATGACTCTACTTTTTAACATTTTATTTAGCAGTTTCTTCCCACTTCTTTTTACTTTCAGCTCATTTGGAAGCAGGGGGTTCACAACTACCTGGTGATTTGTCCCCTATTTTGAGCCCCTTCCCTGCTCCACCATACCTAGTCTGGTCATTACAAGACAGTTTGGGGCTTGAGGGCATGCAACAAAGTTCCTCCTTGGACCTTGCAATCTTAGCCTGGTCACTAGGTGTCATCCTTACACAAGAACCACTATTACCTTTTCTCATCTTCTTACCAACATCACGGAAGTTGCGCATAGAGGTGATTATTTTAGGAGCTGTATTCTTAATTTGAGCATACAGATACTGGTGCAGCATTTTACACATGGGAATTGCAAATATGTGCCTATGAGAAGGGGTGTGGCTTGTGTGTATTTTGGGTTGGACAAAGGTGGGACAAACAAAAGACATCTGTACTCCCTATTTCAGAAGGGAGATGAATGTCTATGACCCCTCCCCCCAAGATCAACACTGAGATTTACACCTGCTCCTGGGAACGTCTAGGTTTTATCAAGGTGTTCGTTTTGCACAATGCTGTACAGGAGGGATTACAGAAGGGAGTTTCCCAGTGCTTTTCTCCCCCCTTCCCCAAATTCATAGTACCAAATGATTATGGGCTCTTTAACTAATTGGGAAAACAGACATGTAGGTTTCTGAAACGGAAGATAATCGTGTCTAGACAGTGTGTGTTTTGAAATACTAATCAAACAAAATCGGCAACTTAGAAAAATGTTTCACAATCTCAAGATCTACAATACTCTTGAATGAAGACAAGCTTGTATATGAAAATAAAAATAAACGAATAAAGAAAATATATATTTTATGGGGCTCAGATGAATATACTCTTCCAATCTGAAGACACCCAGGGTCGTCACTGGTTCTTATAATTCTTTTTTTATTTTTTTAAATTTGATGGTATCTCTGATTTGTCAACGTTCATATTAAAGACAATCTTCAACATATAAATAACAGTATGTAACTTAGGGCCCTGTATACTAAGGAACGCTGATGGTTTTAGCGCATACTAAAAATTAGCGCGTGCCAACTTCAAAATAACGGCTGGGTGCCTGGGCTACTTGGGGGTAGTGTCGATTTGGCGTGTGCTACTCATGCATTAGGTCTACCACTGCTTAGTAAAAGGGCCCCATGATCAACTAAATTCCATTTAGGGCTCTAAGCGGATGGCATTGAAAGAAGTCCTACGTATAAGGAGAATTACATTCTATAACGGAATCCAGGCACCCAGATATTGTCACACAATAGACTCTCACCATGCAACATTGTGGCATTTAAGAGGAGACGCTTATTTAGTTATGTATTCTTATATCCCTCAATTATCCCAAAACAGGATTTGGTTCAATATGGCTTACGATTTTCGGTTATTAGATGGTACATTCTGTTGTATTTTGCATTACATTACAATCATTGTATTATCCTCTTTACATTACATTCAGTGTCGGACATTTGTATCATATGTGGTTAACCATAGCATTTCTTGAAGAGGTAGGGTTTTTCAGGCCTTTCCTAGTATTCGGTACTCGGTGATGCTTCTTATCGTCTTGGGAATCGAGTTCCGCCATTTGGATCCCAGGTAGCGGAATCCAGCCATGTAGATGGCTTTGTCGGTTATGTTTCTACAGTTGGGCAGATGGAGTAATAAATAACCTCTGGTCTCTGGACTTACAGAATTTCCACAACAATATTACTAAAAATCATTGACTGGTCCTGGTGAGCATTAGTCACTCAGATAGCAGCAGCTGTATCCGGATAACTAACTTTAACATAAGCTTAATAAATAGAAATAAATCAAAGAAAAGGCATAGAAGGTAATAACTTTTTATTTAAATAACTTGATATGTCTTTTGACTACGTTGTGGGAGTTAAAACCCTGTTCCTGAAATATTCCTATCTTCAAACTGCTACATGGAATGGAGGAGTGGCTTAGTGGTTAGAACGCTAGTCTTGCAATCCAGAGGTGATTGCTTCAACTCCCACTGCTGCTCCTTGTGATCTTGGGCAAGTAACTTAACCCTCCATTGCCTACTGGGACAGAGAAATATCCAGAGTACCTGAGGGCCAGATGCACTAAACTTAACAAGCCATTAACAAGCAAGTAGTAAACCCTGGCATGCACTAAATACTTTTTTCTGAGGACAGTAGCAGCTAATGGAATGCAGATGAGCAAATTGTGTAGAAACCCCTATTGTGATGAGATGCACTAACCTTTTCCGATTGCCTTAACGCTGAAAAACGGTGGAAAATCTAACAAGAGGTCTGTACCTCTCATTGGGGCTGCGCGGGATTGGAAAACTTCATAAAATGTAAAAACAAAATCAGGGGGGTGGGGCAAAACCAGCCAAGTGCTTGTCATGGACGGCCATTATGGGAGTGTTCCACCCAAAAAACAGTCCAAGTGCTTGTCAGGAGCATCCTTTATGGACGTTCTTCAATATATCTCTCTATATAAAAGGCAACACCAACGTTCTATGAAGCCTCCAGCCGGAAGTGTGAAGGGGGCGAGATATCCGGTTTCCCTATGAGTGTCTGCCCCGCCCTCTCTGTAACACAGTCAGTGAAGGAAAACAGCAGAGCACGAAATCAAATCGCTGGCTCTGTAACAGTGAAGGACTCAGAGGGGGGAGGGGAGAGAGGCCAGAGGGCAGGGACACACACACTCCCACATGCACACAGAAGAAAACATTGCTAGCCCCCGTTTCATTTGCATCAGAAACGGGGCTTTTTTTACTAGTATATATATATATAAAGAAATCAAACAGGCTCCGATGCTGTAGGCTCTCTTTTGGACCCTGGAATAATAAAAACATCTTTTTTGGCCGTGCTTCACTCAGCTGACAGACCTGGAAGTAAGGGAGGGACATCCAAGTAAGTAGAGTTGTGGCCGATGCTCTTGTAATCCAGAGGTGGTGGGTTCAAATCCCACTAATAATTTTGTTTAAAAAAATGGGCAAGCACTTGGATGTTTTTCCACTTTTTTAAGTTGTATGAAGTCTTTATTGAACATTTATCAAAACAGCATAACAAAATACAGCACTCCAGAAGTAAGTAATAGCATAACTGATCAGCTCCAGGTCTTTCTCAGCCAATCCCAGCGCGTTTAGCTGTTACCAGTATCAGCTAAACGTGCTGTGATTGGCTGAGAGAGACCTGGAGGGAGGGACATCCAAAAAGTTTTGATTTGTGTCCTCTCACGTCCCGATTTTCTGGGCTGGAAGGCTCCTCCATATCATCAGGTTAGTTTTTATTCTCTTGCCTCTGAACTGTACATTAGCTTGTAGCCTGTAAAAAGAACGTCTTTTAGAGGAAGGTTTTTTTTATAGTTAAGGACATCCATAAAGGACGTCCTTGGCATGCGCAGAGCAGCCAGCATAACGCTTGGCTGCTCTGCGCATGCTCGACCGGCCGACTGGCCGAGTGTTTACCGATAGAATAGAGAATGCAAGTGAGCTACAACGAGCAGCTCATTTGCATTCCCTTTCTGTAATGAATGCCTGTTCCTTACCGATTCGGTAAGGGAAGGGCTCTAACGATTTTTTAGTGCATCTTCCCCTGAATGTAACTCACCTTGAGCTACTACTGAAAAAGGTGTGAGCAAAATATAAATAAATAAAACTGAGCATGCATGGCTCTCTTATTGTACTGCAGCTAATAAGGATGGAGAGCTGTTAAGGCCAGATTTGCCACCGTTCTCTCTGTTGTTCTATACAAGCACTAACCAATTTGCCCCCTTCCTTCCCGCTGCCCCAGTTACGTGTTGTTTAGCAGGTAGTCCCAAGTTCTGAGACCAGGCTACAAACAGAAAAGTCTTGTCGGTGTATTAGGTAACAATTTCATCTCTTCGCATTGTTTCACATCTGAGGCCTGATTTGATGGTTCTTGGGAAATAAAAAAATGAACAATTTTATTTGCCCTTGACATCGGGTCTGTGATATTGGAAACTTCTTCTTGGAAGTAAAAGTGCTTTTCCTTCTTGCTTTCCTCCTCTATTCCATCTCTTTATGGCTCTTTTGAGTTGTGCATTTTGAGGCACCCGAGAAGGAAATTAAAATAGAATGCTACCTATGAAATGGTGCTATAAATCATTTTCTCCTCAGTGTAAGGATTAGATTTGGCGATGCTTTCCAGTATGTATTGCAGTGTCTTCTATAAAAACTGTTGTGTGAAACGTTTCAAAAGAGCACATGGCAAGGAGCCCAGGCAGGTAAGTTAGGATAACTATTTTGCTTGGGAGCCTTGAATGCTTCAGCCTGCATCCAAAAAGTGATTTATTTTCACATTTCATTAACCCAATCACGTAAACTTTCTCAACAACAACAGGAGAAGCCGTGTGTCAAAAAAGATACTGCGGAATTAGAAAAGGTTCAAAGAAGAGCGACCAAACTGATAAAGGGGATGAAACTCCTCTCATATGTTACCAAATCCTCCGGCAAAGAGTTCCAGAGTCTAACTAGTCGTTTAGTGAAAAAAATATTGCCTCCTATTTGTTTTAAAAGTATTTACATGTAACTTCCTCGAGTGTCCCCTAGTCTTTGTACTTTTGGAATGAGTAAAAAATTGATTTACTTCTATTCATTCTACACCACTTAGGATTTTGTAGACCTCAGTTATATCCCCCCTCATCCGTCTCTTTTCCAAGCTGAAGAGCCCTAACCTCTTGAGCCGTTCCTCATACGAGAGGAGTTCCATCCCCTTTATCATTTTGGTTGCTCTTCTTTAAACCTTTTCTAATTCCACGATATTTATTTATTTATTTATTATTTTTTTACATTTGTATCCCACATTTTCCCATCTATTTGTAGTCTCAATGTGGCTTACATAGTATCGGGAGAGGCCTTTGCAGGCTCCGGTTTGAACAAATACAGGGTGATGTTGTGGTAAGACCAAGTTCATGTGGCTACATTAGGGAATCGGAGAACGGAAGAGTTGTGTTATGTCCATGACGTGCTTTAGTTTGGTTGTGTTGCAGAGATTAGGCGTTTACGTTGGATCGGTTGTTAAAAAGCTCCGGACTGGGCAACGTGGGATAGCTTTACCCAATAAGGCCTGCTTGGATTTGCCACTGTTGGAAACGGGATGCTGGGCTTGATGGACCTATAGTGCATCCCAGTATGGCAGTACTTATATACTTTTTTTTTTCAAGGTGATATTCACTTTTTTTTCCATCCTTCCCACGCTGTTTAGTTTCACATTTTTCTATCCTCTACAAACAGGCATGCTTTCTTTGCAAGTCCTTCCACAATGTCTCCAACAAATACGTTGCAGAGTGTTGGCTTTCAAGGGATTTTCAAAGAAACAGCTTAAAGAACTTAGAAAATAAGTAACTTCAAAGTACCATTTTCGTTCACATTCCTGTTTTTCTGTTTTGAAATATTGTAGAGCACAGAGAGGGTACATTTCGTGTTAAGTGGTGCTGTCTGAAATGGTAGTGGTCACCAGAGTCTGTACTGGAGATGAACTCTATGTGAAGCATAGGAGTTTTAATATCTAGGTGTCAGAGTTTAATATCTAGTCCTGACTCTTGGCTTATAGTCATAAGCACCGTAATTCCAAGTTTGCAATAAAACTTTTTTTTCTTTTAAAACAAAATGATTTTTTGTAGCTTGCTACAGTTTAATTACAGAGTTACAGTCCTTTGGGTCGAATCCTTCCAACCGCGTTTTGCTCAGAGCATTACAGAGAAATAATAGAACAATACAGGTAATATTTGATCTGAAATATGGATGAGAGTGGAAAACCCTTGGAGCTTTGCGTTCGCAGTAAGGAAACACAAGTCAAAAGCCCCTGTTCCCAAGATGTAATTTCGGGATTGGAATTAAAACCTTTAAACTTCAACATGTTGCCAAGAGACTTCCTCTGAAATTTTCAAAAATGCATTTTGATTTTTAAATGTAAAACCTATGTGCATTTACTGTGATAATATAGAAAAAAAAATCTTGATATGGTAGATCAATAATTCGGAAAACGTTTCTGAGATAAATATCAAAGAGATAAAATATCGTGAGAGATCTATTTCTCTGTAAACCTGGTTTTGGCGTCCTATGGAAGAGAAGTAAAGTTAATAAAAATCTCTCCATATTTTGGGTTAAAAAATCTTATCTATAGACTATTGGCCTACCTACCTTGTAAGGTATGTGGCCGACATGATAACCGTCTCGTATAGATCTTCATTTCAGTAAGTATTAAACACAGTTACAGGATTTGTTTTTAATAGGGATGTGCACAGGGCAAAGAGTTTCAGTTCACTTTTGATTTATTTGGGTTTGTTCCCTGATTTTCGGACGCTTGCATAATTCATTACATACATTCATTTCAAGGCCGGCACACACACAAAAGGAGAGGCAGGTGCTATCAGCATCAAAAACAAAAGAGAAAGTCACCAAGAATTCAGAGAAGCAGAGGCAACTTAAAGTTTATTCAACTTGAGATTGTGCTCTGCAACAGGGATCATATAACCAGGGCTGCCGAAAGGGGGGAGGGGCAGGGGGGTGCAAAATGGTAAATCTGGAGAAGTCTTGGCTTGGAGGCTCTCCCTTGCTGATGGAATGGTCGGGAGCAGGAGATATAAACCAAAGATATGGCTTCAAGGGGAATTCTATATTTTCTTTAGCCAGAAAAGCATTCTGATGCCACCAGAGCCTCTCGCTGGTACACCTTTTGTTCTAGAAGTTTCCTGCATCTTCCTTCTCTCTCTCTCTCTGGAAAGTATTAGAAGTGGGAAAGTTCACATTGATTCAGTGGCGTAGCCACAGGTGGGCCAGGGCCCACCCACTTAGGGTTCAGGCCCACCCAACAGTAGCACATATTTAGTGGTAACTGGTGAGGATCCCCAGCTCCACCAGCTGAAGACCGTAATGAAAACGCTACTCTCCATGATACTGGCACCTGCGCATGCTCAGTCTTCAGCGCGTGCCTGCTGCAGACTGCCAAGGTGGAAAGAAGTGTTTTCTCGCCAGTTGAGATATTTTTTTTTGGTGGTGGTGCGGGGGGGGGGGGGGGGGGGGGGGTGACACTTGGTGCCCACTCACTTCTTGCCTAGGCCCATCCAAAATCTGTTGTCTGGCTATGCCCCTGCATTGATTGTACCAGTCTGCCTAACTACAAATGAGGTCAGCCAGAGGGTTTTATTCTATTGGTGGATTAAAATAGAAACACTGAGGAGGATTTAGGCAACACTTTTACTGCTGAATTCCTCAGGTCGCTACAGGATCATTTATGCCACTGTACATTTCTGCAGATTACAATTTACACTTGACAACATCAAATTAGTCTATTTATTAGACACAAGATATGTCAAAATGTTTGTTCCATTTACATTTTTAAATCATATTACCTGTCATTTTTATGATTATTTTCATGTATATCTTGCTGTGTATTTTACTGTATGTTTATCAATATGGCTTTTGTTAGACACTCAATTATAACCTTTTAAAATGTTATTTTATTTACATGTTGTGAAGATAACGAGACTATTGTGATGATGAAGCTCCCACCTCAGGATCCCAGATCCCTCTTTCGCTCAGGGTGAGCTGGTTCTCAATATGTAGATTTTATGCAAATTAATCTACTACCCTTTTCTGCTCAGGGTGACCTGCTTCTCAAAAGGCAAACATAGTCAGGTCTCACCAATCAGGCTATTTTCATACACATCTTTATTCCAGCCTCTGGGGCACACTTCTTGTGTTGCAGGAATTGAGATAGGAATTTGTGATACTTCAGGAGTCAGACAGCACACACCAGAATAGGAAAGTAATCTTCTTTATTTGCCAGCAAACAAAGCAGGACATCAGCATTAAGTCTCTTCTTCTCTTTGTGTCTTTCTCTCAGCTCTCTGTGTCTTTGTCTCAGCTGCTTCTCTTCTTATGCTGTCTTCTCCTTCTTCTGTCTGTTCCTTCTGTCCTTCTCTTTCTTCTGAGCTCCTTCTGACGTAAACTGCTTCTGCTCCTACTTAAATACTGTTCTATCCAGCCTAGCCTAGCCCAGCCCCCTTACTCTCCAATTGGTTAAGGAATAGATTGGTCACTTTGCCTCAACCAATCATTACTTTTGAAATATCAGTTACATAGGTTTGGTATTCCTCAAACTGACCTCTAACCTGGGGCCCCTTAAGCCAGACATTTGGTCTCCAGAACTCTTATATTTTCCTTATGATTAATGTCTCATCTATAGCTTAAACTGGGTTCCCTTAGAGACCAAGAGGCCCTAGTGAGATTGGTTATTCTCATATTCCTAGTCTGGTTCATACTAACTGCTAACTAAACTCTGGCATTCATTAAAGGGGTCAAAAGCCAATCTTACTTAATGGCATACGGCTATGGTCTGTTATTACTTTCAGGAGGCCAGTCCTACACTTAGCTATAATTAATCAAGACTTTTCCTGACCTTTTTCACCTATCAGCTTATACATTGAACCAGCCAGAACTATGGCTAAGTCAAACCACATGTTGGCCTCTTCACTACAGTCTTTGCTTAGAAACATCAGACAAAGAATTGATACAGAATTTAAAAAGGTTTCCTACCTATTAACTACACAGAATACACAGAATCAGTATTTCTTATAAGACATATTCTAAATATCAGGAATATCTACATATTAAGCACTTCTAAATAGTATTTCAGCCTATTCTTAAACTACAATATGTCTAACAGTATACAAATGTTGAGCTAGCTTTCATCATTCACCAGGGTGAAAGAAATTCCTGTCTCTGACCTTTCTAACCCAGCCCGGCAAACGTAAATAACCTAAACCAGATGACATTCCTTCACTACTTGCTTGCAAGGTAAAAAGCTAGAATTCAAACACCACTTTTAATATCATTTCTCAGAGTTAACACTTTCTTTGCCCACTGCCTCATTCCCCCCTTTGAGACTAAAATCAGCTTATGCAGAGATAAGTCTCACAACTCAAACTCTGGAGATTATAGTGATCCTAATTAGGAATAGACTTGTGAATCACCATTACCCTACTTGTTAAGGTCCGACGGCATACTGCCGAAGCACATGAGGCCAGGAAACAAAACAACAACCCTGCTAAAACTAAGACTATTAGGGAAATAAACAAGGGACGTATCCAGGAGGTCAATGACCACCACCAGGAGGTAAGGTCTAATCCTCCTCGGTAATCCTCCACATTAAGGCTGGCCAGCTGTAGGACTTTATCCATGGCATGCCTAACTACATGCGTCCTATTTATGACAATAGTACAGCACTCTGAAGAATTTAGCACTGTGCAGAGACCACCCTGAGCTGCAAAGAGATAATCAAGACCCATACGGTTATACCGAGAAACTATACTTAATTCATTAATTTGATCCTGCAATGCATTGACTACCACGTTCAGCTCATGAACTAGAACATGGAGTAGAGACTGAAGTCTCCGAGTAGCCATACCTAGTTCAGTAATACCCGCTACCGGGCCTCCAATTGGAATCCAGGCCGTGGCAGAAAGGGCTACAAGTCTCTTTTTAGTCAGAGGATAAGTAGAATTGATATACTGGAGGGCTAATTCAATCGCCTCATCCTCTGTGGCAACGGAGGAGGGTAAGGACAAAGCCTCTCGCTTAGAGCGGTGCGGGGATAGTGGCTTGAGAGGAATAACTTTAGGAAAATAATTCAAGGTTACCAATACACAAAAATCATATGTGGAGGGAAGAACCATGTGGAGGACATTATCACAGAGCCAGTAATGACCAAGGAGAGGGTGAGGAAAGTTCCCAATAAATGTTGGCTCAGGCTGGACAGGGTACTTAGGGTGCCCATAATGCGAGCCCCTATCCCAGGGGGAACGAAGACGAAATGGAGACTTTGCACACCATAGGCGCCAATCCCCAATTGTGACAGGCTGCTCATTTGTTAGTAACTCTTCATACCCCGGGGACTTATGAAAGTAGAAAATAAGCTTGGACACTATAGTCTTCTCAGTGGTACGCTTAGGAGCCAGATAATCACCTGGGTCATAATCTACAGGTATGGTAGCAGGGCACATAGGAGTACCTGGAGAAACTACCCACACAGATTCTCCTTTTTCTGGGAGAACATTAGTATAATTACAGGGAATGGGAAGAACAGTTGAGATGCTTCTTGTTAAACAAAACACTCCAGAGGCTGGATAGGGAGACGTAAAAACTGGCCTTAGAGAAGAGTCAGAGGGGGAAGTAGCATTATAAAAGGACCACCAAGTATAATCCTGGCTCCAAGGACCTGAACTCGAAAAGTAGGGAGGTATAAGAGCTGGGAGTTGCACAGGGACAGGTACAGCTGGGACATCTGTGGTATAAGGAGAAAATCGGGAACACACAATACAAGGGGAAGTAATCTTTGCCTGGCTAATTAGTTCCTGGACAGAGTGTAACCAAAGGTTGGAGCGAGTTGGGGTATTAGGAACAAGGAGGCAAGGAGTAGAAAACAACAAAAGCATCCAAACTACTAACATTTTCTTTCTTCCTAATCTAAAACAAATACAGCAAACTAATTAAGCAATAATATTTCAACAGTCTGTGCTAATCACAGATTACTCTCATATAGTGTTCTCAGTCTTTGAGTTCTTATACCAGTTGGGATAGACCCTCAACTGATAAGGATCAAGCTCTCAAATTCCAAGAAAGCCAGAATCAGGCAAGAAAGAGTCTCAGTGTGAAGCCGAAGTTCAGCCGCTCCTGCAGTATGCAGTTGACCCTTCTTTTCAGCTAGTAGATTCTTTGGTTCGGGTCAAGCGCAACTTCAATGGCTCCGCTGGATCTCTTTCTGCTCTCCACTGTCTAGGCTCCGTCTGATCCGTGCTGGGCTCAGTCTGGTCAGCAGACTTAATTCGAGACCAATGGACCCATGGAGTAATCCCTGCGACCTTCACAGCTGCAGGGGTAGAAAGCAAAACAGTAAAAGGTCCTTTCCATCGGGGCCCCAAAGGCTGGAGCCTCCAGTCTTTCACCCAAACTCTATCCCCTGGCAGGAAGGAATGTACCTGAGCCTGGAAGGGGACAGGGTTTATTTCTCTCACATAAGACTGAAGCTCAGAAATTATCTTACCCAGGAGGGCTACCTGCTCCTGCACCTGGGCAGACCCTAAAATCCCTATGTCTCCCTTAATTCCCTGTAAAATGGCTGGGGGCTTCCCATACACAATTTCAAAGGGAGAGAGGGCTGTTCCTTTAGTTGGGGTGCATCGGAGGCGAAAGAGGGCTAGTGGCAATGCCTGTGGCCATTTCAATTGGGTTTCCTGACAAATCTTTGCTAGGCTATTTTTCAAGGTTCTGTTTGCTCGCTCAACCTGCCCTGAACTCTGGGGACGGTAGGCACAATGCAATTTCCAGGTAATGCGCAATGCGCGGGACAGGGCCTGAAGTGTAGCTTCAACAAAGGCGGGACCATTATCTGAACCTATGGCAAGGGGCAGTCCATACCTGGGGATGACATCCCTAAGGAGAGCTCGAGCTACTTCTGTGGCTTTCTCAGTGACTGTAGGATATGCTTCCACCCACCCAGAGAAGGTACAGACCATAACTAAGAGATATCGGAGCCTACCGCTCCTGGGCATTTCTGTGAAGTCTATAACTAGGGACTCAAAGGGTGTTAGTCCTCTAGACTGAACTCCTGGTGGAATACGGGGTCCCTGACGAGCATTATTCTGGGCACAGAGAGTACATCGGGCAGAGGCAGTGGCAACCAGACTATCCAATCCTTCCAGCACCACTACTCGACTGAGTAGACGGGCTAGTGCTGTTTTCCCTAAGTGTGATAGGTCATGAGCTTGAGACACTACAGGCCAAGCTAGGTGGCGTGGCACCAGAACTCTGGTATCAGGGAGATGTAACCAGCCATCAGGTCTCCTTACTGCACCTTCTTCTTGAGCCCATTTCTCTTCCATTTGGGTATACATAGGCGTCCATTCTTGCAATCGGATTTGGAACAGGGGGGTCACAGTACTTGCTGGGGGTCCTCGAGCAGCTTCCTTGGCCACCCGATCAGCATGGCGATTCCCTCGGGCCACTGGAGTATCTATTCTTTGGTGTCCCCTGCAGTGAATGACAGCTACCTTCTTAGGGGCCCACACAGCCTCTAGCAGCTGAAGTATTTCGGGTCCATACTTAACAGGTTGGCCTGCAGCATTTATGAGTCCCTTTTCCTTATACAAAGCTCCATGAGCATGTAGGGTTGTAAAAGCATACTTGGAATCAGTATAAATGTTGGTTACCAGTCCTGCTGCTAGCTCCAGAGCTCGTATGAGGGCCACAAGTTCTGCTTTCTGGGCTGAAGTTCCTTGGGGCAGGGCTCTTGCTTCTATCACCTTGTCTTCTGTCACCACAGCATAGCCTGCCAGTCGCTTGGAGTTCTCCACATAACTGCTTCCATCTGTAAAATAAATTACATCTGGGTCCCTCCAAGGAACATCTTTAAGATCTGGTCGACTGGAGTACACTTCATCCATGGTTTGGATACAGTCATGATCTGGTGGTCCCTCAGATGCTGGCAAAAGAGTAGCAGGATTGAATGTAGCCACTGTTTCCAGGTGTATCCGTGGATTCTCACACAAGCTAGCTTGGTACTTAACCATACGGTTATTTGTAAACCAATGGTTGCCCTTATACTCCATGAGGGTGAGAACTGCATGGGGGACTTTAACAACCAGTTCTTGCCCCAAGGTCAACTTATCAGCTTCCTGGACCAGTAAGGCTGTTGCTGCAATGGCCCTCATGCAGGCTGGCCATCCTTTAGCCACTCCATCCAGCTGTTTAGACAGGTATGCAACAGGCCTCTGCCAGGATCCCATCATCTGGGTCAGCACACCCAGAGCAACCCCCTGTCGCTCATGGACATACAGTGAGAAAGGTTTCTCCACATCAGGAAGGCCTAACGCAGGGGCTTGGAGTAGGGCTTTCTTTATGGCAATGAAGGATTGTTGAGCTGTAGGTCCCCATTCAAATGGTTCCTTTTCACCCCCCTTTGTGGCTTGGTAAAGGGGTTTCGCCATCAATGCAAAATTTGGAATCCAAATTCTGCAAAATCCGGCTGCTCCCAGGAATTCCCTAACTTCTCTTCTGGACTTGGGTTGGGGAATTGCAGCAACTGCTTGCTTCCTACTAGCATCCAGTCTCCGACTTCCCTGGGAAATGCAAAAGCCCAGATACTTCACTTCTGACTGACAAAGTTGGGCCTTTGAGCGTGAGACCTTATAGCCTGCATCCAAGAGTAGCTCCAGCAATTCTCTGGTAGCCTCAAAACACTCTTCCTGAGTCACTGCTGCAATCAGGAGGTCATCTACATACTGGAGTAAAACTCGCCTGGAAGGCTCAGATTTAAAAGTCTTAAGGTCTTGCCCTAGGGCTGTCCCAAAAATAGTGGGGGAATTCTTGAACCCCTGTGGCAGGCGGGTCCATGTATACTGAAGCTTCCTTCCTGTTACTGGGTTTTCCCATTGAAAGGCAAAAAGCAATTGACTGGCTGGGGCCACCCGAATACAAAAGAAGGCATCTTTTAGATCTAGTGTTGTGAAATGGGTAGCTCCAGAAGGTATCAATCCTAACAGGACATATGGATTAGGCACTACAGGGTGTAATGAGATAGTGGATTTGTTAACCACTCGTAAGTCTTGGACTGGCCGGTAGTCCTCAGTCCCTGGCTTCTGAACTGGCAATAGTGGCGTATTCCATGGAGACTGGCAAGGACGAATAATTCCATGGGATAACAAACGATTCAGATGTGCTTGAATCCCTTCCAGAGCCTTTCTGGGAATTGGGTATTGGCGAAGATGGATTGGCCGGGCACTTGGAAGTAAATCTACATGTACAGGAGGAATATTTCGGGCCAACCCTGGGGGATTATCTTCTGCCCATACCCCACTGACCTGAAAGCTATCTGCCAGGGGTAGGTCAACTTGGCCCTGCGACTGATGCAGCCGCCATTCTTCTTCAAGAGGGCAGCAGAAACTCAATATACCCTTAGGGCTGGATATCGGGGGCCGAAAGGAGACTGAAGTCTGGCCATCAGAGTCAAAGGAAATTTGGGCCCTAAGCTTGGACAGCAGGTCTCGGCCTAACAAAGGGATTGGACAGTCTGGCATATACAAGAATTCATGAGTGACTATGTGTGAGCCTAATTGGCATCTACGGGTTGTCAGGAAGGGCCTCCGGTTCTGCACCCCCGTGGCTCCCACCACTCGGACAGTTTTTCCAGACACAGGCGCTAATCGCTCCGTCACAACAGAATGTTCAGCTCCTGTATCAATCATGAATGGAATTGAGCGGCTCCCTATAGTTAGCTTGACCATAGGTTCCTGGGAGCCCAGTTTGTAGGAACCCGGTCTGTCCTATTCGTCCCATTCTGCCATCTCGGCTATCCCGATGATGTCAGATTCAGGAGGCTCATATCTTCCCTCTCGAACTCGGCCTCGGCTTCCTCGATCTCCTGGTCCCCTTCTCAGTCCCTGGCGCCTCTGGGGGCATTCATCTTTCCAGTGCCCTCTTTCCTTACAATAGGCACACTGGTCCCTCTCCAATCTTGGTCTGGGATTCTCCCCCCTTGGCCGGGATTGATTGAAGGCATCTCGGGGCCTGGCTGGTGGTCCGGGATCCCACTTTGGCTTCCCATTAGCTAGAGGTCGACCTCGGTTAAGGGTGGAATTAGTAATGGCTGCCGCTAAAAGGTCGGCCTTCTTCTGCATCTTCCGGTCAGCCTCTCGGCGCACCTCCTGATCTCTATTAATGAAAACCTTGGTTGCGATCTCAATTAGCTGGGTGGTATTCATCCCTGCGAATCCCTCCTGACGCTGCAACTTCTTCCGGATATCTGGCATACTCTGGGCCACCAATGCACTATTCACCATTCTCTGGTTTTCTTGGGCTTCAGGGTCAAATGGGGTGTATGTTCTGTAGGCTTCAATTAGTCGCTCTAGAAAGGCCCCAGGGGATTCAGTTGCCCCTTGGAGAATTTCAGAGACCTTTGCTAGATTAATGGGCCTCTTTATGCCTTTCCTCATACCTTCCAGTAAGTCCCGGCAATAGCCAGACAACAGTTCATAGTGCTGCCCATCATTTGGATCCCAATCTGGAGCTGCGCGAGGAAACCGAGCTCTAACCCATCCCTCTGGGTCCTGTGTCCCCCCGGGGACACGCTCTCGCGTGATGGCCTCAGCATTTTGCAAAATCTTCCGCCTCTCCTCAGTTGTGAAGAGGGTCAGGAGAAGTTGTTGACAATCAGTCCAGGTTGGGTTATGGGTGGCCATAATGCTAGTCACTAGGTCCACCACTGCCTGAGGCTTTTCAGTATAAGAGGGGTAATGCGTCTTCCAATTCAGGAGATCGGTGGTTGTGAAGGGTACATACTGATAGGCCTGTGCCTGTATAACCTGACCCTGATTATTAGGATCCGGTCGAGTGGTAGTTACCTGGCGGAGGGGCAGAACTCTCGAGGAGGTGGGAATGGAACCTGAGGTAGAGCTAGGAGCTACCCTCCTATCATGCTCAAAGGTGATTGCAGTGGGTCTAACCCATTCAGTGGAGGTGTGTTGAACCCCTGAGGGATGGGGAGGGGTACTCATAGACTGAGAGGTGGTCACAGGTGATTCAGTCCATTGAAAGGGATGCCGGGCCCCTGATGAGTGGGTAGGGGTATTAGAAGGAGAGGCTGGGCTGTCGGGAGTTGAGGAGTCAGGGAGTGGAACCCAAAACGGGTCTTCAGAGGTTAACAGGAGAGGATGTGGCACAGAAGGGTAGAGGCCGGGTGAAAAGTCCAACCTAGGGTGTGGCAGGTTTGGCACAGGAGGGGAAGAACTATCCGGAGAAGCCTGTGCTGGAGAAGCTTGGGCTGGACGGCGTGGATCTCTGGGGGTAGCACGGAACCCCAACAATGGGCCATAAGGTGGTGGCTCAAGGTCTGAGGGGTCATCAGAGAGTATGGGTTTCTCAGACAGGGTAGGGGCGGAAGCCACCGATTGGGTGGTAGGCTTCCTAGGGCTCTTTCCCTCTTCTAGTTTAGATTTTCTAATCTTTCTTTGAACACGGCCTAACATGAATTTTACTGGGGATCCCATATAAGTTTTCAACCAGGAGGGAGGGTCAGTCACAAGGCTGTCCCAGGAATCTATATAAGGGAGTTGTTCAGAATATTCTGGTTCTCCTACAACTATGCTGTAGACCTTCCGGATTACTTCAATATCTAAGCTGCCACTAGGGGGCCACCCCACTCCCATAGATGGCCACTCAACTTCACACAAGGTTCTTAAAGTACTTGAGCTTAAAGTCTGTCCATAGTCATTAATTAAAAATCCTTTCTTGAAGTTCTTAAGCATACAATCTAGGGGGGTAGCAATTTGTCTAGATAATGTCCCACCCATAATGCTTACAGTTACAACACACAAAAAGGGAGGGAATTTTTTTGAAAGTGCAGTAAGGGGTCTGCACTCTCGAGACACTAGGTAGACAGACAGCAATCGCTTCCTTCCGTTGCTGACCAATTGAACTCGCGTTAATTGGAAATGCAGCTATAAGAAGTCCGCACTCAATAATCATTCACGCATCACACATTCCATACAGAAAATCCCACCCAACAATTTCAGATTTCTCAAATACAGATAAGCTCAAGCGTTTTCGCTTCTAGTCCCCACGACTAGAAGGTACTAGGGCCTTCGCTGAGAGTTGATCAGGCTCTCCTTCCTCAATTTTCTTTGAGGGGCTGATTTACAATTTTCTAGCTAGAATTACAATACAGAATACAGAATACATACCCGGCGAATGTTCTCCAGTCAGTTGGGTGCTGGGATTAATGCAGGATTCATCCCACCGCTGCCACCAAGAATTGTTGCAGGAATTGAGATAGGAATTTGTGATACTTCAGGAGTCAGACAGCACACACCAGAATAAGAAAGTAATCTTCTTTATTTGCCAGCAAACAAAGCAGGACATCAGCATTAAGTCTCTTCTTCTCTTTGTGTCTTTCTCTCAGCTCTCTGTGTCTTTGTCTCAGCTGCTTCTCTTCTTATGCTGTCTTCTCCTTCTTCTGTCTGTTCCTTCTGTCCTTCTCTTTCTTCTGAGCTCCTTCTGACGTAAACTGCTTCTGCTCCTACTTAAATACTGTTCTATCCAGCCTAGCCTAGCCCAGCCCCCTTACTCTCCAATTGGTTAAGGAATAGATTGGTCACTTTGCCTCAACCAATCATTACTTTTGAAATATCAGTTACATAGGTTTGGTATTCCTCAAACTGACCTCTAACCTGGGGCCCCTTAAGCCAGACATTTGGTCTCCAGAACTCTTATATTTTCCTTATGATTAATGTCTCATCTATAGCTTAAACTGGGTTCCCTTAGAGACCAAGAGGCCCTAGTGAGATTGGTTATTCTCATATTCCTAGTCTGGTTCATACTAACTGCTAACTAAACTCTGGCATTCATTAAAGGGGTCAAAAGCCAATCTTACTTAATGGCATACGGCTATGGTCTGTTATTACTTTCAGGAGGCCAGTCCTACACTTAGCTATAATTAATCAAGACTTTTCCTGACCTTTTTCACCTATCAGCTTATACATTGAACCAGCCAGAACTATGGCTAAGTCAAACCACATGTTGGCCTCTTCACTACAGTCTTTGCTTAGAAACATCAGACAAAGAATTGATACAGAATTTAAAAAGGTTTCCTACCTATTAACTACACAGAATACACAGAATCAGTATTTCTTATAAGACATATTCTAAATATCAGGAATATCTACATATTAAGCACTTCTAAATAGTATTTCAGCCTATTCTTAAACTACAATATGTCTAACAGTATACAAATGTTGAGCTAGCTTTCATCATTCACCAGGGTGAAAGAAATTCCTGTCTCTGACCTTTCTAACCCAGCCCGGCAAACGTAAATAACCTAAACCAGATGACATTCCTTCACTACTTGCTTGCAAGGTAAAAAGCTAGAATTCAAACACCACTTTTAATATCATTTCTCAGAGTTAACACTTTCTTTGCCCACTGCCTCACTTGTAGCTTAAAACACTTTCACAAGCTTAAACAGTTCTTCCAGCTTAACCATTTCATTTCTTCCTACTCAGTGCAATCTTCCATTTTAAACATTTCTTCTTGCACAGTTCAATATCCATAGATTTCTTTCCCCTGAGCCCTCTCACACAGGCATTTGGGCTCAGTACTAACTCAGTCCCTGGACACACAGTCCCTCCTTGTAGCACACAGCTCTAGACACACAGTCTTTTCATCTTGGACACACAGTCCCTCTTCACTGTTCTAGACACACAGTCTTTTCCTCTGGGACACACAGTACCTCTTCACTGTTCTAGACACCCAGTCTTTTACTCAGTCCCTGGACACACAGTCCCTCCTTGAACACATAGTTCTTATTCTTGATACTCCAGGGCCTTCTTACCCCAGCCAGCTTCCTTCTTGGGAACACACAGTTCTATCCCCAGTCCCAAAGGGCACAGCCAGTACTTCTCATGGGGATCAGGGTTGCCAGCTGGGAAAAATTTTCCCAGCCCGAAACAGCTGTAAACCCGCCCAAAAACCGCCCGTAGCCAATCCCCGTCTTCCGCGTCACCGAACCCCGCCCCCGTGTCACTAACCCCGCCCCCGCATCACCTAACCCAGCCCCCCGTGTCACTAACCCCGCCTCCCATGTCACTAACCCCGCCTCTCACGTCACGAACTCCGCCTCCCTCATCACTAGCCCCGCCCCCTACATAATCCCTGATGTCAACCCCGCCCTGAAAGGCTTCTATTGGTCCAATTTGGACCAATAGAAGCCCCGGAAAAGCTTCTATTGGACCGAATTGGACCAATAGAAGCTCCGGAAAAAACCGCCGAACTCGCACAGCGGCGACGGGAAAACCGCCCAAAAAACCGCATCCCGCGAAATTTTCCCGCCGCCGCTGGCGAAAACCCGCCCAATTGGGCGGTAAAACCGCCCACCTGGCAACACTGATGGGGATTCTACTGCTCACAGCCAATACTTCTCTCCCTCACCACTCAGGTGGGGTATTAAGTGGTTAATGGCCAAACAGGACCCAGCCCATAACCTGCTGCACCTGTTTCTATCCCCAGGACTCTCCTCGGTCCTAGCGACCTCCTGCTATACACCCCTTACTGGCTCCCTTTTTTGACTCACCCAGCCCTTCTCCCTGGACATTTTAGGGGAACAGCGCCCTCTAGGGGCCTAACCAGGGTAGGACAGCCTCTTCCTTCTCACAATGTTTATATTCTTTATCATTTCATATGTTTTTGCAAACATCACCATACCCCAACTCAGGCAGGCTCCAAAACATGACTACGTCAGTTCACTGCTCATGCTTTCTCTACTATTCAATAAGGCGCCGCTAATTTTCAAAACAGATGGACGTCTCAAAATACCTAAAAAAACATCCATCTGCTAAAAAGTCCAAATCCTGATTTTGAAAAGTCAGAATCTGGATGTTCCCTACTGCAGTTCATCCAAATAGCAAGGGGGTTTGTTGGGTAGAACTAGGGAGGGCACAAAATCAGGACATCCACCAGCTATTACCGAATGGGAAGAAACATCCCAGTTTAAAAAGAAGTACATCCTAAATTAGACACCTGGGGGATTAAGGCAAGACATCTCCTTAATCTCCAAGTAGTTGATGTCCCCCTCTCTCTCCTTTGAAAGTGAAACCAGAAAGCAAAACCAGGATCTATGCCAGCGGCAATTATTTTGGCCATTCTGAAGAAAGCAGAACATAGATCAGGGGAGTAGCCTAGTGGTTGGTATAGAGGGGCATAATCGAACGGGGATGCCCATCTATAAGGGCACCCATCTCTAGGGATGGCCCCGGAAAGCAGCGTCTCCGACCGTATTATCGAAACAAGATGGGCGGCCATCTTTCGTTTCGATAATACGGTCGGGGACGGCTAAATCTCAACATTTGGGCCGCCCTTAGAGATGGCCGACATTGGTTTTCGCCGATAATGGAAACTAAGGGCAGCCATCTGAAAACTGGCCAAATCCAAGCCATTTGGGCATGGGAGGAGCCAGCATTTGTAGTGCACTGGTCCCCCTCACATGCCAGGACACCAACCAGGCACCCTAGGGGGCACTGCAGTGGACTTCATTAATTGCTCCCAGGTGCATAGCTCCCTTCCCTTGGGTGCTGAGCCCCCCCAAATCCTCCCCAAAACCCACTCCCCGCAACTGTACACCACTACCATAGACCTTATGGGTGAAGGGGGGCACCTACATGTGGGTACAGTGTGTTTTGGAGGGCTCCCATTTACCACCACAAGTGTAACAGGTAGGGGGGGGATGGGTCTGGGTCCGCCTGCTTGAAGTGCACTGCACCCACTAAAACTGCTCCAGGGACCTGCATAGTGCTGTGATGGAGCTGGGTATGACATTTGAGGCTGGCATAGAGGCTGGCAAAAAAATGTTTTATAATTTTTTTTGTGTGGGAGGGGACTGGTGACCACTGGGGGAGTAAGGGGAGGTGATCTTTGATTCCCTCCGGTGGTCATCTGGTCAGTTCGGGCACCTATTCAAGGCTTGGTCGTGAACAAAAAGGGACCAAGTAAAGTCGGCCAAATGCTTGTCAGGGCCGCCCTTCTTTTTTCCATTATCGGCTGAGGATGGCCATCTCTTAACCACGCCCCGTCCCGCCTTCGGTACACTGCTGACACGCCCCCTTGAACTTTGGCCGTCCCGTGGCGGAAAGCAGTTGAAGCCAGCCAAAATCGGCTTTCGATTATACCAATTTGGCCGCCCTTAGGAGAAGGCCGCCTATCTCCCGATTTGTGTCAGAAGATGGCCTCCTTCGAAAATAAGCTGGATAGTGGCCTATACACCAAGGGACACAGGTTCGAATCCTATTCTAACTCTATTGGGGCCCTTTTACTAAGACGTGTAAGCGTCTACAAGTGTGCAACGCGTGCCAAAATGGTGTTACCGCCCGGCTACCACGTGGCTCTTGTGGAAATTTCATTTTTGGCGCGCGTCCGAGACGCGCATCTGAAAAATAATTTTTATTTTCGGATGCACGTATTGGGTGCACACCAAGTGGCGTTTGACGCGCATAGGTCATTACTGCCTGGTTCCCACATGAAACTTTACAGCTAGGTCAATGGCTGGCAGTAAGGTCTCAGACCCAAAATGGACGCGCGGCAATTTTCATCTTGCCGTGTGTCCATTTTCAGCAAAAATATTAAAAAGCCATTTTTTTTGCAGATGCGCTGAAAAATGATTCTGCGTGCACCCAAAACATGCGCCTACACTACTGCAGGCCATTTTTCAGTGCACCTTAGTAAAAGGACCCCTTAATTTTTTTGGGGGGGCTCCCTCTAGGGACAGAAAAATACTTACTGTACCTAAAGAAATAAGACACCTGGAAGCCAGAAGGACACCTGGAAGCCAGAAGGCTATTGAACTGGTGTATTTTCAGGTACGGTAGGTGTTTTTCAGGTCCTAGATGGTTACAGTGGGATTTGAACCTGCGTCAGGGCCGTGCCTAGGGTCTCTGGCGCCCCCCTGCAGCCTATCAGTTGGCGCCCCCCCTGCAGACTATCAGTTGGCGGCGGTGGCGCCCCCCCCCCCCCGTGAAAATGATCGCTCACCACTTGCCACACTGACAGGAATTGTCAGCAATATTCTTAGAAACAAATTGCTATACATTGCAAAATAAGATAGCAGATGTAAATTCTCAAAGTGGACATATTCCAAACACTAAAATGAAAATAAAATGATTTTTTTTCTACCTTTGTTGTCTGGTGACTTTCTTTCTCTGATCATGCTGGCCCAGTATCTGATTCTGCTGCTATCTGTCCTCTTAACTCCGTTTCCAGGGCTTCCTTTCCATTTATTTCTTTCCTTTCCTCCTTTCTTCTTCATTTCTGGTCCTCAGCTTCTGCCTATTTTCTTCATCCATGTGCAGTTTTTCTCCTCTCTTCCTTTTCCCTCATTTCATCTCCTTCATCTCTCTTCCCTCCCCACTATGTCCAGCAATTTCTCCTCTCTCCCTGAGCCCTGCCCTCCCAATCCATGCCCATCCATGCTCCTCTGTCCCCTGCCCCCTCCATTAATCCCTATCCAGCAATTCCCCTCTCTCCCTTCCATGACCCCCCCTCGCATCCATGCTCCTCTCTCTCCCATGTCCCAGCCTGGCCCGCCCTCTTCTCCCCCCCTTCGCATCCATGCCCCCCCCTTCGCATCCATGCTCTCGTTTCTCCCCTGCCCTCCCGCTCCCATTGTTCAACTGCCCACCCTCTTCTCTCCCCCCAACATCCCTTTTCTTTTTTTTTCTTTTTAAATTTACCTCCATGGCGGTTCCGGCAGCGCAGCGTCAGGGAAGGAGGCAGCACTCCCGACGTCTAGCCTTCCCTTCGCTGTGTTCCGCCTTCTTCTGACGTCATCAGAAGAAGGCGGAACACAGCGAAGGGAAGGCTAGAGACGTCGGGAGCGCCACCTCCTTCCCTGACGCTGCGCTGCCGGAACCGCCACCACGGAGGTAAATTTAAAAAGAAAAAAAAAAGAAAAGGGATGTTGCGGGAGGGCGAGCGAGGTGAGCATGGTGCGGCGGCGCCCCCCAGAGGGAAGCGCCCCCCTGCCATGCTTACCTCGCTTACCGTGTTAGCACGGCCCTGACCTGCGTCCTTTGGTTTACTGCCCATTGCATTAACTACTAGGCTACTCCTTTGCTCTGCAAAAGTATCTGTGTGACAGTTTTCTAAGGCAGATGCCAGATGGATGGGCCTGGGCCTAAGATGAGTGGGCAGAAGAACCCCTTCCCATCCCACAGGTGATTTAGTCTCTCCTTCTCTCACCTCCATGCATAGGAGCCAACTTTTCAAAATTATTGGGGGTGCTAAGCCCAATGGAAATGACCCCTCCCTGGACACATACAAGGAATTTTCTCAATATTGGGGGTGCTCAAGCACCCACAGCACCCACAGAGTCGGCTCCAATGCCTCCATGCCATATGGTCTCTCAAACATCCCCCCCTCTCCTGCATACCTTTTAAATAGCAGATTTTCACCACTGCTCATGTTGGCCCCACAGCCTTCCCACTGATGCAACTTCCTGTTTCCGCATAGGCGGGAACACGTCAGAGAGAAGGCTGTGGGGCCGGTGTGAATAGTTTGTATCAGTCGCTGCTCGCTGCAGGTGAAGATCTGCTATTTACAAGGTATGCAGGAGGGACAGTTGTTGGGAGTTCTTGGCTGGTGGACCTTGGGGATCCCTGCCAGTCACATCATAGGTGTGCTGCTACTGGGTGGGTCTGAGCCCATAGTGGCCCACTCAGGCCCACCCTTGGCTACGCCACTGCCCTGTGCCATGTTTTTTTACCATTTATAATTTGAACATTTCAGTTTATAAAATGGTTGCTCAGGATGGACGTCTCCTGCATAAGGATGTCCTTCTCATATATTTTTGAACAGAAAAGCTGGATGTCTTTCCTGTTTCAGAACAGCTGTGAAATGGATGTTTTTTTGGGACCTGATGGGCAGGAAGTCTCAATTCTGATTTGGTATACTTTACCACACAGATTCTACTGTGCAGAGTAAGAAGCGGCTCTTCATTCAAATTGTGTGTGGACAAAGTCTCGTTTCTTGTGTATCCAGCATTCAGCTGGTTTTCTTACATTAAATAACAGAGATTGAACGGCCCCTGATGCAGGCGCTGTGCACCGAAACATGGCCCATGTCGGGTCCATGATGCAAGATTGATATAAAAGATTCATGCTATGCAATTAAAGGACTTGTCCCAGGTTTGAAGGCTCCTTCTGCTTTTTTTTTTGTTTCTTGAACTTTCTTTTGCACTTTGGACCCTCTCTGTGTTGCTCAATTCTGATTTGGACATTTCTTTTGCAAATGCCCCTCTAAATTATTTTCCTGTTGCCATACTGGTGTGCTGCTTCCTTCGAGTGCAAAAAATAATCACAAAAATTGGAAAGAACTCAAAAGATCCCATGGGGTGCATAAAATCAAAAAATGAGGAGTGGGAACCGGGTCAGGCTTTTCAAAAACAGACTCAGGATGCCAAAGTGAAATTATAGATGTTTATTTAAGCTGACTCGACACGGTACCATGTTTCGGTACATATGTGCCTGCCTCAGGAGTCTTGATCCGTATACTTGACAATCACATTTGTCCTTGGCTATACATCTGGTAAAATAAACATGAGCTGGTCTTTAAAAAGACTGTTGGTAAAATAAACAAATGGTAAATATCATGTGAAATATCATTATGATGCTGCTTCCTTCTACTCTGACTTGGGCCTGGATGCATCAAACTTACCGTGTTGGAAGCAATCGTTTTCAGCCAGTTTCAAGTGGTTTAGCGATCACGGTATTGAGTGACAAATGCGTAAAAGCCTACAGCGACCTGTTTACCACACTCACATCTGTAGAACGAAAATGGTATGCAAATATATTGTAATTTATAAGTTCTCATTCAAATGAAGGCAAAGCAATGCACAGAAAGGACCGCCCAGGACTGCATACCTTTAATGTGATATATTTAACGGGTGCACAGGGGCTGCCGGTAACCTCTGGAGCTGTCATCTGCAGTCAACATAAGCACGTCAATAAAGTGCGTGCATAAGCGTTGTCATCGACGTGTTATTTATGCTTACGTGCATCCACTTTGGGCCACTGTTTCCTTCTCCTCCTGTCGGGGCACACTAAGATCCTCCATGGCTTCCTGAAAAAAAAAGAAGATGTTAACAGGAGGGAAAATGCAGAATAAACCACAATTACCACCCGCCCACGGCCTCATCTCTCTGCATCCCCCAGCATTTCTCTACAGGTATGAAACCCCCTGAAACAATTTTGCGGCCCACAGATAAGACTACATCACCTCTCTCCCTCCTGCCCCTCAACTAATGCGAAAAGATGAAAAAAATGGGGAAAAATGAGATATGTCTCACACTCACCAATGAAAATGTGAAAGCACACACACACAAAAAAAAAAAAAACGGGATGCAAGCAACGTGGCACAGCACACGGTAACCGTCTGCAGAGTGATTAAAAAATCGCGCGTGGACCAGAGCCTGTAAGGCTTTGCTTACGAGTGAAGTCTACTTCACACACCTAGGATGCATGTCTATGATGTGATCTTTTTAGACATGCGTACAACAGCTGCAGCGCTTGCCGTGTGCTTAGCGAATGACTATTGTGTGCATGTGTTTGCAACACCGCTGCCGTGGATTTCTACAGGTTAGCGAGACTTTCATGCATCGACCTTTCTATTACCACATGGCTCATTTGCATGCGATTTTATTTTGAGCATCAGTCATTTTTTCAAAATCGGTATCTTGTAACGTGGACCTTTACGCTTTCGGTTCTTTAACGTTTCTTTCACGCAACTGGCCCTGGGTTTCTCCGCGCCTGGTCCTAGTGGTTGGCCACTATGGATGACCATGACAATCCATGACTTAAATATGTTACTCTAAAGGAGAGAGAGAAGAGAGGACACCAGTGGCGTACCAAGGGGGGGGGGGGGGGCGGTGGGGGCGGTCCGCCCCGGGTGCACGCCGCTGGGGGGGGTGCCACGGCGCGCGCCTGCTCCTCCGTGTTCGCTAAACTTCGTTCGTTCGCTGCAGCTCCCTCTGCCCCGGAACAGGTTACTTCCTGTTCCGGGGCAGAGGGAGCTGCAGCGAACGAACGAAGTTTAGCGAACGTGGAGGAGCAGGCGCGCGCCACGGCACCCCCCAGCGGCGTGTACCCAGGGGGGGGGTCATTTCGCCAGAGGGGGGGAGGTGTCATCTAGCAGGGGGGTGGCGCGCTGCACCCGGGGGGGGGCGCATCGGCGCTCCGCCCCGGGTGCCATCGAGTCCAGGAACGCCACTGGAGGACATAAACCTGTTTCAGTAAAAACAATGCTGTAGTAGAGCAAAAGGTCACAGAAAATCTTTAGACTAAGGAAGCGAAGAAAAATTCACCAATAACTGTGCATGAGGAATGAAAACGGCCAGGCTAGATGAAACTTATGATCCTTATCTAATGTGATTTTCTCTGTTTACAATGCATAGCAATTTACCTGATTACAGACATCCGTTCAATAATAAATTACCTCAATATTAGATGTTAGAATGGCGTTCATTCTCTTGGTTCTTTTTCTTAGTAATAGTAGACAAGCAGTTCATTTTGGAGTCTGGCGGAATTGATTCATGGAAAGAGCTTCAAGTTTTTCTGCAGAACTGCTTCAAAAGCTTGGAATATAACAAGCATTTTTGTAAAGATGCATATTTGGAGAATGGATTTTGAAAGCATACAGTACCTTGTAAAAATCTTCATACGTGAAAATGTACAAGGATATGAAAGCTTTTACAAGGCACTGTACCTGCAACTGGTATGACCATTTGATAGACCTGTTCAAAAGGTGACATTCTTCACTTTAACAACCTTTTCCTCATAAAAACCTCAGTCAAGAGCAGAAAACCAAAGGAACCAGAGTTGATGATACGTTGGAACACTTTGCTCAGTGTGCTGCGGCAGCTAAGAAAGCAAATAGAATGATAGGAATTGTTAGGAAAGGAATGGAGAACAAGGACGTTATAATGCCTTTGTATCGCTCCATGGTGCGACCGCACCTCGAATACTGTGTTCAATTCTGGTCACCGCATCTCAAAAAAGATAACGTGGAATTAGAAAAGGTACAGAGAAGGGCGACGGTATAATCGAAAGCCGATTTTGGGCGTCTTCAACTGCAATCTGTCGCGGAAATGGCCAAAGTTGACGGGGGCATGTCGGAGGAGTAGTGAAGGCGGGACTGGGGCGTGGTTATCGGCCGAGGAGAGATGGGCACCTTTAGCCGATAATCGAAAAAAGAAAGGTGTTTTTAGCGCGAATTTTGGTCATTTTTTGGACCCTTTTTTGTCACGAACAAGTCCCAAAAAAGCGCATTAAATGATCAGATGACCACCGGAGGGAATCGGGGATGACCACCCCTGACTCCCCCAGTGGTCACTAACCCCCTTCCACCAAACAAAAAAGAACTTTTACAACTTTTTTTGCCAGCCTATATGCCAGCCTCAAATGTCATACCCAGCTCCATCACAGCAGTATGCAGGTCCCTGGAGCAGTTGTTAGTGGGTGCAGTGGACTTCAGGCAGGTGGACCCAGGCCCATCCCCCCGACCTGTTACACTTGTACTGGTAAATGGGAGCCCTCCAAACCGCCCCCAAAACCCACTGTACCCACATGTAGGTGCCCCCCTTCAGCCATAAGGGCTATGGTAATGGTGTAGACTTGTGGGCAGTGGGTTTTGGGGGGGATTTGAGGGGCTCAGCACCCAAGGGATGGGAGCTATGGACTTGGGAGGTATGTAACCTTTTTTTAAATTGTTACAAGTGCCCCCTAGGGTGCCTGGTTGGTGTCCTGGCATGTGAGGGGGACCAGTGCAGTACGAATCCTGGCCCCTCCCACGACCCAATGCCTTAGATTTGTTCGTTTTTGAGCTGGGCGCCTTCGGTTTCCATTATCGCTGAAAAACAAAATCGCCCAGCTCAAATTCGCACAAATCCGATGCATTTGGCTGGCACAAACCGCATTATCAGAAAAAAGATGGACGCCCATTTTTTTCGAAAATACGGTTTGTCCCGCTCCTTCACGTACCCGTTCTCGGAGATAGATGCCCATGGAGATGGGCGTTTGCGTTCGATTATGCCCCTCCAAGTGATTTAACTGGTCAGCGGCCAGCTAAATTGCTTTGAATGTCGGCCCCATAATCTTTTAGTCATTTGAATGAATACATATTGGTCACTCTGACTGCATGAAGGAGAGCTTTATACATGTTGATGATTTCCAAGAACAGCAGACATGGGAAGTTAAAGTTAAAGTTTGGCTTTGATAGTATCAACACCTAATCTGTTGCATTATTCAGTGCAAAGATTATTCATGATGCTGAACACTCATTCCACATAGGTGTTGCTGCATGGAATTGAAAAAAAAAACGTTGGTACAATCATTTTCATATTTGATGCTTCTGTATTTTGAAGACTTTTCCACCGTTTATCAGCACTTGTTAGTTCTTGGCTTTCACTCAATGCTGGAGCTACTACGTGCAAAAGCAATAATTCTCTATATAAATCGTCCATGTGGAGCTGCTCTTGAATGCCAAACAGTTCACCTAAATTAATCAGACATTCTATTTTGGGCAAGTCCTCAAGTGAAAGGCAGGCAAACTTCCTAAAAGGTGATTTATCAAAGTCAAAACATTTTTTAAGGTAGTCAAAGGCCTAGATTAAACTTTCGAAGCTTCTGTTCTAAACTTTTCACACTGCTCTTTCTCAAAATGACACATTGCATGTTTAGCCGTGAGTTACAAGAATTCATCTGTCCAGTGGCGTTCCTATGTCGGCTGCCACCTGGGGCAGATCGCCATTGCTCACTCCCCCAGCGCATCACCCCCCCCCAGTGCATCATCTCCACTCCCCTCAACACATCACCTCCATCCCACTGTCGCATCATCTCCACCCCCCCCCCCCCGGCACATCACTTCCTGGGGGTGCAGGGAGCAGTCGCACGGCTGTCGGCCCCACCGGTCCCCTGACCCGGAACAGGAAGTAACATCAGAGGGAGCAGGGAACCGGTGGAGCCGACAGCCGTGCGACTGCTCCCTGCACCCCCTTGTAGCGTGCACCCGGGGTGGACCGCCCCAGTGCCCCACCTTGATAAGCCACTGCATCTGTCTACTCTCCAGCTACACCTTCAATCTATCCATAATGTTCAAGATATTAGTGACTTGAATATTATTCTTTTCTAATGCCAGTATTGCCATTTGGAAAACTGCCACAAGAGGGCAGTAATAGAAAATGTAACACTCTGCCATTGTTTATATTTACTTACTCTATCTTCTTGGTCTGATATGAACAACCAAATTGTCTTATCACAATCGTCAGACCTAGAGATGGGAATAACTAGTGAGGTAATTAAATTCGCCGATGACACAAAATTATTCAGGGTCGTCAAGTCGCAGGAGGAATGTGAACGATTACAGGAGGACCTTGCGAGACTGGGAGAATGGGCGTGCAAGTGGCAGATGAAGTTCAGTGTTGACAAGTGCAAAGTGATGCATGTGGGTAAGAGGAACCCGAATTATAGCTACGTCTTGCAAGGTTCCGCGTTAGGAGTTACGGATCAAGAAAGGGATCTGGGTGTCGTCGTCGATGATACGCTGAAACCTTCTGCTCAGTGTGCTGCTGCGGCTAGGAAAGCGAATAGAATGTTGGGTGTTATTAGGAAGGGTATGGAGTCCAGGTGTGCGGATGTTATAATGCCGTTGTATCGCTCCATGGTGCGACCGCACCTGGAGTATTGTGTTCAGTACTGGTCTCCGTATCTCAAAAAAGATATAGTAGAATTGGAAAAGGTACAGCGAAGGGCGACCAAATGATAGTGGGGATGGGACGACTTTCCTATGAAGAGAGGCTGAGAAGGCTAGGGCTTTTCAGCTTGGAGAAGAGACGGCTGAGGGGAGATATGATAGAAGTGTATAAAATAATGAGTGGAATGGATCGGGTGGATGTGAAGCGACTGTTCACGCTATCCAAAAATACTAGGACTAGAGGGCATGAGTTGAAGCTACAGTGTGGTAAATTTAAAACGAATCGGAGAAAATTTTTCTTCACCCAACGTGTAATTAGACTCTGGAATTCGTTGCCGGAGAACGTGGTACGGGCGGTTAGCTTGACGGAGTTTAAAAAGGGGTTAGATAGATTCCTAAAGGACAAGTCCATAGACCGCTATTAAATGGACTTGGAAAAATTCCGCATTTTTAGGTATAACTTGTCTGGAATGTTTTTACGTTTGGGGAGCGTGCCAGGTGCCCTTGACCTGGATTGGCCACTGTCGGTGACAGGATGCTGGGCTAGATGGACCTTTGGTCTTTCCCAGTATGGCACTACTTATGTACTTATGTACTTATGTCAGGACCTGTTTGTAGGAAATTGGTTTCTACAGCCTTCCAGATGAGTAAAAGCCAATGAACTACTGGGAAGTGGCACAAGACTTGATGGTAGGTATCCCTTCCCCTACATCTTCTTAAAACTGTATTTTGCAGTGTTGTGCAATTTTTTTTTTAATTTGTCAGCTTTTGAAAGACAAAGCAGTGTGTTCCATAAGTCACTGATGCATTGTCAGCTTTCATATACGACCATGTTCTGGAGAGTAAGCCCTAGAGACTCAACTGCCTCCATGATTCATCGCTACTGAATCAGATGTTTCATCAGGTTCCTTGTAAAAATCAAGGAGACGGTCTTGCACGCTTTCTGTTACATCAAAAATTCTCACTGCCAGAGGAAAAACTTTCTGTTGGCATCAGTAGAAAGAGAATGTTTCCGGTTGGATTTTTGAGGCAATTTCTGAGTTGGGATATCAACATTTATCAATTTTGTTTCCACAATCCATGAACATATTAACTGTACTGATGTTTTATTCTATGCTATGTTTGTACTAATTCCACTGATGCAACTTTGCCAAGCAATGGGGTATCCCACGTGTTAACAAAAAAAAATGTTGATTTACTTTAGATTTTCTAGAAGCTTGCAAAAATGACGTATGATTCTATAATCCGCAATGATGGTTCAGAGATTTAACACCATCAAATTTAACACTGATGACAGAAGTACCTACAACGTACCTATAATGAAAGGATGAAATGGCTAGGGCTCTTCAGCTTGGAGAAAAGACGTATGAGGGGCGATATGATAGAGGTCTATGAAATAATGAGTGGAGTGGAACAGGTAGATGTGAATCGTTTGTTAATTCTTTCCAAAAAGGACTAGGGGGCATGCAATGAAGCTACAAAGCAGTGCATTTAAAACGAATCGGAGAAAATATTTCTTCACTCAACGTGTAATTAAACTCTGGAATTCATTGCCAGAGAATGTAGTAAAAGCAGTTAGCTTAGCAGGGTTGTAACAGGTTTGGATAGCTTCCTAAAAGAAAAGTCCATAGACCATTATTAAAATGGACTTGGTGAAAATCCACTGCTTATTTCTAGGATAAGCATCATAAAATGTATTATACTGTTTTGGGATCTTGCCAGGTACTTGTAACCCGGATTGACCACTGTTGGAAACAGGATGCTGGGCTTGATGGACCTTCGGTCTGTCTCAGTATGGCAATATTTATGTACTTTATTTATACAGTAAACACATCATACATAGTTTGGATCATTGTGTGTTTAGCTAGCCAGTTTCTTCAGCCATTCAAATTGTTTAATTGAAATTTTAACATAAATTAACAAGCAATTATACTGAACAAAAGTTGTCAAGAAAAATGGGATATAACAAGCCCGGGCTTGCCTGTTGCTCACTTCCACGCCTGCCTGCTGGTACCTTTCCTGCCCGGGGCTCACTTGCTCCGTCCCAGCATGCCTCTGGCCCATCTCACTTCCTGGGCTGCTTTGCTCTGCTTCTGCAGCCCCATGATTGGCACAGATTCTGGGCTCTTTGCCTCCCGTCCCCTGATTGGCTGCATGTTCTGCTCCCTTCTGATTGGGCCGACACTCATGGCTCGCCGGTGCTGTGGCTGCCTTCTAGGCCTGCCCCCTGTCTTCTCTGTGGCACTGGAGAGTGCCACTGTTCACCCTGCCACCATCCTGCCTGCCTGCTTCCTTCCCTGTGACCCAGAGTCTAGCCGCAAGTCACAATCCGCAGCAGTTTGTAGAAAGTATATACATTTTGAGACAATAAAATACATTGTCCCACACAGGATCAGTAACATAGTAACATAGTAGATGACGGCAGAAAAAGACCTGCACGGTCCATCCAGTCTGCCCAACAAGATAACTCATATGTGCTACTTTTTGTGTATACCCTACTTTGATTTGTACCTGTGCTCTTCAGGGCACAGACTGTATAAGTCTGCCCAGCACTATCCCCGCCTCTCAACCACCAGCCCCGCCTCCCACCACCGGTTCTGGCACAGACCATATAAGTCTGCCCAGCACTATCCCTGCCTCCCAACCACCAGCCCCGCCTCCAAACCACCGGCTCTGGCACAGACCGTATAAGTCTACCCAGCACTATCCCTGCCTCCCACCACTGGCTCTGGCACAGACCATATAAGTCTGCCCAGCACTATCCCCGCCTCCCAACCACCAGTCCCGTCTCCCACCACCAGCTCTGGCACAGACCGTATAAGTCTGCCCAGCACTATCCCTGCCTCCCAACCACCAACCCCGCCTCCCCCCACCGGCTCTGCCACCCGATCTCGACTAAGCTCCTGATATTTTTTTATTACAGCCTTCCCCATACAATAAGGAGGAAAGACAAGGAGAGAAGGTTCTCTCTTTCCAAGTTTCCCCTGAAGTATGGCCATCCAGATGCTTTCATTTATACCCTTAAACACATATGAGGTAGTTGATTCATCCTCTACTGAAAAGGTGTGAGCAAATCCAAAATAAATAAATCTATATAGAATGCCACAGAATCAGCGAAACATCATTTTTCGAAGGCTGAGCTTAATCTAAGCAAAAGTGTTAGAGGTCTAATGTATAAGGACATAATACAATGGAAAACCCTATTACATAGTATTTCTCAACTACTTTTAATAATAGACTAAAATTTATTACCTGTTTTTCTACAGAATATGCTTTACCTTTCTAAAAGAAGACATCTATCACGAATACTGGTCAGTTCAGGTCTTCTTTTCACCTCTCTTATCAAATGGCCTTTCTTTGTCAATACAGGTTATCAATAGAAATCAAACAAAATAAAACATGGAAAAGAAAATAAGATGATACCTTTTTTATTGGACATAACTTAATACATTTCTTGATTAGCTTTCGAAGGTTGCCCTTCTTCCTCAGATCGGAAATAAGCAAATGTGCTAGCTGACAGTGTATATAAGTGAAAACATTCAAGCATTACTATGACAGTAAAATAGATACTATTGGAGATTCTACATGGAATGTTGCTACTATTGGAGATTCTACATGGAATGTTGCTATTCCACTAGCAACATTCCATGTAGAAGGATGCGCAGGCTTCTGTTTCTGTGAGTCTGACGTCCTGCACGTACGTGCAGGACATCAGACTCACAGAAGCAGAAGCCTGCGCAGCCAAATTGGTGATCTACAAGGGCCGACTTCTACATGGAATGTTGCTAGTGGAATAGCAACATTCCATGTAGAATCTATAGAAATCAAACAAAATAAAACATGGAAAAGAAAATAAGATGATACCTTTTTTATTGGACATAACTTAATACATTTCTTGATTAGCTTTCGAAGGTTGCCCTTCTTCGTCAGATCAGAAATAAGCAAATGTGCTAGCTGACAGTGTATATAAGTGGATAGGTGAGGGGTGGGGTGATTAACAGAGACATACAGCTTTATGGTTTATAATGGGCTAGGAACCCCAGATCCTTGTTAAGTCCTTTGTTAAGTCCTTGTTAAGAAAGAACTTAACAAGGATCTGGGGTTCCTAGCCCATTATAAACCATAAAGCTGTATTTCGCTGTTGATCACCCCACCCCTCACCTATCCACAGCCATCCTGTTAGAATATCAATGATATGCTTTGATGTCCCCATGCATACCTCTGACCCACCCCCATCCTCCCATCCTGTCAGACTGTCATAGTAATGCTTGAATGTTTTCACTTATATACACTGTCAGCTAGCACATTTGCTTATTTCCGATCTGACGAAGAAGGGCAACCTTCGAAAGCTAATCAAGAAATGTATTAAGTTATGTCCAATAAAAAAGGTATCATCTTATTTTCTTTTCCATGTTTTATTTTGTTTGATTTCTAGTGATAACCTTAAGAGTGGACTAACACGGCTTCCACACTCCTCTACTTAAGATTTGTCAATACAGAAAAGTGGTCTGTAGTAAACATCTCTATTTGTACTCACTGGCCTTCCCCTAGGTCAGCTAAGCCATCATTTTGTCAATAGCTAGTGTTCAAGAAGGCATACCATAAACAACCATCCTAATTACTAAATAATAAGATTGATCATGAACTAGACAGAACCGAACTCTTATCACTTGACTGAAAATGCCATTGCTAATAATGAACAAGCACTAACACTTTAATTCCTAATGTCGAAAATGATTTCTCTATAATTGATGACCTAACATAGGTTACAATCCAATCTATTACTCAGAAACTTAAATGCAATACCATAACTTATTCTTGTTTACCATGTATGTACGTACCTTAATGCAATACCACTTTAATCCTTATGTCGAAAACAATATCTCTATAATTGATGACCTAACATACGTTACAATCTAATCTATCACTCAGGAACCTATATGCAATACCATAATGTATTATTCTTTACCATGTATGTACGCACCTTAAGGCAATACCACTTTAATCCTTATGTCGAAAACGATATCTCTATAATTGATGACCTAACATACGTTACAATCTAATCTATCACTCAGGAACCTATATGCAATACCATAATTATGTACGCACCTTAATGCAATACCATTTGAAATTGTGTAAACCGGAAATGGCAACCGCCACTACGGCAAATGTAAGCCACATTGAGCCTGCAAATTGGTGGGAAAATGTGGGATACAAATGCTACAAATAAAATAAAAATAATATAAATAGCTCACTTAAGACGATTTCTTGCATTTCTTTTAAAGACATAAGTTTAACTTTCTTTCCCAGTTCCACAACCGGGTTCACGGAGGTTGTTGGCCTTCCTCCCTCTCTTGACTGCCGGCTCCTCCCAGAGTTGACAACCTGTCTAACAAGGCTCCACGCTCCCTTTTCCACTTCCCGAAGCCCCCCCCCCCCCCCATCACCCCTGGGACTTTCCCGATGTTCAAGAAATTTAATGTGATGCTGAACCCACATCTAGTAAATCCCTTTGTCCATTGACATATTTAAATTAGTGGGGGCCTTACAATATATCTATTAATTTCCCAACACTTTTTGCTTGTCAAAGGGAACAACACATTTGTTGGTCCTCTAAACCCCAGTAGCGACTTGTTTCACACAGACACCTCAGTCCATGACTCGCCTGCCTCCTCATTGGTTTAGATAAAGACAACACCTCTAAATATAAAATATACCTTAATGTGCTGTAATTAATTTAAACTTCATTAAATAGTCACCTTCCTTTCCTCTGAGCGGATTCCATTTACCACCACCTTCTGTTGCCTGTTGGTCAACCAGTTTCCAATCCAGTTCACCATTTTGGATCCTAAGTTCAGCCCTCTGTGAGGAACTGTATCGAAGGCTTTGCTGAAATCCAAGTAGATTACATCTAGCGCATTTCCTTTACCCAGTTCTTTGATCACCCAGTCAAAGAAATTAATCAGATTCATTTGGCAGGATTTTCCTTTGGTAAAGCCACGTTGCCTCAGATCCTACAACCCGTTGGCTTGTAGAAAGTTAACTATCTTTTCCTTCAGCTGTGACGCCATTATTTTTCCTACCACTGACATGAGGCTTACCAGCCTGTAGTTTCCCACTTCTTCCCTGACCCCAATTTTATGACGAGGAACCACATCGGCTCATCTCCAATCCCTTGGAACCTCTCCCATCTCTAAAGATCTATTAAATAAATCCTTAAAAGGTCCTGCCAGGACTTCTCTGAGCTCCCTCAGTATCCTGGGAGGTATCCCATCCGGCCCCACAGCTTTGCCTACTTTCAGATTTTCAAGTTGTTTATAAATGCTTTCTTCCGTGAATGGTGCACTTTCCACTCCATTCTCAGATATTCTCAGATGTACCCTTGGCAGCCGACCGCAGTCCTTCTCCAGGATTTTCTTCCATGAACAGCAAAGAGAAGTATCTGTTTAGCATGTTCGCGTCATCCTCATCACTCTCCACATAGCTATTCTCTGCATCTTTTAGTCTTATAATTCTATTCCTAGCTTTTCTCCTTTCCCCAATTAATCTGAAAAAGGTCTCGCCACCTCTCTTTACATCTTTAGCCATTTTTCCACCATCTGCGCTTTCACTAGCTGTATTTCCCTCTTTGCTTCTTTGAGTTTATTTCGGTAATCTTTTCCATGATCCTCTGGCAGGGATAGTGCTGGGCAGACTTATACGGTCTGTGCCAGAGCTGGTGGTGGGAGGCAGGGCTGGTGGTTGGGAGGCGGGGATAGTCCTGGGCAGACTTATACGGTCTGTGCCAGAGCCGGTGGTGGGAGGTGGGGATAGTGCTGGGCAGACTTATACGGTCTGTGCCAGAGCCGGTGGTGGGAGGCGGGGCTGGTGGTTGGGAGGCGGGTATAGTGCTGGGCAGACTTATACGGTCTGTGCCAGAGCCGGTGGTGGGAGGTGGGGATAGTGCTGGGCAGACTTATACGGTCTGTGCCAGACCCGGTGGTGGGAGGCGGGGCTGGTGGTTGGGAGGCGGGGATAGTGCTGGGCAGACTTATACGGTCTGTGCCAGAGCCGGTGGTGGGAGGTGGGGCTGGTGGTTGGGAGGCGGGGATAGTGCTGGGCAGACTTATACGGTCTGTGCCCTGAAGAACACAGGTACAAATCAAAGTAGGGTATACACAAAATTAGCACATATGAGTTATGTTGTTGGGCAGACTGGATGGACCATGCAGGTCTTTTTCTGCCGTCATCTACTATGTTATGTTACTATATATGATCATCTTGTTGCATTCTTCTGTATTTCTTGAACGCAGCCTCTTTTGTCTGTATTTTCTCAGCCACTTGTTTGGAGGTAGGCTTCCTGTTTTTCTCATTTTTGTTTACTTTCCTTGTATAAAGATCAGTTGCCATATGTGGAGCAGCTTTCAGCTTGAACCACTGCGCTTCCAGTTCTCCTGTGCCTACCCATGTTGTCAGCTCCTTCTTCAGGTATTCCCCCATTTTACCAAGATCAACATGTTTGAAATCCAGTACTTTGAGTTTCGAGGGTCTGCAAAATTTTGAAAGCCTTTCTGACAATGAAGAGATCAAGCAGCAGGGGAGAAGAAACCTTTTCCACGATAACAGGATCAAGGAGGAGCATGGCGCTGCCTCTTAGATTAGCATCAATGAGATGAAGGGGGTGGGAACACCAGCTTTCTCTCTCTTCACCAACTCAGGCTTGGATGCAGTAAGCTGCACTATAAGAACTATATGATAAATCTGGTTGACCTTCCAGCAAGAAACATGTCTGTATCCTCACGAAAGTACCTCAACCTGCACTACCCCAGCTGTAAAGGTCTCAAGTACAAAACTTATTATGGATCCAATTTCTCCTTCCTTGGCAGCCGTCTAGGGAACGCTCTCCATAGACCTATCCGAGCAATCCATGACCACCTACCATTCAGAAAAGCACTAAAAACCCATCTATTCAAACAAGCCTACCCAAAAGACCCAGATTAATCTCATGAACCCATCTACCTTACATATACTGAAGAGAAAATGACATTGATCCAGAATCTATCTCCCACCTTACCCTCCTCTCTCTATCACCTGTCTCTACCTACCTACCCATCCATTCTTCTATTATGTTATACTTAATTTCCTACTTTACATAACAAATTTCTGTGTTACCTATTACTATGTAAGCCGCATTGAGCCTGCTTTTAGTGAGGAAGTGCAGGATACAAATATATTAAATAAATAAATAAACAAACAAACAAACAAACAAACAAACAAACAAACATATGAATAGCTGTAGTTGGTCAGACCAATAGTCCATCTAGCCTAGTATACTGTTTTTCCAACAGTGACCAAGCCAGGTCACAAGTACCTGGTAGAAACCCTAATAGTGGCAACATTACATGCTACCAATCGTAGGGCAAGCAATAGCTTCCCCCTTGTCCATCTTAATAACAGCTATGGACTTTTCCTCCAGAAACTTGTCCAAACCTTTTTTTAAACCCAGATACCCTAACCGCTGTTACTACATCCTCGGGCAAAGAGTTCCAGAGCTCAACTATTTGTTGAGTGAAAAAAATATTTCCTCCTATTTGTTTTTAAAGTATTTCCATGTAACTTCCTTGAGTGTACCCTCCTAGTCTTTATACTTTTGGAACAAGTAAAATATTGTTTCACTTCTACTCGTCCTACACCACTCACAGAGCTGCACAGGGAATGTCTATCCGCCTGCTGGAGATAGAGAATACTGGCTGAGTTCTAATAAACAGGTGCTTGTATGGCATAACTCACTAGTGTTCTCTATCTCCACCTGCTGGCGGATGGGCACAACCCATTAGTCTGGACTGATCCTTTGTTGACGTAAAGGAATGCAAGCTTCATGCAAGTATGGTGAATAACTTAGTCCTGATTTTCCCCACGCTAATCGTATTCCTGATTCAGTATGCAACTTGAACGTGGGAAAATCATCATGAAATCACTGTGCTAAAAGGTAGTGTTGTAGGCATGCAAAACATATGCACATAGCTAAATAAGAAATTGTACCCAATGTTTAAAAAAAAACATGCAAAATTTAGCATGGTTTTTTAAACTTTTTTATTTCAAGCACTGAATTTTTACTCCAGCTCACAGTGCAAAAGCTTACTCTCTCCGTGCCTATGTTAGGAAAAAAAGATGGTGTGGAAATAGTGTAGAAAGTTCTTAATTTATTTAACACATTTATGGTCCACCCATCCAACTATCTGAGCGGATTGCAAAATAACACTCATATAAACAAGAACACTGTTAACAAAACAATCACCCCCATCTCCCACCTAATACAGGAAATGACTCCCCTTTCACTTCAAGAAAAAGCCTTACGAAACAACAAAGTTTTCAATTGCTTCTTAAATAAAAATAAATACGACACATTGCTGGAGGAAGAGCATTCCAGAAATGAGGGCCAGCAACAACAAAAAACAGAAGCCTGAACTTCTTCCAAACGAACTTGATGGAAGATCCGGAGACCTCAAAACACTCTTGGGACAAGATGCTGCAGGCCTTGAACCAAGGCCAACGAAGCATCATCACAAAGCGCTCAAAACACCAACAGCAAGAGCTGTATAGGAAGCCCCTGCCTATATGCTAGATTTGATAGATCTGCCATCCAGAAATGCTTCAGTGCCTGCTCGATCCTACCTTACTTTACACTATCCAAGTTGCAGGAATGTTAAATATAAATTACTCTTCACATCAACCTTCTCCTACGTCAGCACGAAATCTTGGAATGTTCTACCCAGACATCTGAAAGAGACTGATGACCACCAGCTCTTCAAGAAATTTTTTAAGACATTTTTATTCGAGACTACCCGCCTCACCACCGATTATATCAACCTTGTCATGCTCCCTTGTCTTATCCTCATGATCTTGTCTCTCCCCTTGAACTGTACCCTTTTGTAACATTGTAAGCCTCATTGAGCCTGCTCTTGTGGGATAATGCGGGGTATAAATGTACCAAAATAAATAAATAAACTCAACATGCCACACAATAGGTAACCAATGCAATGTCTTCAACTGAGGTGTGATATGCTGTCCCCTACCAATCCCTGCAAGAAGCCGTGCCGCAGAGTTCAGTGATACCTGCAAAGTCCTTAATGTTGAACGTGGAAGACCGCACAAGAGAACATTACGATAACCAAAATGGGACAGCACACAACTGCAGCATGGCATGAAAATTTTCCACAGAGAAAAAAATTCTTGAGCCTGGACACCAAATGCAGTTAGAAAAAGACGGCCTTAACGACTGTAGCCACCTGCGGCTAAAAAGACAATGTAGTGTCCAGGATCACCCCCAAACTATGAATTGAGGCTAACATCGGAATAAAACCAGAATCTAAATAAAACCCAGAAAATGGACATTTCTCACCAGCCTGAGAGTCAGCCACCACAAAACCTGAGTCTTTGCCACATTTAAGGCTGGCCCATTCTCCCCCACCCACATCTGTATAGTCCAAAAAAAAAAGTCCCCACCAGCAAAGCACCATCTTCAACTGCAGGAGGTACAGCAAAATAGAATTGAAGATTGAAGTGGCCTAGTGGTTAGGGTGGTGGACTTTGGTCCTGGGGAACTGAAGAACTGAGTTCGATTCCCACTTCAGGCACAGGCAGCTCCTTGTGACTCTGGGCAAGTCACTTAACCCTCCATTGCCCCAGGTACAAATAAGTACCTGTATACAATATGTAAGCCCCATTGAACCTGCCATGAGTGGGAAAAGCGCGGGGTACAAATGTAACAACAACATGGAATGTTGCTACTATTGAGATTCTGTTGCTACTATTTGAGATTCTAAGTGGAATGTTAATGTTGCTATTCCACTAGCAACATTCCATATAGAAGCCTGCCCTTGCAGATCAGCAACGCGGCAGCGCAGGCTTCTGTTTCTGTGAGTCTGACGTCCTGCACGTACAGAAGCCTGCGCGGCCACATTGAGTGGCCTAGTGGTTAGAGTGGTGGACTCTGGTCCTGGGGAACTGGGTTCAATTCCCACTGCAGGCACAGGCAGCTCCTTGTGACTCTGGGCAAGTCACTTAACCCTCCATTGCCCCATGTAAGCCGCATTGAGCCTGCCATGAGTGGGAAAGCGTGGGGTACAAATGTAACAAAAATAAAATAAATGATAGTTTACTCCCATATTGACCAACACCTTACCTACAGAAAGCATAAACAAATTAAACAACAATGAAGACAGACAGGAGACCTGTGGAACACCAGAAGAAACTGCCATCCACTGAGAAGCATAAGTTTTCTGATTCACTTGGAAAGTGCGGTCCATCAAAAAGGATCGAAACCAAGCCAGCAGCTTTCCAGCAATTTCAAGCACATAAAGTCGCCCCAAGTAGCAACCCAGGACTAACAGTGTCGAATGCTGTTGCCACAGCCAACGAAATCAACAAGTACTTCTTACCCTCAGCAAAGCCAAGTCGAAACTCAGCTAACATGGTAAGCAAAAAGTGTCTCTGTATTATGCTTAGAACAGAAACTAAATTGACATGAATCTAACAAAGAATTTCTTTTGGGGTTAATATTCAAAACTAGTAAAAAAGGCCCGTTTCTGAAAGAAATGAAACGGGTGCTAGCAAGGTTGTGAGAGTGAGAGAGAGTGAGTGAGTATGTGTGAGAGAGAGTGTGTGTCAGAGAGAGAGAGTGTGTGATTGAGAGAGAGACAGAATGTGTCTGTCTGTGTGAGTGAGAGAGTGTAGTGTGTGTCCCGTGTTCACCAATTATGTTCTCACCCCTGCATTCATCCATATGCAGCAAATGTCCTCTGTGCTGCATCCATATGCAGCATCTCTCCCCTGCTCCCTCCATCCATCGTGGTGCAGCAATTCTTCTCTGTCCGTTGCCCTCCCCCTACATGTGCATCAACTCTGCATTCTCCCCTGGCCTCCTCCTCCTCCTCCCCCTTCCCCTCCTCCTACCCCTCCCCCTCCTCCTCCCCTCCTACCTCCCCCTCCCCCCTCTTTCTCCCCCTCCCCCTCGTCTCAGGACCCCCCCCCCCCCTGCTCTCATCTCAGGACCCCTCCCCTCTCTTGTCTCAGGCCCCCACCTCTCTCTCGTCTCAGGACCCCCACCCCCTCTCTCTCATCTCAGGACCCCCTCCCCCTCACGTCTCAGAACTTGGTCAGTATTTGGGGGGAAGAAGCCGGTCAGAGCAGAGGTACCACAGCCCTACCCTGAGGCAACAAAGCCTCACCCACTTCCCCGTGTGGGGTTCACTCTTACAGCGATTCCCCTTCCCTTTCTCGGTCGGTACTCACAGGAGGTTGGGGCGGTGGCGGTGCAGCAGGGCGCAGAAGGCCAGCCCATCGCGGAAGGAGGCACACAAGTTGCGGATCTGGACGCCGGGTGTGAGCCGGTTGTTCTTGAAGGCGAGCTAGCTGTCCTCCACCCCTCCCCTGAGCACCTGCAGAAGGCAACCACCTAGTCCCTGGTTGTCCAGCGAATTATTCGGGGCATGCAGGAAAGATCCCCAGTCTTGCCTGCCCGCTGCCGGTGCTGACCCTCCCCCGCTGCTGGATCGTTCTTCAAAGTGGCCACCGAGACGTCTGCCAAAGTCATGGAGGCCGCCCTTGTAAGTCTCGGTGGTCATTTTGAAGAGCAATCCGGCAGCAGGGGAGGGTCAGCGCTGGCAGCAGGCAGGCAAGACTGGGAACCTTTCCTGCCTGCCCTGAAGAATTTGCTGGACAACCTGGGTGGCTGGAGGGGGGGCAGAGGGAGAGAGGAGAGTTGGTGGACATGGGTGGCTGGAGGGGGGGCATGGGGAAAGGAGGGTCACTGAACAAGGGTGGATGGAGGGAGGGCAGGGGGAGAGGAGGGTCGCTGGACATGAGTGGCTGGAGGGGGGCCAGGGGAGAGAGGAGGTGTGTCTCTGAGGGGGGTTACCCGGCAGTACCGGCAGTCTTGAGGCTGGTTGTCTTTCTGCTTCGGTGAAGTTGTGTGTGTGAATCTGTGTCCGGGCACGCGGGTTGCGCTATTCTTTGAGTCCGTTGGTGTGCCTCGTGCTGCTATCGTGTGGTTGGTCAGTGCTGCTTGTGATGAACCAGGAAGCACGCTAACATCAGGACAGGAGATGGATACAGCGTTACAGGCAGCACGAACCCTACAAACCCTTCACTGCCACGAAGTCAGCTTCAGAACGTTGGAGATGCTTTTTATTATAGTAGATGATTTAAATGGCCAGGAGAGGCTCTGGCTATTTAAATTATTTATCCAGGGCTAACCGGGCAAATTCAGCGGCACATAACTGGATAGTGCCACTGAAAATGCCTTGTTAGCACCTAAGTCAAAACTGGCTATTTTGTGGGCATGCCAGGGATGGAGTCGGCACTTAGCTGATTAAGTACCAATATTCAAAACTTAACTGGCTAAGGTAACCATTTGCATTTGGCTCACCATTTTGATCATGTCACTCCACTACATTGCTCAGAACATCGGCTGCCAGTTTCTGCATGTATTCAATTTAAAATTATTCGTCTTGTTTACAAATCATGTTTCCCGGCCGCCCCTGCTTACCTTCACTTGTGGATGGAGAGATGCCAAATTGGTTGGTGGGGTGGGGCAGAAAGAGATCTGGAGCAAAGGGAGGAAGAAGAGAGGGCAGAAATGGTGGCCCGGGGCTGGGGGAGTGGAAGGGAGAAAGAAAGATAGGCCTTTGGACAAAGGGGGAGGGGGAAGGGGGCAGGTACTGGACTGCAACTGCACCAGGTAGAAATCAGTATTATCCTATAGGGAAACTCTAGCTATAAACTCAAAGCTGTGTTTAATGTTATATGTACACTGGTATAAATACCACCATGATTTAGCTAATCACCTAATGTAATTTAATTAAGTGAAGCTTCATTTTTAATTATGTCAAAGAGTAGCTAATTCAAACACAATTAATTAAATTTAGAACTATGTTAAATCAACTTTTTTCAAAGATCAAACCTAATCTGCAATGGAAAATGTTGACGCCGAGTCTTAATTTACAGACATGAATTTATTAATTAATAACATAAGCAGCCAAAAGTGAACTGAGTGCTCGGCTGCTTTCTAATCTCTCTCAGGTTTCCTTGTCTTGGTTGCGCCCAGTTAAGGCTTGTCTTTCCTTTCGTGCCTTTATTTCTTGCTTTAATATCTAATCAGTGAAAAACAGCAGTGGGAACTCTCTCTTGGCTAGAGGCATCACTAGAGATGTGCATTCCTTTAACATAGTAGATGACGGCAGAAAACGACCTGCACGGTCCATCCAGTCTGCCCAACAAGATAAACTCACATGTGCCATTTTTTGTGTATACCTTACCTTGATTTGTACCTGTCTTTTTCAGGGCACAGACCGTATAAGTCTGCCCAGCACTATCCCCGCCCTCCAACCACCCGCCCCGCCTCCCACCACCGTCTCTGGCACAGACCGTATAAGTTTGCCCAGCACTAGCCCCGCCTCCCAACCACCAGCCCCGCCTCCCACCACCGTCTCTGGCACAGACCGTATAAGTTTGCCCAGCACTAGCCCCGCCTCCCAACCACCAGCCCTGCCTCCCACCACCGGCTAAGCTTCTGGGGATCCCTTCCTTCTGAGCAGGATTTTTTTATGTTTATCCCACGCATGTTTGAATTCCGTTACCGGTTTCCTCTCTACCACCTCCCGCGGGAGGGCATTCCAAGCATCCACTACTCTCTCCGTGAAAAAGTACTTCCTGACATTTTTCTCGAGTCTGCCCCCCTTCAATCTCATTTCATGTCCTCTAGTTCTACCGCCTTCCCATCTCCGGAAAAAGTTTGTTACATAACTGGCAATGAAGCATAAAGATACCAAACGTCCCCCAAGTCCCAAACCGTTTTCTTGAGATATCAGTTGATTCTACTTCATCTTGGTAACTTTTCTTCTCCTCCTCTGCCTGGTTGTGTCCAAGGGCCATGAAGAGATTCAGGTGGAAACTGGTACATTAATCAGGTTCATTTCTTTGGCCATCGTTGTAGGGCTGCACTGGAGGGATCCAAGGATGCTATTCTCCTCTTCCAAGGATTCAAAGCTTTCTGACAACAACCAATGAGCTGTTTTTTTTAATAGTACCTACTGCCAAACATACAAATGTAAATAAGTTTGGAGACACCATTAGCCTAGTGTCCACATCTTTTATCTTGCACAGGTACCTGCTAGCAATAGCAGAGTGCTGGCTGAGGTGATGCTCCCTGTATCCCAGACCTCAATTTTTTCAACCCACTGAGGTGGCGTGGGGGGTACATGGCATTGGTCAGGTTCCTCAACCAATAAATAAATCCCCAATGGACGATGGCCCTTCCTAGACCCTCTGCTTTGAAGACTTATGAAGGGGCTTTTCTGCACGGCTGGTGGGCCTCAGGCCTAGCTTGGAACTGGCTGACCTTGGTGATTTGGCCTCTCTCTGCATAAACCTGACCCCTCTGCCTCTCCCTCTCATGGCTCCACTCTCCTCATTGAGACTCACTTCCTCTAAAGGCTGCATTGGCTGAGTAACACTAGCAAATTGGGTTCCAAAATGAGCTTTCAGGGGAGAGAGCAGACCCCTCCCCAATACTCACCCCGCTGGTCTGGTGATTTGAGTATGTCAGCATTCGTGGCTGGATCCACTTCCAGACAACTTCTACTACTGCTACTACTTATCATTTCTATAGCGCTACTAGACATATGCAGCGCTGTACACTTGATCATGAAGAGACAGTCCCTGCTCGACAGAGCTTACGGGTCCTTCTTTCTGTTTTCTGTGGCATTTCCTCACACTGTTGGTATCTAATTAGTTTCTGGATTGGAGTTCTCATACTAGCAACATCAGTGGCATCAAATCCTGCCCAGGGTCCATAGTCTGTTGTTGAGATGGACATAGGGGAAGCTACTGCTTGCCCTGGGATTGGTAGCATGGAATGTTGCTACTAATTGGGTTTCTGCCAGGTACTTGTGACCTGGCATGGCCACTGTTGGAAACAGGATACTGGGCTGGATGGACCATTGGTCTGACCCAGTATGGCTATTCTTATGTTCTTATGTAGTAAAAGACCCCATATATATTCTTGAGCAAAAGTTTACAAATGCTTGAGGAGTATCATGCTCCATCTTTGTTTTGTTTACGACGGAGACTGAGCTTCAGAAGTCGTTATGTTTGGGTAATCAGATGTGCTATCGAAGCGCCCTTCCTGATGCAGCCACGAGGTTGGTGAAACAAGGCGCTCTTGTTGAAGGGTTGACATCAATTGCCAATTAAGCTTTTGTATAACTCCCGGACTTCTAGCGTGGAGCAGCAAATTCTAATGGGACAGATAAGTAGACTTTCATCAAAAGTTCCAGGATTTGATACGATGTGGAGCTGTATTAGCTACTTATAAATTGTGATGGATTTTTTTGTCCTCTGTATGTATGCAAGCGGTAGAGGGACTGTTTGGATTTTTTTCAACAGTTTAGGACTTTTTTTCAGTCTTTTATAAGTCCCATCATTTATTTCTGGACTGCTCCTTTTGAATAGAGATTTTTCTGTGGTAATTTACTACACATATAGGCTGGGGTCAGTTTGGGTTAGTTTGAGTTTGGTGTCTTTTTATGGGTTATTGATAAGGGGGTTAAGAGTTTTTCACCTCATTCGTTTTTTCTCATTTTTTAATGAGTTTTTTTACTTCTGGGTTTTTTTTCTCTTATTTCTCCTTATGGGAACCAGTGATAATAATTGACTCCTTAAAGCATAGGGATATTGTTTATACATTTTTGTATTTTCCTTATGAGGAGTTCTGAGGTTCTGTTTTTGATTATTTGGATCTTTAGGATTTCCGTGTTGGAGTCCTTACCATAATTTAGTAAGACACCAACAAACTAACTACTATTTTTCAAACTCCTTTATTAGATTGCCTTATTTTTATACATACATTTCAATTCTGTTCATTGCAATCTATGCCTATTTTTAAAAGATGTTAAAGACAATTGTATTTCAACAAGCTTTTGGTGAGGAGCTCATGGTTGTATAATATAATGGACACTTAGACACGTGGCCTAGGTTTTGTGATGCGCATTATACAGTAGGGTACTGAAGATGTATATGGGAAATGAAAGCGCCCAGCTCAAAAACGAATAAATCCAAGGCATTTGTTCGTGGGAGGGGCCAGGAGTCGTAGTGCACTGGTCCCCCTCACATGCCAGGACACCAACCGGGCACCCTAGGGGGCACTTTTACAAAAACAAAAAAAAAAAGGTAAAAGAGCTCCCAGGTGCATAGCACCCTTCCCTTGGGTGTTGAGCCCCCCAAATCCCCCTCAAAACCCACCGCCCACAAGTCTACACCATTACTATAGCCCTAAGGGGTGAAGGGGGGCACCTACATGTGGGTACAGTGGGTTTGGGGGGCAGTTTGGAGGGCTCCCATTTACCAGCACAAGTGTAACAGGTGGGGGGGGATGGGCCTGGGTCCACCTGCCTGAAGTCCACTGCACCCCCTAATAACTGCTCCAGTGACCTGCATACTGCTGCCAGGGAGGTGGGTATGACATTTGAGGGTGAACATAAAAAGTTGTGAAACAGCATATTTTTGTGGTGGGAGGGGGTTTGTGACCACTGGGGAAGTCAGGGGAGGTCATCCCCGACTCCCTCCAGTGGTCATCTGGTCATTTAGGGCACTTTTTGGGGCCCTATTTGTGGAAAAACAGGGTCCAGGAAAAGTGCCCTAAATTCTAGCTAAAACGCATACTTTTTTTCCATTATCGGCGAAAGGCGCCTATCTCTGATCGGCCGATAACCACGCCCCAGTTCCGCCTTCACCATGCCTTCGACACGCCCCCATCAACTTTGTCTGCATCCGTGACGGAGTGCAGTTGAAAATGTCCAAATTCGGCTTTCGATTATACCGCTTTATTCGTTTTTGTGAGATAAACGTCTATCTCCCACAATATAGGCGTTTTACTATTTCAATTATAAGCTGGATAGTGTAATTTTATGTTTTTGATTATGTTTTGTTTTATTGTCAGATTAATGACCTTAATTATTATGTAAGTAAACTTTGTTTTCTGCTTAGAATCCATGAGATAATATGGAATGTAAGATTTTTACAATAAGCAATAATTCTTTGCATTACATTGCATGGGCTTAATTTCTTGAGAAATGTTGATGTAAGCCATTGTGCTCATTTTCAAAGCACAGAAACTTAACAAAGTTATGTGGAGGGGCATTTTTGATATGACGTCTAAATCCAACTTTGGACGTTTCGCCGAAAACGTCCAAAAATCAAGTAGTGAAAATGACCATTTTCAAACCCAGAAAAACGTCTACCTTTTTTCTTTGAAAATGACCAGTTCCTAGTTAAGCTCTGGAACTAACAGTGGTTAGCATATCTGGGTTAAAAAAAAGGTTTGGACACGTTCCTGGAGGAAAAGTCCATAGGCTGCTATTGAGACAGACTTGGGGAAGCAAATATTTGTCCTGGGATTTGTAGCAGGCAATGTTGCCACAATTTGGGCTTATGCCAGGTATTTGTGACCTGGCTTGGCCACTGTTGAAAACAGGATACTGGGCTAGATGGATCATTGCTCCCCAGTATGGCTACTCTTATGTTCTTTTGTAGATGTTGTGCTTAGTATGTCTATCTTTTTAGAACATCCCCCCCCCCAAAAAAAAAAGTCCAAGTGAAAAGTGCACAAAATCAAGCCATTGGGATGTAGGAGGAGCCAACTTTCCTAGTAGATTGGCCACACAGGTATCCCGGCAGAGCAGCAGGGCACCCTAGGGGGGACTGCAGTGGACCACATAAAAAGTCTTCAGTGCACATCTCACCATTATCTTTTTATATTGTATGGTGAGCCCTTGAAAACCCACGAATAACCTACTGTACCCAGCTGTACATCACTATAATAGCCCTTATGTGGGTACAGTAGGTGCTGTTTTGGGGGGGAGGGACTGACACTTTCCACCACAAGTGTAATAGAGTGGATTATGGGTCTTCTCTACAGTGCATTGCACCCACCACTAGGCTATTCCAGGAACCTGGCTTGCTGCTCTAATAGGACTGGCCATAACATCTGAAGCTGTCATAGAAGTTAGTATGTACTGTTTCATTTGCATCTTTGCGAGGTGGGGGGGGGGGGGGGGGGGGGGGGTCAGTGAGCACTGAAGGAGTAAAGGGGTGTCATTCCTTTATTCCTGCAGTGGCTTATTCATTAATAAAACAGTTCTAGACCAAAACGTCCAACTTATAGCCCTGGATGTTTTCGTTTTGTTCCATTACGGCAGAAAAACATCTAGATCCTGCCTCTGACATGCTTCCTTGTGATCTGAATGCACCTCTGACAGACTTCATAAAAAAAAAATGTCTAAAAATTGGTTTTGAAAATACCAGTTTGGATGTTTGTGAGAAACACGTCCAAGTGCCGATTTATGCCACTTTTGGGATGTTTTTCTCTTTTGAAAATGAGCCCCCTGGTAACCTAAGTAACTTTGCAAGTCATTGTGCTTTGAAAATGAGTCTCAAAACCACCTTGATATCCAAGCAATGGATTCCATGCTAGATGCCTAGTACAAGCCCACAGCAGCTGCAACCAGCTCTAGAAACCTGTCAGCATTTCACACAGATCTGCAGCAGGTTGAATTTTGTGAAGTCATTAACAGGCTGTCTCGGCAACATCTGACCTTCCACCTCTAGGTGTACTAGTTCTTCTGTCTCAGACGCAAGTGATAGTGGCAGATAGGAAGACAAGCTGCATCCTTTCGGCTCTCTGACGGTGACGGACTTGACAACAAAGGCAATCTAATTTTGTCTGTGGTTCTCTTGCTCTGATTTGGGCACCACACACAGTAAGACTTGTCAGTGAAGAGCCTTTAGACCGAAGCGGAGAATATGATGGCAGAAGCCCCTGTAAGTTCACTGCGGGGGAAACCTTACAAACAAAGGGCTGATTGGGACTCTGGAGTGAGTCAGCAGCACCCTGCAAGGAAATACCAAATACTTCCTTAAGAATGGCATCCATAAAAGCGCAGTAAAATATTTATTTATTAGGATTTATTTGCTGCCTTTTTGAAGGAATTCACTCAAGGCGGTGTACAATAAGAAGAAATCAAACATGAGCAATAGACAATTACAGCAATAAAAACATTCAAATAACAATACAAAGTATGGCATCTACTATAATAAAACGCAGCCTCAACGTTCTGAGGACACTGACGTCACTGAAGTCACTCACACACCGGTTCGTGGTTTCCCTACTCCTCCCCTTCCAACAAATCCCAGCCGCCGCCGCCGTGCACATGAACCCAGCCCCTTTCGCCACATAGCCCCGACCCTTACAACTTACCGCCCCGCCCACGGTAGCACACGCTTAACCTCACCAACCTCCCTCCCCCCCGTCACCTCCCCTCCCCTTACGCGTGTCTCCCTGGTGGTGTCTCCATCTTCCGCCAGGGTCGCTTTACTCATACTACCCCTCTCCTCAAGGCCCTTCACTGGCTCCCTATCCGTTTTCGCATCCTGTTCAAACTTCTTCTACTAACCTATAAATGTATTCACTCTGCTGCTCCCCAGTATCTCTCCACACTCGTCCTTCCCTACACCCCTTCCCGTGCACTCCGCTCCATGGATAAATCCTTCTTATCTGTTCCCTTCTCCACTACTGCCAACTCCAGACTTCGCGCCTTCTGTCTCGCTGCACCCTACGCCTGGAATAAACTTCCTGAGCCCCTACGTCTTGTCCCATCCTTGGCCACCTTTAAATCTAGACTGAAAGCCCACCTCTTTAACATTGCTTTTGACTCGTAACCACTCGCCTCCACCTACCCTCCTCTCTTCCTTCCCGTTCACATTAATTGATTTGATTTGCTTACTTTATTTATTTTTTGTCTATTAGATTGTAAGCTCTTTGAGCAGGGACTGTCTTTCTTCTATGTTTGTGCAGCGCTGCGTATGCCTTGTAGCGCTATAGAAATGCTAAATAGTAGTAGTAGTAGTGGTGGTCTAGAGGTACCCGTTCCGTCGGCCCAGGAAAGAAAGAGCCCCCTCTTTCCTCCCGTAGCGGTGGCTTCCTTGCTGCATGGTGTGGGAGTCCAGCTCTCGGCGTTTGAAAATGGCCGCCGAGAGTTCAAGCTGCCTCGCGAGACTTCAACTCTCGGCGGCCATTTTGAAACGCCGAGAGCCGGACTCCCACACCATGCAGCAAGGAAGCCACCGCTACGGGAGGAAAGAGGGGGCTCTTTCTTTCCTGGGCCGACGGAACAGGTACCGTAAGGGGAGGGGAAGGGAGTCCCGTGCCCGCTAGCACCCGTTTCATCGGCGCCAGAAACGGGCCATTTTTACTAGTAGTATACTATTTCGCTAGATAACATAAATCAAATTTTAACCCCCTATCGGTTACAGACCCACTAAGACTTTTCAATAAATTATATTGTACTGGGAGGAAAAAGGCCTCAAAGAGCTCTCTAATGCATCATTCTTAGCAGAGCTTAGCGGATCCATTTAATCCTCTCTTCATCATCGGCCAAAAAAAAATCTATTAAAATGTTCTTGAAATGTTCATATTTTCTTTGTTTTTCTTTTTGTATTCAGGACTCACTTTAACTTAATTCTTAGCAGGTACGCTGATACACTTTAACAGCTTCCTTAGAATACTAGTACTATGTTAAAACACTTATCTTTTCTGTGTCTTAATCACTGGTCGACTACATTCATCTGTCTTAACAGCGCTTTGTGTTCTTGTGCTGTGTGGTGCCCTCTTCTCCTTTTCTTCCTCCAAGCCGACGGTGGCCAGCGTTTCAGGCTACTGCTTCAGGGTTCTTGGTGGCGGAGTTTGTCTTCGGGTAGCCACAGAGTTACACTGCAAAGCGCTTCCATTGATATACTACTTACAATGTCAACACAATACATAATAGAACATTTTAATTGACAGCGTAGGGTATAAGCAAAGATGGAACATATAGATAGGTAAGAGAGTAAGAGGAGTTAGAAAGTAAGGTGACTAAAGAAAGTTGCACATGAGGTCAAAGAGATGGTTAAATATTATCTCAGCGAGGGTAGGAGTGGATAAACCTGTCCTGTTGCAGTATGTGCAGCCCGTGTCACTCCTTGTGCGTTTGAGTGAGACTAACTAGTTAGTTACTTCTTCCATTAAAGGCCTGGTTGAAGAGCCAAGCTTTCACCTGCTTCCTGAAGTAGAGATAGTCTTGTGTTAAGCTATTGTAAGCTCTTTGAGCAGGGACTGTCTTTCTTCTATGTTTGTGCAGCGCTGCGTATGCCTTGTAGCGCTATAGAAATGCTAAATAGTAGTAGTAGTAGTAGCATTCAGGCAGTGCATTCCAGAGTGTGGGGGCTACCAGGGCCATGCCAAGGGTCTGTGGTGCCCCCCTGCAGGAGATCAGTTGACACCCCCCGTAGATGAACAGTTGGCGCGCGTCCCCTCCCCCTGTGAAAATGATCACTGCCCTCCCGCTCCCATGTCCCAACTGCCCTCCCTCTTCTCCCCCCCAAGATCCCTTTTAAATTTACCTCTGTCCGGCAGCGAAGGCGCGCCACAGCGTCAGTGAAGGAGGTGGCGCTCCCGACGTCTCTACTAGTCTTCTCTTCGCTCAATGTCCCGCCTGCTTCTGACATCATTTCCTTGACGTCAGAAGAAGGTGGAACACTGAGCGAAGGGAAGACTAGTAGAGACGTCGGGAGCGCCGCCTCCTTCACTGACGTTGCGGTGCGCCTTCGCTGCCAGACGGAGGTAAATTTCAAAGGGATCTTGTTGGGGGGAGAAGAGGGCGGGCAGTTGGGACGCGGGACGGCGAGGTAAGCATGGCGCAGCGGGGTGCCCCCCAGAGGACAGCGCCCTCCTGCCGTGCTTACCTCGCTTACCGTGTTGGCACGGCCCTGGGGGCTACTCCAGAGAAAGCTCGCTTGTGGGTATCACATCATGTAGTGTCTTTTGAAGAGGGTGTGGTTAGGAATAACCCTTGGGAGGACCTTAGTTTCATTGGAGGTGTGTAGAGGATCATCCTATTCTTCAGGTACTCAGGGCCATTTCCTTTAAGGGCCTTGAAGATTAAACATAGAGCTTTAAATTTAGCCCTGTATTGTACTGGTAGCCAGTGAAGTTTTTGCAAAAACAGTGTGATGTGGTCATGTCGTTTGCAACCTTCTATGAGTCTTGCTGCAGCATTCTGAATCAGTTGGAGCTGGTGCAGGTCCTTTGTAGTCAGACTGTTGTAGAGTGCATTACAGTAATCCATTCTTGATGTTATCATGGCATGCACAACTGGGATAAGATTTAACCTCGATGTAAGGAGAGAGGCATCGTAGTTGTCACAAATAGTAGAAGCACTTCTTAAAAGAGATGTCAGGTATGTATCCACTTGTGTTAGGGACCCAGAGAAGCTCCTTTTTACTTGGGTTCAGGCAAAGTTTGTTGTGTTTAGCCTATTCTTGAATTGATGTTAGACCGATAATCAGTTTATTCAGGGCTGTAGGTAAGTCAGGTTCAATGGGTATGAGTAGCTGCACATCATCCATGTAGATGTAGAACTGAGTGTCCAATGAACGAATCAGCTCAGCTATGGCTTGAGGTAGATATTGAACAGAAAAGTTGAAAGTATCGATCTTTGTGGTACCCCACAGGTCAGTGCTCATGGTGGCGATGAGTTGCTGCCAAGCATTATGGATTGTTGCTTGTTTGATAGATCGGATCTGAACCAAGTAAGTACTATTCAAATAGACTCAAAGCCAAAAAAAAAAAAGAATGCGGTCTAGCGACCGCAAGAAAAAAAAAGGCAATTAAAAGCAGAGGGAACGAATTATGGAACTCAAGGGTCACTAGCAAGATAAAGAGAGGTCAAAAGAAACCAAAGATCTGGTGGGCAAGGTTGGCAACAAAATGCTGGGTGCTAAGTGAATTCTATAATGTCATCTGGGTACCCAGATTCCATTATAAAATAATAGAGTATGCAACTTTTATATGTCAGTATTTAGGAGTTACCACATACCATATCAGTGATAGGCGTAAATGTATGTTTCTACTTAAATCATCCCCCAATGTAAAGAAATCTTCTTTGGACATCATTGATGATGCTCAGCGTTGTATAAATGTTTATCGGTGAGACTTATTCTTCACCTTCGCCACTGGTCCAATAAAAATTGTTTTTCACTATCACATCTTTGATATCAGATTTACTATATGTATATAACATTCATTTAGTTTTGAAAAGAAAATTTGAGATGTAATACTCATCTATGGTCCCTGGATGATACCTTTTTTTATTGGACTAACTTGATACATTTTTGACTAGCTTTTAAAGTCAATGCCTTCTTCTTTGGAGCCGAAATGAGCACAAGATGACAAATATCAGAACATATAAGTGAAACATAAAAGCATTCCAGTGACAGTCTCACGGAGAAAGGTAAGGGGGAGGAGATAAACAGGGAGAGATCGATGGGTGATCAGAAGGTAACAAAATATTATAATTTTATGGTTTATAATGTGATAGAAAACCCAGATTTTTCTTAAGTTCTGTCTGGTGGCTGTCAAAATATTTCATTATTTTAACTTCAAGGGACTTATGTTCCTGGATGCTTTTAAAAATGTCCTTAAGAATCTAAGATTAGCCATATTGGGTCAGACCAATGATCCATCTAGACCAGTATCCAACAGTGACCAATCCAGGTTACAAGTATCTGGAAGATTCCCAAATAGTAGCAAGATTCCATACTACCAATCCCAGGGCAAGCAGAGGCTTTCCCCATGTCCATCTCAATAACAGACTATGGACGTTTCCTCCAGGAACCTGTCCAAACCTTTTTTTAAACCTAGATGCGCTAACCACCATTACCACATCCTCCGGTAACAAGTTCCAGAGCTTAACTATTTTTTGAGTGAAAAGATATTTCCTCCTATTTGCATTTCCATGTAATTTCATTGAGTCTCCCCTGGTCTCTGTGCTTTTTGATTCACTTTTACCCGTTCTACTCCACTCAGGATTTTGTAGACCTCAATCATAACACCCCTCAGCTGTCTCGTTTCTAAACTGACGAGGCCTAACCTCTTAGCCTTTTCCTCATACGAGAGGAGTTCCATCCCCTTTATCATTTTGGTCACTCTTCTTTGAACCTTTTCTAACTCCACTATATCTTTTTTGAGATACGGCAACAATAACTGAACACAATACTCAAAGTGAGGTTGCACCATGGAGCGATACAAAGGTATTATAATATTCTTCGTCTTATTTTGCAACCCTTTCTTAATAATTCTTAGCATCCTGTTTGCTTTGTTGGTCGCACTGATGCAGTGGTCTAAATGTGCAAAGTGCTGTCCCACAGAGGTGTCACCTTGGTTTGCTTTGTGATGTTTAATGTGGTGAACCAGTCGATATTGTATATCTAGATTTTCAAAAAGGCATTTAGCAAAGTACCTCATGAATGACTCCTAAGGAAATCAGAAAGTCACGGGATAGGAGGCAATGTCTTATTGTGGATTGAGAACTGGTTAAAAGATAGAGAACAGAGAGTAGGGTTAAATGATCAGTATTCTCAATGGGGAAGGGTAGATAGTGGGGTTCACCAGGGGTCTGTGCTGAGACCGCTGCTTTTTAACATATTTATAAATGATCTAGAGATGGGAATAACTAGTGAGGTAATTAAATTTGCTGATGACACAAAGTTATTCAAAGTTGCTAAATCGCAAGAAGATTGTGAAAAATTGCAAGAGGACCTTATGAGACTGGGAGTCTGGGCATCCCAATGGCAGATGACGTTTAATGTGAACAAGTGCAAAGTGATGCATGTGGGAAAGAGGAACCTGAATTATAGCTATGTAATGCAAGGTTTCACATTAGGCGTCACCACCCAGGAAAAGGATCTCGGTGTCATTGTTGATGATACATTGAAACCCTCTGCTCAGTGTGCTGCGGCAGCTAGGAAAGCAATTAGGAAAGGAATGAAAACCAAAAATGAAAATGCTAGAATGTCTTTGTATTATTCCACGGTGCGACTGTACCTCGAATACTATGTGTAATTCTGGTCACCGCATCTCAAAAAAATATAGCAGAATTAGAAAAGGTTCAGAGAAGGGCGACAAAAATGATAAAGGGGATGGGACGACTTCCCCATGAGGAAAGGTTAAAGCGGCTAGGGCTGTTCAGCACTGTTGTCTAAGCTAAGCAGGATTCCTCCAACTGCATTGCTTCCAGTGAGGGGTGGTGATTCAATATTGTGTTTTCAATCTTTAGAGACAGACAGGTTACCTGGAGTCCTGCAGAACTTGCCTGTCCCTCATTATTGAAAACTAGTAAAAAATGGCCCGTTTCTGGAGCCAATGAAACGGGCGCTAGCAAGGTTTTCCTCTGGCCCCCCACCCAACGCACCTTCGTTGTTAGTGACGCCATTGCGCTGCCCTGGCCGCCGTCAATGTGAGTGAATTGCTCCGCCCTCAACGTCATAATGTTTGACGCGAGGGCGGGGCCCCGAGACTGTGATTTTCGTGGCTTCAGAGCTTCGAACTTACGAACCTTGGCTTCAGTGACGTCAGACAATAGAACGTTGAGGGTGAGTTTTATATATATAGATGTTATAGTGAAAATGCGCCCTCCACTGGCAGGACTGTAGGTGGAGGACTCCTGCTCAGCTTAGAGGGAACGGTGCTCTTCAGCTTGGAGAAGAGATGGCTGAGGGGAGAGATATGATAGAGGTCTATAAAACACTGAGTAGAGTGGAACAGGTAGACGTGAATCGCTTGTTTACTCTTTCCAAAAATACTAGGACTAGGGGGCACACAATGAAGCCACTAAGTAGTAAATTTAAAACAAAGCACAGTAAATGTTTCATCACTTAACGTGAATTAAACTCTGGAATTCGTTGCCAGAGTATGTTGTAAAAACGATGAGCTCAGCAGGTTTTAATTTCCTAAAAGAAAAATCTATAAGCCATTATTAAGATAGACTTGGGGAAAATCCACTGTTTATTTTTAAGATAAGCAGCATAAAATCTGTGTTACTGTTCTCGGATCTCTCTAGGTACTTGTGACCTGGATTGGTCACTGTTGCAAACAAGAAACTGGGTTTGATGGACCTTCGGTCCAGTAATGTAGCTACGGGGAGCCACAGGGGCCTGGGCCCCACAAATTGGCTCTAGTGGTCTATGGTTTGGCTGGCGGGGATCCCCAACCCCGCCAGCTGAAGCGTTTGTCCCACGCTGGTCTCACCGCATTGCCTACCCTGCTCTTCTCAGTTGTGCCGTGCATGCTCGTTTTACTGAAACTGAGCACGTGTGACACTTTATGCATGCTCAGATTCATTAAAACGAGCGTTCACAGTGTGACTGAGCACAGAGCAAGGCAGGCAATGTGAGACCAGAGCGGGACAAACGCTTCAGCTGGTGGGGGTTAGGGATCCCCGCCAGCCAAAGTACCTTCATGCGGCGGTGGCAGTGGTGTGGGGGGGGGGGGGGGGGGGGTGAAGGCAGTGGTGAGGCAAGCCAAAATGTATCCCCCCCTCCAGCTTGGGCTCTGGCTCCCCTCCACGTCGAGGTCTGACTACGCCCCTGCGTTGGTCTGTCCCAATTTGGCAACATTTATGTTCTTATATTCTTATGAAAGAAAGCTAGAAGCCTTTAAGGGGAGAACACAGTAAGGATTACAAATTATTCCTGTCGGCTTCTAAGCAGCTTGTAGATATAAACAAAAAAAAAACCCTCAATTTGAAATGTCTGTATAGACGTACTAGAAGGTTAAAAAAAAAGCTGGGAGACTTAAAGTATACAGCACTAAATGAACAGGTAGTTACAACAGGTATTTCAGAGATCTAATGGGCTCAAATTATATTGCAATGATAGGGTAGATTGAATTGGAACAGGGGTGGCGCTATATGTGAAAGAGGGGATTGAGTTTAACAAAAATTCAGCAGGCAACATGGAATCCTTATGGATAGAAATTCTATGTGTGAAGGGAAAAAGCATATTGGTAGGCCAGAATGACCATACAGAGGATGAAATGTTAGCAGAAATCGGGGAGGCTAGCAAATTTGCCAACAATATAATAAGGAGAGATTTGCATTATCATACCAAAATCAAAATGCTCTACTCAAAACACACACTGCGTGAAAAAAGCAGCGATTAACTTTATATCCTCAGTATTAAAATCCCCACACTTCAAAGGGATAATGCGGTAGCAGCATTTAGTGTATCTGGGTTTCCACGCCCTCACGATTTTTGACTTGACTTTGTCTTCCCATAACTCCTCACAATGTAACCCATAATCGTATTGTAACAATGTATTTCCATCCTTGACAAGGTACTGTAAGCCACATTGAGCCCGCAAATAGGTGGGAAAATGTGGGATACAAATGCAATAAATAAATAAATAAATAAATAAGGTTTGTTTGGACAAATTCCTGGAGGAAAAGACCTTAATCTGCTATTAAGGTAGACATGGAGACAGCCACTGCATATCCCTGGGATCAGTAGCATGGAATCCCCTACTACTCTTTGGGTTTCTGCCAGGTGCTTGTGACCTGGATTGGCCACTGTTAGAAGCAGGGTATTGGGCTACAAAGACCATCAGTCTGCCCCAGTACAGCAATTCTGAAGTGTTTTTGCTCAGAGCTATGTAGCAGGTCTAACTTCTATATCTGGCTGCAACTATATGTATAATTGCTGCTGAAAATAGAAACAGAGAAACATGACGGCAGATAAAGGCCATATGACCCATCCAGTCTGCCCATCCTCTGTAAAAAAATATGAAAGGGCAACACCACTACTAAAGAAACTACACTGGCTTCCACTTAAGGAACGCGTCACTTTCAAGGTATGTACACTAGTCCACAAGATCATTCATGGTGAAGCCCCTGCCTATATGTCCGAGTTGATAGACCTTCCAACCAGAAATGCAAAAAGATCATCCAGAACATACCTCAACCTCCACTTCCCTAATTGCAAGGGCGTGAAATACAACACGCTACACGCGTCAACCTTTTTTCACACGAGCACGCAACTTTGGAATACACTGCCGCGCAACTTAAGAATGACTTATGAACAAGCCTCCTTCCGCAAATTACTGAAGACTCATCTGTTTGAAACAATTTATGGCAAGAGCCAAAACACATAGAGTCCACACTCACTGATCATCAATGCTCCATACATCCACTCCTAACCCTCATCCCCCATAATTCCACATCACTCATACATCTGCTCACAGGAATATGTACACCATATATCTCTGTGTCTTAACACTGCCCTTTAAGCTTCCCATTGTCTCTTTCCAACGTTTCAATGTTGATGTCCCATTGTCATATTCTTAATGATACTTCGATGGTTTCACAAAACTTGTACAATGTAACCTATAACCAAGTTATAACAAATGTATTTCCATTATTCATATCTTATTGTAAGCCACACTGAGCCCGCAAAGAGGTGGGAAAATGTGGGATACAAATGCAATAAATAAATAAATAAATAAAAACCCCTAATTCTTCCTGTTACTAAGCGATCCCACATGCTTATCCCATGCCTTTTAAAAATCTGGAACAGTCCTCGACTCCATAACCTCCACCGGGAGGCCATTCCACGCCTCCACCACCTTTTCTGTGAAATAGTACGTCCTTAGATTACTCCTAAGCCTATTCCCTCTTAACTTCGTCATTTGCCCCCTCATTCCAGAGCTCTCTTTCATTTGAAAAAGGCCCTTGAGATATTTAAACGTTTCTATCATGTCTCCTCTCTCCCTCCTCTCTTCCAGCGTATACATGTTGAGGTTCATAAGCCTGTCCCTATAATTTTTGCGTTCAAGACCGCTTACTAATTTTGTAGCCCCCCTCTGGAACGACTCCATCCTGTTTATATCTTTCCGTAGGTGCGGTCTCCAGAACTGCACACAGTGCTCCAAATGGGGCCTCGTTAGAGACTTATACAAAGGCATTATCGCCTCCTTTTCCCTGCTGGTCATGCCTCCCTTTATGCACCCAATACTATGGGATTCATATTCAAAGCAATTTAACTGACCAGAAATGGCTCCTGGCTGGTTAAACCACTTGTTCGGGGCTAACCAATCATATTCAGTGACACTTAACCGGTTAGTACTGCTGAAAATGTCTGGTTAGCGCCCAACTCAAAACCAAGAATTTTGGGGGTGGAGTCAGCACCTGGCCAGTTAAGTGCCGATATGCAGCACTTAGGGGCCGTTTTACAAGGCCTTGGTAGGGCTGTTGTGGCAGGGGCATAGCCAGACGGGAGGGGGGTCCAGAGCCCGAGGTGAGGGGGCACATTTTAGCCCCCCCAGGCGCCGCTGACGCAACCCTCTTGACCCCCCCTTCCCACCACCAACCCTCTCCCACTGCGTACCTTTGCTGGCGGGGGACCCCAATCCCCGCCAGTTGAGGTCCTCTTCTCAGCTGCACGGCGTTGCTGACCCCCCCCCCCCCGCCGCAACCCTCTCGACCCCCCTTCCTGCAGCCAACCCTCTCCCGCTGCGTACCTTTGCTGGTGGGGGACCCCAACCCCCGCCAGCTGAAGTCCTCTTCTCAGATGCGCGGCATTGCTGACCCCCCCGCCGCAACCCTCTCGACCCCCCTTCCTGCCGCCAACCCTCTCCTGCTGCGTACCTTTGCTGGTGGGGGACCCCAACCCCCTCCAACCGGTCCTCTTCTCGGCCGCGCGGCATTGCTGACCCCCCTTCCCACGCCAACCCTCTCCCGCCGCGTACCTTTGCTGGCGGGGGACCCCAGCCTCCGCCAGCTGAAGTCCTCTTCTCAGCTGCACGGCATTGCTGAATGATCTGATCAAGTTTGAATCTGTTTACGTGCGTCTGACATCCTGCAAGTACAACGTGCAGGACATCAGACACACGCACAGAAACTTGATCAGATCATTCAGCAAGCAACGCCGCGCGGCCAAGAAGAGGACTTCGGCTGGCGGGGGTTGGGGTCTCCCGCTAGCAAAGGTACGTGACAGCGGCGGAGGAGGGTTGTGGTGGGAAGGGGGGTTGAGAGGGTCGCGGTAGAGGGGTCCAGGGCCAAATCTACGGGGGCCCATGCCCCCATGATAGCTACGCTCCTGTGCTGTGGCAGTGGCACACAGCAAATTGGGCGTACTGCAGCGCTACCACAGGAACCCAGTAGAAGTGCTGGTGTGTGCCGCACACCATTTCTGGAGTTCAAACAATAACTTTATGTTTTTAGTACCGGGGGGCTTATCTAGCGGTAATCGGGCAGTGCTGTGCACTTCCTGGTTACCACTGGGTTAGCGTGGGACCCCCTTACTGCCTCCTAAATAGTGAATTATTTAGGGTGAATTTATCCCTCCCAATATGGTGGCCCACCCACCAATACCTAGGAAGAAATAAGTCACCCGAGGCTGCATCAGTTAGGAATTTAATTAGATACCTTATTTCTTACCAAGTAGCAGTACAATTAGCAGATCAGTGATATCTCACTGGGAGTATGGAACATTGCTATACAAAAGTACTGCTGTATCTGAGACTTTCTCTCTAATGAAGTAGGAAGTACACTCATTTTTATATGCCCATTCAGGATACAGGTAATATGACAGTAATTACACCTTATTGGATCTATGGTGATATAATGGTTAACACTGATTGGCTATGGTAATGAGTTGGTTAGTTCTTCTTGGAAATGCTGATAACTATTATTTACTTAGAAATGCTAATAATATAACGGACTGTGAGGAATTTTCTTGTTCTGTCAACTGCAGAACATCTGTGACCACCATGTTGCTAAACCATGTTACTTTGTTTTTCCATCCTTGCCCCTTCCTCATTCTGCTGCATGAGAGTGTCACAACAGATCATGAGTTCTGCAGTCACACTGGAGTTCAGGTTAGAGTCATGGGCCTGTAAGGTTTTCTCTCATTTTAGATCCTGAACCAAAGTCAGGCCTTGAATGAAAGCTCTTAGCTATGATGATTAATATACAATAGTTGGCGTTAAGGGCTCCCCCAGGAAATGGCTGCGCAGCAAATGCTTAACTTAGCACATGGCCACTTCTGTTAAAAAAAAAATCCTTTTAGCCGCTGTGGTAAAACGGGGCCTCGGTACATGGCCAACCCGCATGCTGACACCACTGCAGAGGTCCTTTCAGCATAGCCAGTTAAGTGCTGGATATCACACTTAGGGGCCCTGTTACTAAGGTACATAGGTGCCTACGTGCATCCAATGCATGTCAAATTGGAACTACCACTCAGCTACCGTGTGCCCAGGGCGCTAATTCCATTTTTGGCACGTGCCCAAAACACGCGGTAGAAAATATTTTCTACCGCGTGGCGCATACCCGACAGTGATCGGCAGTTTATGGGTGTTGAACGCTTACTGCCTGGTTAGCACATGAGATCTTACCGCTAAGTCAATGGGTGGTGGTAAGGTCTCAGGCCAACAATAAACACGCGGTGGTTTTAATTTTTCCGCAAGTCCATTTTCTGGAATGAAATAAGTGCCGTTTTTTCCAGGTGCGGTGAGGAAACGGACCAGCGCCTGCACAAAACACGCACCTACACCAGCACAGGCCACTTTTAGGCACGCCTTAGTAAAAGGGCCCCTTAACCGGCTGTGGTTTCACTGTCTCTGTAAACCTGGAAATTCAATGCTGGAAACCAGACGTAGATTTTCTGGGTATAACTCCGGTGGCGCAAAACACTGATTGCCACCGGCTGAATGTCAGGCCTCATACATATAACTTTGTACAGCCAGTTATATGTTTGTTATAGACAGTCGCTACAGAATCCAATATTTATACCTGCTGTTTATCTATTTATTTATTTCAGTGTTAAAGGTATATTTTTGAATATTTTATTGGCTGTCCACGTTGCTTTTGTGGATAATACTTGAAAATCTAATCCAGTTGGCTTGAAAACCTTCCAGCCTGGGCTGATTGATATCCTGAGACAAAGGTGAGTGTATCTAACAGTGTGTCACAACTGTCAGGAATGGTGAGTCCTTGAACCAAAGCCGGAGCTTTGGCAGACAAATCACCTGGGCTGGCACAGGCAGGAATCAGAACAGACTGGACTAAGATAAACTAACAGACTCAACAAGGCAGGACAGAGATAACTAAACACAATGGACAACACAAGAACCGGATCCAGACGAGGCAAGGAAAATAAGGCAAAGGGGCCAGAACCGGAACCCAGACAGGACAAGGCAAAACTCAGAACTGGATTGAAACTGGGACTGGGGCCCAGAAATGCAAGACAAGGCAACACACAGAAGTAGAGTAAAACTGGGTCCAGAAAAGGGCAAGACAAGGACAAGGCAAGAACTGGATCTGGACAGGACTAGACTGAAAGAGACAAAACAAAGCACAACTAGACAGGCAAGACAGGGCAGGAGCTAGGCAACAGAATAAAAGAAGCAAGACAATACACAAGGCAGGAACAGGATTCAGGATACTCGAACAGGATTCTCAAACAGGCTTGGCTGGAACAGGATTCTGGAACGGGCTTGGCTTGGCTGGAACAGGATTCTGGAACGGACTTGGCTTGACTGGAACCGGATGACGGAACGGACTTGGCTTGACCTGAACCAGATTCTGAAATGGTGGAACTGGATGCTGGAACGGGCTTGGCTTGGCTGGAACCGGATTCTGGAACAGGCTTGGCTTGACTAGAACCGGATTCTGGAACAGGCTTAGCTTGGCTGGAACTGGATTCTGGAACGGGCTTGGCTTGGCTTGACTGGCACTGGATTCTGGGACGGGCTAGGCTTGGCTGGAGCAGGATACTGAAAGGGACTTGGCTTAGAAGGGAACTGGGACAGAACTAGCTCAAACATAGAGCAGGAGCAGAACTTGGCTCAAACACATACAGGAACAGAACTTGGCAGAAACAGAGCTCAAGAGCCAGGAAGCAAACATGGCAGGCAAAGGATTAAGCAGACTAAGGGAAGACAAACAAACAAACAAACAAACAAAGAAGCAATGTGCATATCAGCACCCACAGCTGGATAGCAGTGAAGTAATCAGGTATGATGCTGGCTTCTACAGACTCAGAATAACAGACAAGAACCACACACACAGGAAACAGAACAGGGAATACAGAAACAGAGCTTGGCTAAACACAGAGGATGGCTTAAACACAGAGCTTAACTATAGCAAGAGTCAAAAGCAGGGCTAGACTAACAGGCAGATGATCAAAAGCAAACGCCGGCGCTAGAGGCTGCTAGCGCCATACTAGCGCCGGCGTTTGCTACCGCCCCATGATGAGAGCCCTCGAGCACGTGAAACAACGCGCTTGAGGGCTCTTTGTGCAAGTAGCATGCTAATGCATGCTAAACAGGGCTTAGCGCATTCATCGCCAATGATCAGCGGTCAGCGCGTCAAAATTTGGGTCGCTGGCCGCGCAACCCTATGCCAGCTCCGAGATGGCGTTAGGGTTTGCAGATCATTGGGAAGGAATGGTTAGCCCTGTCCAGCATGCAGTTGCATGCTGGCAGGCCCCCGTTCCTCCCGAAAGCAAACCTGCCAACAGGGGGCTGGAGGTCCGGCGGACCTCCGGTCCCCCCGACGATCCCATCCCCCCAGGTTCAGAAAGGGCTGGAGATCTGGTGGGTCTCCAGCCCCTCCAAACCCCCAGAAAATGGTCCCTGGTGGTCCAGTGGCCGCCGGCCAAACCCCCTTCCTCCCTCCCAGTCAACGACGGGGGGGGGGGGGGGGGCTGGAGGTCCCCCCGATGATGCCATCCCCCCAGGTTCAGGGAGGGCTGGAGATCTGGTGGAATCACTCCCTTATATGGTCTGTAGCCCTGCCCAGCACATCCCAGGATGCACTGGGAGGGGCTGGGCGCCACCATTTTGCGGCAGCGTCAACCCAAGGAAGAGGAGGGAGGCAGGCTACCTCCCTCCTCCAACTAAGGTAGGGGGGCCAGGAGGGGGTTCTTTTTAACGGCCCCTTTTTAAGCAGCCACTGGACCACCAGGGACCATTTTCTGTGGGTTTGGGGGGGCTGGAGACCCACCGGATTGCCAGCCCTTCCTGAACCTGGGGTGATAGCCCCCCCCTGTCCTCGCTGGGAGGGAGGGGGTTTGGCCTGCGGCCACTGGACCACTAGGGACCATTTTCTGGGGGTTTGGAGGGGCTGGAGACCCACCGGATCTCCAGCCCTCGCTGAACCTGGGGGGATGGGATCGTCAGGGGGACCAGAGGTCTGCCAGACCTCCAGCCCCCCCGTTGCTCACTGGGAGAGAGGGAGGGGGTTTGGCCGGTGGCCACTGGACCACCAGGGACCATTTTCTGTGGGTTTGGGGGGGCTGGAGACCCACTGGATCTCCAGCCCTCCCTGAACCTGGGGGGATGTGATCGATGGGGGGACCGAAGGTCCGCCAGACCTCCAGCCCTCGTTGCTCGTGGCAGGGGTAGTCAGGGCCTGGTGGTACCATGGACCTCCAGCCCCTGTGTTTGACAGGTTTGGGCTTTTGACAGCCCAGACCTGTCAAACCTGTGCGGGAGGATTGTGCTGAGTACATGGAGTGGAGGAGTGGCCTAGTGGTTAGGGTGGCGGACTTTGGTCCTGAGGAACTGAGTTCAATTCCCACTTCAGGCACAGGCAGCTCCTTGTGACTCTGGGCAAGTCACTTAACCTCCATTGCCCCATGTAAGCCGCATTGAGCCTGCCATGAGTAGGAAAGCGCGGGGTACAAATGTAACAAAAACAAAAAAATTCACCCGCACTTTTACCCCATGATCAGAGATAATTGTGCTGCTTAAATTTGCATGCATTATCTCTGATCATAGGTCTAATAGCGCCCCAAGCTGTTCCAGTGCTAGTTTAGAGCGCTGTTTGGAACAGCGCGGGGCTTTTGATCATCTGCCCATAAAAGCAGGCGCCAAGGGTAGAATCAAACAGATACAGACACCAAGGGCAGGGTGTGGCTCTACAGCTGGGCTTTCAGGAACAGGATTCAAAAGCAAACTCACAGAAACAAAGGAAAGAATTGAAACACAAGACTCAGAGAAACACAGCACAGACCTTCAGGAGCAAAATACTCAGGAACAAAGCGAAGCATGGATATGATCTAAACAGGTAACACAAGATTAAGAGACTTCTTGCAAAGGCAATCTGGGAAAGCTCCCTGGGTCCTTATAAAGGAGTAGACTGATGATGTCACAAGTAGGAAATGGAGCAGAAGCAGGGAGACTAAAGCAAGGCTTGGCTTATAGGAAGAACAACAATAGGGAAAAAGGCAGACTGGAGATGTCACAGAGCTAGATACAGAGAAACAGTAGGTCTGAACATAAGGGCACAGCCACAACCGTCACACAGTGTGACAAGGACAATTGTTTAAGAACACCCACTGCAAAGTACACGATTAGTGTTAGAAAACAGGCATATAGGGGAGAATTCAAGATGGCTGCACACTACTAGGTGAGCTATAGACCTCGTTTCCTGTCTAACGTAATGCCGAAAAAAAGGGGCAGGGCAGCAGCCCAGGCTTCCCCAATGCCGGCCCCAATACCTGCAGGTCTCATTGACCACTTTTTGAGGACTCCAGGGCAAGATACATTGGTCGCGAGCAGTTCCTTAGGGAACGCCGGTACAATGGAGGATACTTCAGCGTTCCCAGGATTGGACGTAACTCTGAGCCCCGACATGAAAGCTCCGCCCCTGCAGCCAACATGAACAAGCTTTCTCTCTGAGGGAGCGAGCAGTCAGATGCCAAGAACTGGGTCTGACTTAGACTGGAGTGAAGCTCAAAATAAACACCATGAGAGGGATTTAGGAGGACTATTAATACCTCCAGAAGTAAGCAATCCGATGTTATCTGCTGCAGGTCAACGAGGTGCAGAAACTGGGAAGGAAACAGATTTGTCAAATATGCCTCCCTGGACTCTGGAGAAACCGTCAAAGGTAACCTTAGATAATTTATGGGACTTGGTGGCTCAAATGGCACAATATTTGTTAAACCAAACAAATGTATTATCTCAAAAAGTTAATGAAATTGAAAGAAAAGTGGAGAAAAACGAAACTGATATTAAAATTTGCTCTGAAAGGATTGATACTATGGAGGAAAAAAACAATAAATTTGGGAAATATTCAAACTGTTATGTTGAAAGCAGTGGCGTAGCTACGTGGGGCCTGAGGGGGCCGGGGCCCCCGCAGATTCACCCCAGGACCCCCCTCCCGGCGAACCCGCCCCCGCCGCCGCCTACCTTTACTTTTGCTGGCGGAGGATCCCACTCCCCGCCAGCCGACGTCTTCTCAGTCCTTCCTGCTCTTCAATTTGTTTGCTGACGTCACGTGCAGGACGTACAATTCTGTGCTCTGAGTCTGACGTCCTGTACGTACAACGTGCAGGACGTCAGCAAACAAATTGAAGAACAGGAAGCGACTAAGAAGAAGACGTCGGCTGGCAGGGAGTGGGATCCCCCGCCAGCAAAAGTAAAGGTAGGCTACAGCGGCGGCGGGTTCGCGGCGGGAGGGGGGGCGGCAATGTCGGCGGTGGGGGGGGTGGCGCCGGGGGAGGGCTAAAATGTGCCCCCTCCCCCGGGCTCTGGACCCCTCTCCCACGGAAGGCTGGCTATGCCCCTGGTTGAAAGACATTTCAAACCTAAGGAGCAAAATGGAAATATATGAAAACCACATGAGAAGATATAACTTAAGATTTCTAAACTTTCCAAAACGGTACCTTAAAGAAGTATTAGAGATTTCCGAGGCAAATTTACCACCTTTTACTCAAGTCTACCACGTGCCTCAAAAACAACAAGAACCACCATTACAACAACAAATATCTTTGGACGTTACAAACTTCCTGGAAACATCTGATATAGAACAAGCCACCGCGGCAACTTTGGTAGCCGCGGTGGCCCTATTGCCAGGCAAACAATGGTTGTTCAGAATGTTTTTTAAACATAAGGATAAATTGTTCCTGGGACTAAAGATATCAGTATTTCCGGATGTCTCGAAGGACACACACAAGAAACGTAAACAATTTTTGATATTGAAACCAGACGTATTGCGGTTAGGAGGCACATTTTACCTCAGATTTCCTTGTAAATGCATTTTATGCTACAATGCACAAAAATATGTTTTCATGGATCCATCTCATTTAACATCGTTTGTAACCTCTAAAAGAACATAAGGAGCTAAATAATATTAATCATGCCTATTCTCTCCTAGATGCTGAATTCTTGTGAAAGATTATATTCTTTTTTCTTTTTCCCTCCTGTGTTATGAATATCTCCCCAAAATAATGTGGACTTGAGTGTTGAGTAAGTGAAATAATATTCGTTTTCTTGTTGTCTGTTCCTTTAATTTTAATTCGACAATTTAACACTTTCTAATCAAGTGTAACTCCTTGAAATAGTTGTAAATGTATAAAAAGAAAAGAAAAAAAGAAACCAGGCATATAAAAATGAAATCAACACATTAGCCGACCTTGGCTTCATCATGAATGAACAAGTGGCAAAATGCAATGAATTAAAAAAATAGAGCCATTGGGTAAAAGCACTCTTTAATGTCAACATTTTAAATCCTTGCCTCTGAAATTTCTTTTGTAAAAATACTCATTCTTTGGTCCAAGAGGAAATTTCTATGACCTTCTGACAACAATGACGAGCTTGTTCTTTGCAATTTCAGCAGTTGCCTTACTTGGTTTCTTACAATCCCTGGGTTAATCTGAAAAGACTACATCCACCAGAGAGGTTATCTGAAAGAGCAGCCTAGGGAAAATATAGCCCATTTATTCAAATTACTGCATTTATTTCATTAGGTTAGTAGTGGCATAATGCCAAATGTAGGCTTACTTTTATTGTTTCCTCTCCTATTTAGCTTTTCATATTGAATATATTTGGCAATTAATGACATGTTCCTCTAGGAAACTGTAGTGTTTCTAGGCTGTTATGTGCAAATATTTTGTAGAAACATTGGTACCAATTGATTGATGGAAGGATATTGCTTTTATATGAGTGATCATTCCTTAACTACTTGCTGGCTCTGCAGATCTTGGAAAATGAGTACTTATTAATGTAAAGCAGTAGATGACATGTCAGGGATCAGTAATTAAGATGGCAACCAGTCAGCAACATTTCTGGAGAACAAATGTTTTGCTTTTAACAACTTTTAGTGTTGAGAGATAAGATCGATTTCATGCACTGAAATGTCAATAGTGACATCCAACCCGAGAACATTGTGATGAACCAAACCCTGCAAGCCGGTTTAGATCCCTCACTGGGCAGAAGAAGCAGCTGCCTAGGAGTGCAGGTCTTAAAAGACACCTTCTCCTCTATTCTGGTGGTGTCCTTTGACCTTAAAGGAAATTGGCTTGCAGATTGGCAACATTAGGACAGTAAAATATGGTCACTGCAGACTGTCTGGTGGCTTCAAAAAGTAAGAGTTTAAGAGGATACTACCATAAGAGAAGGTACTACTGGGCCGGAGGACGAGATGCTACAGGGGATCCCCATCCTAGCTCCTATGTTCTTGAAGGGGATCGCTCTTATCATTCTTAAATGTATAGTGCTTGCTATTTTACGCACCCTTCCTGATTAATAAGGAATTGGTGTGGATCTTTATTTGAAGTGTTTTCTCAAAACCATGTCTAGTAGCACTATAGAAATGATAAATAGTAGTAGAAAACCAAGTGATTTTTTAAAGCAGCAAAATATCATGTCATTTGGGCTACCTTTGTTGCATCTTAAAATAATTATACTAATATGGTACCTCTTCTTCATCGCTCCACTTCCTTACCTATCCCTATCCTTTCTCTCATACCTCTTTTATCCCATTTACCCTTGTTCATTTGTCCTACCACATACCTCCTTCGTTGATTCAGATACAACAAATTGTATTCTCTTGTTACTATGTAAGCTGCATTGAGCCTGTGATGAGCAGGAAAGCGTGGGATAAAAATGTAATAAATAAATAAATGTATTATATTAATCGGAGTATTTAGAAGGTGTATTAACTTTGGAGCATTTATCGCCATATGATTCTGGGAAGAGAAGATATTTATTGCAAGTCCAGTATTCCACAGAAAGGAAACCCTTAAAAAAGCCTTTAAAAACAGAACAAAGAGAAAAATGCTGTCTGTATACCGGTAGTGTGAAACCACAAATACACTCATGCACAAGGTTTTATGAGATACCAATTTATGGTCCCCTCATGATGCTTTAGAACAAATGCAGTTATTACAAAAAGAAAGACCCATATGATTACTTTGTACTCCTCACATATAAGAATGAAAGGCTTAGAAACAGAGATATCAGCTTTATAGACTTGAACAGCTCAACAGATTGGAATTGGAAAAGGTGCAGCGAAGGGCGACTAAAATGATAGCGGGGATGGGACGACTTCCCTATGAAGAAAGACTAAGGAGGCTAGGGCTATACAGCTTGGAGAAGAGACGGCTGAGGGGAGACATGATAGAGGTATATAAAATAATGAGTGGAGTGGAACAGGTGGATGTGAAGCGTCTGTTCACGCTTTCCAAAAATACTCGGACTAGGGGGCATGCGATGAAACTACAGTGTAGTAAATTTAAAACAAACCGGAGAAAATGTTTCTTCACCCAACGCGTAATTAAACTCTGGAATTTGTTGCCGTAGAACGTGGTGAAGGCGGTTAGCTTGGCAGAGTTTAAAAGGGGGTTAGACGGTTTCCTAAAGAACAAGTCCATAAACTGCTACTAAATGGACTTGGGAAAAATCCACAATTCCGGGAATAACATATAGAATGTTTGTACGTTTGGGAAGCTTGCCAGGTGCCCTTGGCCTGGATTGGCCGCTGTCGTGGACAGGATGCTGGGCTCGATGGACCCTTGGTCTTTTCCCAGTGTGGCATTACTTATGTACTTACTATTTAACATATTTATAAATGAAATGGAAATTGGAATGACGAGTGAGATGATTACATTTGCAGATAATACAAAACTGTGAAATATTGCAGGAAGACCTTAGGAAATTGGAAGACTAGGCATCCAAATGGCAGTTGAAATTTAATGTGGACAAATGCAAGGTGATGCAAATTGGGAAGAATAATCTGCATCATAGTTACTTGATGCTAGGGCCCTACTACTACTACTACTATTTAGCATTTCTATAGCGCTACAAGGCGTACGCAGCGCTGCACAAACATAGAAGAAAGACAGTCCCTGCTCAAAGAGCTTACAATCTAGTAGACAAAAAATAAAGCAAACAAATCAATTAATGTGTAGAGGAAAGAGGACAGGAGGGTAGGTGGAGGCGAGTGGATACAAGTGGCCCAAGAGAAGATCTGGGTGTTGTTGTAGATAATACACTGAAATCTTCTGCTTAGTGAGCAGTGGCATCCAAAAAAGCAAACAGGATGCTAGGAAATTATTAGGAAAGGGATGGTGAAAAAACTTCATTCCATGTCAAGTGGTCTGGTGGTCCCTGCACGAAGGCTGCAGTATGGGGTCAAACAGATTACTATATCTCAGCAAGTATTGCATCGGCGAACGTAAAACTTTACCAATGTTCATTGGGGACATGTATGAATGTTCACAGAAAATTTCATCGAAATCCGTGATGGTCGCACAGGGACCACCAGCCCACTCGACAAGGAATGACTGTATAATGCCTTTGTATCGCTCCATGGTGCGTCCGCACCTTGAGTATTGTGCTCAGTCTTGGTCACCGTATCTCAAAAATGATATAGCAGAATTAGAAAAGGTCCAAAGAAGAGCGACCGAAATGATAAAGGAGATGGAAATCCTCTCGTATAAGGAAAGGCTAAAGAGGTTAGGGCTCTTCAGCTTGGAAAAGAGATGGATGAGGGGAGATATGATTGAGGTCTAATAGCCTCTTTGATTTCACTTTGTAATCATGCTGGCTGTCATTTTTCTCTTCTTTCCACCTTTATTAAATCACAGAATGCATCTGGTCTGGGCTTCCACAAAGGTATTTTTTTTTATAAAACGTGGATGCCTGATTTAATGTTCTAACCTCTGTGGCTGATCCTTTTAGCTTCTTTTTAACCAATTTCCTCATTTTGGCGTAGTCATTCTTTCAAAAATTAAATTCTGCTACAGTAGATTTCCTTAGTGACTTCACTCTAGATATCAGTTCAAATTTGATCATGTTATGATCACAGATTCCCACCGTATCCAACACCATTACCTCTCAAGTCATGCCCTGTGCTCCCCTTCTTATCGGTTCTTTCAGTCATTTATTGCATCTAGGAATTTTACTTCCCTGATGTAACATTTATCTAGTCAATATTGGGGTAATTGAAGTCACTTATTATTATAATGTTGCCCTATTTGCCAGCTTTCCTAATTTCTGTAAACATTTCTTCATCTGTCTCTTCATTCTGTCCTGGTGGATGGTAATATAGCCCTACCAGTATACTCCTTCCCTTCACCCATGGAATTTCTAGCCACAAGCATTCAAACACTGCTATCTGTTTCAAGAAAATGGCCGGCCATCTTTTCTTTCGATAATATGGTTTGGTCTGGCCAAATGCCAGAGTTCGCCAGGTTTGAGATGGCCGGTTTTGTTTTTCTGCGATAATGGAAAAAAATGCCGGCAATTTCAAACCCGGCAAAATCCAAGGCATTTGGTCGTGGGAGGAGCCAGCATTTGTAGTGCACTGGTCCACCTGACATGCCAGGACACCAACCGGGCACCCTAGGGGGCACTTTTAAAAATTTTAAAAAAATATACAAATACCTTCCAGGTGCATAGCTCCCTTACCTTGGGTGCTGAGCCCTCCAAATCCCCCCAAAACCCACTCCCCACAACTCTACACCATTACCATAGCCCTTATGGGTGAAGGGGGGCATCTACATGTGGGTACAGTGGGTTTTGGGGGGGTTTGGAGGGCCACAGGTGTAACAGGCGGAGAGGGGGGGTGGGCCTGGGTCCGCCTGCCTGAAGTCCACTGCAACCACCAATAACTGTTCCAGGGACCTGCATACTGCTGTCAGGGAGCTGGGTATGAAATTTGAGGCTGGCATACAGACTGGAAAAAAAGGTTTTTATTTTTTTTTTTAGTGTGGAAGGGGGTTGGTGACCACTGGGGGAGTACGGGGAGGTCATCCCCCATTCCCTCCGGTGGTCATCTGGTGAGTTGGGGCACCTTTTTAAGGCTTGGTAATGAAAATAAAAGGACCAAGTAAACCCGGCAAAATACTGATTAACGCCGCTTTTTTTTCCATTATCCACGAAAGCCGGCCATCTGGTAGCCACGCCCACGCCCGCCATGTCCCGCCTTCGCTATGCCGCCGACACGCCCCTTGAACTTTTGCCGGCTTGGCGACGGGGAAAGCGGCGAAGGTGTCAAAAAAGCACCTTTCGATTATACCGATTTCGCCGCTTTTGAGAGATCGCCGGCCCTCTCCCGATTTATAGCGGAAAATGGCCAGCGATCACTTTCGAAAATAAGCCTGACAGTGACCCTGGGGATAAGTAGCATGGAATCTTGCTACTATTTGGGTTTCTACTAGGACTGACCACTGTTGGAAACAAGATGCTGAGCTAAATGGTCCTTTGGTCTTACCCAGTATGGCAATTCATATGTTTTTATAGGGAATCTGTGTGTTTGAATGGGTGTGCTGGGGGTATGTGTGTGCCAGGTAAATATGTGGAGAAGAGGTATGCTCTTTTCTTCCTCACCCCATCCTCTCTTCCCTTCCCCTGCCTCTCTCTTCCTTCTCCTCCTCCTCCTCTCGTCCCTCCTGTCTTGCCATAACCTATTCCCTTTGCCTCTCTACATTTTTGCAGCATCATCTCTGGCCAGATCAGTGTTGTCACACAGGACCCAGGGTCCTCCTTGTAGAGCAGTGGTTAGGGTGGTGGACTTTGGTCCTGGGGAACTGAGGAACTGAGTTCAATTTCCACCTCAGGCACAGGCAGCTCCTTGTGACTCTGGGCAAGTCACTTAACCTTCCATTGCCCCATGTAAGCCGCATTGAACCTGCCATGAGTGGGAAAGCGCAGGGTACAAATGTAACAAAAATAAAATAGATCCTATTGGAGATTCTACATGGAATGTTGCTACTATTGGAGATTCTACATGGAATGTTGCTATTCCACTAGCACAACATTCCATGTAGAAGGCTGCGCAGGCTTCTGTTTCTTTGAGTCTGACGTCCTGCACGTACGTGCAGGACGTCAGACTCACAGAAGCGGAAGCCTGCGTGGCCACATTGGTGATCTGCAAGGGCCAACTTCTACATGGAATGTTGGAATAGCAACATTCCATGTAGAATCTCAAATAGTAGCAACAGTGGAGGAGTGGCCTAGTGGTTAGGGTGGTGGACTTTGGTCCTGAGGAACTGAGTTTGATTCCCACTTCAGGCACAGGCAGCTCCTTGTGACTCTGGGCAAGTCACTTAACCCTCCATTGCCCCATGTAAGCCGCATTGAGCCTGCCATGAGTGGGAAAGCGCGGGGTACAAATGTAACAAAAATAAAAAAAAAATCCTCTGCTCCCTACTGACCAGGTGGGACTTCATCTACTGCCTCGTATTGAAGCGGTGGGGGTCAGGACTCCCTGTTACCCTACTACTTTTGGCTTTTCCTCTCCGTGCATGTTCTTGTTCCTATATACAAACAAAATAAGCACAGATGGAAAATCCTCAGCAAGAGGTACTCCTACCATTATGAAACACACCTAACAATGAAACGGGTGCAGATCTGCCATGCGTACCAACGTGGGAAGGGCAGTTAATACAAATCACCTGCTTCAGTAGCCTCACACGTTTCATTTCACTGGATGCGTTTTCATTTGTTTATCACCTGTAGGTCACTAAGAGACATGAAAGAAGATGTCAGGGTGATACTATAAATGCTGCCAGGCTACTTTATAATTCTCAGCTAAAGGGTCTCTCATTGAGTTATGGCTTCTTTGTCTGCAGTTAGCAGTGATTTGTGTCCTGCATTGTCTATTCATCTTTGGCAGCTGTAAGTCTTAATCATAGAAACAGGTCAATTAGTAGTGAACGCTGGCTGTATCTGCCACACGACTTGCTTCCCCTTGACTCAACACCTCAGATTTATTGCTCATGATACCGCCTTTTACTTCTGTAAGTAGCTGACTAGGAATACCTTGGGCTGCTTAAATTCAGAGCCTTTTAAAACAGGAAGACACGGCATCAGATAATGGTTTCTCTTTTCAGTAAAATCCATAAAATACATTAATATAAAAACTTAGCAAAAAAAATATATAAATTAAAAAAAAGAAATGAGCAGATGAAGGTTGAACAGTCCTGGACCAAAACTCATCCAATCTAGCAGAAGGAAAAATACAGGAAAGCAGAGGGAGACAGGGACAGAGAGAGAGAGGTGGAGCATCTCAAGGGCAATGTTTCTCAATCTCAACCCAGTCCTTGAGGCACCATGATTTCTAGATATCTACAATGAATATGCATGAGATAGATTTGTATGCACTGCTTCCTTGGTATGTAAATCTGTCTCATGCATATTCATTGTGGATATCCTGAAAACCTGATGGGACGAGGTGTGCCTCAAGGACTGGGTTGAGAAGCACTGCACTAGGGGACAGTGAGTGTGGAGTAGGGATGAGCTGTCATTTGAAACGAATGCTGTCCGCTGATAAGTGTGAGTGCTATGGGGTGAATTCTACATATAGGGCCAGATTCTATACAGTGGTGGAAATAAGTATTTGATCCCTTGCTGATTTTGTAAGTTTGCCCACTGACAAAGACATGAGCAGCCCATAATTGAAGGGTAGGTTATTGGTAACAGTGAGAGATAGCACATCACAAATTAAATCCGGAAAATCACATTGTGGAAAGTATATGAATTTATTTGCATTCTGCAGAGGGAAATAAGTATTTAATCCCTCTGGCAAACAAGACCTAATACTTGGTGGCAAACCCTTGTTGGCAAGCACAGCGGTCAGACGTCTTCTGTAGTTGATGATGAGGTTTGCACACATGTCAGGAGGAATTTTGGTCCACTCCTCTTTGCAGATCATCTCTAAATCATTAAGAGTTCTGGGCTGTCGCTTGGCAACTCGCAGCTTCAGCTCCCTCCATAAGTTTTTTCAATGGGATTAAGGTCTGGTGACTGGCTAGGCCACTCCATGACCCTAATGTGCTTCTTCCTGAGCCACTCCTTTGTTGCCTTGGCTGTATGTTTTGGGTCATTGTCGTGCTGGAAGACCCAGCCACGACCCATTTTTAAGGCCCTGGCGGAGGGAAGGAGGTTGTCACTCAGAATTGTACGGTACATGGCCCCATCCATTCTCCCATTGATGCGGTGAAGTAGTCCTGTGCCCTTAGCAGAGAAACACCCCCAAAACATAACATTTCCACCTCCATGCTTGACAGTGGGGACGGTGTTCTTTGGGTCATAGGCAGCATTTCTCTTCCTCCAAACACGGCGAGTTGAGTTCATGCCAAAGAGCTCAATTTTTGTCTCATCTGACCACAGCACCTTCTCCCAATCACTCTCGGCATCATCCAGGTGTTCACTGGCAAACTTCAGACGGGCCGTCACATGTGCCTTCCGGAGCAGGGGGACCTTGCGGGCACTGCAGGATTGCAATCCGTTATGTCGTAATGTGTTACCAATGGTTTTCGTGGTGACAGTGGTCCCAGCTGCCTTGAGATCATTGACAAGTTCCCCCCTTGTAGTTGTAGGCTGATTTCTAACCTTCCTCATGATCAAGGATACCCCACGAGGTGAGATTTTGCGTGGAGCCCCAGATCTTTGTCGATTGACAGTCATTTTGTACTTCTTCCATTTTCTTACTATGGCACCAACAGTTGTCTCCTTCTCGCCCAGCGTCTTACTGATGGTTTTGTAGCCCATTCCAGCCTTGTGCAGGTGTATGATCTTGTCCCTGACATCCTTAGACAGCTCCTTGCTCTTGGCCATTTTGTAGAGGTTAGAGTCTGACTGATTCACTGAGTCTGTGGACAGGTGTCTTTCATACAGGTGACCATTGCCGACAGCTGTCTGTCATGCAGGTAACGAGTTGATTTGGAGCATCTACCTGGTCTGTAGGGGCCAGATCTCTTACTGGTTGGTGGGGGATCAAATACTTATTTCCCTCTGCAGAATGCAAATAAATTCATATACTTTCCACAATGTGATTTTCCGGATTTAATTTGTGATGTGCTATCTCTCACTGTTACCAATAACCTACCCTTCAATTATGGGCTGCTCATGTCTTTGTCAGTGGGCAAACTTACAAAATCAGCAAGGGATCAAATACTTATTTCCACCACTGTATATGGCGCCTAAAAAAATCCACGTGAATTTAAGCATATTATATTTATTTTTTTATTTGTAACATTTGTATCCCGCATTTTCCCACATATTAGCAGGCTCAATGTGGCTTACAAAATACCGTAATGGTGAACGCCAAGTATGGTAGGTATTAAACAAATACAATTAGAAAAAGGGTCAAGTAAGGTAGAGGTAAATGGGTACAATAAGGGACAAGGAAATAAGAAATAAAATGTTCACTGCAATGTATGTATACTGTAGATGCATTGTAGAGTTGAGGCATTTAAGTAGAATCAATAGGGTAGGCCCTGCAAAACAGATAGGCCTTTAAATTTCGCTTGAAGTTTTGATGGTCGTGCATCGTTTTCACACTCTTTGGTAATGCATTCCACATTTGCGTACTTAAGTAACAGAAATTGGATGCATAGGTTGATTTTTATCTGAGTCCAATGCAGCTTGGATAGTGAAGGTTCAGATCAGTACGCGATGAACTGATTCTGTTTCTGGCTTGAAGATCTATATAAGATTTAGGTGCAGTTTATAGAAGACGCTTAGTCAATACCGTAGGGACTAAATCTACAGGTATCTAAGAAAATCTGCAACCACGGAGAACGCAAAGGTCCCACAGGGAAGTCCAAAAACCAAAGAGAAAGTGGGAGGTTAACCACAACACTCAGAGACTGGAGGAACACAATCTTGAGTGACACCAGTTTATTAATAAGGACTCTACACAATGTTGTGTTTCGGCCGCTAGGTCTGCTTCAGGAGTCTAAAAACAAATATGTATTTATAAGTAACAATAATACAAAATTATATAAAAGAATATTAAAAGTTACACCTTTAAAAATCACAACAAAAATCACAACTAAAAAATATCAACAAAATTAAGTATATATATACCAATCAAAAACATGGAAAGATATAAATAAATGGCAGATGAAGTTCAATGTTGACAAGTGCAAAGTGATGCATGTGGGTAAGAGGAACCCGAATTACAGCTATGTCATGCAAGGTTCCGCGTTAGGAGTCACAGAACTAGAAAAGGATCTGGGAGTCATCGTTGAAAAGACGTTGAAAACTTCTGCTCAGTGTGCTGCCGCGGCTAAGAAAGCGCACAGAATGTTGAGTATTATTAGGAAAGGGATGGAAAACAAACACGAGGATGTTATAATGCCGTTGTATCGCTCCATGGTGCGACTGCACCTTGAGTATTGTGTCCAATTCTGGTCGCCACATCTCAAAAAAGATATAAAGGAATTAGAGACGGTGCAGAGAAGGGCGACGAAAATGATAAAGGGAATGGAACGACTTCCCTATGAGGAAAGGCGGAGAAGGGTAGGGCTCTTCAGCCTGGAGAAAAGGCGGCTGAGGAGTGATATGATAGAAGTCTACAAGATAATGAGCGGAGTAGAGCGGACAGATGTGAAGCGTTTGTTTACACTTTCAAACAACAACAAAACCAGGGGACACAAGATGAAGCTAGAATATGGTAGATTTAAAACAAATAGGAGAAAGTTTTCTTTACTCAGCGTGTAGTTGGACTCTGGAACTCGTTGCCGAAAAATGTAGTGACAGCAGCTGGCCTTACGGAATTTAAAGGGGGTTTGGACAGATTCCTGAGGGAAAAGTTCATTGAACATTATTAAAAAATTTTTTTTTTTGGGGGGGGGGGGGGGGGGGGGGGGGGGGGGGGGGGGGTTGCCGGGTTCTTGAAGCCTAGATTGGCCACTGTCGGAGACAGGATGCTAGGCTTGATGGACCCTTGGTCTTTTCCCAGTATGGCGGCGCTTATGTACTTATGTAATGGCAAAAGACAAAACACGTTTTGACATGATATCTTGTACATGATAAAATTATAATATATAAAAAGTTGGCTTAAAAAAGAAACTGATGACTGAGCAGAAACAACTGAAAGAACTAATTTGTATGGATAGATGGATGGATGAACATCAATAATCCTGGTGTGGTGGGATACAAATTGGTCTGTAAAGTTGTACTAGATGTGTGGTTAGATGCATGAAATTATATGTAGTGTAAAAGTATAGCCTAAGTGAAAAAATAAAAGTTAAAACATTAAGTGCCAAACATGACTATAAGTGAAAGATATGTCAAAGAGACCGGTGTCATACGTTAAAAAACACAAAACATAGATGTGAAGCTTAAATACATTCGGTCAAAGCAAAAGTATAAAATACTAGGACTAAGGGGCATGCGATGAAACTACAGTGTAGTAAATTTAAAACAAATCGGAGAAAATTTTTCTTCACCCAACGTGTAATTAAACTCTGGAATTCATTGCCGGAGAACGTGGTGAAGGCGGTTAGCTTGGCAGAGTTTAAAAAGGGGTTAGACGGTTTCCTAAAGGACAAGTCCATAAACCGCTACTAAATGGACTTGGGAAAAATCCACAATTCCGGGAATAACATGTATAGAATGTTTGTACGTTTGGGAAGCTCGCCAGGTACCCTTGGCCTGGATTGGCCGCTGTTGTGGACAGGATCATGGCTCGATGGACCCTTGGTCTTTTCCCAGTGTGGCATTACTTATGTACTTATGGAGATTGGGTCTTCCTTAAAAAAGTAAAAAGCTTTATAAACTAGCGATATATGTGTGAATAACGATACAAAACACCTATAAGGAAAGAATATGGTGCAGCAAAAGACAGTGTGGAACGTCTTTAAATCGAATGTTTTCACGTGTATTTACATAAGCCACAGTCTCTTTGCTGCACATTCATTCTGTAATTTTGTGATGTTTTATAGCGTTCCACAAATGTGATTTAAAGACGTTTCCACACTATCTTTTGCTGCACCGTATTCTTTCCTTATAGGTGTTTTGTATCATTATTCACTAAATCTACATGTACCCATTTAGGCCAATAAAATCCTGGTGTAAATCCATGTGTGTAGATTTAGGCACACTGATCCGTATTCTGTAATTACACGGAAATTTTGGCACACTCACAAAATGCCCATTAACACGCCCCTTTTAAACTACGTGCATTTATTTTGAACTGTGCACTTTACAATTTGGGCGCAGTTCTTTATAGAATACGCTTAGCGATTTCGATGCATAAATTCTGATAATTGCCAATTAGTGCTCATTATTGTTTGTTAAGTGCTGTTATGAATGCCAATTAGCTTGTTAAGCCAATTAAATTACACGCGGTGTTATAGAATCCACGCTGATTTGGGCAATTAATTCAAGCACACTATATAGAATCTGGGGATGGCGCCAAAAAAGCGCTAATCTATAAGCCATGTTTAAAGTTAGACTCAGTTTATAGAATAGCGATTACACCCAGGTGCAAATGTACGTGCCTTAATAAGACATGTAATCCCCCTTATACTATAACAAGGCACATATATGGTAGGAATGTCCTCGGTCCTCCCATTTTCGCACCCACCGTTTTTACTTACGTGTAAAATTTAGGTTGTTCCTTTCATGAAAGAACTGCCCCGTTTCAGAGGGGGGGGGGGGCAGAGGAGGCATGGGAGCAGTTCTTTCATCAAGGGAACTGTGTGTGTAGATTCCCCTGAATAAGTTTAAGCGAAACAGGGCTCCTGTCGTTTATTGAAGACATTGAAGCAGCTGCTCTGCCGACCCCGGCTTTCAGTATTGGAATTTGGAATTCTTCAATGAAGACCACATCTAAACTTAATTTTTTTTTTTATATTAGCCCTCTCCTCAAGTCACTTCACTGGCTTCCTATCCGTTTCTGCATACGGTTCAAACTCCTCTTATTGACCTATAAGTGCATTCACTCTGCAGCTCCTCAGTACCTCTCCACTCTCATCTCTCCCTACATTCCTCCCCAGGAGCTCCCTTCACTGGATAAATCTCTTATCTGCATCCTTCTCCTCCACCGCTAACTCCAGACTCTGTTCCTTTTATCTGGCTGCAGCTTATGCCTGGAATAAACTTCCTGAGGCGGTACGTCAAGCTCCATCTCTGGCCGTCTTCAAATCTAAGCTAAAAGCCCACCTTTTTTATGCTGCTTTTAACTCCTAACCCTTATTTACTTGTTCAGAACCCTTATTTTATCATCCTCACTTTAATATTGCCTTATCCCTTATTTGTCCTGTTTGTCTGTCTTGATTAGATTGTAAGCTCTGTCGAGCAGCAACTGTTTCTTCATGCTCAAGTGTACAGCGCTGCGTATGTCTAGTAGCGCTATAGAAATGATAAGTAGTAGTTGATACTGTGTTAAAAGTTTTGCAAGTGCTGATATAATTATGGAATGGTAAAGGTGGGGAAGATGGAGATTTTTTTTACCCCACAATGTTTTACCCGATTGACGTTGTGATTACGTTGCTGAAGGCTTCCATGGTAAGGGTTTACTGAGGTTTTTCTCCATCTGTTTGACGACTCCTGTTCTGATAGTTCTGCTATGTTTTGAATATGTTTGTGGTGACTCTGATTATTTCACGTTCTGTCTTTTTTGTGTATTTGATTTACAACTCAAACATCACTGCCAGAAAACGTCAGTGCCGAGTGCTATTCTATGAAGGTTGCTCCGAGATGAGTGGGCTTTATAGTATAGTACTTTGAGCTGACTCCCGTGTCTAAAGTAGAGTGTCGGTATTTATGCCATCTGAAACCTGGTGGAAATGCCAGCGCTCAACTCATGTATACGTAATCACAAAAGAGAGGGTAATACAGCATACAAGCATACGATATAAACAAGAAAAAGCAACACTGGGCCTTCAAGAAAGAGACAATGGCAGTCCTTTATTGTGAAAAAGACCAGACACTGGCTGTGTTTCGGCGCACAAACGCCTGCCTCAGGGGTCAAAGTGTGTCTTCACAATATATGAGCAGGAATGTTCAGACAGTCTGAGTAAATTGCCAGCCACCACTGAGCGTTTGTTCAATCCTACCAGACGCTGTCTGTGTGGAAACTTCCAAAAGAAAAATCCACATGGAATATATTTCTGCCTAAGCATATTATATAAGATGGCATACATGGGGGAGGAGCATGGGCAGGTCAGGGGCATGCTCAGCACTCATGTGCTAAGGTTCCAGAATACAGTTAATTCTGTATGCAACTGCAATATTTAGTCACGATGATTTACACTAGTCATTGACATCAATGCCTAGCATAGTAACATAGTAGATGATGGCAGAAAAAGACCTGCACAGTCCATCCAGTATGCCCAACAAGATAAACTTATATGTGCTACTTTTTGTGTATACCTTACCTTGATTTGTATCTGCCATTTTCAGGGCACAGACCATAGACGTCTTGCCCAGCACCAGCCCCGCCTCCCCCCACCAGTTCCACCACCCAATCTCGGCTAAGCTTCTGAGGATCCATTCCTTCTGAACAGGATTCCTTTATGTTTATCCCATGAATGTTTGAATTCCGTTACCGTTTTCATCTCCACCACCTCCCGCGGGAGGGCATTCCAAGCATCCACCACCCTCTCTGTGAAAAAAATACTTCCTGACATTTTTCTTGAGTCATGCAAAAAAGCAAACAGGATGCTAAGAAATATTAGGAAAGGGATGGTGAATAAGACTGAAAACACTATTATGCCTTTGTATCGCTCCATGGTGCGATTGCACCTTGTGTATTGCGTTCAGTTCTGGTCGCCGTATCTCAAAAAAAGATATAGCGGAATTAGAAAAGGTTCAAAGAAGAGCAACCAAAATGATAAAGGGGGTGGAACTCCTCTTCTATGAGGAAAGGCTAAAGAGGTTAGGGCTCTTTAGCTTGGAAAACAGATGGATGAGGGGAGATATGATTGAGGTCTACAAAATCCTGAATGGTTTAGAACGAGTAGAAGTAAATCGATTTTTTACTCGTTCCAAAAGTACAAAGACTAGGGGACACTCAAGGAAGTTACATGGAAATACTTTAAAAACAAACAGAAGGAAATATTTTTTCACTCAACGAATAGTTAATCTCTGGAACTCTTTGCCAGAGGATGTGGTAACAGCAGTTAGCATATCTGGGTTTAAAAAAGGGTTGGACAAATTCCTGGAGGAAAATTCTATAGTCTGCAATTGAGACCGACATGGGAAAGCAACTGCCTGCCCCGGGACTGGTAGCATGGAATGTTGCTGCTTTCTGCCAGGCACTTGTGACGTGGCTTGGCTACTGCTTGGAAAACAGGTAACTGGGCTAGTTGGACCATTGGTCTCATCGAGTATGGCTACTCTTTTGTAAGACCAGACTTCAGTTTCAAGACTCTAAGGTTGACTTAGGGCCCTTTTACAAAACAACGTTAAAAGTGGCCTTAGTGCCACTTACACGGGTCTTTCCCTCATGCTGAGACCATTTTTAGTGCAGCAGCAAAATGGCGAAATTTTCTGATGTTGCCATTGGTGAGTAGAGAAAGAAACAAAAAAGCAACACTGGTCCTTCAGGATTGAGATGATCAAAGTCTCTTGTTTATTAATTGACGAATGGACCCGACACAAGCCGTGTTTCGGCGCACTGGTGCCTGCCTCAGGGGTCAGCTAATCCTGATCGAAAATTGTAGGTGGTTCTGTCACAGTGTAGCACCTTTGATATGGAATAGAGTCTCAATTGCTCCGAGAGCGTAATCAGCATGGACAACGCTGTCAGTCTAAAAAAACACCCAGTGTTGCTTTTTTGTTTCTGTATTATGTTGTATGCTGTTTTACCCTCTCTTTTGTGCCATTGGTGAGTAGCCATTAAAAAAAGGCTAGAATATGAGCCCCTACCTACACGGCAATGGAACTACGCTAACTGATTACCGCAAAAACACACACTCTCTGCCCCAGACATGCCCCCTCCATGGTAAAAATAAAAATAACATTTTAGCGCATACCCCTGGATTCTATATAGGGCGCCTAGAGATTCATGACAAAATCCAAGCATATTTTGTAACAACGCGTGAAACTTAATTGGCTTAACAAGCTAGTCAGCATTTATAACAGCACTTAGCAAGCAATAATGAGCACTAATTGGCAATTATTATTATTTACGCACACAACTCGCTAAGCATATTCCGTAATGCAGTGCGCCTAGCTTCTAACACACGCAGGTAAGAAGGGGCATGGTTATGGGTGGGGAAATTGGCGTTTTGTGGGCATTCTGAAATTTACTTGTGTAGTGTTTTAATTCCCTCCTCTTATAGACCTCTTTCTGACTCCGTCACACGGGGGACTAAAGGTACTTATTTCATATATCAGGTTCTGTATAGTTTCTCTAACCTCCATTGTCACCCAATCACAAGGGGGTGGCATTAGGAGCCGTAATTGAAAACTAATTCCCATAACTACAGCTTTCTGTTTTTCTAGATCTAGGTATATTCTGGGCCATTTATGTTCCCACCTAAATCTTATTAAACATCTGTCTAAGTTTCTGCAAAGACTGAGTGTCACTTGTATGTGATCTACCTTGTAGACTAAATGTTAGGTAAAGAGAAGATAGAATCAATAAAAATAAAGACAGAGATAGGTTTAGATAGATAGGTACATTTTATTTCTTACCCAAACACAAGTCTTCAAGTTGATACAAATACAGACATCAGATTCTGGTTTCAGCCGCACAGGGCTTCGCCGTCTGACAGAAGCTTTGGAGAGGACTCTCAAACTAAGCCAAAATCTCCCCTCTTTTATACTCTATCTTCTCCATAGAAGTGAATGGTGAGATACCTAGCTCCTAATATTTCGCAATTTCTGAGAGCATACTTTCCCATGCGGTCTGCTGTCTGATGTGCCCACCTCCTTCCGTTCTCAGCTACTGCTAATTATCAACATGTTTTGGGAAGCGTTGAGATAACAGTTTCACATCTTCCGGCTGCAATACTTTTCATACCTTTCATACTTTTCATACCATCTCATGAACTCTGTATTACCTCTGTATCATTGTATACCAAAATTATAAGCTCCATTTTATTCATCTGATCCATCATTCTTTCATTACAGGTGCTGTATTTGATTTAAAAATTGTACCAATTTGTGGCAGGACTCATTGTTCAGACCTGCTTTTTGCAGATTCTCAAATATTAAATCATTTACTTGTTGTTTGGCCTAGTCAGTACTTTTTCAGTTGTTTTAGGCTGCATAGCTTTACCCATCACTATTCCAGTGGTAGATCTAAAGCCAGGCCATATATTAACATTCCCCTTTTCACCCTATCCCATAGGGTGACACCAGGGTTAACGTACCTTGGTACCATCCGTTCCAGAAGGTATTCTATGAGGCCATCAAATTATCTGAGTCTTAAGATCAACTGGTACAATTTGTTTAGTTTTCGGTTGAGACTTACTCAAACCTGTAGCGAGAAATGTTTTTATGAATGGGACTAATCCATGAGCTCATTTACAAAATCCCATGAAATATAGGTATGCGGGTAATAGCAATTTCAGGTGGATCATACTAATAGGCTGTTTAAGGTTGTAGGTATTCAGAATCCTTAAACAGGTCGGGATGCCTGGACCTTACTAGTACTCATCATTGGCATCCAATCATGAGCACTAATAAGTGGATAGCAAGTATGAGGTTGCCTCATACAGCAAAAATGGTCAATCCTAGGAAAATTTATATTAACCAAGGTCATGCATGGATCTTGACATATGCATAATGACCTGGAAGTATGGGAAGCATTGTATATATCCGTTACCCCTCTTGGAGCTTAGTCAGACCTACAGAAAGACATGCAGCTCAAGTAAGCCTACACCAAAGTTAAACAATTGCATAACAGGTTGATACTAACAGAGTTTACATCTACATTATGATATCAGAGCCAGTATTAGGGTTTGATGTTACCCTTGTATCCGAGCAATATCGACTTCAATTTAAATTACATAAACAGAAATGACGGGGAAACTCGTGGAAAAACAATTAGAATAATTAAAGGAAATAATAGGAAAATAAAAATAAAACCTTTTCAATATCTAGACAGGATTGCTGCTAAACTGAAAATAAAACATAATATGAATCTATAATGTCCATAAACAGCAACAGTAATTCTCAAATTAAGTATCAGTTCTAAATTCTCTTTCATCGATCATGGTTGAGGCGGTGGAAGCGCTGAAGAATCTGGACGGAGATCTAACAGGGCTGGGTTTTCAGGCTGGCCTGCTGAAGGAAGTGGTCGGTCTTGAGATGGTTAGGCTGGTAACATCTGGTTCTGCGGCTGAGTAAACACGGATATCTTTCACATGGACCCAAGACTTGTGGTCCAGTAGTTTGCAAGGTGTAAAGATTATTGCCACAACCTTGGGGATCTAACATCATTTGGGCCAGGATAGATTTTGAAGACGTACTTGTGGTGTACAAAGTGGGATCTTTTCATGTCTTTATTCTAGGCATACACCATCATAATCAGTCCATCAAGAGCTAGAGACTGGCAAAGGAATAAGCAAAATAACTGTATGCCTGAATGATACATTGCTATATTTTAGTGGGCATAATCAGTGTGAATTGAATAGACATGAAAGACAATGTCAACATGGAGAAAACAGTGTTAATTAGGTGCAAAAGCAAAAGGGAACCCAGAAGGGTTCAATAATGAAAAGCCAATTTACATAAATAGCAATGATCTAGAACGTAGGTAGATAACTGTGGGCTAGAGCAAATATACAGTAGTTATGTAGACGTATGAAGAGAGGCTTGCTGACCTGAACATGTACACCCTGGAGGAAAGGAGGAACAGGGGTGATATGATACAGACGTTCAAATATTTGAAAGGTATTAATCCGCAAACGAATCTTTTCCGGAGATGGGAAGGCGGTAGAATGAGAGGACATGAAATGAGATTGAAGGGGGGCAGACTCAGGAAAGATGTCAGGAAGTATTTTTTCACGGAGAGGGTGGTAGACGCTTGGAATGCCCTCCCGCGGGAGGTGGTGGAGGTGAAAACAGTAACGGAGTTCAAACATGCGTGGGTTATGCATAGAGGAATCCTGTGCAGAAGGAATGGATCCTCAGAAGCTTAGCTGAAATTGGGTGGCGGAGCAGGTGGGGGGAAGAGGGGGTGGTGGTTGGGAGGCGGGAAATACTGCTGGGCAGACTTATATGGTCTGTGCCCTGAAAAGGACAGGTACAAATTCAATTCAAGGTAAGGTATACACATATGAGTTTGTCTTGGGCAGACTGGATGGACCATGCAGGTCTTTTTCTGCCGTCATCTACTATGTTACTATGTTATAGGTTATGGCCCAGTGCACCTAAGTCTACAGACCGGGATTTACACCACATTTTGTTGGTGTAAATGGAGGTGCGCAGTTTTAGGCACTGAGATATCAACTAAGTGTATTCTATATACTGCGCCTAAATCTAAGCGCCACTTATAGAATATGCTTAGTCAGCATTGATTTCTGCACTGTTTTTTTTTAGGTGCTATAAATAGAATCTCCCCCTCGGTGTGTGTGCGCTAACTTGGAACTTACCGCAGGACGCCTGAGTACACTCTGCGATAAACCCTTTTAAGCTCCAGTAAGCACACAGTAGTGTTTATTGCTGCTTGGTAGAGGTAAAGGAATTTGTTCCTATTTATTTATTTAGACATTTATATCTCACGTGGAGGGGCATAATCGAACGCGAACGCCCATCTCCATGGGCGTCTATGTCCGAAAACGGGTATGTGAAGAGGCGGGATCGACCGTATTATCGAAAAAGATGGGCGTCTATCTTTCGTTTCGAAAATACGGTTTGGATGGACCAAATGCCATGGATTTGGTCCTTTCTGAGATGGATGTTTGTTTTTTTTTTTGCGATAATGGAAACTAAAAACACCCAGCTCAGAAACGTCCCAATCCAAGCCATTTGGTCGTGGGAGGGACAAATGTACAACACTACCATAGCTCTTAGGGGTGAAGGGGGCAACTACATGTGGGTACAGTGGGTTTTAGAGGCCTGCCATTTACCACCACAAGTGTTAGGGGTGGGGGGGGGATGGGCCTGGGTCTGCCTGCCTGAAGTGCACTGCAGTACCCACTAAAAGTGTTCCAGGGACAGGACTTGTTGCTGCTGTATAACCTTGGCACAGCAGTTCACACCTGAAGACTAATCTCGCTGAAAACGTCCTTTATTTGAATAAGCACGTTTACTCACAGTTAACTGCAGATCAGAGGTTGTGCCCCACTGGCAACGAGTCTCGCTGGTACTGAGATTAGCAGTAGGTCCGTGCTGGCAGAATGGTGTACAATGCCCTCTTTCAGCAACATTCAAGGTAAGAACTAAGTGCTGTAACGTGGCTAACACATGAAAGGGATCTAAAAGTGTCTTACACAAATGGCCACTACCTCATGGACTACCGGAAACAAAACAGGGCACACTCTGACCCAGTAAGCAGAGGGAAAAGCACCATTGGAGTAGAGCCTAACAACTACCAACATCGTGAGCATTTAACACAAGCTAGTGAAATCACGGAGCCTAATACCCGACACCCACCACAATGCATTGCTGATGTGACTCTGCAGTGCCCTTAACAGAAAAGGTGTCACACTCACCCGAGACCCATATCAGAACCAGGGAAAGGCTGTCAGAGGATAGAACACATTCTGCTGTCATGGAGGTGGGTACAGTAGTTGAGGCTGGCATACAGGCTGGGAAAAAAAGTTTGTAAAGTGGGTTTTTGTTGGTGGGAGGGGGTTAGTGACCACTGGGGGAGTCAGGGGAGGTCATCCCCGATTCCCTCCGGTGGTCATCTGGTCAGTTGGGGCACTTTTTTGGGACTTGGACCTGAAAAAAAGGGTCCAAATAAAGCGGACCAAATTCTCGTCAAAAACGCCCTTCTTGTTTCGATTATCAGCTAAAGACGCCCATCTCTCCTCGGCCGATAACTACGCCCCAGTCCCGCCTTCGCCACGCCTCCGACACGCCCCAGTGATCTTTGTTCGTCTCCATGATGGACTGCAGTTGACGACGCCAAAAATCGGGTTTCGATTATACTGATTTGGGTGCCCACGGGAAACGGACGCCCATCTCCCGAATTGGGTCGAAATATGGGCGTCTTTCTCTTTCGAAAATAAGCTGGATTATCTCAAATAGGATTCAAGTTCAATGTGGCTCACAATATAACAACAGCAGAACTGATAAGGTGTTCTGATTACATAGAACAAAGTGTATATAAATAAATTATATATATATACATATATATATATATATATATATATATATATATATATATATATATATATATATATTTCATACTTTGCATTGTTATTTCAATATTTTAATAGGTGGTAAATAAATCCTAATAAATAAAAAATATATAAATATAAATAAAAATCTATCTATCTATCTATCAAACATATAAATGGCGAGTGTCGTACTCACTCGCAAATGCGCAGTAGAGACCCTCTCTGCCCCGCCCCGCGTCAATACGTGATGACGAGGGTGGAACAGAGAGGGTCTCTACTGTGCATTTGCGAGGGACGAAATCACCGTCGCTAACGCTCCCCCCACCCGGAGTCACCGCCACCACCACCCACCCTCCACCCGGCCGGGCCCTCGCTCCGCTATTGAAAGTTTCAGCGAGGGAACGCAGCACACAGCTCTGCTGAGCTGCCATCCTTCCTTCTTCTTCTCTGCCTGTGTCCCGCCCTCGACGACGTTACATCACACGAGGGCGGGACACAGGCAGAGAAGAAGAAGGAAGGCCGACGGCAGCTCAGCAGAGCAGAGCTCTGTGCTGTGTTCCCTCGCTGTTTCAATAGCGGAGCGAGGGCCCGGCCGGGTGGAGGGGTGGCGGCGACTCGGGGGGGGGGGGGGGGGGAAGCACGGCGGCAGGGGGGGGCCTTGCAGCGGCAATGGGAAGGGGCTTTCAACCCCCCCCTTTCCTATACTAGCCCGTTTTTATGGGCTCAACGGCTAGTCTATCTATATACTGTGTTCTGTGTAATCAGAATGCCTTCTTAGTTCTAATTTTATTTATTTATCACATTTATACCCCACATTTTCCACATGTTTGCAGGCTCAAAGTGGCTTACAATGTACTGAAAAGGCTATTGCCAGTCCAGTGGTTATACAAATACAATAAAATTGTGGTAATTGGATAGGATAGAAGGAACAGGGTAAGAGGGAAAAGGATAAAGGTAAGAGAGTCCAAAATGGTCCATGAATATAACGGTCCAAAAGTTTTGTTATATATATACATAGTAACATAGTAAATGATGGCAGATAAAGACCTATAAGGTTCATCCAGTCTGCCCAACAAGATAAAGTCATTTATATATATATATATATATATATATATATATATATATATTGTGATAAACCTGCAACGGATTCCCAGGTAAAGGTTTCCCAGGGGTCTCAGCCGATGACCTCTCCGCTACCTCCGGGATCTCTTGCTCCCATGATGTTTGACCCACCTACGACCGTGCACATCTCTGGCACAGTAGATATATCTCCTCTTTCATCCCAAACTAATCCTACACAACCACACACAAAATTACTAATAACAGCATAGCATAGATAGGATGTGAATTTGGACAGAGTTGTTGCTATTGCAGGTTGAGTTACAGGGTTAGTTATTTTTATTGTTAGAGGTCGATCTTATCGAGTGAGTGTTCAATAGTTTATAAAATATGAAATAGTCTTCAGTTTGACGGAGTTGTTTAGGCAAAGAGTTCCATCTGGTTGTAGTCTGTCATGAAAATCCAGCATTGTGGATAGTTTTATATTTGATTGAATTACATTGAGGGAAGTGTAATACAGGAAAGTGTCTGGATGATTGTTTATGAACAATCACGTTAGCTAAAATTCATTTTTGATTTGTTTGTCTGTTTTTTTTCAACTGTGGACTGGGGTCAGGTCATGTTTACCTGCCTTGGGCTTCTCACAGAGATGGCCTTTGTCTAAACATTGAACCTGACAGTGCTTCCCAGCCCAGCTGGAGGAAAAGCTGACTCTGCAACCTGTCTACCACAGTCCTATATATTACCGCCTGCCTCTGGTAAGCGGCGAAGGGGGTTGGGAGAGAAGTGGAACATGCAGGTCAAGACTGAGAACACATGCTGAAAATCGAGTGGCTTGCTGGATGCGTCCTCACGGCCATAAAAACTGACAGCCTTACTGCTGGTTTGGATTTGCCCAACGGGTATTTTATGCGAGCAGGACATGCTTCAACTGGCTGGGAAGAGACCTGTAATTGAACTGCCACAATTGCATAAGTTATAGCTGGAACCGAAGGCAGGGACATAGCGTTGAGCACAATATTCATGAGCAAATTCAGTGGGAATTGGAAGGTTTTCATGTCATTGAAAGACAATTAATGACTTCTCTCTGCCATGCACTGTGGGAAGCTGCTACTTGTCCCCTGGCAATGAAAAGTTTAAGACTACGTCGGCCTACGTAACATGAAATGGTGGAAGGTGTATGCACAGATTTTGGGCAGGTTAGAACTGTGAGAATACAATAAAATATAAAAGAGCCTTAGAAATGTCATCAATCAGAGCAGGGTGAATGGTAGCTGGCGAACCACGAAGAGGTCATTTCAATGTCACAAGAATCCGTAATTGCCATGAAGGTGCCCTGTTTAATTAAAGGCTTCCCACTATACATAATCCATTACGGCAAGGAACATGGCACCCCTTAAATACAGGCAGATTAAGGCAAATGAAAATCCACTTCTGTGATTAACCCATGTAGCTCCATACATTAGGCGTAAAGATCCGGACTAAGAGTTTGTAAATGCAGCCTTTGTGTTGTAACACAATCAATCTGTTCCACAAATAAATACCAGAATGAGACTGGAATTGGAACTGAGACTGTAGAGAATCCATGGGCTTAGCACCCTGCTTACTTATTCTATCAGACAGATTACTTTCGATCTAACTTCAAAAGCACTTTCGCCTGAATCACTACGGTGGTTACATCACCTGCCTCAGTTAGCAGAAGACCACAGAAGGGAATGGGTTAATTACAGGGACCTTTTGTACCATTTCAGAGATCGGACCTACCGCTTTATTTAGTAATTTAATTTATGGAGCAATTTTTAGTTCAAAAAGCAGAGACGGCCAGGGGGATAATGATGTCACCGGAGCTACATTCTGGTTATAAAATTTATGTTGGCCTGACATGACCGTGTTTTAATAAGTGCTTGCGTCAGGGGTCCTTGTGAGTAAACACAAGGGGGCTGATATTGAGACCGTGGGAGGGAGCCTGGCTAAATCCTGTGGTCGGAGGCAAACCTGGAAATCAATGCCGGGGCGGAATCCGGTAACCGGCATTGAATTTCCATTTTTTGGCCGCTGAAACAATAGCCAGTTAAGCCGATATTCATCAGCTGATTGGCTAAGTTATAGCAGCCAAAGATAGATCTGCTATTTACATGGGTCAATCTGGCTGCTAAACGTAGCCGGTCAGCCAACAAATACTGGCGCTAATCAGCTATGTTATGCGAAATAACCGGTGACCGGACTAGCCGCTAAGCAGTAATATTCAGCCAAGATAGCTGGCTGTCTTGCACTGAACATTAGTACTTAGCTGGTTTGAGGCTATTTAACTGGCCAGGAGCTGTTCCTGGACTGTTAAATAGTTTTAAATATCGACCGGAATCAGGGCCAGGCTTAGCAAGTGTGGGGCCCTGTGCAGAGCGATTTAGTAGGGCCCCATCCTAGCCCCGCCCCACTAACATAAAAAACAATTATTTATGAAATTTCAAATTGTTGTTATTATTAGCACTTGTGACAAATGAAGCAAAACTTGTACATTCCAGTTCCACTCCAGTGATCCTGGAGCCAATAAACCAACCAAACAAGATCCCTCTGCATGACCCCCGACCCCCTTCATTTCTGTGTGGTTGCTGTTGTGGTGTGGGTTCATGATTAAAAGTGATTTGGAGTCAGTTAGGAGAGCAGATCAAACACTTTATACAAATTTTGGAAACCCTTTCTGAACTCAGTGTCCCCGCAGCCACTGTGGAATTTGATATGCGCAGAGAGTCAGATAAGACAGCAGAGGGACGTGGGGCCCCTGTGATCGCGAGGCCCTGTGCGGTCAACCCTGTCACCCCTGCTTAAGGCCGGCCCTGACCCTTTCTGAACTCAGTGCCCCCGCAGCCACTGCGGAATTTGATATGCGCAGAGAGCCAGACGAGACAGCAGAGGGACGCGGGGCCCCTGTGAGCGCGAGGCCCTTTGCGGTCGACCCTGTCACCCCTGCTTAAGGCCGGCCCTGACTGGAATGTGTTCACAAACCTTAGCCTCTCATATAATCTGTCATTCTAACAAATACTGCTACATCATTCAAAATGACATTGAGACAGAACATTTTTCACAAACTCATTCCTTTGTGGTCTTACTTTCATTTTACTTTGTTTTAGCAGAGCAGGGCTCCAGTGACGTCATTACCCCCTGGCTCTCTCTACTTTTTGCTGTGTTGTTTTCTGCCGAACATTTTTGTTCTTCTCTTGTTTCTCTTCACAAGTTGAGATAATGCCACTTGAGCAAATTAGACATCCTAGCTGCGTACAAAGTCCGCTTAAAAAAAAATAAAACACGGAGACTACTCAGGACAAACAAACAGATCTAAGACCAAGAGAAAAGCACAAGGCTGAGTCTCTCTCCTGCTGCAGCTAGAAGTGCCGTTCTATCCAGCTCTGCAATCATGTTTTATGTTAGTTATACTAGTCTATTGTATCATTAGTCATTTCTTCTGAAGATTGGCATTGCACAAAAAATATATATTGCTTTCTCAAGTGTCAATGCAAAAGCGATTTGGAAGCCTCTTCAGATCTGCTGCAATTCTGCCCTCTCCTCTGCTCTTCCATAACTGCACTCTTCTGCCAACCAATACAACACGCTTACAAACCTGCCTGTCTGAGGCGTTCCTTCCTCTCCATATCTCTGCTGAAAGTTATTTCTTTTAGCTCTTTGGTTTCTTTCCTTCTCAAAATGAGTCTTAAGGGTCCTTTTACCAAGCTGCGGGATAAAGGGCCTTGCACTAGCGGCAGGGGCCGTTTTTCCTGTGTGCCAGGGCCCTTTTTACCACAGCGGGTAAAAAGCCCCCAAACATGGCCATGAGGTAAATGAACTGTTACCAAATGGCCATACGTCGGGAAGCCCTTACCGACACCTACTGAGGTGGCGATAAGGGCTCCTGCGGTAAACTGGCGGTAACCAGGCAGCACGCTGCGACGCCCGACTTTCCCGCTGGGTTACCGCCACGCAAGCCATTTCCAGGGGTTTTCTTTTCCCCTCAGAAATGCTGCATGCTCTAGGCAGAACTACCACTGGTGGCCAGGTTGGGATGATGTGCGACTAAATCTACACACTTCCATTTACACCAACGAAAAGCTGTTTAAGTCCCTGCAAGTAGATTTACTACTACTTATCATTTCTATAGCGCTACAAGGCATACGCAGCGCTGTACACCATACACGAAAAAGACAGTCCCTGCTCAAAGAGCTCACAATCTAAAAATGGAATGTTGCTAGTGGAATAGCAACACTCCATGTAGAATCTCCAATAGTAGCAACATTCCATGTAGAATCTCAAGTAATAGCAACATTCCAGAATCTCAAATAGTAACAACATCCCATGTTCCACTGCACTAACCACTAGGCTACTCCTCCACTAGCAACATTCCATCTAGAAGCCTGTCCTTGCAGATCAGCAACACGACCGCACAGGCTTCTGTTTCTGTGAGTCTGACGTCCTGCACGTACGTGCAGGACGTCAGACTCACAGAAACAGAAGCCTGCGCGGCCGCGTTGCTGATCCGCAAGGGCAGGCTTCTACATTACTACTACTAGTTATCACTTCTATAGAGCTACAAGGCATAGGCAGCGCTGTACACCATACACAAAAAAGACAGTCCCTGCTCAAAGAGCTTACAATCTAGATAAGACAGGCAGACAGACAGAACAATTAAGGGTAAGGGAATAAAGAGGTGAGGATAAAAGGACAGGGCAAGTGAGGGTTTGGAGTCAAAAGCAGTGGTAAAGAGGTGGGCTTTAAGTTTGGACTTGAAAATGGCCAAAGAGGGGGCTAGTCGTACAGGCTCAGGAAGTCTATTCCATTTCCAGGCGTGAGGTTTTACACGCACTGGCCCATATTTTATAACGAAAGTACAACCCCTCTCGGATCTACTTCACTGAAGTTAAGAAACAACTCGCATTGAAAACGTGAAGATTCAACAGCACTCTTTACTTATGGGAGGAAAAGGGATCTCATCCTACTGTGGCAACCGAAACACAAATTTCTTAGGAGCCCACAGTGAAAAAGTAATCACTGATCCCAAAAACCTCCCAATGAGGGTCTACTTGTCTTTTTAAGGCTTTTCAAAAAAAGGTTTTTTTTAAATTTTTCACATGCAATTCAATAATCCCCTGTTTTAGTTTCAGTTTTGTGCTTCTTTGTAAACCTTAAAAAGACAAGTAGATCCTCATTGGGAGGTTTTTGGGATCAGTGATTACTTTTTCACAACACCGTTCCCAGGCAACACTAGGCAACGTAAGACGAACCAATCAGAGGAAACTACGTGACAATAAGGGAGGAGCATTCCCCAGCAGAATGGCTCATTATCTGTGCAGCATGGAGAGCACAGAACCACCGCTGGAACGAGAGAAGAATATTCCTGCTGTGGGTATGTGCAAAAATAGACCGGGGGGGGGGGGGGGGGGGGGAGAAATTTTTAAATGCCTAATGCCAGTACTGACGAGTGCCAGAGGGCCTATAGCACAGACTATATTTGGGATCGCTTGACATGGAGTCAGAAGAGCCGGAAAACAACGTGCCCGTCACCATCTGGGACATGCGGCCCAGCTGGAAGGATTACCCGCGACCCAGCCAGCAGCAAACAGCGACCAAGGAAGGGGGAGGAGTACTCCTTCCCTGCCTAGGAATCGCTGGAGACTGGCTGCCAAACTAACGAAACAACCGCACACCGACGCACCACCTCCATCATTCAAAAGGCATCCACTCTTTCTTCAACAGAAATGCAAACTAATAATACAAAACAAAGAATACCCGTTTTCTCACGCAGCTACAGGTAACTCCCCACCCCCTTCCTCTTCCCCTTTTGCCAAAGCGGCCGTGCCCAACCATCCCCAGCCTCAGGCAAGCCGCCTCCCACCTCGGGGATTCCCTGAGCACCCGGAAAAAGACGGCGCAGCTTCCCGCAGCGCATGTTCCAGCATTCCCCTGCAGCCGGCCTGAAATGGACCGAACATACCGGATCACCACCCGATGGCCCGAGACCGTGCTCCTCTCCCTTCTGCCAACTTAAAACAACCATCCCCGTCCTCAGGCAAGCCGTCTCCCACCTCCAGGATGCCCAGAACCCCAGCCCAATGGAAAAAGACGGCGCTGCTTCCCATAGCACATTTCTCTTCCAGTGTTCCCCTACAGCAGCCCTGAAACGGCCAAAAAATACCGACAGACCAAGAACGTGCTCCTCTACCTTCCGCCCATCTAAAACAACACTGCTGCCTCAGCACAACACAAAAAAAAACCCCCGGGAAAAACAATCCACCACTCAGCAAAGTCTGACCCCCCTACAACCACATTTACATTTCACCAACAGAAAGACCCCCCTCCACAAACCTCCTTGACAGACAAAACCACACACACACAATACAACAGACACACACCCTCAAAGCCACACACCAATCCATCCCACTTTGCCAGCATAGCACAGCACATCCCCCAACCCCCCAAACAAAAAAACAACAACAACAAAAAAAAGACACACATCAACAACCTGCACACACCCCCCACCCTCACACACTCACACACACACACACACACACACACACACACAAAATAACTCTGTGACACATACACACACAAAAAAAACCACATGCTAGCGCCCGTTTCATTGGTTTCTGAAACGGGCCTTTTTTACTAGTAGGTCAATAAAAGGAGTTTGAACTGTATGCGGCAACGGATAGGGAGCCAGTGAAGTGGCCATGGGCGTGGAATGGGCGGGTTATGGGCATTTCTAAAATCTATGCGCGTCATTATAAAATACACCCAGTCCGCGCGTAATTTAGGTGTTGGCATTTACACCAAGTTCTAATTGTGACTAAATTTAGTTGCGCGGATGAGCGCTCGGCATATTCTATAAACAGCACAAAAATACGCCTAGGTATTCTTTACAGAATACACCTAGGCGTATTTCGTTTCGGCGCCGATTTTTTAGGCATGATATATAGAATCTAGCCTGATACACGGCCAGTATTATATGTTGCCAGTAGTGGCCAAAAAAGCAAACAAATGAAGGGAGCTGAGTAGCAATAAACCAAGTTCAAATGTCCAGGTCCCTTATTTCTAAACCTGAGATGGTTTTTTGGATCACAGAATAGCATATGACTTGCATTAGAATACACCCTTAGGCTGATACAACAAGCCAGAGGCCTAAGCTACATCACTATGTACTTTTCTTGACTTGTTTTTCCGTTTTCCTTTTGTTCTTTTCATTTTTCAACACTGAAGTCTTGGAGTTCAAATGTGCTTTTTTAAATAATTCACTTCATCTTTTTACCGTGGGCTAGAAAATGTGTATCCTGCTGTATTTACCTCCAGGCTGGCTAGCAGAATTCACTGCCCTATGTCCCTCGTAACATTGAAAATGGGCAGCGTTTGAACAATTTGTTTAGAGTTCTCCAGCAGCAACCCTACTGCCAGGTTTACCGTTGAACGCACAGCTGCAAATTCCATTAATTCTTCTCAAATAGATGGCTCATTGGCCACCTAACCTCTGAAATTCTGTTCCGTAGCATTTTGAGGTCTGTAAGATAAAAGAAAAAAGAGGGTTGACCAGCAGGAAAAAAAGGAGGTGATAGTGCCATTGTAAAAGTGTTTGGAGTACTGTATGCAGAGGCGGAGCAGGTGGGGGGAAGAGGGGTTGGTGGTTGGGAGGCTAGGATAGGGGAGGGCAGACTTATACGGTCTGTACCAGAGCCGGTGATGGGAGACGGGACTGGTGGTTGGGAGGCGGGAAATACTGCTGGGCAGACTTATACGGTCTGTGCCCTGAAAAAGACAGGTACAAATTCAAGATATGAGTTTATCTTGGGCAGACTAGATGGACCATGCAGGTCTTTTTCTGCCGTCATCTACTATGATCTGGAGACCGCACCTACAAAAAGATAAACGGGATGGAGTCAGTCCAGAGGGCGGCTTCAAAATTAGCAAGCGGTCTGGAACACCAAAAATATGGGGGCAGGCTTATGAACCTCAACATGTAAACGCTGGAAGAGAGGAGGGAGAGAAGAGATATGATAGAGACGTTTAAATATCTCAAGGGCATTAATGTACAGGAAGTGAGCCTTTTTCAACTGAAGGAAAACTCTGGAACGAGGGGGGCATATGATGAAGTTTAGAGGGAATAAATAGGCTTAGAAGTAATCTAAGAAAGGGATCTAGGTGTCGTCGTTGATGATACTTTGAAACCTTCTGCTCAGTGTGCTTCTGCAGCTAATAAAGCAAATAGAATGTTAGGTATTATTAGGAAAGGAATGGAAAACAAAAATGAGGATGTTATAATGCCTTTGTATCGCTCCATGGTGCACCTCGAATATTGTGTTCAATTCTGGTCGCTGCATCTCAAAAAAGATAAAGTAGAATTAGAAAAGGTGCAGAGAAGGGCGATGAAAATGATAAAGGGGATGGGACGACTTCCCTATGAGGAAAGGCTAAAGCGACTAGGGCTCTTCAGCTTGTAGAAAAGGCGGCTGAGGGGAGATACTGTATGATAGAGGTCTATAAAATAATGAGTGGAGCTGAACAGGTAGACGTGAAGCATCTGTTTATACTTTCCAAAAATACTAGGACTAGGGAGCATGCGATGAAGCTACAAAGTAGTAAATTTAAAACGAACTGGAGAAAATGTTTCTTCACTGAACATGTAATTAAACTCTGGAATTTATTGCCAGAGAATGTGGTAAAGGCAGTTAGCTTAGCAGAGTTTAAAAAAGAGTTGGACGGCTTCCTAAAAGAAAAGTCCTTAGACTGTTATTAAATGGACTTTGGGAAAATCCACTATTTCTGGGATAAGCAGTATAAAATGTTTTGTACTTTTTTGGGGATCTTGCCAGGTACTTGTAACCTGGATTGGCCACTGTTTGAAACAGGATGCTGGGCTTGATGGACCTTTGGTCTGTCCCAGTATGGCAATACTTATGTACTTATGTATGGAAAGGGTGGTGGAAGTGTGGAATGGCCTCCCGGTGGAGTCGAGGACTGTCAGAATTTAAAAAGGCATGGGATAAGCATGTGGGATCGCTTAGGAAAAGGGAAGGGAAATGGGACTTGATATACTGCCTTTCTGAAACTACATTCAAAGTGGTTTACATATATTCAGGTACTTATTTTGTACCAGTGGCAATGGAGAGTTAAGTGACTTGCCCAGAGTCACAAGGAGCTGCAGTGGGAATAGAACTCATTTCCCCAGGATCAAAGTCCACTGCACTAATCACTAGGCTACTCCTCCACTAGCAACATTCCATGTAGAATCTCAAATAGGCTGGGATTCTGGAATCTTGCCATTCTTTGGGGTTCTACATGGAATGTTGCTACTCTTTTGAGATTGTGAATGGAATCTTGTTAATGGGACTTGACATACTACCTTTCTGAGGTTTTTGCAACTACATTCAAAGCGGTTTACATATATTCAGGTACTTATTTTGTACCAGGGGCAATGGAGGGTTAAGTGACTTGCCCAGAGTCACAAGGAGCTGCAGTGGGAATTGAACTCAGTTCCCCAGGATCAAAGTCCACTGCACTAGGCTACTCCTCCACTCCCAAGGAAGAATTAGGAGTTACTGAGGATGGACAGACTGGATGGGCCATTTGGCCTTTACCTGCTGTCATGTTTCTCTGTTTCTAAAAGAAGATGACTGAAGCCTTCTGCTAGCTGTCTAAAAACTGTCATGAATTACCATTACTAAAAAGACTTTAACTTACAGAGTAAAGGTTTAAAGTTTAGGAGATACTTAAGTTGCTTTTTCTAATCTCTTTCACTTCAGTGTCTTACATTCATTCCTCACTTCATTTATTCCTTATTTTCCTCTGGAGTTTTCTTATTCTTCCTCAAAATAGTTTCTGTCCACAAGCAATTCTCAAAATGCGAGCTATTAGGACTCCCTCAGGTCGCAATCTCAAAATGGGTTTGCTTTGTGCATACTGTCAACGAGAGGACTGACTCTTACTCTAAACTCTCTGATCACAGCCTCTTAAATTTACCAGGGACGCGTACTTGTTGTGAAACATCATTGTCAAATGAAAATGATAGCAAAATACTGTGGAATTTGGTTTGTCTTTTTTAGTCCAAAACTCTGCTGCGCGACTCATTTTCCGCCAGAGTCGCTATGCTCACATTAGCCCTCTCCTCAAGTCACTTCACTGGCTCCCTATCCGTTTCCGCATTCAATTCAAACTTCTCTTACTGACCTATAAGTGCGTTCACTCTTCCGCTCCCCAGTACCTCTCCACTCTTGTTTCTCCCTACGCTCCCCCTCGGATACTCCGCTCTGTAGATAAATCTCTCTTGGCTGTCCCCTTTTCCTCTACTGCTAATTCCAGACTCCGTTCCTTTTATCTCGCTGCACCTCATGCCTGGAATAGACTTCCCGAGCCTGTACGTCTAGTCCCGTCTTTGGCTGCTTTCAAATCCAGGCTAAAAGCCCACCTCTTTAACGTTGCTTTTGACTCCTAACCACTACTTACTTGCCCTGTACCCTTTTATCCCCACCTCTCTTTAATTCCCTTACCTCTTAGTTGTCTGTCTGTATGTTTGTCCTATTTAGATTGTGAGCTCTTTGAGCAGGGACTGTCTTTTCATGTATGGTGTACAGTGCTGCATATGCCTTGTAGCGCTATAGAAGTGATAAGTAGTAGTAGTAGTAGTAATGTAGAAGCCTGCCCTTGCAGATCAGCAACGCGGCCGCGCAGGCTTCTGCTTCTGTGAGTCTGACGTCCTGCACGTACGTGCAGGACGTCAGACTCACAGAAACAGAAGCCTGCGTGGCTGCATTGGTGATCTGCAAGGGCAGACTTCTAGATGGAATGTTGCTAGAGGAGGAGTAGCCTAGTGGTTAGTGCAGTGGAACATGGGATGTTGTTACTATTTGAGATTCTGGAATGTTGCTATTACTTGAGATTCTACATGGAATGTTGCTACTATTGGAGATTCTGTTGCTACCATTTGAGATTCTACATGGAACTATTCCACTAGCAACATTCCATTTTTAGATTGTGAGCTCGTTGAGCAGGGACTGTCTTTTTCATGTACGGTGTACAGCGCCGCGTATGCCTTGTAGCGCTATAGAAGTGATAAGTAGTAGTAGTAGTACGTGCTCTTCCAAAAGAGTACACGTTCCTTCCAAACAGTGCACAACATTTACAAAGAGGGTACACTCCTTCCTGATCGTGTGTGCGTACGATCAATAAAGAGTGTAAAAGTACGCACTCTATCTGAATACTGCACAATTTTTTAAAAGAGTGCACACTTTTTCTGAAAGAGTGCAACTTCTTTCTGAACGAGTGTGTATACATGACCTGTTCCTGTAACAGAAAAAAAATGCCAACACCTGTCTGAAAAAAATGAACACCCTGTAAAATGACACAAGAAATGATATAGTATGAAAACTTTCAAACTGCAAAACTTTCAAACTTTCTTATTACTTGCATTGTGCCAATGAGAACCTGCTTCAGAAGCTCATACGACATGAGACAGTATATATCAAGGTGCATTTGATAGACTGCTAGTAGTCCAGACAAGCAACACTATTTTTGAACAATTGTTGCGGTTGTCCGGGCCTTGCCACGTCCGAGTAAGTGGAACTGACTTTTCAGCCAACAAACGTTCCCGCCAAATTTCAAAATTGTGGCAAATGAACTTTCCTGCCGAATTTCGAAACGGTGGCCAACAGACTTTCCTGCCAAAATTCAAATTTGTGATCAATGGACTTTCCCCCCTCAATGTCCTGCCAAAATCTCCTGCCTTCCTGAGGAAACCACCCACCTCAAGCCCCGACCAATCAGGTTTGAGAACCCACTATATAAAGTCAAACCCACTATATAAAGCCTACTCTGAAGAAAGTCACAGCCGACGGCTGAAACTCGGTTCTACTGACTGAGATATGACAAGACCCTGACAACCGCAACAATCATGACGCAGCCGCGGAAGCTTAAGAGAACTGTTTCTTCCTCGTGTTTCTGCTTTTCTGGTCGCATCTCTTGGCACTTATTAATCTTCTTTCTCTCCGTACGCAGGACATAATACGCAGGACACGAAAGGTACTGATCATTATAAAAGCAATGCAGTTCTTAATGTTTTTCTCCTTTACATATCTACTGTTCCTCAGGGCAGGCATGAAACGGGTTGATCTTCTGGAGCTGATTTTCTATTCACTCACTTCATATTTGGCCTCCTCAGTCTGGATTTCTTAGAGGTCGTTGAACTGAACCTAAGCTCCTCACAGCTACCGAGTACACTGCGTCACGCTTCATTTACAATAGTTAGTAACTCATGACCACCATCTGCACCTTTCACTTTCCATTTGCTTTTTCACTCTGTGGCATAAGTTTTGCTCCCTTGGGATACTTCTCATGTACAATTACTGTATGTGGAACTGGCTTCATTCCTACTTCCTGCAGAGCCTGGAAAACAAATGACAACTCTCTGCAAGAGGCAAATCATTCCTTTTAAAGGGGGGGGGGGGGGAAGGAAGTTCCATTGATGGGGGGCGAGAGACATTTCCAGAATATTCAGAATTTCTAACATATGTTTCCAGAATATCTTCAGGTATGGAAAAGGCTACTGTAGGAAAAATTAATAGTTTGTATTCACCAGTCCTTCAGTGTTTTCGTGCTGTGCTAAATGACTCTCCACCAAGCAGTCAGCATTATCAGGACGCCAAATCATTTCAGTTCCCATTTTGTTGAACTTTAGTTGAACTTTGATTCCTCCCTCTCTGTTTCTGCTACCATCCAGCAGACGGCCAAAACCTATCGCTTCTTTGTCTACAACATTAGCAAAATTCGCCCCTTCCTCTCTGAATACGCTACCAGAACCCTTATCCAAACCCTTGTCACCTCTCGCTTGGATTATTGCAATTTGCTTCTCACTGGTCTTCCGCTCAGCCATCTCTCTCCTCTCCAGTCTGTCCAAAATTCTGCGGCACGACTTATTTTCCGCCAAAATCGTTTTACCCGCACTAGCCCACTCCTCAAGTCACTTCACTGGCTCCCTGTCCGCTTCCGCATACAGTTCAAACTTCTCTTACTGACCTTTAAATGCATTCATTCTGCAGCCCCCCCCCCCCCATTACCTCTCCTCTCTCATCTCTCCCTACATTCCTCCCCGTGACCTCCGCTCACTGGACAAATCTCTCTTGTTGTCCCCCTTCTCCTCCACTGCTAATTCCAGGCTTCGTTCCTTTTCCCTTTCGGCACCTTATGCCTGGAATAGACTTCCTGGACCTATACGTCTAGCTCCATCTCTACCTGTTTTCAAATCTATGCTGAAAACCCACCTTTTCACCACTGCTTTTGGCTCCTATCCACTACTCAATTCCCCTATCCTTGTTCCTTCTCACCCAGTACTTTCCTCACCCTTAATTGTCTTGTCTGTCTGTATTTTTAGATTGTAAGCTCTATCGAGCAGGGACTGTCTCTCTGTGTCAGGTGTTCAGCGCTGTGTGTGTCTGGTAGCGCTATACAAATGTTAATAATAATAATAATAAATTCACTTTATTTTCCACATGCACAACTCTCTTACTGAAGTGTTTACTCGGAAAGATTCAACATCTGTATGGAAAATGATCTCGCCACAGCCATAATAGTGTCGCACAACTTTGTCACGCTCATCACAGCAAGTTTAGTCATTACTAGAGTTGGGCATTTAATTCATTATTAAGGCGATTAAGCTTAAGCTTTTAATGCAAACAATTTTTTACATGTATTTGATATTTTTAATGTCCTCGGATATCCTTCAACTTGCCTGCTACAGATTGCCAAGTGGCGGGAACTATTCACATTTGCTGTCTGCCGCTAGCCTTGGAGTCTCCTGTCTACCATGTCCTGCCCCTGAGGAAACAGGAAGCTACTTCAGACAAGGCAGACTCCAGACTTCGCGCCTTCTGTCTCGCTGCACCCTACGCCTGGAATAAACTTCCTGAGCCCCTACGTCTTGCCCCATCCTTGGCCACCTTTAAATCTAGACTGAAAGCCCACCTCTTTAACATTGCTTTTGACTCGTAACCACTTGTAACCACTTGCCTCCACCTACCCTCCTCTCCTCCTTCCTGTGCACATTAATTGATTTGCTTACTTTATTTTTTGTCTATTAGATTGTAAGCTCTTTGAGCAGGGACTGTCCTTCTTCTATGTTTGTGCAGCGCTGCGTACTCCTTGTAGCGCTATAGAAATGCTAAATAGTAGTAGTAGTAGTAGTAGAGCCTGGCACCAGCGGCAGACGGTGAATGTTAATCTCTTCCACTGCCTAGCGATCTCAAAGAGGCGAGTTGAGGTAGACTGGGGGGGGGGGGGGAAGTGGTTTCAGAGCATGCAAGTGAGAGAAAGAGATGGGAAGATGCCACACACGGGGGGGGGGGGGGGGGCATGGAAAGAGAAAAGTTAAAATCAGGAAGACATGTTAGGAAGACAAGAGGGAATAGGCTAAGGACAAATCTAAGAAAGTATTATTTCATGGAAAGGGTGGTGGAGCAGTGGCGTAGCCAAGGGTGGGCCCGGGTGGGCCCAGGCCCACCCAGTATCAGCACAGCTATGACGTGGCTGGAATGGATCCCCAAGCCCCACCAGCCAAAAACTCCCAACAACTGTCCTTCTTGAATACCTTGTAAATAGCAGATCTTTGCCTGCAGTGGGCAGCGACTGATACATACTGCCTGCACTGGCCCCATAACCTTCCCTCTGATGTATTCCTGCCTACGCGGAAACAGGAAGTTACAACAGAGGGAAGGCTGTGGGGCTAACATGAGCACTGTGCATTAGTTGCTGCTCGCTGTCGGTGAAAATCTGCTATTTAAAAGGTATACAGGGGAGGGGGAATGTTTGAGAGACCATATGGCATGCAGGCAAGAGAGGGAGAGACCAAATCTCTTGTGGGACAAGGTGGAATTCTTCTGCCCACCCATCTTGGGCTCAGACCCATCCAAAATCAGGTATCTGGCTACGCCCCCGTGGTGGAGGCATGCAATGGCCTCCCAGCAGAGGTTGTGGAGTCAAGGACTGTGTCAGAATTAAAAAAGGCATGGGATAAGCATGTGGGATCGCTTAGGAAAAGGAAGAGTTAGGGGTCACAGAGGATGGGCAGACTGGATGGGCCATATGGCCTTTATGTGCCATCATGTTTCTATGTTGGACTTGAGGACAGAGGAAAGGGAGTGAGTGATTGTGGACAACAGGATACAGAAATGGAGAGAGGGAGGTATGTTTGAATTGGGGGAGGAAGAGATGCTGGAAAACAGGAGGCAGAAAGGAGAGAGACAGAGAGCTTAGAATTGGGGAGTGGAGGGGAGGGAGTGATAGATGCTGGACATTGGTAGGGAGCATGATATGATTAATCGTGCAATTAAAGTTTTTAATCCCATGATTAATTTTGATTAAAAATTTTCATCTTTGCCCACCTCTAGTCATTACTGATTGAAAAGTTCCAGATAAATCAATATTACTGGCAATTCCTGTTGACTCCTTCCCCACACCTCTGGCTATGCTTCCAATACCATCATCCTGGAATCAGTCTGTGTCTGAGGCACTTCTCCAAAGAATGCCTATATCCCTGTTTCATCATCATCTTTCTTGCAATGAAGCAAATCAACCCAAAGTGAGGCTGACAGTTTCACTCAGTGTTAATCTCCACATCATCAGAGTGAACAAAGATTCCTCTGGCCATTAATTTGGGGCTCAGTGTGACTTCAAACCAGGGAAATTTGGACAGCTCTCTTTTTCATGTTTGAGATTCCAGAGGCTGATCTCTGAGTTTTATGGGCATCGGAGGTCCCAACACAAACCACTTATCTAGGCCCCAAGAACAGGTGAATTTGAGAAGAAAATATAAGCCAAGGAAAACACCAGAGTTCACTAGAGCAGGTGCAGCAACCAGCCACCATATTGCTCTGACTTCTATGACTCTAATCCTCCAATTTGTTTAAAAGCGACAATTATTAGGTTAATGGAATATCACCTGGTCTTAACATGTTTCCTCTCAGCTGTGTGTTCTACAGGTTGAAGAAACTTAATCTGTATAACCTTTTCTCATAGGGGAGCTGTTCGTCTCCGTCTTCATTCTATCCACCCTTCTCTGAACCTATTCTAATTCCATTATATCCTTTTTAAAATGAGGCAACCAGAACTGCACTCAGCACTCAACTTGTGGTAGCACTATGCATAGGAGCCAACTTTTCAAAATGATTGGGGGTGCTGAATTTTTTTTTTTTTTACAGGTGGTGCATTCCCCCCTCCCCCTTATCCCCTCCCTCTCCCCCTCCTCCTCAACCCCCCTCGTCCCCCTCCCCCTTGACCCCCCTCGTCCCCCTCCCCTTTGACCCCTCCCTCTCCCCCTCGTCCCCCTCCCTCCCGCTGTCCCCCCTCCCTTGTCCCCCCTCCACCTCCCTCCGAGTTCCAGGGTCCCCCTCCCTCCCTCTGAGTTCCAGGTTCCCCCCCCTCCCTCCCTCCCAGTTCCAGGGTCTCCCCCCCCTACGAATTTTAAAAGTCATTTATTTTACCTCTTCGGGGTTAGGGCGGCAGCAGCGGTAAAAACATGCAGGCTCGGCTCGGTGCTTAGTTGTTTTCCCTTCTCTCACTCTCTCAGCTCTGGCCCCGCCCTTGCGGAAACAGGAAATGAGGGTGGGACCAGAGCTGAGAGAGAGAGAGAGAAGGGAAAACAACTAAGCACCGAGCTGAGCCTGCATGCTTTTTACCGCTGCTGTCGCCCTAACCCTGACGAGGTAAAATAGATGACTTTTAAAATTCGGAGGGAGGGGGCCTGGAACTCGAAGGGAGGAGGGAGGGAGGGAACGAACTTCCGGTGGGTGAAATATTGGGGGTGCTCGAGCACCCACAGCACCCACAGAGTCGGTGCCTGTGGCACTATGGATTTGCACAGAGGCATTAGATCATCTTGGTTTTATTTTCCATTCCTTTCCTACTAATTCCTAATATTTCATTTGCTCTTTTGATCACCGCTGCACTTTGAACCAAATTTCAACATATTGTCCATGTTGGCCCTCAAATCTTTTTATTGGGTGGTGATGCCTAATACAGAATCCAGGTTTGCGTACCTATAGTTTGCATTATTTTCCCCTATATCCATCTGTAAAGCACCCAATGGTTCGGACCTTTCCCATAGTCAATGGCCAAAGGAGTGGATGTCAGTGGATAGTGTAACCGGGTCACCCTTCCAGGGCCCAGCCAGGGCTGACCTTGCTTAGCTTCCTTCCAAGTACCACGTGGGTGGAAAGCTTTAGTCCGGAGTCCAGCACTCAGTCAACACTCTCAGGTTCCAGCCCTCTTTGTAAATGATCATCACCCTCTGTTCTCAGGTTTCATTGACACACAGCAACTCCAATGCTTCTTATAATTAAGAATTTTATTTGGCTTAAGCTTTAGTCACACAATTCCTAACCGTCATTGTGCACTTGGCCCTTTAACACAGTCCAGGATACCTCTCCAAGAGCATAGGAGCCGACTCCGTGGGTGCTGTGGGTGTTCGAGCACCCCCAATAGTCACCCATCGGAAGTTCCCTGCAGGGCGTCCCCCCTCCCTACGAAATTTAAAAGTAACTCATCTTACCTCCTCGTCGGAGGAGTTACATCTGCAGCAGCAGCCCAGGAAAAAGCGTGCAGGCAGGAGACTCAGAGCTGTTCCGTTTGGTCTCTCTGAGCTCTGGTCCCGCCCTCATTTCCTATTTACGCAAGGGCGGGACCAGAGCTGAGAGAGAGCAGACGGAACAGCTCTGAGTCTCCTGCCTGCACGCTTTTTCCTGGGCTGCTGCTGCTGCAGATGTAACTCCTCCAACCAGGGGGTAAGATGAGTGACTTTTAAATTCGGAAGGAGGGAGGGAGATGGGGGGGCCAACCTGGAACTGGGAGGGAGGGGGCCTGGAACTGGGGGGAGGGGATCTGGAACTAGGAGGGTGAGAAGGAGGGCCTGGAATTGGGTGGGAGGGTGAGGGGGGTGCCTGGAACTCAGAGGCAGGGAGGGAGGCCTGGAACTCGGAGGGGGAGGAGAGGGGGAGGAGAGGGGGCCTGGCCTGGAACTGGGAGAGAGGGGGGAGTATGGAACTCGGAGGCAGGGAGGGAGGCCTGGAACTCAGAGGGAGGGATAGGGGAGGGGGGCAGGGGAATGCACCATCTGTAAAAAAAAAAAAAAAAAAAAAATTCAGCACTCCCAATCATTTTGAAAAGTTGGCTCCTATGTCCAAGAGGTCCTTAATGTGTGCTCAGTCTCTTAGGACACTGCTCCCACTACTCAGCCAATTATCAGTTGCAACAGCTTTGTAACATCAGAGCATTTAATCACAGACCCTGCTTGAACTCTTCAGCAAGCTGCCAGGATTATTAGCTGCATAGCATCAAGACACTTAGCCAATTAGCAGCTCCAACAGCCTTATAACATCAGGGCATTCAGTACCTTCCTGGTTTTGAGAGGCTCCTCCTGGCCCTCCTTCCTTGAGACCTCTCTCCCAGGCACCAGGCATACCTCATCAAGCAGCAAACATTAGGCATCTGGCTTCCCCTCCTTTCTCTCTCCACTGGGAGAAAGGAATTTATGAGGTGATCAATAATCCCCCCCACCTCTTTAGGCCCTACCCCCTTGGTTCCAGTCAGGTCTTAGTCTAGAACTCTCCTTCTCTACCTTTCCCTCCCCCACTTCGATAGCTCCACCTGGTGGCCTCCATAGGGAAAAGCTGATCCTATGACATGAGCACCTTCTAGCTGTCCCTTCAGGGTATAACCCAGATATTCCCTTGGAGCTCCCTCTACTGGCTCTATCATGACATTTTCCCAGTTTCTTGTAGAAGAGTGCCCTCTGGCGGCTTCCTTGGGGTAGGGCAAACCGGTGTTTATCACAATAGACATAATGGTGAAGGATCTCTCTAGATGTTAAGCTCTGAAAAAGTGGTGTTTCCAAAGACCTCTCTTTCCTACCAGGTTGGGGGGGGGGGGGGGTGGGGTGCAGAGGGGCCTCATTGCAGGGCTTCATTCGAACATCAGTAACAGCTGGAAAAGTGGGGCCATGGGTGAAGAACACAGTCTCTCAATAACTAGGCCATCATTGTTACCAAGTTCTAATAGTAATTGGAGCCCATAACCCATCCTGTTCTGTCTTTTGAAGGCCGAGAGGGAAAGCAAAGAGTAAGAAAAATGATGGGGTAATTTTTAATGGCTGCAGTCACCACACTAATTTGAGCATTTGCTTTTAAATTAATATGTATATTTAGTGCCACTATACATGTGGAGCAGCATTTTAGAAAGGACGTCCAGCTCAAAATATGGACATCCATTTCTCGTGTATTTTGCAACAGGATCTGCCGACATACAGCCTGCACTAAAAGACATGAGAAATGGACATCCATACGCTGGCGAATTCCAGCACGAGCATCCATTTTACAAACTGAAATATCCAAATTATGAGTGGGGCAAAACAAGAGACATGAAAGTCTTTGTGGCCGCATATGAATATCTATATTGCAAAATGGCCACATTGAAATCCACATGGAGGAGTTGCCTAATGGCTAAAGCATTTAGCTGCAAGCCAGAGCAGAGGATCAGAGGACCCTGGTTCAGACCTCACTGTAGCTCTTTGTAATTTTCCTTTTTAAATTGTGAGTCCTCCAGGAACACAAAAATACCTAATGTGACTTCCCTTCCACAGGCCCACCCAATCTTGACTCAGGTCCACCTAACTGCAGCGCCACGCTGCTCTCTTCCCCCCTCTCCTCCGTGGTGTCCCAGCATCTGCACTCTGGTCTCTGAACCCCTTCCCTCCCCGGTGTCGGTACAGGTGTCCTTGGCACCTGAGACTATTCAATCTTGCTGCTTGCGCCGGCCCCGCAGGCCGCCATCTGCCACATTCTGCCAGAAAGGAAACAGGAAATGACATCAACAAGGGTGGGACATGGCAGACGGAAGCCTGTGGGGCCGGCGCAAGCAGCGAGAATGAATCACTGCAAGCGCCGAGGACGCCTGTACCGACATCGGGGAGGGACGGAGTTCAGAGACAGGAGCGCAGATGCCGGGATGTCGCAGAGGAGAGGGAGAAGATATGGGGTAGGTGAAAATAAATTCCCTCTTATTATGTTCTTAAAAAATATCGCTGGGAAGATATTTGTGATGTGTGGTTGGGGGGTTGGGGGCATGTGCACGTGGAAGGGCCCATCCAATTTATCTCTGGGCCCATCCAAAATACTGAGTCTGGCTACGCCTCTGATTTACATGACTGTAGTTATGCCAAGTCTATGACTGGTATAACTGCAGGCACGTTTATGTAAGGTACACTGGGCCCGATATTCAGCCAGCAGCGGGCAGCGCGTTTGCTGTCCGCCTCTAGCATTAAACCTGGATATTCAATGCCATTGAATATCTAGGTTTATTTTGGCTGCTCTAAAGTTAACCGGCTTTGCAGAATTTCTGCACTAACCGGTTAACTTTTTAGCAGTCAAAGATAGGCCTGCTATTTAAGCGGCCTATTTTGACCGCTCAACATAGCTGGTTTGACATTGAATGTCCGTGCCTAACTGGCTATGTCGCGTGATATAGTTGGTCAATGGTTAGCTTCTAACTGGGATATTCAGTGGGAGATAACCAGTTATCTCGTGCTGAATATCTGCGGTTAGGTGCTTAAGCACTATTTAACCGTCCAGGAGCCATTCCTGGCCGGTTAAATAGTTTTGAATATCAGGGGGACCGATACTAGGAAACCAGGAGGCATATTTTCAAAGCACTTAGCCTTCCAAAGTTCCATAGGTTTCTATGGAACTTTGGAAGGCTAAGTGCTTTGAAAATATGCCTCCAGGTGTCCAGATGCCATTATAGATTAGGCCCACTTATAAAACTGTCCCTTTCTGTTTGAAAATATGCAGATAATGGAATTACACATTCACCAATCACCGGTGAATGTACAAACTCTGTTTGAAAATTGATCCCACTAAATCTTCTAGTCCATTGAATAAATTTATTAAGCATTAAGGGGCCCTTTCACTAAGCTGTGTTAGGTGCAATGACCCAGGATATATGACAGACTTCATAGACCTACCAACCAGAAACACAACAAGATGAACACGAACGTACCTAAATCTCCACCACCCAAGCTGCAAAGGACTCAAATACAAATCAACCTATGCATCCAGCTTCTCTTATATAAGCACACAACTATGGAACGCATTACCAATCGTCGTGAAAACAACATACGACCACCTAAACTTCCGGAAACTTCTAAAGACTAACCTGTTCGAAAAGGCCTACCCTAACGATCCAACCTAAATGCCTTAACCCTGCAACACGACAATATAAAAGTTCGTACTGGACATAACCCAACTCTTCCTCCTTATGACCCACAATGTGTTTATCACACTAATCATTACTCTGCCATAACCTCACTTTGTATTTGTTCATAACGGTATTGGCGATCGCCTCTACTGTACTATGTAAGCCACATTGAGCCTGCAAATAGGTGGGAAAATGTGGGATACAAATGTACAAATAATTAGTGGAGTTGAACGGGTAGATGTGAAGCGTCTGTTCACGCTTTCCAAAAATACTAGGACTAGGGGGCATGCGATGAAGCTACAATGTAGTAAATTTAAAACGAATCAGAGAAACGTTTTCTTCACTCAACGTGTAATTAAACTCTGGAATTCGTTGCCAGAGAATGTGGTAAAGGCGGTTAGCTTAGCAGAGTTTAAAAAAGCTTTGGACGGCTTCCTAAAGGAAAAGTCCATAGACCGTTATTAAATGGACTTGGGAAAAATCCACTATTTCTGGGATAAGCAGTATAACATGTTTTGTACTTTTAGTGGATCTTGGCAGGTATTTGTGACCTGGATTGGCCACTGTTGGAAACAGGATGCTGGGCTTGATGGACCTTTGGTCTTTCCCAGTATGGCAATACTTATGTACTTATGTAATGTAACAAATAAATAAATAAAATAAATGTGTGCCTAACGCAGCTTAAAATGGCGTACCATGGGATGTGCTCAAGATTTCTGTAATAAATGCCAAATGTGCGCGGGCTAACCACATGCTGAAAAATATTTGTAATTTTTTTGAGGGGGTGTGTCTGGAAGTGGAACATGGGAGTTCCTGCGCTTATAGCGTGCTAACTGGTTAGCACACAGATACTGCATGACTTTACTGCCTACAGAATGGATGGCGGTAAGCACTCGCGTGGTAATTTTATTTTAATGGCTGAGCGCCAATGGGCAGCGTTAGCACATGGCCTTTAATGAGGTATCTCAACAAAATAGCAACCCCCTCAAATCCTTAACTTATTTTCTAATTGCCAGAAATACCTTGCGTCTCTCCTGGGTTGCTTTAGGCACATCCTGGTAGACCCAAATTTTGTATCCCATAAAGAGGACTTGAGAATTTCTAAAATATAAATGCAGAACATTGTTCAAACCTTACTCAAAAACAAAAAGTCACCAATAACATTGCTATGGAAGTCTCTTCCACCATAGTACTTTCCAAAAGTGCTGTTAAATTTTCCATACCCAAATCCACCTGGGGTCCCAGAGAATTATCCAACTCTGAATGAGCTGAAGGCAAAAAATATGTATCTTATTCAAAGGAGGAATTAAATCAGAGGTAAAATGAAGCACTTCAATTCAATATTTGAAGACATTACTGGGAAGCATCCCTGGTGGTTTAGCAAAACTAACAAGGCACAAATTTAGATGTCAGTTGTAATTCTCCAACTGTTCAATCTTATGGTGAATCAAAGTCTTATCTTGTATTAATTTCAAATTAACTTCCTTAAGCACCTTAATTTCATGCTCCACACTCTGAAGTCTAGGGGAACCAGCAGCTTCCCATCTTCCTGCTTCTTAGCAATACTTTTGACTTTAGGTTGAACGTTCACTGGATGACTTTGCCAGACTGATCCAACTTTTTAAGTGTGGGCGAATCTAAAGTCAGCACCGTGGGGGGATTAAGATCTCCACTAACCTCCTCTAACACAATCTTAGAGATTCTCCAAATTACAGGTAACTCAGAAGAAACTTCACCTCCAAGTTCTCTGTCGCTTTTTCTTGTCAAGTTCTCTCCACTGCAACCACTTGGTCCACTTCTGAAGACATGAGTCCGTGAAAATCTTCAACTAGAGACTGGATGGCAGCTCCCTCTTTTGGGTAAGAACACAAGTGACTTTCATAGCCTCCACTACCTGCTACTCAGGCAGAGAAATGGTTGAACTCAGCAGTGAAAGGGTGGCATCCAGTCCCAACTGTGGTTCAGATGCAGGAGCAACCAAACCAGCAAGAGGGGGTGTCTTGGCAGCGTACTGTTCAATTGGCCGCTGCACCAAGATGGGAGTCAAAGTTGTTGAGGGATAAACTTGAAGTTTTCTTCTACATTTGGAAGGCATTCCAGAAGGTAAAAGGCAAAATGATCAGACCAGAAGCAGCAGCTAAGACACTGGCAAGACTCGTACCATCTTGACCCCTCCCCTGCAGAGAAATTAAATTCTGTGCATCTGCCTATTCTTATTTTAAACTTATTTACAAACACTCCCTTACCTTCTTTGAACTCAGGTTTTCCCTAAAACACATTCATTCTCTTTACATCTAATCAAATTTTCCCCAAGTTCCACCCAGTGTTGCCAGGTGGGCGGTTTTACCGCCCAATTGGGCGGTTTTCCGCGACCCGCCGCGGGAAATTTTTGCCCACGGTGGGTTGCGGTTTTTTGGGCTGTTTTTGGGCTTCAGGGCAGTTTTTTCGGCCGCGGGGGGGGCGGGGTTAGTGACGTTTTTGGGCGGGGTTAGTGACGTTTTGGGCGGGGTTAGTGACGTGGGAGGCGGGGCCGATGACGTAGGAGGCGGGGCCAATGACGTGGGAGGCGGGGCCGATGACGGGGAGGCGGGCCGATGACGTGGGAGGCGGGGCCGATGACGGGGAGGCGGGGCCGGTGACGTGGGAGGCGGGGCCGGAGTTGATGACGGCGGGGGCGGGGGTGATGACGCGGGGGTGGGGGTGTCAGGGGCGGGGTTTGTGTTTGGGTGGGTTTTGGGCTGTTTTTTGGGCTGGATTGGGCTGGAAAAAAATTTTCCACCTGGCAACCCTGGTTCCACCCTTGATCAGTTTCAAGGGTGTACAGCTTTCCCACAATGGCTCAAACTATATCCTTTGTTTTTTTTTTTTTTTTAATGAAAAGCCTCTTGAGATATAAATTTTCCCCTTGGGCAACAGTTCCTCACAGCTGCCGCTTACTCCAATCCTGCACAACTTTCAACTGCCTCAGTCAACTGACACAAAAGCCCTTCCTGCTTTCAGTACAAGCCTCTCCTCAACTGTCTTGCACTGAGCCGAGGGAATTCTTTTGGTTCAGAACCAGGGCCTCAGTTTCCCCACAGGTCTTTTGAAATGTGGCACAGGTCCCCCATGGGAGTGCCGATAAGCTCACAGTTCTGTGACAATTCTTTCAGTCTCATGGCACCTCCTTCTCTGTGACATGCAAAGTCCCCCTCACATGTCACTCGCATACTTGAGGCCTAGTGGTTAGGGTGGTGGACTTTGGTCTTGGGGAACTGAGGACCTGAGTTCAATTCCCGGCACAGGCAGCTCCTTGTGACTTTGGGCAAGTCACTTAACCCTCCATTGCCCCATGTAAGTCACATTGAGCCTGCCATGAGTGGGAAAGCGCAGGGTACAAATGTAACAAAAATAAAATAGATACTATTGGAGATTCTACATGGAATGTTGCTACTATTGGAGATTCTACATGGAATGTTGCTACTATTGAGATTCTGTTGCTACTATTGGAGATTATACATGGAATGTTGCTACTATTGGAGATTATACATGGAATGTTGCTATTCCACTAGCAACATTCCATGTAGAAGGCTGCGCAGGCTTCTGTTTCTGTGAGTCTGATGTCCTGCACGTATGTGCAGGACGTCAGACTCACAGAAGCAGAAGCCTGCGCAGCCACATTGGTGATCTGCAAGGGCCGACTTGTACATGGAATGTTGCTAGTGGAATAGCAACATTCCATGTAGAATCTCCAATAGTAGCAACAGTGGAGGAGTGGCCTAGTGGTTATAGGGTGGTGGACTTTGGTCCTGAGGAACTGAGTTTGATTCCCACTTCAGGCACAGGCAGCTCCTTGTGACTCTGGGCAAGTCACTTAACCCTCCATTGCCCACCACACTGAGCCTGCCATGATTGGGAAAGTGTGGGGTACAAATGTAATAAAAAAAATAAAATACAATAGTCCTCTGCTCTTGTCCCTGCTGCAACACTCAATGGCTTCCTAATCACCTTTCTCCTGTAGTGGGAGCTTCTCTGACAAGTTTATTTTCATTTTCTTTTTTGGCCTGCCTTATGAGACATTCATGACTGACAGTGCACACTTGTACTGCCTTTTTTTTGTTGCTGGTCTGCTGTCATAGTAACATAGTAGATGACGGCAGAAAAAGACCTGTACGGTTCATCCAGTCCGCCCAATAAGATAAACTCATATGTGCTACTTTTTGTGTATACCTGACCTTGATTTGTATCTCATAAAACTTTATAGGAATAGATATTCTTTTAGGTTTTAAGTCTTATCAAATTACTCTTTATTAACACAATTATTAACACATCATTATTTAAAATTCACACTTTTATAGTCCATTTCAGTTGTATTTAAGATCTTCCAAAGTTCACAACACACCCTCTTAGTGTTTTAATTTTTTGTCCATAGATTCTTTGTACAAACAATTCCTTTCTTGCAGTGTGAATTTTAAATAATGATGTGTTAATAATTGTGTTAATAAAGAGTAATTTGATAAGACTTGAAACCTAAAAGAATATCTATTCCTATAAAGTTTTATGCTATATATTTGGTGGGATAGTTACAAAGTGTTCCCTTGTGGTAGTTTATAACTTGATTTGTATCTACCATTTTCAGGGCACAGACCGTAGACGTCTGCCCAACCACCAGCCCCGCCTCCCACCACCGGCTCTGTCACCCATCTCGGCTAAGCTCCTGAGGATCCATTCCTTCTGAACAGGATTCCTTTATGTTTATCACACGCATGTTTGAATTCCGTTACCGTTTTCATCTCCACCATGCTAACATATTTGACCCCAGGATGAGGGTGGGTAATGGGAGTAGGTGGTGAAATGGATTCTTTTCATCAGCCTGTGGGACAGACTTCACCCAGATATAGTTGATGCTCTTACCCTTCTAGTTCTTTTGTTTTTCTTAATATCCTTTTAATATTAGTATTATGAGAGTACAGGGAGATACCATAACAGGGCTGAGCCAAACACCTACTACTACTACTCATTTCTATGGTGCTACTAGATGTACATAGTTCTGTACTCATTATATGAAGATACTTTCTCTGTCCCTAGAGGGCTCACAATCTAGGTTTTTGTGCTGGGGCAATGGAGGGTTAAGTGACTTGCCCAAGGTCACAAGGAGCTGCAGTGGGAAATGAACCCAGGTTGGTAGGATCAAAGCCTGCTGCACTAACCATTAGGCCACTCCTCTACCTCTAGTAAAGGTTGATAGGGGTGGGGGAGGGAGGGAGGGAGGTGGGAAGGAAGAAGAGAGATTAGGAAGGATTCAGGTATAGATATAAAGTTAGGTAGCATGAAAAATTAGTGGTAGGGAGGACTAAGCTGCTTAAAGAAGGGTTGAATGTTCCTCCATTCAGCTTTGCATAAGATCTGAGGAGATGGGAATTGGTTTGGGCAGGAAGGGATTTTTAGGGCAGTTTAGGGATCTGGGGTGTCTGCTCACCCATCCATGGTTATTGTGATGATTGGAGCAATGAATGGGGAAAACGAAAAACATGTTAATTCCTGTGGCTCTGTGATGGGAAGGTGGTTAGACTTTTTCACAGCCGGGGTTTAGCAGATAATTGTGATTAATGAGTTGAGTGAGAAATTATGAAGGGGAAATGGGAATGGGGATGTTGAGGGATTGGTTCATGTGCTGCACCCTCATAGACTTTGGGAGAAGGGGGACAAGGGAGGGATGTTCTGTTACCATGGGTCCTGGTATTGAGGGCATTATAATTATTCAGTGAAGTATTTGTTAGTTTGTTACCAATTAATTACAAGTGATAAGTACTGTCAGTTTTGTGTGTTACTGTTCAAAATGTTGAAATTGGAATAATGATGGAACTTGTTAATCAATAAAGCTGTGACTGTTTTTTTTTTTTTTGCCAATTTAAAGGACTGACTGGCTTATTTGGGTTAATGAAGAGAGAGGTGTGGTAGTGTGAATGCCATGGTTACATATGTAGACTGAGAGTAGCCTAGTGGTCAGTGCAGTAGACGTTGATCTTGGGGAACTGGGTTCAATTCCCACTGCAGCTCCTTGCGACCTTGGGCAAGTCACTTAATCCTCCATTGCCGCAGGTACCAAAACTTAGATTGTGAGCCCTCTAGGGACAGAGAAAGTACCTGCGTATAATGTGTACATCTAGTAGCACTATAGAAATGATTAGTAGTGGTATTAAATTATCCTTGCTTGCACAATGCATGAGGAGCTCTAAAGAGAAAAGTAGTGATACAGTTATTATTATCATTATTCAATTTGACTTGGGTACATCATGATTTAACGAGATGTAATAATGATGTTGTCTCTACATTGTCTTTATATATTATCAATGACTCCCTCTCCTCCACTCATGTGTTCAGTATATATATATATATATATATTTTCTTCCAATCATTAGAATACTCTTATAATAGCTCAAGGAGCCTCAGTTGTGCATATTGCCAACTCAACTTTATGGCAATAAAATGTGCACACAACTTTTCATCGGCTCACCATGATGCCACATTTTTTCAAATATATTTTTCTTCTATAAATTCTTATAACATTATACTTAAATACTCATCTTCTCTTAAACAAATCGGACCCAGGGGTTGTTAACGTTAAACATGCACATTTCGCCCTTCAACAGGGCTGGCTCAAGGACTAACCCCTCTCGCCGTCTTAGCGCCAGCTCTACTTAAATGAGTAAATAATATAAGGGTTATTCCCTCGAGGGAATATATATATATATATATACTGAACACATGAGTGGAGGAGAGGGAGTCATTGATAATATATAAAGAGAGTGTTTTTGGACTCCTGCTATTGATTATTATAACAATTAGCCGAAGAGATTTGTCTCTACATTGTCGCCACCTTGTGTCATCCTAGCGATATGCTGCAGCTACTTGATGAAGCCAATGTCACCTCAGCCAATGCCATGAAATTACAATACACGATAACAGGGAGGCAATACTGGAAAACCCAGTTCCAAAGTTCAACCTCCAGAGCTCTCCTGTCTCGATATTTCAATCAAGATGATCTATTGCTGCTTTTTAACCTAGCTAAAATCTGAGCAACATCCAACACTGTAATAATATAAGAAAACCATCAAACAAGCAAGAGTGTAACTCCTGCAATGCTGTCCTTTGTAGTGAATTGCTTTTGGAGCCAAATAGCATTCAGACTTTTTTTTTCTGAATGACCCTAGCCATTTTCACTACTTTCTCTAGTATGTTTTCCATACGTTATCAGTCCCCACAGTATATTTCCGAGACACGATTAATGGTAAGTGTGACAATCTGTGTAACCTCACCCTTGTTTGTCGATTTGTTAGTCAGCCATTTTGCTGACTTTCTGCTCTCAGCTATGTAGGATGAAAATGTCATTGGGCATATTTGTAGCTCATTTTTGGCGCTCCTTGGAGAACGCTGGGCTGGGTTTTTTGTTTTCATGCCTTGTAATTTTTACTGCCGTCACCCATGAAAGTGTAAGGTCCAAAGGTGAACCTGCAATTACCAGTGGAGATAGGTCCCCGTTACGTTCATCTGTGTGCTCTGAAGCTGGGGTCTGTGCTCATTGTAAAATGAAATACACCAGAGGTGGCAAAAGCACGTTGTCGTAATAAACAAGAGAACCAGTCCTATGCAGCAACAATGACTACAAATCTCCTTCATTTGCAGAGTTGTTAAAACTGAAACCACTCTTAGCAATTGGTGTACAGGTGGTATAGTAAGTTTGGTAATAAATATAAATATAAACAATGATGCATTTAGATAATTTTCAGTAGTGCTCTCAACTGTAAATTTCTGTGAAACACACCAGAGATGGAAAAAGCACATTGTTGTAATGAACAAGGGAACCAGTCTGTGGTAATGTGAGAAGGGGGGTGGGCCTGGAGTCAGGACAAACTTGAGTCACTCAATGGGTGCCGGTAATAGAAAACACAATTTATTGTAAGTATTGGGTAGGGGTCCTATTCCATTCACAGGTGGGGGAAAAGCTGAACACAAACCTAGTCTGTGGCTTGCCCCTATAGGGCCACAGTATACCTTACTGTCTCCCATTCCAACAGCATGCTTACTTGTCTCTGGCCTGGTTCCCCAGAGTCATTAATGAAGTTAATCATTTCTGTAGTGCTACTAGACGTACGCAGTGCTGTACACTTGAACATGAAGACAGTCCCTGCTCGACAGAGCTTACAATCTAATTAGGACAGACAGACAGAACAAACAAACAAGAGATAAGGGAATATTAAAGTGAGGATGATAAAATAAGGGTTAGGAGTTAAAAGCAGCATCAAAAAGGTAGGCTTTTAGCTTAGATTTGAAGACGGCCAGAGATGGAGCTTGACGTACCGGCTCAGAAAGTCTATTCCAGGCATATGGTGCAGCAAGATAAAAGGAACAGAGTCTGGAGTTAGCAGTGGAGGAGAAGGGTGCAGATAAGAGAGATTTATCCAGTGAACGGAGTTCCCGGGGAGGAGTGTAGGGAGAGATGAGAGTGGAGAAGTACTGAGGAGCTGCAGAGTGAATGCACTTATAGGTCAATAAGAGGAGTTTGAACTGTATGCGGAAATGGATAGGAAGCCAGTGAAGTGACTTGAGGAGAGGGCTAATATGAGCATAACGACACTGGCGGAATATTAGTCGTGCAGCAGAATTTTGAACAGATTGAAGAGGAGAGAGATGGCAATTGCTTGGGTCAAACATCCAAAGATGCAAGGTTCCAAGCTGAACATGGCCTACCTGACTGTAGCGGTTGCAGTTCACACGTAGGTGGTCGAGGCAAATGCAATTGGGCATTGCTGCTTCCCTCTGGGCCTCAACCTAGCTGTGCCCTGGGCTTTTATACTTCCTGGACCATGACCTTCTGGCTGTACCCTTCCTGTGTCACGTCACCCTTGTGCAGGACTATGGGTTTTAATGTGGCTCTGACCCTGTGAGGGAGTATCTTTAAGGGGAAGTGGCAGTGTCCTATAGACTCTCTTACACAGTCTTGTGCAGCAACAGTGACAGAGACGCCAAGGGTGGCCCGTCCCAATGCTGAAGATTTACCACCGCAATGCTGTGAAGGCCAATGAGTAACGTTTTTCTTGTAGGCCCCAGCCATGTCTAAACCTAGTTCTGGCAGATGCACATTCCAAAAACTGACATATTCCAATCAATAAATAGAAAATAAAATTCTTTTTTTCTACCTTTGTTGTCTGGTCATTTTATGTTTGTTATTGTGTTGGTCCTAGTCTCTGGTTTCTGGTTCCTTCTTTCTTCTCTTAACTGTCTTGCCAGAGTCTTCTTGTCTATTTGGCACTTCTTCTCTCACCATTTCCACTATCCATCTTCTCTCTATGTCTCTATCTATCTGATCCAGAATCACTTCTGTCTTCCCACCATGTTGAGCATCTCCCATCTCTGTGTCCCTATTCCCCTGCCCCTCCCCCCCGTGTGCCAGTCTTTTTCTCTTTCTTCCTTCCCTTCTGTCTCTCTCTTCTGGCCAGCATCTCTCCCTCTCTCTTCCCTCCCTCTGCCCCCCCCCCCCCCAGTGTTCCAGCAAGTGCTCCTCTCTCTTCCTTTGCTCCTGTTCTGTCTACCCTTTGCAGAACCAGCACCTTTCCCCGCAGGTCCTGTGAAATGTTGAGTAACAATTTATGCACTCAGCTCTAGTACATTTTCAAAGAGGCCAATTTATGGCATAACTCTCAAATTTAGAAGCATAAATCCTTTGAATCTCGGGCCCTAGGTTGTTATAGATGTACTTTGATAATTTCAAAACAAAGGCATCAATATTCAGAGCACTCTTGAATAGCTCTTATTTAGGTAGCCAAATTTATATACTTATTTCTACATGGCTTAAAATACACTTAAGTGCATTCGGCCAACCTACCTATGCAACTCCTTAGTTTACACACATCAATCGAACAATGGAGGGTTAAGTGACTTGCCCAGGGTCACAAGGAGCTAGAATGAAAATTGAACCCAGTTCCCCTGGTTCTCAGCCCACTGCACTAACCATTAGTTTATTCCTCTATTCAGGAAACAGCACATATTACAATCCTCATGTTGTTGTTCTGGTATTGACTTTCAAGTAGACCAAGTGGCAGCAGAATTCTTACAGAAGACATAAATGTTATGTGGTGCCCCACTGGAACCCCTACTCATTAATAGGAGTATAGTAGGTATAATAGACTGAAATATTGAACTATCTCTGCCATAGCAACCCCATGGGAGCTTGCTACAATGGTTTATTCCTGATTCCATATTAGCAGAAGACCTTTGTTGACAATATGGGCTTTTTGAATTGGTTGTGGTGTGAACAGGAGCTTTTCTGTCCTGCTCCACTGAATTTGAATTTTCAACTAGAATACTAGAACAGATCTGAGTTGACGTTAATGTCATACAAGTGACTAAAAAGTTTCCATTTCTAGTCATTTTTAATGTCTAAAAGAGGTTTTCTTCACTCTTCCAGTCCAAATAAAGGTAACAGAATTACCCTGGAGTATCCCAGTCTTAGAAACCCAGCTGTTTCACAGTCAGAACATGAGAGGAGTTACTGCTTATCAGCCTTTTGGCTAAGATCAAGTGAGAGAAGTCAAATACCCATCTGTTACTTTACGTGGGAGAAGAAAAAGAGAAGAACTATGAACGAAGCATCTGTCCAGAGGAGAAAGATGGAGATATCTACACGATACAACTGAGAAGACAATAGCAAATTCATAGGCGGTCGGTGGCCCAACTGTTTGGGGAGGCTAAAGGGGGCGGGGTTAGGGGTGGGGCCAGGGGTGGAGCTTAAATCCATAATTGTCTGATAAAACACAGAAAAAAATAAATAAATAAAAATAAAAGTCACAATTAATACCTTTTATTAAATTTAGATATTAGATATGTATCAAATGTCAAAGAATAAAGTGGTTGCTCAAAGCATATACTAACCACAATCGCTCAACTGCAAAACACTATGCACAACTTTCTGCAAAAACACACTCAGAACCTTACTGTACCATAATTATTACACTGGGCAGAACCTAATACACCAATATACCACCCATATGGAAAATGCAGACCGTCAACAATATGAAACAAGGGATCATATCATCACAATTCTCATGTAGAGCCACAAAACACCCTAATTCATGTTTAATGTGGGATAAAATGCCATAAATAAGTAAATAAATATAAACTTTTAATGTTGAGCACCTGATTCTCAAAGTGGACATATTCCAAACACTATAATGAAAATAAAATGATCTTTTCTACCTTTGTTGTCTGGTTGTCCGATTCTGCTGCTATCTGTTCTCAGTGCAGGTCAGGAAGTCATCCTCCTTAAATATCTTCCTGGCAACCCAGGCAACCCCCCCCCCCCCCCTGCTCTCCCAGCAGTAAGGTAAACAAACCATAAACCAATTTCTACAATTGGTTACACAAGGCTAGAGGGCTTTCACTGCAGCTCCTGCTGTGAGGATGGAGGTAAATCAACAATTTAAACCTCTCAGAGCACAGCAGGGGAGGCTTAGCCTGTCCAAGCCTCTTATACCAGGCGCCTATGAGCAAATTGTAAGATCTAGCAGTGGAGACCAGGTACGAAAGAAGACTTTATAAATGATTAGCAGTAGCCTATTCACAGAACCCAGGGACAGCCACAAGGACCTAAGACGGACAGTGGGACCCAGGGAAGACACCAAGGAATAACAGACACAGACATTAGATTAAATTTAGGCTTCAACACATGCATATAAGAGGGAGAAAGTGTACACACTGCACAAGTTAAACAGTAAAGTAAATGTTAGAATACCATTAAGGAGTTTCCTTTCACTTGTTGAGGGGAAGACAGGTACACAATGTTCACCCAGTTTCTGTAGGATAGCCGTTCTACCACCAACTGTCAATGAAGAATCCATACCAGGAGAGTGAGAGAGTCAAGGACTAGGGTACTTGTACTGTGTCCCTCACAACAGGGACAGCTCTAAAGATAATATTATAATGCTGAACTGTTACAGCCTAATACAGTGGGGAAAAATTCAGCCAGCGGCAGCCAATGTATTTTTAAGCGCAGGCTGAAATTATGCCCAGATATTCAATGTAGGTCATATCTAGGTACCAGCATTAAATATCATGGTATATGCATGTGACCAGCACTTAGCTGATGGTTCCTCAACCAATGTCTTATGCTGTTTGAAATGCAACCAGCAACCTTTTCTACGGATAGACTCAAGATAACCTATATCATCTCTCTACTCTCCAGATCCGCGTTGGCTTGGGCCTCTCCTCTCTAGGAGCAACAGGACCCTTTACTCATTGAACCTGGAGAATTTCTTCGCCGTTTCCGGTTAGTTTTCGATGTACCGGGACGGCCCTCCTCTGCAGCCGCAGAACTTCTACGAATTCAACAAGGCAATTGTTCTGTTGGTGCTTATGCTGTTCACTTTCAAACCCTAGCTTCAGAGGTAAGATGGAACCAACAGGCCCTTATGGCCATTTTCTGGCAAGGACTCAACGATTGGATCAAAGATGAACTGGCCGGCCAGGAACTTCCAAATGCTTTGGATGCTCTGATCACCCTCTGCGTATCGATGTAAGGTTTCAAGAAAGGTAACTGGAACACTCTACTCAGCACCACTCTCAAAGACCATCTCCTCGGACGCCGCGCCCTTCTTCTCCCAAAGGTGTGGCAAGCTCTACTTCTGGAGTCCCTGAACAGCCAATGGTTATCGGACAGCATCGCCTCTCTGAGAAGGAGAGGGCTCACCGTCTAGACAATCAACTGTGCCTCTACTGTGGGCAGGCTGACCACTTCCTAAGACATTGTCCGAATAAACCGGGAAATGCCTAGACCCAGGGTCACTGAAGGGGGTGGCCCTGGGTCGTTTTTCACCTCTTCCGTATAATCTTGTTTCCGTCCCTATTTCCCTGCGCTGGAAGGAACTCTGTATTAACACTATGGCTTTGATTGATTCTGGGGCCGGAGGAAATTTTATTGACGCCAATCTCCTATTCCAGCTAGGAATTCCCTCGATTGCCTGTAAACCAACGTTACAAGTGACCTCCATTCAGGGACTAACTCTACCCTACTCTATTACCCATGTCACTCTGTCGTTGCAGATGCAAGTCAGGATTTTACATGAGGAAGAACTTCAGCTTCTGGCTCTTCTCCGGGCCATCCATCCTGTTACTTTGGGCCTGCCCTGGTTACAACAACACTCACCTAATATCAACTGGACCACTAGCGATATCGGCAGTTGGGGTTCCCAATGTTTTTCTACCTGTCTCATGCCAGTGGTTCCTTCTCCGAGGACTATTACTGCCTCCCCAGGGCTCTTGCTCCCCTGTGATGCTGCCCTTCCTGTGGAATATCGTGATTTCCAAGATGTCTTCAATGCTCAGGAGGCTGATTCCCATCCTCTGCATCGTCTTTTTTGACTGCCCCATTGAATTGCTTCCTGGCAAAACTCCACCTCGGGGCCAGCTATCTACTCTCTCCCGGGACGAATCCACTGCCATGCGGGAGTACATTCAAGAAAACCTCCAAAAGGTCTTCATCAGACCCTCCTCATCTCCAGCGGGGGCAAGTTTCTTTTTTGTGACCAAGAAAGACGACTCTCTGCGACCCTGTATTGACTACCGGGGTCTTAATGAAATAACCATTAAGAATCTGTACCCGCTTCCCCTTATTCCGGAGCTTTTTGACGTCTGCAGGGAGCGTCTATCTTTACCAAGCTGGATCTCCGAGGCGCCTTCAATCTGGTCCGAATCCGCCATGGGGACGAATGGAAGACCACTTTTAATACTCATGAAGGACATTTCGAATATTTAGTTATGCTGTTCGGCCTTTGCAATGCACCTGCGGTTTTTCAGGAATTCATAAACTTCATTTTTCAAGATCTTCTGTACTCCTCAGTAATAGTTTACCTGGATGATATTCTGTTTTTTTCTGCTTCTGGTCAGGACCACCCTCGTCATGTACGCACGGTTCTCCAGCGCCTCCGGGACTACAGTCTCTTCGCCAAGCTAGAGAAGTGCTCGTTCCATCAACAGTCTATTCCATTTTTTGGGATATATTGTCTCTTCGGAGGGCCTCCAAATGGACCCCACCAAACTCCGAGCTATACGGGATTGGCCCATGCCCAGGATCTCTGGGCCATACAACGTTTTTTTGGGTTTGCTAACTACTATCGAAAATTCATCCACCAATACTCCCTCATCACTGACCCTTTTACTGCACTGACTAGGAAGGGTGCTGATGTGAAGAACTGGACACTGGAGGCCCAAGAGGCCTTTGCCAACTTAAAGCAAGCCTTTCTGTCTGCTCCTGTTCTTCGAAGTCCGGATATCAAAATACCATTCATCTTAGAAGTGGATACCTCTTCTCTGGGAGCAGGGGCCATACTGTCTCAAGCCTCAGACTCTGGCAAGCGTCACCCCTGTTTCTTTTTTTCCAAACATTTTTCTTCGGCAGAGCGTAACTACACTATTGGGGACCAGGAATTGTTAGCCCTTAAATTGGCTCTCCAAGAATGGCAATATCTCCTAGAAGGGGGATTTACATCCCATCACAGTGATCACTGACTATAAGAATCTTCTATACCTCCAGGATGTTAAGAGACTAAACCCGCAACAGGTGCATTGGTCTCTTTTCTTTGACCGCTTTAACTTCCGCCTGGTATTCTAACCTGCTGAAAAGAATATTCAAGCTGATGCCCTATCCAGGGCCTTCAACCCTCCCGAAAAACCCGAGGAGTCCTACCCCATGTTTAATCCTGCCTGTGTCACCTCCACTACTGTGGTCACTCCCACAATCACAAAGACTTCTGTACCACCCCAGTCTAGGAAGAAGGTTCTCAAATGGGGACACTCTTCCATGTTTGCCGGTCACTCCGGATTCCGCAAGACCTTTCACTTGATCTCTCAATACTATTGGTGGCCACGCATGGCGCAGGATGTCTTACAATTTGTTTCCACCTGTCCCATCTGCACCCGAAACAAATCCTCTCCTGGCAAGCCTTGGGGATTTTTACAGCCACTGCCAGTTCCACAGCTGCCTTGGCAGGAAGAATCTATGGATTTTGTTACGGATTTACCACCTTCCCGAGACCACATGGTCATTTGGGTCGTGGTGGACCGATTTTCTCGAACGGCCCATTTTATTCCCATGAGATCTCTCCCGTCGGCCGCTACTCTTGCCAAGGCTTTCATCCAGCATATTTTCTGTTTATATGGCCTCCCTCTCCGAATCATAAGTGATCAGGGATTGCAATTCACTCCTAGGTTCTGGAGAGCTCTGTGTTCTGCTGTTGGCATCACCATCCATTTCTCAGCCGCATACCACCCACAGACCAATGGACTGGTGGAACGGGTCAATCAAACTCTCAAGACCTTCCTGTGAATATACACCAATAACTGACAGGATGACTGGTCTACATTACTCCCCTGGGCCAAATTCGCCTATAACAACGGCTTCCACACTGCCTCTCATACGTCACCATTTTTTACGTTGTATGGGCGTCACCAACGACTACCACTTCCGATCCCATAGACCCAAGCCTTGCCTCTGCTCCAGCAGACCCTTACCGATATCCGAGACATTTGGAACAGGGTCCAACAACATCTTCAGTGAGCCGCTGCTAGATACAAGCTTTTCGCAGATTGTAAAAGGCGGTCTGCTCCGATTTTTCAACCTGGACAAAAAATTTGGCTTAGTACCAAATACTTGAGGCTTCATTTACCCTCCTTCAAGTTTGCTCCCCAATACATTGGACCCTTTTCAGTACGATCTCAGGTGGGAGCGGTTACTTATCATCTCCAGTTATCAGCTAACCTCAAGGTCCACAATGCCTTTCATGTGTCCCTGCTAAAGCCATTCTTAACCTCTAAATGGCACCCAGAGCCGAAGAAGATCATTGTTCCTGACTCCGAGCCTGATCCTGAATTCGAGGTAGATGAGGTTCTGGACTGCAAACGTCAAAGGGGACGGCTGTTCTATTTGCTATCCTGGAAGCACTTTGGTCCCGAGGATAATTCCTGGGGGCCCACTGCCAACGTCCATGCACCTGAATTGATCTGGGAATTCCATACTTGCTACCCATCCAAACCCGGACCTAGGCAGAGGGGGGTCCTTAAGGAGGGGGTACTGTCATGTCCCCTACCTCAACGCAAGCGGCGTCCTCGGGCTGCGCGGGGTCCTGTCGACACGCACATCTGACTGGCACAGCTCTGAGCCATGTGTGTGTAGTTCTTATCTGGCTGCAGGCTCCTTGATTGCTTTGCTTCCATGCACCTGTGTCTGCTCTCTCTCTGCCTGGCTTCCAGGCTCCTTGATTGCTTTGCTTCCACGCACCTGTATCTTCTCTCTTTCTCTGCCTGGCTTCCCTTTTCCTGTCAGCTGTGTGTGCTGGCTGAGTTCGGGTGGGAACATTCTTTGTCTTCCCTTGCTTCTCTCCTATTGGTCTTCTGGTTTCTTCCTCCCTCTGCTCTTATCCTATGACTGTGCTCCTTCTCCCTGCTGGTTCCTGCTGATGTCAGACGCCAGCACTTTATCAGCCAAGCTCTTCCTGGACTCGATGTTTCGGCTTCTACTTTGGTAGGTGTTACTTGCTCAGTAGTTTGCTTCTTCTCTACCTTGTTCCTCGTTGTTGACTTTGCCTGTACCTGGATTACTCTCTTGACCTGCTGCCTGCCTATTGACTTTACCAGTGCCTGGATTACTCTCTTGCCTGCTGCCTGCCTACTGACTTGCCTGTACCTGGATTACTCTCTTGACCTGCTGCCTATCTATTGACTTTACCTGTGCCTGTATTATTCTCTTGCCTGCTGCCTGCCTACTGACTTGCCTATACCTGGATTACTCTCTTGACCTGCTGCCTGCCTACTGACTTTGCCTGTACCTGGATCATTCTCTTGCTTGCTACCCGTTATGGTCACCACCCAACTTCCTGCTCCGTCTCGTAAGTCCTGCAGGCCGCCTGCACCTAGGGACTCAACCTCTGGGGAACGGTGGTCAGCGCAGGTGAAACCAGGGTTGTCCGGCTGCCAAGCAGAATCTGGTCCGAGTACCGGGCTCAGCAACGCTCTACTTGGTACAAGAACTCACAAGTCTGACATTAGCTTAGAAGTATGGTACTTCTATTTTTATCACTCCCCTGCATGATTTACAGACCACTCAGGGTATGCACTGGTCTTCTTAACAATGTTCTTTGAAAACTACACAATAGACCTTACTGTGATCCCCTCAGAACAGAAGGAGAGATCCCTAGGCCCCCCTCCCCTCTTCATTAAGGTTATTAGAACAGCCCATCAGCGGCAGAGAACTGGGTGTTCAGAAGAAAATGAGCAGCATTAAGTCAAAAATTGCCTTTTTTCCCCAGGAGTTTGCTGGCCACATTCTTGTTCCTCATGGCTTACCCTGCTGAAAGAAGGACTAAGGGAAGGTAATGAGCCTTGCTCTTAAATTTAACCCTCAGCAACATACATGAATGCTAATTAGAATGAACACGCTTCTCTTCAGCTCTTTCAAATATCCTGAACGAAGTGTGCATGTGTCGGATTTCTTTCCACTTCACTCAGGAGCACTCTGGCTTCTGTTTGAACAAATGAGGAAGCAACCGGCCCAGAGACTTCTTTTTCTTGCCCATGCACACATTTCTTTTTGTGCTTAGTCTGTGGTTTTATGTAATTTTTGTTTTTGCTTTTTTGTACTTGGGGCTTATTCAGTAAAGATTTTATCCCACAGAATGGATAATGTCCTTTATGAATAAGGTCCTGGGAGCACAACATGGATCACTGCTCAAATGCATGTTTTGGTTCTTTTGATTTTTAAACACAGAAATGTAATCCCCTGTTAAATTGGGATTACTGAAAGATGGAGTCCCTGTGCAGAGCAGGGTTGCCAGGTGGAAAATTTTTTTCCCACCCAAACCAGCCTAAATCCAGCCCAAAACCCGCCCAAACTCAAACCCCGCCCCTGACACCCCCACCCCTGCGTCATCACCCCCGCCCCCGCCGTCATCAACCCCGCCCCGCCGTCATTGGCCCCACCTCCCCTGTCATCGGGCCCGCCTCCCCTGTCATCGGCCCCGCCCAGAACGTCACTAACCCCGCCCACAATGTCACTAACCCCGCCCCCCGTGGCCAAAAAACGCCAAAAAAACCGCCCAAAAGACAAAAAAGAAGCCCAAAAAACCGCAACCCGCCGCGGGCAAAAATTTCCCGCGGCGGGTCGTGGAAAACCGCCCAATTGGGCGGTAAAACCGCCCACCTGGCAACACTGGTGCAGAGTCACTGAGGGGAGTGACTGGGAGGTCCTTGGGTGGGAGGAAGCCCAGCCCATGGGAGTGTTTATGAAACAAATTGCAGAGGAAAAGTGCCCCTGGAGTGAAGAGTGACAGGGGAGGTGGCGTTATGAGATAATAAAAGAGGAGATTTTATGCGAGAACCAAGGGTACCTAGTGAACTCTGATTGGCCTCAAGCCCCTGCCAAGTGACTAAGAAGGAGAAGGGGGGATCCTCAGTGGCATACCAAGGGGGGGCAGTCCACCCCGGGTGCACGCCGCTGGGGGGGTGCTGCACGCCTGTCGGCTCCGCTCGTTCCGTGCTCCCTCTGCCCCGGAACAGGTTACTTCCTGTTCCGGGGCAGAGGGAGCATGGATCAAGTGAAGCTGACAGGCGCGCGGCACCCCCCTAGCAGGTAAAAATGCACCCGGGGAGGGGGGGTGTCCTTTCGCCAGGGGTGAGGGGGTCGTGCTGCACCTGGGGGGGGGGCGCATCGGCGATCCGCCCCGGGTGTCAGCCACCCTAGGAACGCCACTGGGGATCCTGGAACATGAGTAGCCATATACTGGGCCAGACTAATAGTCCATCTAGCCCAATATCTTGTTTTCCAAACAGTGGCCAAGCTAGGTCACAAGTAACTGGCAGAAACCCAAATCATGGCATCACTCCATACTACAAATTGCGTCTGTCTCAATAACAGACTATGGACTTTTCCTCCAATATTTTGTCCAAACCTTTTTTAAACCCATACATTCTAACCACTATTACCACACCCTCCGGCAAAGAGTTCCAGAGCTTAACTATTCGTTGAGTGGAAAAAATATTTCCCCCTATTTGTTTTAAAAGTATTTCCATGTAACTTCCTCAAGTGTCCCCTAGTCTTTGTACTTTTGGAACAAGTAAAAAATCGATTTACTTCTACTCATTCTACACCACTCAGGATTTTGTACACCATTTACAACTGGGCAGAAATTAAGGAGCAGTTATTGCCGTACTCAGAATAACTGGAGAAGGAGTGAGAGCTCTGGTAGGATTGGGGAGTCCTGTCCAGGAGGTGGATTTAGAGCAGGAAAGTGTCTGCTCAAGGCTGAGGTGTGACCCAGTGAGGTGCACTCGTGGAAGGAGGACAACCCTAAAAGGGTCTGTGCCTGATGGAAGAGGAGAGATTGGGAGCAGGAGAAATATAGCCCTTGTAAACCGACATCTGGCTACCAGGATAGGCGTGGACAGGAGGATTTGTCTATATGTAAATAGCCCCAATTTAAGAATTCCCTGTACACAAACCTATGAGAGAGGATTGGGGTCCATGTTGTCTCCTGGACATGAATAGTCTTGAGCAAACTGGGAGTTGAAGCATTTGGATTGGATTGAAGGAAAGTTCAGGTTACTAATAGCCTGTTGCAGCCAAGTTCAATAAAAGTTATATTTGTTTATAAAACCTCCTGGAGTGCTGAGTGGTTCCTGAACTGGAGAGTGGAGCAGAATCCTGCCTGGTAAATTGTCTTTCAAATCCCCGGATCACTATTCCAGACCACTGACCACATTTTTTACCCTCTGTACTCACTATCCTCCTCTCAGTCATCATCTTGACGACCCCCATGATCTCTCCCATTGGTTCCAACATTCCCAGTATCGCTCCTCCCTCTACAGCCTTGTAGTCTGATATCCCTTCTCCTCTACCACTGTCTCAAGCTATGGTCCTGCATATTTCCCTCTCTCTTTTCTCCTTCCCATTGTCCAGCATCTCATCTTCCCTCCGTTCTGCCTCTAGGTCTAATATATCTCCCTTCCTCCCTTCTGCCCCCAGGTCCAACTTGTCTTCCTCTCTCCTTTCAGCATTCTACAGACTAGGCCCCACAAAAAGGGACACACGAATTTCCTCAAGCCGAACCTGATGAAATGAAGGAAAAACCAACAGACCCTCTCTCTCTCCCTCTACCTGTCCCTAGATCCAACATCTCTTCCTCTCTTTCTCTCCCTCTCTCCCTCCACAGGTCCAATATCTCTCTCTTCCTACTCTGGGGTTCAACATCGCTCCCCTCCTGCCCTCTACACCCGCATCCAACATCTCTCCTTCCCTTCTTCCCTTCCACCCACACATCCAAGAACATCTCTCCATCTCTCTTCTCTCGGTTCCCTCGTTCCCCACTCCCCCGGATGCTATATCTCTCCATCTTTTCTCCTTCCCTTACCCCATCCCACATGTCCAACATGTCTCTCCCCTTCCCCTCCACCCTTGGGTTCAACATGTCTCTCTTTCCTTCCCCTCTGCCCCCCCCCCTGAGTCCAACATGTTTCTATCTCTCTTCCTTCTGTTCCTTCCTGCATATAACATCTCTCCCTCTCTGTTCCCTCTTTTCTCCACTGCCCTCGATCCCAACATGTTTTGACCTCTCTTCCTTTCTTTACTCCACTCCATGTGTCTAACACCTATCTCCCTCCTTTCCCTCCACCCCAGAGCCAACATCTTTTCATCTCTTTTCCCTCCCTCCCCTTCCTGCATTTAATATCTCTCCCTCTGTTCCCTCCTTCCCATTTCCATCTCCCTTCCCTTCCCCCATGCCGCATGTCAATCATCTCGCACTCTGCTTCCCCTCTGCCCCTGGGTCTGGCACTATTCTTCTCTCTCAACTTCTCCCCCCCCCCTCACCCACAGCCCCGTATGTCCTCCTATATCTGACCCCCCCCCCCTTTAAAACCTGCATTTTTGTGGCTTGGCCTGCTCTCTGCTGTGTCCCGCCCTTGTTGAGTAGGAATTTATATCAGAAGGGGGTGGGACGAGTAGACAGCAGGCCACGAGGTCGGTGGCAGACAGCACCCACTGCTGCCCTGCATTTATAAATGTTTTGTTCCTTTGTTTTGATAGTTGTTTATCGTTATAGAATATTTTCTGCCACTTCACTATAACTTCCTGCTACTACTCTAGGCATTGGGCTTTATCTGACAGAAATCACATGTGAGTGTGCATGGAGGATGGACTTAATTATACTTAAAATGCTCCTAGAGTTTACTAATCTCTGTGTTGATTTTATTTTAGTTGTTGATGTTTAAGCTGAAATAAGATCAGTTAATGAAAAGTTCCACAGATTTATGACGCAAGGGCAGAGACAAAAACAGAGAGTTGCGTAATGGAAAGTTTTTAGATTAAGAAACTCTCTGCTAAGAGTCCTGGCAAATCACTGTCAGGTTTGACCATGAAATCAGGTTCATTTTACAGGATCCTTTTTGTTAATTCAAAAATGTTCTCTTGGCCAAGCAAAAAGTGCAGATACAGCAAAGGCCAACGTTATATACTTTGCCCAATGTGTTGTCCCATCACTAAAATAGACTTGCTCGCATTCATCCTGAATTAGGAAAATGTATTACTAGCCTAGCAATAACACATCCTAATTCCCGACTGGGATGTTGTCATTATGGATCCACCTTAAAAGTACTATAATAATAGCCATGAGAAACCAATGTAGTTTTGATTTAATTTAAACAGTCTTACAGCTTGCAACTTTCAAGAATTGACAATACTCATTAATTAATCTGTATTTAATTATCATTCAAGGAGCATCCAGCTATGGAGCAGGTTCAGTAAAATTCTCTAACAGTAGTACGACACAAAAAACTGGTTTAACTTGCATGATATATAATATTATGTATGTTAAACTTGTAATATGCATACAGAAGTGCTTGCTACTATGCTCTACAACACTGTATTAGATTGTTGATTCATATGCTTTCCTTCTCCAAGAAACATAACAACAAAATAATATAACATTCAAATAACATCAACTTAGCAACATATAATTGGGGTAGGCCATCGCTAACTGGACTTTATACCAAATGGATGGCAGTTCGTATCATTTAGGTCAGTGGCATAGCTAAAGGGATCCACGGGGGCCTGAGCCCCCCTAAAATGGATCCAGGGCCACCAGTTTGGCTGGTGAGGGTCCCCAACCCCCGCCAGTTGAAGCGTTTCTCCGGTGCTGCTCTCCTTACATTGCCTGCCCTGCTACCCTCTCGTCGCGTGCATGTTCAGTTTTAAAATCGAGCATGCGCATCGTGAGGGATTACTAAAGTCTTCAATATTGTCATCATTTTCATAGTCTTACCAACCTTTTCCTGTTTGACAAGGTAAGATTATTAGGAAAAAAATGCAGTGCCATATTCTGGGCAGCCTGATCAGGCCCTTTTGTCGGGGGGGGGGGGGGGGGGGCTAACTTGTCAAGGGTTATATTGTGGGCAGGCCGTTTTGACAGTGGCTGTCAGGTACTATTATGTTGGGAGTTTTTTTTGTTCAGAGCTTTTTTTGTCGGAGCTATTTTGTTGGGGCCATTTTGTCGGGGATATTTTGACCAGGTACCCCAAGAGCCATACACCGGAAAGTATCAAAGTTCATGGATGGACCATTCAGGTCTTTATCTGCCATCATTTACTATGTTACTATCAGCCTTATTTTCGAAAGTGATGGGTGCACTTATTTTGAGACAAATCGGGAGATGGGCGCCCATCTCGCAAAGGCGCCCAAATCGGTATAATAGAAAGCCGATTTTGTGCGTCTTCAACTGCACTCTGTCACGGGAATGAACAAAGTTGACGGGGGGGGGGGGGAGGTGTCGGAGGCGTCGTGAAGGCGGGACTAGGGCGGGTTTATTGGCTGAGGAGAGATGGGCGTCTTTGGCCGATAATCGAATAAAAAGAGCGGCAGAAGCGAGAATTTGGGTCGCTTTTACTGGACCCTTTTTTTCACGACCCAAGTCCCAAAAAAGGGCTCCAACTGGCCCGATGACCACCGGAGGGAATCGGAGATGACCTCCCCTGACTCCCCCAGTGCTCACTAACCCCCTCCCACCACAAAAAATGAACTTTAGAAACTTTTTTTGACAGCTTGTATGCGAGCCTCAAATGTCATACCCAGCTCCCTGACAGCAGTATGCAGGTCCCTTGGAGCAGTTGTTAATGGGTGCAGTGGACGTCAGGCAGGCGGACCCAGGCCCATTCCCCCCCCCCACCTGTTCCACTTGTGCTGGTTAATGTTGAGCCCTCCAAAAACCCCCAAAACTCACTGTACCCACATCTAGGTGTCCCCTTGCACCCCTTAGGGCTATGGTAATGGTGTATACTTGTGGACAGTGGGTTTTGGGGGGCTCAGCACACAAGGGAAGGGTGCTATGCACCTGGGAGCTATTAAAATTTTTTTTTTTAATTTGTAAAAGTGCCCCCTAGGGTGCCCAGTTGGTGTCCTGGCATGTGAGGGGGACAAGTGCACTACGAATCCTGGCCCCTCCCACGACCCAATGCCTTGGATTTGTTCGTTTTTGAGCTGGGCGCCTTCGGTTTCCATTATCGCTGAAAACCAATAGCGCCCAGCTCCAAAACGAACAAATCCTAGGCATTTGCCCCACACAACCCGTATTATCGAAAAAATGATGGGCGCCCATCTTTTTTCGAAAATATGGTTTGTCCCGCCCCTTCGCATGGCCGCCCACGGAGATGGGCACCCACTTTGGATTATGCCCCTCTATGTTATCTTGTTTGTTGTTCCAGCATCAAAATGTCAATGAGATCAAAAAGGTGATTGTAGATATGTACTGGCAACCCCAACAAAGATCCAAGTTTCACTGCTCGTCGTGGCTTCTTCAGGGGGTATATCAGCAATGGGTTAGAAAAGAATCTCCACCACCCAACATACTGCAGACTAACTGGGTATACCTGGGTATTACTAATACAAAAAAACAAAACATATGTATTTCCTCCATATAGTGATTGGATTGCAGTTTTATAAGAACATCACAATCTTGATCATTTTCAAAGAGTCTGTACAATTAACCACAAGTACACTTCTGTCTCAACGTCCACAACATTTATGCAGAATAATCAATTCGATAACCTCAGCGTTGCCAGTTGACAGCGCTCAAATTTCAACACTGCAAGAATGACTACTCCCACCTCCTCATTGGTAATCAGGTAAGATTTATATCACATCTTAAAAATTCATTCTTCATATAATACCCCTGACCTGGGCACTCCTGGATTCAGGGCCCGACCCAGTGCGAGTCTCCAGAAGACAGTCTCTGTTGGCCCTTTACTTTCTTTGCGCTCGGTGCCTCCACCTGGGGAAAGAAGCTTTAGCAGGTGGGATTACCCTCTTCTTCCCCAGGAAACCCAGAAACAAGTGTAAAAGGAAAACTGCAGAAACGAGGCTGGCTGTTAGATTACACAGGCTCGGGAGACTTTTTTTTATTCTCTCGAGTCCAAAGATCACTCCGGAGTCAGCAACTCATGCAAACTCAAACTGTTTATTCTTCAACTCTGAAAAACCAGGATCATCAACCCATATCAACTCTCCAACAATGAAGGCAAGTCTTTAAAACCACAATCCTTCTGGTACTCCCCAGTGGCGTAGCTACGTGGGGCCTGAGGGGGCCGGGGCCCCCGCAGATTCACCCCAGGACCCCCCTCCCGGCGAACCCGCCCCCGCCTACCTTTACTTTTGCTGGCGGGGGATCCCACTCCCCGCTAGCCGACGTCTTCTCAGTCCTTCCTGCTCTTCAATTTGTTTGCTGACGTCCTGCACGTACAACGTGCAGGACGTCAGCAAACAAATTGAAGAGCAGGAAGCGACTGAGAAGAAGACGTCGGCTGGCGGGGAGTGGGATCCCCCGCCAGCAAAAGTAAAGGTAGGCTGCGGCGGCGGCGGGTTCGCGGCGGGAGGGGGGGCGGCAATGTCGGCGGTGGGGGGGGCGGCGCCGGGGGGAGGGCTAAAATGTGCCCCCTCCCCCCGGGCTCTGGACCCCTCCCCCACGGAAGACTGGCTATGCCCCTGGTACTCCCCAGGGGAACTCTTGTATTCTCCTGCCTTATGTCCAGATGCTTTTCAGCAGGACTGCTTACACTATTTACAGACTCCTGTCTATGCCTGTCCCAGAGAATAGTGTCCCAAAGACTGTGCTCCTCTCATATTTCTCAGGTCTAGACTCAGTGGTGTACTAAGGGGGGGCGGTGGGTGCGGTCCGCCCCGGGTGCACGCCGGTGTGGGGGGTGCCGCGAGCCTGCCCGCTACGTTCGTTCTGTGCTCCCTCTGACCCGGAACAGGTTACTTCCTGTTCCGGGGCAGAGGGAGCATGGAAACGAACGAAGCAGACAGGCGCGCGGCACCCCCCCAGCGGCATGCACCCGGGGGTTCTTTCGCCGGGGGGGGGGTGTCCTTTCGCCTAGGGGGGGGTTCGCGCTGCACCCGGGGGAGACGGGGCGTATCGGCGATCCGCCCCGGGTGCATGCCGCTGGGGGGGGTGCCGCGCGCCTGTCCGCTACGTTCGTTCTGTGCTCCCTCTGACCTGGAACAGTTACTTCCTGTTCCGGGGCAGAGGGAGCATGGAAACGAACGAAGCGGACAGGCGCGCGGCACCTCCCCAGCGGCATGCACCCGGGGGTTCTTTCGCCGGGGGGGGGTGTCCTTTCGCCTAGGGGGGGTCGCGCTGCACCCGGGGGAGATGGGGCGTATCGGCGATCCGCCCCGGGTGCATGCCGCTGGGAGGGTGCCGCGCGCCTGTCCGCTACGTTCGTTTCCATGCTCCCTCTGCCCCGGAACAGGAAGTAACTGTTCCGGGTCAGAGGGAGCACAGAACGAACGTAGCGGACAGGCGCGCGGCACCCCCCCCAGCGGCATGCACCCGGGGCGGATCGCCGATACGCCCCGTCTCCCCCCGGCGAAAGAACCCCGGGTGCATGCCGCTGGGGGGGTGCCGCGCGCCTTCTTTAGCCACAGGGTTTCTTTTTAGCAATTTGGGGAAACCATCCACTCATCTTAGTATGTCCTTTTTGGAAGCAGATCTCAGGCACTTCTCTCTTTTTTTTTTTTTAGTTCAATTATTTTTATTGTTTTTTTTAACAAAGCGATAACAAAAGTATTCAATTATGACAAACTTAACAATTGACATGTTAAGACGTTGTAAACCAGCTTATAGAGTGCACAGTAAGGTATAGTCCAAAGTCTGATGCCTATGGTGACTTTTGATACATTTGTAATATTGCATTTTATAGTTTATGGAGTATGTATGCAGTGGATAATTTCTGGAGTATAGTACTCTTCCATTATCACAATCATTGGCAGGACGAGTAATTATATACTGAAGACCAAATTGAGGCGGGGCTGGTGGTTGGGAGGCGGGGATAGTGCTGGGCAGACTTATATGGTCTGTGCCAGAGCTGGTGGTGGGAGGCGGGGCTGGTGGTTGGGGGGCAGGGATAGTGCTGGGCCGACTTATACGGTCTGTACCCTGAAAAAAACAGGTACAAATCAAGGTAAGGTATACACAAAAAGTGGTACTTATGAGTTTATCTTGTTGGGCAGACTGGATGGACCGTGCAGGTCTTTTTCTGCCGTCATCTACTATGTTACTAGGTTACTATGTTAAAAGGGAACCGCATTTTTCTGCTGCTACTTTTTCATATTTAGCGGTCAAACAAACTGTGTTCCACCACATGTCGTAGGATAATTTTGTAAAGTCTTTCCAGTTTTGACCTATCAATTTTAAGGCAACTTATAGTAGTATGCGGAGTAATTTAGCCGCACGTGGTTGTAGAGTGTTGTTGACACCGTATTCTCCCGTGATGATGATTTTGTATGATAGAGCTTCTTTGACATCTAGAATATTCCATATTTGCGACCAATACTCGTCAAGTAGAGGGCAGTAATATCGTAGGCGATCCAATGTTCCGATTCTGGCCCTCCTGGATCCAGCTCTTGTCAGATACCTTGTAGTTTCTGGATGCTGCACTAAGGAGGCACTGCTTTACTGAAAAACTTCCTCTTCACTTCACAGGATCAGGGGAAACCTTTGACTCTTTTTCTTTCAGAGGCCTCCTTTTAACCTTATTATCACTAAGTGATATTAGGATGTTGGCATAGGGCTAGATGCACTAAAGTCCTCGGAAGAGCAGTTCCCTTACCGATTCCATAGCGAATCGGTAGGGAACGGCCATGCATCAAGGAAATGAAATGCAAATGAGCTGCTCGTTGTAGCTCACTTGCATTCTCTATTTCCTCGGAAAAGAGTCGGCCGGTTGAGCATGCGCAGAGCAGCCAAGCATTATGCTGGCTGCTCTGCGCATGCCAAAGGACGTCCCTGACGAGCACTTGTTAGAGCCGCGGGCCGGAGCACAAGCTGCAGCCACCGGTACAGCTGGTGATCCCTGCCGCCCCACTCTCGGAAGAAGGGGGTGGATTGCGGCTGACTGTGCAGACCCTCCTCCCTGGGAACGCGCAGTTCTGGGGGGTGAGAGTTGCAAATTACCACCGCCGGCATCGGGACATGCGAGGACACCTAACATGGACGTCCTTTCACTGAAACATTAAAAAAAGGTCCTGTCGAGCTATTGGTCGTTTTTCCCCAGATTTTTTTGTGATGGGTGTTCTTCTGCGAGGACATCCAAATAAAAAAAACTATTTAGATGTCCCTTTCGATTATGCCCCCCTCCGGGTCTTTATCCGCCAAACATAGCGCATTTAGCTGACACCGGTGAGAGCTAAACGCGCTATGATTGACTGAGAGAGACCTAGAGGGGGGCATAATCGAAAGGGACGACCAAATAGTTTTTTTATTTGGACGTCCTTGCAGAAGAAAACCCATCACAAAAAAATCTGGGGAAAAACGTCCAATTGCTCGTCAGGGCCGTCCTTTTTTTTTTAGTTTCAGTGAAGGACGTCCATGTTAGGCGCCTTAGAAGGACGGCCCTGACGAGCACTTGGACGTTTTTTTCCCGCTTTTTTTTTTTGGTTACATTTATAGAAGTTTTTAAAAGCTGCGCAGCCCCAACGAGAGGTACAGACCTCACGTTAGATTTTTCACGCTTAGGCAATCGGTAAACCGTAGTGCATCTCATTACAATATGATTTCTACACATTATAATACTAATTTGCTCATCTGCATTCCATTTTCGTTAGCTGCTACCGTGATCGGAAAATGGCTTGGAGAAGCATTTAGTGCATGCCACGGTTTACTACTTGCTCGTTAATGGCTCGTTAAGTTTAGTGCATCTGGCCTATAGTCAGCCAATGCTGTAAGACCTGTGTGATGCAGTTGCTGGGCCAGACAAAATACAACACTTGTGGGCTTTGTAAGTCAGTTTCCCTTCAATATGAAGTCTCTTCCTACTATTAGTTCATTGGTAAGGAGAGTCCGCTAATTCTGGAAAGTAATGAGTTGCATAAAAAGGTCACGTGGTCATATGCACAATAATTAGTTCAACCACTGAGGTTTCTTTTTTCTATTTTTTATTTTAAATATCTTTATTAAGGCCAAAAAAGTGGCGCATTTCACTCTGGGTTCTGCCTTCTCTAAACATGTTAACATCATGAGAAATTCAGCAGGTTAAAGCTGCCTGAATTCTCACTGCTGTTCCTTAATTCATTTCAGCGTTCTCACTGCTGGCCTCTGTAGAGTAAGAAGCCAGGCCAGCCAGCTGGTCTGAATAATTAAGGGAAGTAAAGGAACCAAACTAATGTAACTAAAGCTATTGATGGAGGAAAGGAGAAAGGTTGTACATACGTTGCTATTTGCTTAGCAAATTGCCCTTATGCTGTGCCTTAATCAGTTGACGGACAGTAAATTTTGGTTTCGACATAAAAGACTGAGTGTGGTGTGAATTCCTTGAGTATGAAGGCTGGTGCATAGGAAAAATCCTAATCCTGGCTCTGGTCCCTCAACAAAGAGTGTGCCCCTGTCCCCAACTTACTGGGCTTATATCCGCCTAGCTGTACCAAAAAGGGCGGGGGAGGGAGGGGGGGTTTACACATGGTAGAACCCAGACGGCTCTGCGTATTTGTATAGTACGTTGTGTGTTGGTAGCAGGTCTCTCGGATAAGTGAGGCTGAGGGTGACTCCAGAGGTGGTTAATAACGATGAAAATCCCCGAGGAATGGTAATACAAAAATCCAGAAGGCATAAAAACCCCCAAAACAGTATTGCCACAAATAAAAGTTCTATGGAAAATGTAATCTTTGAATAAAAACCTGATATGCCCACGTTTCACCCTCGGGCTGCATCAGGGGTACAATAAAACAGCAAATCCCAGTGTCAAACATAAGGTTATTTCAATTACAGAATAAAACAGCAATGTAAGGTTGCTCTCAAGAGGGGTCCTTTTACCAAGCTGTGGGGAAAAGGGCCCTGCGCTAGCTGCGGGGGCCGTTTTTTCCCACGCACCAGGGCCCTTTTTACTGCGGTGAGTAAAAAAGCCCCCCTACACATATCCCCATGTGGTAAGAGAACTCTTACCATATGACCATGCGGCCGGGAGCCCTTACCACCACCCATTGAGTTGGCAATAAGCGCTCCCATGCTAACCCGGCGGTAACCGGGCAGCACGCGGTGATGCCCGATTACTGCCAGGTTATCGCCATGCAAACCATTTCCGGAGGTTTTCTTTTCCCCCAGAAATGGGGCACGCTCGGGGCAGGACTACAGCCGGCGGCTGCGTTGGGCCAGTGGTAGTCCCAGAAGAGTAAGCGGTAAGCCTGCACTGGGAGTGGAGGAGTAGCCTAGTGGTTAGTGCAGTGGACGTTTGATCCTGGGGAACTGAGTTTGATTCCCACTGCAGCTCCTTGTGACTCTGGGTAAGTCACTTAACCCTCCATTGCCCTGGTACAAAATAAGTACCTGAATATATGTAAACCGCTTTGAATGTAGTTGCAAAAACCTCAGAAAGGCGGTATATCAGGTCCCAGTTCCCTTTCCCTATTTGAGATTCTACATGGAATGTTGAAACTATTTGTAGATTCTACATGGAATGTTGCTACTATCTAAGATTCTACATGGAATGTTGGCTACTGTTTGAGATTCTGTTGCTACCATTTGAGATTCTACATGGAATGCTGCTATTCCACTAGGAACATGCAGATCAGTAATACGGCTGTGCAGGCTGCTGTATACGTGCAGGACGTCAGACTCACAGAAACAGAAGCCTGCGCGGCCGCATTGCTGATCTGCAAGGGCAGGCTTCTTCATGGAATGTTGCTAGTGGAGGAGTAGCCTAGTGGTTAGTGCAGCGGACTCTGATTCTAGGGAACTGGGTTTGATTCCCACTGCAGCTCCTTGTGACTCTGGGCAAGTCACTTAACCCTCCATTGCCTCTGGTACAAAATAAGTACCTGAATATATGTAAACCGTTTTGAATGTAGTTGCAAAAACCTCAGAAAAACAGTATATCAAGTCCTATTTCCCTTCCCTTTCCGCCACTCTGCAAAAGGACCCCTCAGTGTCTCTCGCACAGCATTACAGCCTAAGTTCTTAATAAAGGGTTACATCTTCCAAAGAACTTTTATTTGTGCTCATACTGTTCTTTGTCTCCCAGAGGTGATTATACAAGTTCCATCTTTTTGTTCCTATTACATCTTTATTTGATATACTGCTATATGAAAATATATCAAATTGTCTGTGCCTAAAATACACATAACCCCCAATGTCCTTCTCCCAAGCTCAGATACTGATCAAAAAGTCCACCCACTCTGCCCAATATAGCATATACTTTAATTTTGTTATAAAATTTGCCTTCTTGACTCTTTTTTTCCCTTAGCCATTTTCAGGAGACAAACTGTAGAGATCTGCCCAGCACTAGCCTTACTTCCCAACTAGTGGAGTTGCACGCTATTGACAATCTGAAAAAGTACATAAGTATTATACATAAGTATTGCCATACTGGGAAAGACCAAAGGTCCATCAAGCCCAGCATCCTGTTTCCAACAGTGGCCAATCCAGGTCACAAGTACCTGGCAGAAACCCAAAGAGTAGCAGCATTCCATGTAGAACTGCAAACAATAGCAAGATTCTAGAATCCTAAAGAGTAACAAGATTCCATGTAGAACCCCAAAGAGTAGTAACATTCCATTCAGAATCCCAAATACATAAGTACAACAGTATTGCCATACTGGGACAGACCAAAGGTCCATCAAGCCCAGCATCCTGTTTCCAACAGTGGCCAATCCAGGTCACAAATACCTGGCAAGATCCCAAAAAAGTACAAAACATTTTATACTGCTTATCCCAGAAATAGTGGATTTTCCTCAAGTCCATTTAATAATGGTCTATGGACTTTTCCTTTAGGAAGCCATCCAAACCTTTTTAAAACTCCGCCAAGTTAACTGCTAAGGAAAACAGGAGGCTGCTGTAGAGTATATAACCCCCTCCCCCCAATTTAATTAACACTTTCTCAAGTGCCAAAATATATACAATAACTAAGATGAAAACAGTGAGAGAAGATCCATAAAATCAAAATAAAGCATTTGCGAAAGGTATCAAAAACGCTTAACAGAGGGTGGTGTTCAGCCCCCCCTCAAAAAAAAAAATTGGCTGTCTCCGTTACTGTGACTAGTGGGGATCCCCAAGCCATGCTAGCTGAAGACCTCTTCCTCCTCCTGCTCCAGTCCAGTGGCCAGAACTCTCCGAGCTCTGTAACCAGAAGAAGGTTGCCCTGAGCTGCTGCAGCACCTGCACCACCACTGCCGTATCCTTCCACCTCCCCCCAGGCGTGAGCTTAGCAGCAGCTTCATTCTATCTTTTTCTTCTGAAGATGGAACCAGACCTCTTCTTTAAGACACTCTCTGTGCCTCAGAGGATACATCTATGCTAAGCTGGCAACCCTTGATTCTTGCCACTTTCATGTACAAACAGGCCTCTTTCTCTCTTTATGCCCCAGGGGACGGTTGTGGACCCCTCCGTCCAGGGGTGTGCTGGTAAATTTTTAACAACAGGCTCTTTCTCCGGACGTAGCCAGCTCTGCAGTTGGAAGGGCTAGGGGTGGCCGGGGTGGGGGGGAGCAACACTTGCCTCTCTCTCCTCCCTCCCTTCGTGTGGGCACGCTAGGCATACCTTTGCTGGCAGCCAATAAATGGACTGCCACCACTCCCAACGTCTTGCTCTGAGCAGCATGCTGAAACTTCTCACACATGCTGGAGAAGTCCCAGCCTGCTGCTCAGAGCTGGAAACAAGGAACTGGGAGCAGCAGCAGTCTATTTACTTGGCTGGCAGGGCTCAGCATCCCCACCAGCAAAGTAAAAGAGAATTCAGCAGGGGGCCCCAAGCCCACATTTTGGGAGCCAGTTGTTAAAGTAGCCATGGAGGGCCCTACTTTAACAACCGGCTCCCAAAATTCTTAAAAACTTAACAACCGGCTCTTGCGAGCCTGTGAGAGCCTGCTCCAGCACACCACTGCCTCCGTCCCTAGACCAAGGAGCTAAGTCTCCTGATGGGCTCCAAAGCTGGAATCCAACCTTATGCAGTTGTTTCATCTTCATACTGGACCCTCCAGGAAGAGAAAACCTAAACCCCTCACCTCTGGCACTACAATCCCCATTTCTGACAACCTGAAAATCCTTGGAGTGACACTAGACAACCACCTTCCTCGAGAACCAGGCCACAACCACCACGAAGAAAATGTTCACAATGATGTGGATACTGAAACGCGTAAAACCATATCTACCCCTGAAAACATTCCAGAACTTGGTGCAATCCACGGTACTTACCCACGTTGACTACTGTAACACCATCCAAGCTATTCCTATGCTACATTTAATTTTCCTACCTATCTAACAAAATTCTGTATAACCTAATACCATGTAAGCCGCATTGAACCTGCTTTTAGTGGGAAAGCGCGGGATACAAATGCATTAAATAAATAAATACATACCTCCAAAAACTAAAATCTTAATTCTATTAACCTCGACTAGCATTAAATTGGAGCAGCACCTCAGAATGCTCTTCCTGCAACTGCAGAAGAAGGAACATTTGGTTTGATGTAAGAGCAAAAGCAGAGTGCGAACACACAAAACTCAAAGTACTGGATTTCAAATGTATTGATTTTGATAAAATGGGGGAATACTTGAAGGAGGAGTTGATGGCAGGGGTAGGACTTGGTGAAGTGGAAGCGCAGTTGTCCAAGCTGAAAACTGCTATAAATATGGAAACCGATTTTTATGCAAGGAAAGTAAACAAAAACAAGAGAAACAGGAAGCCTATACGGTTCTCCAAACAAGTGGCTGAAAAAATAAGGGCAAAGTAGGCTTCGTTCAAGAAATACAACGAGAGGATCATGGGAAAGATTAGTGAATTAAGCTCAAAGCAAAGAGGGGAATATGGCTAGCGAAAGAGCGGGTGGAAAAAAAATGGCTAAAGACGTAAAGAGAGGTAACAAAACCTTTTTTTAGATATATCAGGGAAAGGAGAAAAAATAGGAATGGAATTGCAAGACTGAAAGATACTAAGAATACCTATGTGGAGAGTGATGATAAAGCAAACGCGCTAAACAAATACTTCTCTTCGGTGTTCATGGAAGAAAATCCTGGAGAAGGGCCATGGTTGCTGAGGGAATATTTATTTATTTTTATTACATTTGTACCCCAAGCTTTCCCACTCATAGCAGGCTCAATGTGGCTTACATATTATATACAGGTAAGTATTTGTGCCTGGGGCAATGGAGGGTTAAATGACTTGCCCAGAGTCATAAGGAGCTTGCCTGTGCTTGCAGTGGGAATCAAACCCAGTTCCCCAGGACCAAAGTCCACCACTCTAACCACTAGGCCACTCCTCCACTAGCAGGACGTTAGACTCACAGAAACTGAAGCCTGCGTGGCTGCAAGGGCAGGTTTCTACAGGGAATGTTGCTAGTGGAATAGCAACATTAACATTCCATGTAGAATCTCAAATAATAGCAACAGAATCTCAATAGTAGCAATATTCCATGTAGAATCTGAAATAGGGAAGGGGAACTGGAACTTGATATGCTGCCTTTCTGTGGGTTTACATAGTATATACAGGTACTTATTTGTGCCTGGGGCAATGGAGGGTTAAGTGACTTGCCCACAGTCACAAGGAGCTGCCTGTGCCTGCAGTGGGAATTGAACCGAGTTCCCCAGGACCGAAGGCCACCACTCTAACCACTAGGCCACTCCTCCACCCATATCTGGGAAAGGAGTGGATATTGAGCTGTTTACAGAAGAAAGCATTTATAAACAGCTATGGGCCAGATGGGATACATCCCAGGATACTGAGGGAGACCAGAGAAGTCCTAGCAGGACCGCTTAAGGATTTATTTGGCTTATCTCAGACAGTGAGGCTTCAACTGCAAGGAGATCCGGAAAATTATAGACCAGTGAGCCTGACATCGGTGCCGGGCAAAATGGTAGAGACTATTATTAAGAACAAAATTACAGAGCATATACAAAAGCATGGATTAATGAGACAAAGTCAACATGGACTTAGTGAAGGGAAATCTCACCTCACCAATCTACTACATTTCTTTGAAGGGGTGAACAAACATGTGGATAAAGATGAGCCGGTCGATATTGTGTATCTGAATTTTCAAAAGGCATTTGATAAAGTACCTCATGAAAGACTCCAGAGGAAATTGAAGAGTCATGGGATAGGAGGTAGTGCTCTATTGTGGATTAAAAACTGGTTAAAAGATAGAAAACAGAGAGTAGGGTTATTATTTAATGCTTTATTAAATTTCTTTTAATTTACAAGACAAGCTTATAAATTTGTAACACAGCACCTAGATTACAGAGATTACATTAATTACAAAAAGAAACAATATACTTTCTTTTTCTTAATTTCTTTGCACATACTAACTAGACAGGTTTTTAAAAATTTTCTATGAACAATTTAAGCTGATCTGGCTCGAAGAAAATGTATTTATTTCCCAAATATTTAATGCAACATTTACAAGGATATGCTAACAGAAATGTAGCTCCCATAGATTTAACCTCTTCTCTGTAAGCAAGAAACCCTTTTCTCCGTTCTGGCGTTGTTCTTATCACATCAGGAAAAATCCATATTTTTTGTCCACAGAATGTTTTTTGTGAATTTTTAATATAAAGTTTCAATAAGGCATTCAAATCTTGCTGAAAAACAAATGATACCAGAAGTGTCCTTCGAGTAGACACCTCTGATATGGATTCTTCCAATAAAGCTGAAATATCTTGGAAGATTTAATTCAGGTACTTGATTTGTTTCTATTGGATTCACCTTAGATTGTTTGGTTTCTGGAAGGTAGTAAATTTTATTAATCGGTGGAATAGCAGACCGAGGATATGCCAATGCTTCAGATAGGTATTTTTTAAGGAAATCAATTGGTGATATTCCAGTAGATATAGGGAAATTTAGAATCCTCAGATTTAAGCGTCTGTTATAATTCTCTATTTGTTCCAGCTTTAGGGATACCTTCATTTTATCCGCAATCAGCGTTTCCGTGACTTTTTTCAGAGATAAAATTTCTGTTTGCATCTGTGTAGTCTGGGCTAACGATTCCCGTTTAACATGCTCAAGTGCTAATGTTAATGAGTCTATCTTGTTTACAAGCAAAGCAGTATCTTGAGATGCTTTGGTGACTGCTACGGTTAAATTTTGAATAGCTGTCCAGATAGATTGCAAAGTTACCGCTTTGGGAGCTGCGAGCTCCATGTTTGTCTCATCTGGTTCTTGGGGCAGAGCACCACCATCTGAGGCCCTCCGGACGCCGACTTCCGACTCCATTGAGTCCGCATCGCTAGCCCGAAGCATTGCAGGACAAAGCGGCGGATTAAGATCTGGTGGAGATAAAGATGTTTCGATCCCTAATGGAGTCGACGCTCCTCTGATGGCTCCAACCGCAGGATCCTTCTCACCGGCTTCCACTGGGGTGCTCGAGATAAACCACAGGAGCGTTTGCTGAGTGGGGGAAGATGTTCGGGTCGACGGTAGCGAACTCTTTACTACCCCCTTTCTCTTGGTATGTGGCATTATAAGGTAACACTTTCTATCTAAATCAAGAGAATTACAGCCAACACAACCCGCGGGACCTCAGGCTCGAGCCGCCATCTTGACTCCTCCCCCCCACACTGCTGAGAGAGAGAGAGAGCGAGTAGGGTTAAATGGTCAGTATTCTCAGTGGAGAAGGGTAGATAGTGGGGTTCTCCAGGAGTCTGTGATGGGACCGCTGCTTTTTAACATATTTATAAATGATCTAGAGATGGGAGTAACTAGTAAGGTAATTAAATTTGCTGACAACACAAAGTTATTCAAAGTTGTTAAATCGCAAGGGGATTGTGAATAATTACAAGAGGACCTTATGTAAATGGGAGACTGGGCATCAACCGGCTCACCTTTATTCACATGTTTATTCACGCCTTCAAAGAAATGGAGCAAACTGGTGAGGCCAGACTTCCCTTGGCTGAACCCATGCTAACTCTGTCCCATACACCTTCTTACCGGCTAAAACGCGTTTGGCTATATTTTGCATTCTCAAAAGTCTCTGCATTACCCAATCTACAGTGGCCTCAAGTACAAAACCACTTACGCCTCCACCTTTTCCTATATTAGCGCACAACTGTGGAATGGCCTACCGAAATTCGTGAAAGTTATCTCTGACCATCCAACCTTCAAAGGGTACCTTAAGACCTACTTATTTGGAAAGGCCTACGCTCTCGACCCGCCCGCTACCTATTGAACTCTATTTCTATCCTTTTTTTCCCGCCTCTGCTATTACTCACTTGTCCCTTTCCCTACATTGCCGTTGATTGATGAAGATTTAATGCATGCTTTTGTAATTTATTGTGAGCCACATTGGGCCTGCCCGTGGGTGGGAAAATGTGGGATATAAATGCTGTAAATAAATAAATAAAGAAAGAGGAATGTCCACATAAAGAGCATTAGAATGAGCCAGCTGCAATATTACTAAAGCAAGGATCACTCTAGCCAAATCTGTAGTTTCCAAATGTTAGCGCAGGCCGATTTTGGGTGAGTACAGAATTTGTCCCCCCCCACCTCCCCATCTATTTCGGCACTGGTTAGAACATTCATGCTGAAGCAATTGGCTAAGAAAGGTTTATTGTGGATGTGCTTTATTGTTCGGACTGGGGAATATATACCAGCTTATTTTCGAAAGAGAAAGACGCCCATATTTCGCCCCAAATCTGGAGAAGGACGCCTTTCTCTCATGGGCACCCAAATCGGTATAATCGAAAGCCGATTTTGGGCGCCTCCAACTGCAGTCTGTCGAGGGAACGGCCAAAGTTGACGGGGACGTGTCGGAGGCGTGGTGAAGGCTGGACTGGGGCGTGTTTATCGGCCGAGGAGAGATGGGCGCGCTCGGCCGATAATGGGAAAAAAAGGGCGCCAGAAGCGAGAATTTGGGTCACTTTTTTTGGACCCTTTTTTTTCATGAACAAGTCCCCAAAAAGTGCCCCAACTGCCCAGATGACCACTGGAGGGAATCGGGGATGACCTCCCCTGACTCCCCCAGTGGTCACTAAACCCCCGCCCACCAAAAAAAAAAAAAAAGAACTTTAAAAACTTTTTTTTCCAGCCTGTATGCCAGCCTCAAATGTGATACCCAGCTCCATCACAGCAGTATGCAGGTCCCTGGAGCAGTTGTTAGTGGGTGCAGTGGACTTCAGGCAGGTGGACCCAGGCCCATCTCCCCCCTACCTGTTACACTTGTGCTGGTAAATGGGAGCCCTCCAAACCGCCCCCAAAACTGACTGTACCCACATCTAGGTGCCCCTCTTCAGCCATAAGTGCTATGGTAATGGTGTAGAGTTGTGGGCAGTGGGTTTTGGAGGGGATTTGGGGGGCTCAGCACCCAAGGTAAGGGAGCTATGGACTCGGGAGGTATTTTAATTTTTTTTTTATTGTTACAAGTGCCCCCGAGGGTGCCCAGTTGGTGTCCTGGCATTTGAGGGGGCCCAGTGCACTACGAATCCTGGCCCCTCCCACGACCAAATGCTTTGGATTTGTTTGTTTTTGAGCTGGGCGCCTTCGGTTTCCATTATCGCTGAAAACCAATACCGCCCAGCTCAAATCCGCCCAAATGCGGACCCGTCCTTGGATATAAACGCCCATAGAGATGGGTGTTCGCGTATGATTATGCCCCTCATAGAGTTCTAAGATTAGCCCTCACTGAATTGAAAAATTGGTTTGGTTTATTGCCGAATGCTCTTAAGGGCCCTTTTATTAAGCCACGTAAGCGTCTACACGTGCCCAACGTGTGCCAAAATGGAGTTACCGCCCGGCTACTGCGTGGTTCTTGTGGTAATTTCATTTTTGGCGCATGCCCGATACGTGCGTCAGAAAAATAATTTTTATTTTCGGACACGGGTATCGGACGCCTGCCAAGTAGCGTTTGACACGCGTAGGTCATTACCACCCGGTAACTGCATGAGTCTTTACCACTAGGCCAATGGCTGGCGATAAGGTTGCAGACCCAAAATGGACGCGCGGCAATTTTGATTTTGCCACACGTCCATTTTCAGCAAAAAATTTTAAAAAGGCCTTTTTTACAGGTGCGCTAAAAAAATGTATCGGAACGCGCCCAAAACCCACGCCTACACTGCTGTAAGCCATTTTCAGCGCACCTTAGTAAAAGGACCCCCTTAATTACTAAGAAGGAGTCAAGATCGTTTCCAAGAGGAATTTGTGTTTATTCTCCTGAGTGAAAGGAGGAGGTCTATACTTTCTGAAGCAGTGGCGTACCAAGGGGGGAGCGGTGGGGGCGGTCCGCCCCGGGTGCACGCCGCTGGGGGGGTTCCGCTGCGTACGCCTGTTGCTCTGTTTCAGTCTGATTTTGCAATTCGCATGTGTTCACTGCTCCCTCTGAGTCAGCTAGGGTCGGAACGCCACTGTTCTGAAGTAAGCTGAATAAAGAAGAGACAGTTTGAATTTGAGAGCACCGTCTTTTATTGGTGTTAAGGAAGCTTCTGCATGGTTAGGAGCCCACGATGAAGCAGGAGACGACCTTCCCACCCGCCAACCCAAAACATTAAATACCTGAGCTGGCGGTGATCCTCAAACACCACCATCTGAAGATTTCCTCCTCCTCGGGCAGCCAATGCTCTTCCAAGCTGCAGCCAGCAGCGCTTGTCTCGAGCTGACGTTGCCGCCGGCAGGCTGCACATGTTCAGCGCTTACGCATGCGCAAAAAGTGAGTATGTGTAGAGGGGCCAATGTCAGTGTCATGAACCCTGGAAGAACTGAGTTCATAGAAGAGATGATTGTCATCAGTTTGCACTGTATATTCTATCTCTGCTACCTCAACAAATTGTATCAAAGGCAGGGGCATAGCCAGACAGCCAATTTTGGGTGGGCCTGAGTCCAAGGTGGGTGGGCATAGAATTCATGCCCTCCTCCCTGTCCCTAGCCCTCCTCTGCTCTGCTCTTCATCCCTCCCTCCACCTGTAAGGCCACAATATTAAATACCTGAGCAGGAGAGGGGATCTACAAACCCCGCCAGCTGAAGATTTCCTCCTGCTGTCAGCCCTCTTCCAAACAAGCCAGCAGCACTTTCCTTGAGCTGATGCCACGGCCAGCAGGCTGTGCGTGCATGAAAACTAAGCATGTCAAGAGGGGCTGGTGTTGGTTTCAGCTCGAGGCAAGTGCTGCCAGTTGCCCTTTGAAAAAGCACTGGCTGCCTGAGAAGGAGGAAATCTTCAGCTGACGGGGTTTGAGGACCTCTGCAAGCCATAGCAAGAGTGCACAATTTTGGGTGGGCCAGAGTCCAAATAGGGTGGGCCCTGGCCCACCCAGGCCCACCCATGGCTACGCCACTGATCAAAGGTCGAAGATAAAGGTTAAACAAAACTGGAAAAAATTAAAGAGCCTTGGGGAATGCCCAAATCAAGAACCCAGCTGGAAGACTATGAAGAGCCTCAACTCAACCTTTGTATTTTCTTAGAATGGACTGAAACCATGCAAGTACACTACTTGTAGCAAAACAAGTCCGTAATCTAGTCAACTATCAACGGCAGCTATAAGGTCTAAGGATACAACCTCACAGCCAATCGGCTAAGTCAAGCCCTGGAAGAAGAAAGTTCATGATACAGAAGAGGACTGATTTCGAGCTCCAGAAAGAATGGAATTTGGATTGCGACACAGCCAGAGCCTATTGTTCATCAATAAAAGCAGTTTTCAATTAGTTTGCCTAAAAAGGGTAAATGGGAAATAGGTCTGTAATTATTAAAATTATTTACATTTTTACTCCCTTTCTGCACAATTGCTTTATAAGAGCTTCCTTGAACTGATTGGGAAATGTCCCTTGCTGTATTAAACAACTCACTAATGATGTCAATGGGTTGATATGTCATCCCAAACTTCCTCTTTCCACAGGATGCTGTTGCAGCTAGTTAAGAACTAAGTGTTCAACATACTTGTTAAAGAACGGAAAAAAAAACAGCATGCAAGTGGGGAACTAAAATCTGATGAGTCTCTGAAGAAATGCATTTGAGCACAGCCCATTTTTGTAAGTCCCTTTGCCCCATGAAACCAACTAGAATACAATCCGTAGGCGTGGGCATACAGGCTTCCCCTGTATTTTATTCACAAACTCTATTGCACTACCTAAATCCCAGGTGTCTCCTCTCTTGTCCACGCTTATGGAGGCAATTCTATAAGTGGGTGCCTCTATTTAGGTACCTCAATGCTGTACAGTAACAGCCGATTCTATAGTGGCATCTGTGCATAACCTGCTATCAGTAAGCCATACATTTACTCACCTGTAGACTTGGCATGACTGTGGTCACATAAATGAGGCAGAGATATACGTAACTAACACTGTTCTCTAGCAGGCAGATGATCAAAAGCCCTGCGCTGTTCCAAACAGCGCTCTAAAATAGACCTATGATCAGAGATAATGCATGCAAATTTAAGCAGCGCAATTATCTCTGATTATGGGGTAGAAGTGCGGGAGAATTGTGCCTGAGCATGCGCTTAGCACAATCCTCCCGCACTTGTTTGACAGGTCTGGGCTGGAGACCAATGAAAAGAGAAGGACGCCCATCTTTAAATCGGAAGATGGATGTCCTCAACTGCTCTGTTGCAGGGACGGTCATATTTCAAGGGGGTGTCAGAGGTATAGCGACGGGGCAGTTGAGGACGTCCAAAATTTGGACGTTTCTGCAATGGGCAGTTAAGGACGTCCAAAATTGGATGTTTCTATGAGAAAGATGGTTTTCTCATAGAAACATCCAATTTTGGACTCCTTAACTGCCCATTGCAGAAACATCCAAATTTTGGACGTCCTCAACTGCCCTCGCTGGCAGGTTTGCTGTAGGGGGGAATGGGGGGCCTGCCAGCTTGCAAATGCATGCTGGACAGGGCTCACCATTCCTCCCCAATGATCTACAAACCCTAAGGCCAGCGAGCTGGTGTAGGGTTTCTCGCGGCCAGTGACCCAATCTTTGGCATGCTGGATGCTGATCATTGGGGATGAATGCGTTAAGTGCTGATTAGCATTGAGCGTGTTGTTTCACGCGATGGAGGGCTCCGATCATGGGGCGGTAGCAAACGCCGGTGCTAGTATGGCGCTAAAAGCCTCTAACGCCGGCGTTTGCTTTTGATCATCTGCCTGGAAGTTACTCGCACAAGTGGCAGCCCCGCCCATGCTCTGCTCGTGTATTCACCTCCTTGCATGCATCTGCTGCCACTTCTACAGACCTCTTCTTTTCTCCGTTTATACTTCTTCCTTTGGTGCTCTGATCTCCTCCTATGGATTTTTACTACCACCTATATGTTGATGATTCCCAGGTCTACTTCTCCACACCAGAAATGTCAGCAGGAATCCAGGCCCATGTCTCAGCCTGCCTGCCTGACATTTGTGCCTGGATGTCTCACCACCATCTGAAACTAAACATGGCCAAGGCTGAGCTTCTTATTTTCCCCTTAAACCTACCTATCCTCTTCCCCCTTTCTCTTTCTCTGTGGATAACACTTTCATCCTCCCTGTCTCATCAGCTCGTAACCTTGGGGTCATCTTTGACTCCTCTCTCGCTTTTTCTCTGCACATATCCAACAGATTCCTTAAACCTGTCGTTTCTTTCTGTATAATATCACCAATATTTGTCCCTTCCTTTCGGAGCACACTACAAAACCCTTATCCACACTGTCATCACCTCATGCTTACACTACTTCAACTTGCTTCTCTCAGGGGGCCCTTTGACAGAGCGGCGGTATGCCCAACGTGGGCTTACTGCTCGCTCTTTCGGACTGCCACTGGCCCAACAATGCCACAGGCGATAGTCATAGTAACATAGTAGATGAATGCAGAAAAAGACCTGCGCGGTCCATCCAGTCTGCCCAACAAGATAAACTGCTCTCGTTCTACCGCCTTCCCATCTCCGGAAAAGGTTCGTTTGCAGATTAATATCTTTCAAATATTTGAACGTTTGTATCATATCACCCCTGTTTCTCCTTTCCTCCAGGGTATACATGTTCAGGTCAGCAAGTTTCTCCTCATACGTCTTGTAACGCAAATCCCATACCATTCTCGAAGCTTTTCTTTGCACTGCTTCAATTCTTTTTACATCCTTAGCAAGATACAGCCTCTGAGCGTGCGCCATTTCCGGGGGAAAAGGAAATCCCCTGGAAATGGCTTGCGTGACGATAACCTGGCGGTAATCGATGCCCGGTTACCACCAGGTTAGTGTGGGAGCCCTTATCGCCACCTCAGTGGGCGGAGGTAAGGGCTCCTCGTCACTTGGCCACCGCATGGACATGTGTGCTGGGGGCTTTTTTAACCCGCTGCGGTATAAAGAGCCTGGCCCCTGCCGCCAGCGCAGGGCCCTTTTTCTTGCAGCTTGGTAAATGGCCCCTAGCTGACTCTTCTTTCAGGCCCACTCTCCACCCATTCCATGCCCCCTCCAGGAAAAATGCATGAAAATTAAATAATGGCTGATTTAGCTCACGGAAACAGGAAAAACACCACAAAATACTTTATCACATTTGTGCAGTAGCCTGTTTTTGTATATTAAGTGCAAGTTAAGGACTTAATACCCTTTAGTTAAAAGGCCCCATTGAGGGGCATAATCGAATGAAAACGTCTATCTCCATGGGCGTTTATCTCCAAGAACGGGTCCGTGAAGGGGCGGACCGAACCGTATTTTGGGAAAAAATAGACGTCCATGTTTTATTCAACAATTTGTGAGCTGGGCGTTTTTGTTTTTCAGCGATAATGGAAAATGAAAGCGCCCAGCTCAAAAACGAATAAATCCAAGGCATTTGTTTGTGGGAGGGGCCAGGAGTCGTAGTGCACTGTCCCCCCTCACATGCCAGGACACCAACCAGGCACCCTAGGGGGCACTTTTACAAAAAAAAAAAAAAAAAAAGGTAAAAGAGCTCCCAGGTGCTTAGCACCCTTCCCTTGTGTGTTGAGCCCCCCAAATCCCCCTCAAAACCCACCACCCACACCATTACAATAGCCCTAAGGGGTGAAGGGGGGCACCTACATGTGGGTACAGTGGGTTTGGGGGGCGGTGTGGAGGGCTCCCATTTACCAGCACAAGTGTAACAGGTGGGGGGGGGGGGATGGGCCTGGGTCTACCTGCCTGACGTCCACTGCACCCCCTAATAACTGCTCCAGTGACCTGCATACTGCTGCCAGGGAGGTGGGTATGACATTTGAGGGTGAACATAAAAAGTTGTGAAACGGCATATTTTTGTGGTGGGAGGGGGTTTGTGACCACTGGGGGAGTCAGGGGAGGTCATCCCTGACTCCCTCCAGTGGTCATCTGGTCATTTAGGGCACTTTTTGGGGCCCTATTCGTGGAAAAACAGGGTCCAGGAAAAGTGCCCTAAATTCTCGCTAAAAACGCATATTTTTTTTCCATTATCGGCGAAAGGCGCCCATCTCTGATCGGCTGATAACCACGCCCCAGTTCCGCCTTCACCACGCCTTTGACACGCCCCCATCAACTTTGTCCGCATCCGCGACGGAGTGCAGTTGAAAACGTCCAAATTCGGCTTTCGATTATACCGCTTTATTCGTTTTTGTGAAATAAACGTCTATCTCCCGATTTGGGTCGCAATATAGGCGTTTTTCTTTTTCAATTATAAGCTGGATAGTGTTTTAAACTCAATACAAGCCTTGATTGGTAGCCAGCGCCATAATATCAACACGGGAGAATCTTATCGGATTTAGATTTAAACAAAATTGCTAGGTGCTGCATTTTGAATGGGAATGATCTACAAGGTGAGAGACTAATAGGGCAACCAGTGGAGGTAGCAAGCGCTTGCTCTGTTGAACCCTTGATCCCACTTCAATGCAAAACGTTAGGCAGGGTTATTTATAAAACATTGAGAAGAAGATGCCTGCAGCTATCGTAATTTCTGTGCTGACAAGTTAACGTGTAATTTTTTTGTAGACTTACATGGTCATAAATCATGCAGACTATTGCTACAACAATCAGTGCCTGGCACATAAAAATAATGCGTTCTCACAGCATGTACATGAGAAATAGAAATATATGGAAGCAGTAAAAGGGGAAAACATCCAAGCTCTAATATTTTCTGTACTCATTTAACTTATTTTTAAGTACCTGGCATATATTTGTGAGATTGATATGATATATAGCCCACTCATTAATTAGGTTTTTTTTTTGGGGGGGGGGGAGGGGGGGATAAAATTGCTTGGCATTCGTTGGAAGGGTAAATGAAGTAATTAGGCCAAATATAATTATCTGTGTCTTGGTTAGTAATATCTTATTAGATCCTTCAGAGAATTCTTCAAAGGAAACCGCACTAGACTCCGCACCTCTTAGACACATAAACCCATTTTATAGTCTATAGGGATAGGAAATTGCTCCATACCCCAATAACAGGTACATAAGTAATGCCATACTGGGAAAAGACCAAGGGTCCATCGAGCCCAGCATCTTGTCCACGACAGCAGCCAATCCAGGCCAAGGGCACCTGGCAAGCTTCCCAAACGTACAAACATTCTATACATGTTATTTGCGAAAATTGTGGATTTTTCCCAAGTCCATTTAGTAGCGGTTTATGGACTTGTCCTTTAGGAAACCGTCCAACCCCTTTTTAAACTTTGCCAAGCTAACCGCCTTCACTACGTTCTCCGGCAACGAATTCCAGAGTTTAATAACGTGTTGGGCGAAGAAAACTTTTCTCCTATTTGTTTTAAATTTACTACACTGTAGTTTCATCGCATGCCCCCTAGTCCTAGTATTTTTGGAAAGCGTGAACAGACGCTTCACATCCACCTGTTCCACTCCACTCATTATTTTATATACCTCTATCATGTCTCCCCTCAGCCGTCTCTTCTCCAAGCTGAAAAGCCCTAGCCTCCTTAGTCTTTCTTCATAGGGAAGTCGTCCCATCCCCGCTATCATTTTCATCGCCCTTCGCTGCACCTTTTCCAATTCTACTGTATCCCTTTTGAGATGCGGCGACCAGAATTGAACACAATACTCAAGGTGCGGTCGCACCATGGAGCGATACAACGGCATTATAACATCCTCACACCTGTTTTCCATACCTTTCCTAATAATACCCAGCATTCTATTCGCTTTCCTAGCCGCAGCAGCACACTGAGCAGAAGATTTCAGTGTATTATCAACGACGACACCCAGATCCCTTTCTTGCTCTGTAACTTCTAATGTGGAACCTTGCATGACATAGCTATAATTCGGGTTCCTCTTTCCCACATGCATCACTTTGCACTTGTTCACATTAAACGTCATCTGCCATTTAGACGCCCAGTCTCCCAGTCTCGTAAGGTCCTTCTGTAATTTTTCATAATCCTCTCGCAAGTTAACGCAAGCATAGAGGGGATCAGAGTGTTGAAAAGGACAGCTTAGGATAGGGGATATGGAAGGTCTTTCTTATTTCTTTCAATAGGTATCAATAGAAGAATGGCTGGGAAACATCACCCCCCCCCCCCAATTCTATAAATCGTGCTTAAAATTGCATGTGCAATTTAATTGAATAATGAGCCAATTAGCACCGATAATTGAGAGCTAACAGTCAATTATCGGTGCTAATTGGTATTAATTAAAAATTACGCTGGTATATTCACACATCTGGATCCACATGTAAATATGCACGGCTCCAAAAAGGGGGTGTAGCTATGGGATTGAACATGGACAGATCAGGGGCTTTCCAACAATTTACGCACACCTAATAAGGGGAATCTACGCCTAATTTAGGTGTGGGGGATTTACCCCAAACTTTCATTGGTGTAAACGGTCGCACCTAAATGTAGTTGTGGTTCCCGGAGCTTAGCATTATTCTATAAGCAAAGCCTAACTTTGAGTGCCATTTATAGAATGCGCTAAGCGCTATCTTTTCAGCGCTGATCTTTAGGTGCCATGTACTGAATTTACCCCCATGTGAAGAAAGCTGTCATCACTGTTATTACTTCTGCCTCTGCCCAGATGGATAACCTCATCCATACTGAGGCACCGGTTCAGTGTGAAAGATGCCTGGAAACCATCTCTTTGAGGAAACGAGAGGTGGCAAGGCTCAGAAATGATTCTTGAGGCATCTAAGATCTCCAGTAGAGCGGAAAATGAAACTGGAGTATAAAATGACAGCGGGACACAGATTACCAATGCCAGTTAAATTGACAATATGACTCCACCTTCACTCAAGGTTGAGTGAAGGTGGAGTCATAGAGGGGCATAATCGAATGGCACCGGCCATCTCCATGGCTGGCCATCTCCGGGGCTGGCTCCGCAAGTGGCTGGCCATCTATTGTTTCGATAATACGGTTGGGGCCGCCCAAATGTCAGCGACGGCCGGGTGTGAGATGGCCGGCCTCGGTTTTTGCATATAATGGAAACCGAAGCCAGCCATCTCAAACCTGGCCAAATCCAAGGCATTTGGTCATGGGAGGGGCCAGGATTCATAGTGCACTGGTCCCCCTCACATGCCAGGACACCAACCGGGCACCCTAGGGGGCACTTCTAAAAAGTTAAAAAAAAAAAAAAATTAAAATAGCTCCCAGGTGCATAGCTCCCTTACCTTGGGTGGTGAGCCCCCCAAACCCACTCCCCACAACTATACACCACTACCATAGCCCTAAGGGGTGAAGGGGGACACCTACATGTGGGTACAGTGGGTTTCGGGTGGGTTTTGAAGGGCTTCCATTTTCCACCACAAGTGTAACAGGTAGGGGGGAGATGGGCCTTAGTCCGCCTGCCTGAAGTCCACTGCACCCACCACAACTGCTCCAGGGACCTGTATACTGCTGCGATGGGCCTGAGTATGACATTTGAGGCTGGCATAGGGGCTGGCAAAAAAAGTTTTTAAAGTTGTATTTTTGAGATTAGGAGGGGGTTAGTGACCACTGGGGGAGTCAGGGGAGGTGATCCCCGATTCCCTCCGGTGGTCATCTGGTCAGTTCGGGCACTTTTTTGGGACTTGGACTTGAAAAAAAGGGACCAAATAAAGTAGACCAAATTCTCGTTACGGCCGGCTTTCTTTTTTCCATTATTGGGTGAAGCCGGCCATCTCAACGCATGCCCTTGTCCCGCCTTCGCTACCATGCCGACATGCCCCCTTGAAAGTTCGCTGGCCCCGTGACAGAAAGCAGTTGGAGCCGGCCAAAATCGGCTTTCGATTATACCGATTTGGCCGGATTCAGGAGATAGCTGGCCATCTCTCGATTTGTGTCAAAAGATGGCCGGCGATCTCTTTCAAAAATAAGCTGGATAGTGTTAATTTGATAGTTCAATTTGTTTGATATACCGCCTATCAATGCAACAGCTAAGTGGTTAACAACAATAAAAATATATTTAATAGCAAGAAAAAGGAAACTACGTCATTCCAGGAAGAGCAAAAAAGCAAGAGAACAGACAGTGGGCAGTGCATTGCATTTTACAGTGTGGCATCACATGCCCCAGACCTTTTATTGTCCCTCAGGAAGTATACGTTTTTTCATATATTAAAAAAAATTAAAAATTAAAAATAAAATAATAAAATAAAATAAAAAGTAAAAATTTAAGGCATGTCTTAGGACTATGGCTCTGTACATAGAAAATCTTGAAGATTATTCCAGAGAGAGAGAGACCTACGATGGCAAATAGAGAGTTATGAAAATGTTCATGGCATATTTGATGAAAAGATGGGATGCTCAGTAAATGCACCCCCATATCACTTTCATTGCTGTATTTTCAATCTCTTGAAGACTTTTCAGATCTTGTACACACAGGACTTGAAAAAGAGAATTACAGTAATCCATTTGATTTAGCTCAAGGGAGTGAGTCAATATACGTAATGATTTGTGATCCAAGAGTGAATGTATAAAGTGAATCAGTTTCAGTTTATAGAAGCAGTTTTTAATTGACAAGGAGATGCGTTGTCAAAAATGTAGCTGGCAGTCCAAGCTGACACCTAAAATTTTCAATGTTAGCTATAGAAAACGATTTGATAGGAACAGTGTTCTCTGTGTCTGTATATAAAATGATCTTAGTTTTAGAGGGATTCAAGACAAGTTTGTTATCTTTGAGCCAGGTTGCAATTGTATTAAGCTTTGTGTTGAAGAGCTGAATGTCATTCTCGTTAGTTGGGTCAACAGTACTTAAAATGTGAATCTTTGCATGGATGAATGATGTGAGATCTAGGGCCACTTTTACAAAGTAGCGGCAGTTCCCATCCCCAGTGCGCCGTCATATCCGGCACTACAAAAATATTAATTTTTGCCGAAAATGGACGTGCGGCAAAATCAAAATTGCCTCGTGCCCATTTTGGGTCTGTGACTTTACCGCCAGCCATTGACCTAGTGGTAAAGACTCACGCTGTAACTGGGCGGTAATGACCTATGCGTGTCAAATACCACTTGGCGCGCATTCCGATACACGCGTCCTTATTTTTCGGATACGCGTATCGGACACGCACCAAAACTAAAATTACCGCAAGAGCCACGTGGTAGCTGGGCGGAAACTCCATTTTGCTTATGTGTTGGGCATGCGTAGACGCTTATGCGGCTTAAGAAAAGGGCCCCCTAGTGAGTTGTGCGCCTAAATTCTAATCAGTGTCAATTAGTGCTCATTATTGCTTGTTAAGCGCTGTTATCAGCACTCATTAGCTTGTTAAGTTACACACATTGTTATAGAGTCCGCGCCAATTTTGGCATGAATCGCTAGGTGCACTATATAGAATCTGGGGGTAGATGTTACTGGAGGGATTTCATGTTGACATTACTGAAGTGACACTAGAGTTTGAATATATATTTATTGTGTATGACAAATGAGGAATCTTCCTGAGCCCCTACGTCTTGCCCCCCATCCTTGGCCACCTTTAAATCTAGACTGAAAGCCCACCTCTTTAACATTGCTTTTGACTCGTAACCACTTGTAACCACTCGCCTCCACCTACCCTCCTCTCCTCCTTCCTGTACACATTAATTGATTTGATTTGCTTACTTTATTTATTTATTTTTTTGTCTATTAGATTGTAAGCTCTTTGAGCAGGGACTGTCTTTCTTCTATGTTTGTGCAGCGCTGCGTACGCCTTGTAGCGCTATAGAAATGCTAAATAGTAGTAGTAGTAGTAGAATCTAGGACTGATGTGGAGCACATATATTTTGATATGAGATGAATAGCAGGCAAATTCATACTAAGCTTACTGTCCACAATGAAATATGTAGGAGTGTTATTGTTCAGCTGTGAATTTTAGTGTTCAGTCTGTTACATGCATGAACATTGTCTGTCAGGGGTGTCACAAGAGAAGAAAGGTTGAGAACCGCTGCTCTAGAAGTTCATTTGTGATGAAAGATATCTAGTAGTGAACTCCTCCACATATATCCAGAAGTGTCTTACACTATCTGCTTGTTATGCTACTATCATATTTTATCATTATGATCCTACCCAAGATCCTTCTGTAATTCTAAATGTCTATTTTCTTATATATTTCCACCATTCATGATGTATTGTAAGCCACATTGAGCCTGCAAAGAGGTGGGAAAATGTGGGATACAAATGCAATAAATAAATAAATATGTGCTAGAAATCCGTAGCTGGCTAGTTGTATTCTATTTTTGTTGCATGGAATTAACAGTGAACAAACAAACAGATTCAAACATAAAATATCTATATAAATAAAATCCCCCTCAGACTTTCTGAAGCTCACTCCATCTGTCCTGAACTCCTGTCCTCCGTCCTGGTAGGCTAGGCTACCCTCAGTCTCAGCCACGCCCATCTGGGCCGTAGGCCACGCCCCATCTGCACATAAAAAGCACCCTCAACGTTCTAAAGCTCTGTAACCATTTTTAAGCACACTACATCTCTGCCCCGCCCTGACCTATCAGAGAAGGGAGGAGTGTCACAGCTGCACCGCTCTGACCTATCAAAGGGAACTGAAACAGGAAAAGGGAGGAGCGTCACACCGAATGAAGGACCTATCAGAGGGAAGTCAAATAGAAGAAGGGAGGAGCGTCAGAGGCCAAGGGGACGGCCGTATCTACGTCTCATAGGTTTCCTTGCTTTCTTTTCAGTGTATTACAGCTGCAGCCACTTAGATAAGTCTAGCAAGCCTGTCAGCTACTGAATACAGAAAGCAAAACATAGCATGTGGGAACTTGCTCCATTTTGTTCTCTGGAATGCAGTGATTATTATACAAATGGTCTTGCTTCATTATTTTGGTAGGAGCTGCCTTCATGACTGTCCACAGTCCCCCCAGTCCTGACACCTGACAGGGGGGACAGGGAAGGACACTCACTGTCTCACATATGCACTTGCACACACTCATTCTCACATACACACACGCTCTCTCACAGACACACTCACACCCACTCTCTGTCACACACACACACTTGCACATTCTCACTCTCACACAGTCACTCTCACAGATGCTCTCTCAAACATACACACTCCGCGCAAAACCTTGCTAGCGCCCGTTTCATTTCAGCCAGAAACGGGCCTTTTTTACTAGTGTGTGTGTATATATCAAACATATAAATAGCAAATGACCGTACTCACTTGCAAATGCGCAGTACAGACTTCCCTCTCCGTCCCGCCCTCGCGACGTCATGACGTCAGAGGGTGGAACAGAGAGGGAAACGGAGTCGAACTGTCGGACGACGACGCTGCCGCCTGGAAAGGAACATCGCGCAAAACAACCTCAACCCTCCCCCCCATCCTCGCTGCCGCTCCCGCCCCCCCCTCCGTGTCGGGCCTCCTGCACTGACCTGACAGCGCCTCTCACCTCCGTTTGGAAGCGCTGCAGGGGGGAGGGAGCGGCGGCGATGAGGGTAGCTGGACATGGGGGGAGGGGGGAGGCCAAGGGAAACAGGAGGGTCGCTGGGTATGGGGGGGAGGATCGGTGGACGGGGTGAGGCCAGGGGGGAGAGGAGGGCTGCAATACTTGCCCGTTTTTACGGGCTTAACGGCTAGTATGTATATATATATATATATATATATATAAAATATAGTTTGTTGCAAAGATGCCCAACTCACATATGAACGTCCATTGGGTTTCTGCCAGGTACTGTTGGGAAAACAGGATACTGGGCTAGATGGACCATTAGTCTGACCCAGTATGGCTACTCTTATGTTCTTATGTCTGTACATCAAATATGGGTAGGGCCGCTGCCGCTAGGCCCGAGGCAGGGAGGCTGCCCCCCCTGAATCGCCACCATTGCCCCCCACAGATCTTCACTGCCCCCTTCCTCCAAGATCCTCACTGCCAACCTTGGGGCTGGCGGGGATCCTGAGGCCTCGCCAGCGCAGCACTCCAGTGCTGCTCTTCACTCCATGCCTGCCCCTGCGGCTGCTTTTTTCTCTTGTTGCGCATGCTCGGTTTCAACCGAGCATGCACCTGAGCGGAAAAGCAGTCGCTTGGCATGGCGGTAGAGGCAAGCGAAGAGTAGTTCTGGAGGGGGGACTGGCGCCGGAGTTCTCTCTCTCCTGCTTCTGTCGGGACGTGGTCACTGGGGCCCATCAGGAGGAGGAGAGAGACCGGCACGGGGAATTTTGCCCCCCCCCCCCCCACCTCCCTCTAGGCGGCCCTGAATATGGATGACTGTTTCTGATATATTTTAGAACAGAATCTGCTGCCATACACACTGGCTACATCCAGCATGAACATCCATTTTACAAACTGAAACTTCCAAAGTATGAACTGGGAAAAACAAAGGATAAGGATGTCTTTGTGGTACCATAGGAATGTCTATGTTCTAAAATGGGCACAGACGTTCAGATGGAGGAGTAACCTACAGCAGTCAGCAGAGACCAAGCAGTTGCTGCTTCAAATCCCACTCTAGTAGTTCGTAATTTTCTTTTTCCTTTTTAAAACTGTTAGTCCTCCGTGGACAGAAAAACACCTATTGTGATTTCCCTTACTCCCTGCATTTTGGAGCGCTTTTCTGTAACCTGGACATGCCAAGTACCAGGTCTAAATGCAGGTGTCCTTCTTTTTGGACATGGTCATCCCTTTCTCTCCTGCAATTGGAGTTAGACATCCATATTTTGGTCCCTCCCTAAAACAAATCGGAGAAACTTTTTCTTCACCCAACACATAATTAAACTCTGGAATTCGTTGCCGGAGAACGTGGTGAAGGTGGTTAGCTTGGCAGAGTTTAAAAAGGGGTTAGACGGTTTCCTAAAGGACAAGTCCATAAACCACTACTAAATGGACTTGGAAAAAATCCAAAATTCCAGGAATAACATGTATAGAATGTTTGTACGTTTGGGAAGCTTGCCAGGTGCCCTTGGCCTGGATTGGCCGCTGTCGTGGACAGGATGCTGGGCTCGATGGACCCTTGGTCTTTTCCCAGTGTGGCATTACTTATGTACTTATGTCCTCTACTTGGCTCACTTTTATTACATAGAGCAGTGATTTAACCTATTGTGATGTCATAGTGGCTCATTCCACCAATAAGAGCCAACCTCATTAGTGATGTCACAATGGCTTGATTGTATAGAATGTTTGTATGTTTGGGAAGCTTGCCAGGTGCCCTTGGCCTGGATTGGTCGCTATCTTGGACAGGATGCTGGACTCGATGGACCCTTGCTCTTTTCCCAGTGTGGCATTACTTATGTACTTATGCCTAAAACATGCCCAGACCACACCTCCTTGCTGAATGGACCTACAGGAGTTTTAAATGACCACATGAAATTAGGATTTGGACATCTATGCATCATAGACATCTAAATACCTGTTTTCAGATGTCCAAAACATAAATACATAAGTATTTTAACACTGGGAAAGACCAAAGGTCCATCAAGCCCAGCATCCTGTCTCCAACAGTGGCCAATCCAGGTCACAAATATCTGGCAAGATCCCGTAAAAGTTCAATACATTTTATGCTGCTTATAAGTAGTGGAGTTTTCCCCCAAGTCAATTTAATAATGGTTTATGGATTTTTCCTTTAGGAAACCGTCCATACTTTTTTAAAACCCCACTAAGCTAACTGCCTTTACCACATTTTCTGGCAACGAATTGCAGAGTTTAATTACACGTTAAGTGAAGAAACATTTTCTCCAATTCGTATTAAATTTACTACTTTGTAGCTTCATCGCATGCTCCCTTGTCCTAGTATTTTTGGAAAGAGTAAATAAACGATTCACATTTACTCATTCCACTCCACTCATTATTTTATAGACCTCTATCATATCCCCCCTCAGCCGTCTTTTCTCCAAGCTGAAGAGCCCTAGACGCTTCAGCCTTTCCTCATAGGCTAAAATAAAATAATCACCTAACTTAATATATTTCTTCACATAGATGCACTTTTATGGTTGTTCGGACAATCACATTACTTTATTCTAATTTTTTTCAGAAGAGCATGGAATGATGTCCATCTTAAGGTGTGGAGAGTGGAATCATTTTTGAGGGGCTGAGGTACTTATAGGTAGAAGGAAGACTTGGTAATAGTAACAGAGCGTTCCATGTCGGATTCTGGGAAAATTATGGAGGCCAGGGAGGTCCGAGGTCACAGGTCTCTGTATTGCTGACTTTCAATTTGTAATTTTCCTGAACTGTGTGTTTTTGGAAGACTAATCATGGAAGAGGAATTTTGTTACTTTCTAATAGTGCAAAAATTAAATACAGTAGTGTAGAACAATTAAGAGCTATGAATAGCAAAATAAAAATATAATAAAACAAACAATTACCACCATGTTGTTCTTAGCAGAATTGATAATGTTTGTATATGTTGTTTTTGACTATTTTGTATTTATTTGTTTTTATGTTTTTTTAATGTATTTTATCTGCTTTGTGTGTAAATTGTAATCCACTTAAAATGTTAAGATAATGCAGAATATAAATAGTGAATCCCTTCAAGAAGGCGGTAAATAAATTCAAATAAATAATAAATAAATATATTTTATCATCATTACTATCTCTCATACTACTACTACTAATAACATTTGTATAGCGCTACCAGGCGTACGCAGCGCTGAAAATGAGACACACAGAGACAGTCCCTGCTCAAAGAGCTTACAATCTAGGTTAAAACAGACAGACAAGACATTTACGGGCAAGGGAATTACTGGTAAAGAAGAACAGGAGAGAAGGAGGGCAAATGAGTAGGGTTAGGAGCCAAAGGCAGTAGTGAAAAGGTGGGTTTTCAGCATAGATTTAAAAACAGGTAGAGATGGAGCTAGACGTATGGGCTCAGGAAGTCGGTTCCAGGCATAAGGTGCCTCAAGACAAAAGGAACGAAGTCTGGAGCGGTGGAGGCGAAGGGGGACGATAAGAGAGATTTGTTCAGACAGCGGAGTTCACGGGGAGGAATGTAGGGAGAAATGAGAGATGAGAGGGTGGTGGTGAATGGAATTCGCTCGGAGGAGGGAAAGGTGAGAGGGTGGTGGTGAATGGAATTCGCTCGGAGGAGGGAAAGATGAGTAGTGGAGTGCCTCAGGGATTGGTGCTGGGGCCGATTCTGTTCAATATATTTGTGAGTGACATTACCGAAGGGTTAGAAGGTAAAGTTTGCCTATTTGCAGATGATACTAAGATCTGTAACAGAGTGGACACCCGGGAGGGAGTGGAAAACATGAAAAAGGATCTGAGGAAGCTAGAAGAATGGTCTAAGGTTTGGCAATTAAAATTCAATGCGAAGAAATGCAAAGTGATGCACTTAGGGAATAGAAATCCACGGGAGACGTATGTGTTAGGCGGGGAGAGTCTGATAGGTATGGGCGAAGAGAGGGATCTTGGGGTGATAGTATCTGAGGATTTGAAGGCAACGAAACAGTGTGACAAGGCGGTGGCCGTAGCTAGAAGGTTGTTAGGCTGTATAGAGAGAGGTGTGACCAGCAGAAGAAAGGGGGTGTTGATGCCCCTGTATAAGTCGTTGGTGAGGCCCCACCTGGAGTATTGTGTTCAGTTTTGGAGGCCATACCGTGTTAAGGATGTAAAAAGAATTGAAGCAGTGCAAAGAAAAGCTACGAGAATGAAATGGGATTTGCGTTACAAGACGTATGAGGAGAGACTTGCTGAACTAAACATGTATACTCTGGAGGAAAGGAGAAACAGGGGTGATATGATACAAACGTTCAAATATTTGAAAGGTATTAATCCGCAAACGAACCTTTTCCGGAGATGGGAAGACAGTAGAACGAGAGGACATGAAATGAGATTGAAGGGGGGCAGACTCAAGAAAAATGTCAGGAAGTATTTTTTCATGGAGAGAGTAGTGGATGCTTGGAATGCCCTCCCACGGGAGGTGGTGGAAATGAAAACGGTAACGGAATTCAAACATGGTTGGATAAGCATAAAGGAATCCTGTGCCGAAGGAATGGATCCTCAGGAGCTTAGTCAAGATCGGGAGGCGGGGCTGGTGGTTGGGAGGCGGGGATAGGGCTGGGCAGACTTATTCGGTCTGTGCCAGAGCCGGTGGTTGGGAGGCGTGGCTGGTGGTTGGGAGGCGGGGCTAGTGCTGGGCAGACTTATACGGTCTGTGCCCTGAAGAGCACAGGTATAAATCAAAGTAGGGTATACACAAAAAGTAGAACATATGAGTTATCTTGTTGGGCAGACTGGATGGACCGTGCAGGTCTTTTTCTGCCGTCATCTACTATGTTACTATAATATGTTACTATGTGAGGGGTCATAGAGTGGATGCATTTAAAGCTCAGCAAGAGGAGTTTGAACTGAATACGGAAGCGGACAGGGAGCCAGTGAAGTGACTTGAGAAGTGGGCTAGTGTGGGCATAACGATTCTGGCGGACAATAAGTCGTGCTGCAGAATTCTGGACAGACTGGACGTTATAACAATCTTCACACACCTCAGCTAAGACCAGTATTTACAAGCGTGCTTTATATTCCAAATGCTTTAACAAACAGGATAGAAAGATGTAAATTTCTCAAAGATAGAAATAATTCTTTTTTTTTTTTCAGGGAAAGGAAATTCTAGAACACAAGGCCATGATGATACGAGTCTGAAAGGGGATCAGCTCAGGAGTGACATTAAAAAAATATTTCTTCGTGAAAAGGGTGGTAGATGCATAGAGCAGCCCATCTGGAGATAGATGCAAAAACAGTAAGTGAATTCAAGAAAAGCTTCACATTGCACAGAAGATCGCAGTTACCAAGAAGTGTGGTGTATAGCATACAAAAGGAAGTGAAATGGATAGACCAGATGGGTTTTACAGTCCTTATGTCTTCATATTCAGCCTTTCTACGTGAATGAACGTCGGTGTCTGTTCCAAGGATGCAGTGATCAAAACAGCATAAATTAATTGCTATCTCTCTCTCCTCAGTTCATGGCAGCTGAAATTATGGGGAGGGGGTTGGGGAAGCACAAAACCAGCTCTGCTCCTGTTTCCCTAAGGGTCTCCGGCGAATGCTCTGGTGATTAAAAAGTAGGTTGGGGGCCTGGTGCCAATGGACACTTCATTACGCTGCGCCTCCGCCACCCATGACTTTGTGCTCTGTATGTCAGCAGTTTCAGACAGCTCCGTTTTCATATTAAGGATCTGATAATAAACCAGAAAGGATATTCTGCAATGGTTTAAAGGCAAGGTTAAAAGATAGTATTTTTTTCTTGAGCAGTACTACCAGTTTGCCATTGCAGTGCAGTTCACACTGATAAGTTTTCATGGAACCCGCTGTGACCTGGAGGCAAGAAGAGCTCCCTGCCAGGCCAGCTTTGTTGCTGGTACAGACCTGATTAGTCCCAGGACAGTCAGAACGCTTTGGTGCATACCTGGAACTGCAAAGCACAAAGAACAGACTCAGCAAAACCCAGTTCCTCCGATTTCCACTTGTGTTTCCCTCCTGCATGGAACTGGCGGCTAGAAATATAGATGACATTGCACTAATGCTCAGGCTTTTGTATTATGTACATACGAAGGTCTATTTTCAAATGGAACTGAGATGTTTGGCGCAGTGCCAGACATCTAGTACATAAGTACATAAGTAATGCCACACGGGAAAAGACCAAGGGTCCATCGAGCCCAGCATCCTGTCCATGACAGCGGCCAATCCAGGCCAAGGGCACCTGGCAAGCTTCCCAAACGTACAAACATTCTATACATGTTATTCCTGGAATTGTGGATTTTTCCCAAGTCCATTTAGTAGTGGTTTATGGACTTGTCCTTTAGGAAACCGTCTAACCCCTTTTTAAACTCTGCTAAGCTAAACGCCTTCACCACGTACTGGTTTAGGCTCATTTTTGCTGGAAGAGCATGCATAAAACTATAGGTGTACTCCAGTATACGAATAGTTTTATATGTGTAAAAAATGGGCATGAGGGAGCATTCCGCTAGCAGGGTCCACTATCCCCCAAATTCCATAAATGGTGCCGAAATTTGGGCACCCAAAATTTCATGAGATCCTCTTTTCTGCAAGCATATACATAGTAACAGGAAATGACGGCAGATAAAGACCTGTACGGTCCATCCAGTCTGCCCAACAAGATAAATTGATTTTACATGTTATGTGATACTTTATACAGTATGTATACCCGAGTTTGATTTGTCCTTGCCTTTCTCAGGGCACAGACCGTAGAAATCTACCCAGCACTGTTCTTGTTCTAAGTTCCGGAGCTTACGTCAAAGCCCCTTAAAATTTATACTCCAGCCCATCACTATCTATTCAGTCACAATCAGGGCATAGACCATGGAAGGCTGCCCAGCTCCCATTTTGTTTCCCAATTACCGGCGTCGCCACCCAATCTCCGCTAAGATTCCGCAGAACCATTCCTTCTAAACAAGATTGCTTTGTGTTTGTTTATTTATTTATTTAGTTTTTGCTCACACCTTTTTCAGTAGTAGCTCAAGCTGAGTTACATTCAGGTACTCTGGATATTTCTCTGTCCCAGGAGGGCTCACAATCTAAGTCTGTACCTGAGGCAATGGAGGGTTAAGTGACTTGCCCAAGATCACAAGGAGCAGCAGTGGGATTTGAACCGGCCACCTCTGGATTGCAAGACCGGTGCTCTAACCATGCACGTTTGAATTCCATTACCGTTTTCATCTGCACCACCTCCCGCAGGAGAGCATTCCACATATCCCTTTTACAAAGCGGCTAAAAAGGAATTACCACCGGACTACCGCAGCAGCCCAGCGGTAGTTCCCATCCCCAGTGCGCCATTGTATTCGGCGGTACAAAAATGTATTTTTGTAGCACCAGTGTGTACCCAGCGGTAATTGGTTACCACCGGTTAGCGTGGGAACCCTTACCATCACCTCATTAAAAAAAAAAAAGAAAGACTTCCCTTTTACTTGCTGCGGTAAAAGGGGGCCTCGGCCCATGTCAAAAACACATGCCGATGCCAGCACAAGCCCCCTTTTGCTGCAGCTTGGTAAAAGGGGCCCTTAGTTAACAAATCATTGATCAGCAATCATTTTGTCTGTTAACAATTAATTATTGATGCTAAGTGGCTCTAATTTGGATTTGCACATGGATCTCGCATGCAAACCAAAAGGGGGCGTGTCTGTGGGAGAGGCATGGGCAGGTCAGAACATTCCAAAGAATTACGCACGATGTTACAGAATTTGAGGGCAGTGCACCCAAGTTGTGTGGTAGGATTTGTACCAGGTTTCAGTTGGTATAAGTCCTCACATATGCCTATTTTATATATGTACTAGTAAAAAAGCCCCATTTCTGATGCAAATGGAACGGGGGCTAGCAAAGGTTTTCTTCTGTGTGCATGTGGGAGTGTGTGTGTCCCTGCCCTCTGCCCTCTCTCCCTTCCCCTGTGCTGTGTGTCCCCTCTGCTCTCTGTCCCCTCCCCCCTCGGAGTCGAGTCCTTCAGTGTTAAGTTTCCTGCTGGGCTGTGTTTGTGTTACAGAGATTGTGAGGGCTTCTGCCCTCTCTCCCCTCCCCCCTCTGAGTCCTTCACAGTTACAGAGAGAGCAATTTGATTTCGTGCTTTGCTGTGTTTTCCTTCACTGTTTGTGTTACAGAGAGAGCGAGGGCGGGGCAGACACTCATGGGGAAACCGGATATCTCTCCCCCTTCACACTTCCGGCTGGAGGCTTCATTTAGAACGTTGGTGGTGTCTTTTATATATAGAGATGTTTGGTCTGGGTGGGTCAAAGGAACAGGTAGAATCTGGAGCTTATGGGCTAAAGAAATATTCTAGATGTATTAATGCCCAGTATCGGCACCTAGAGAGAGAGAGTAGGCATATATGAGTACAGTAGGCAAGTATTTTCAGCAATGCTCACTATCCACCAGATTTTGTATAGGTTGCCTAAAGTTGGGCATGTTAATTATGTGCCAGCAATCGATAATTGGTATTAACAAACACTTAAGTGGCAGCGAGTAGGCATTATGGACTAGATTCTATATATCACGCCAAAAAATTGGCGCTGAAAAAACTATATCTAGACGTATTCTGTAAAGTACACATAAATTTAGGTGTACATGGAGGGGCATTTTTGAAAGGGACGTCCAAGTTGCGATTTGGACGTTCTTGGAAAATGGTGAAATCTAGGGGCGGGGAAACCCTTATTTTTGAAACAAGATGGACATCCATCTTTTGTTTTGAAAATACCGTCAGGGACGTCCAAATCCTTAAATTTCGCCATCCCTAGATTTGGACGTCCCTAGAAATGGATGTTTCTGACTTTCGTCGATTTTCGAATCCAAAGACAACCAAGTCAAAAAACGTCCTAATACAAGCCATTTGGGCGTGGGAGGAGCCAGCATTTGTAGTGCACTGGTCCCCCTGACATGCCAGGAACCAACCTGGCACCCTAGGGCGCACTGCAGTGGACTTCATAAATTGCTCCCAGGTACATGGCTCCCTTACCTTGTGTGCTGAGCCCCCCAAAACCCACTACCCCCAACTGTACACCACTACCATAGCCCTTACGGGTGAAGGGGGGCACCTAGATGTGGGTACAGTGGGTTTCTGGTGGGTTTTGGAGGGCTCGCTGTTTCCTCCACAAATGTAACAGGTAGGGGGGGTATGGGCCTGGGTCCGCCTGACTGAAGCGCACTGCAGTACCCACTAAAACTGCTCCTGGGACCTGCATGCGCTGTCATGGACCTGAGAATGACATCTGAGGCTGGCACAACATATTTTTAAAGATGTTTTTTTGAGGGTGGAAGGGGGTCAGTGACCACTGGGGGAGTAACGGGAGGGTATCCCTGATGCTCTCCAGTGGTCATCTGGTCATTTTGGGCACCTTTTTGTGCCTTAGTCGTAATAAAAACACGTCTGGGTGTAAACGTGCAAGTGTTCGTCAGGGACGTCCTTGGTTTTTTCGAATATGGGTCAAGGACGTCCAAGTGTTAGGCACGCCCAAGTCCTGCCTTTGCTACGCCTCCGACAAACACCCTTGAACTTTGGTCATCCTTGCGACGGAGTGCAGTTGGAGACGTCCTAAATCGGGTTTCGATTATACCGATTTGGACGACCCTGGGAGAAGGACGTCCATCTTCCAATTTATGTCGAAAGATGGGCGTCCTTCTCTTTCGAAAATGAGCCCAATAGGGGTCCTTTTGCCAAGCTGTGGTAAAAAGGGTCCTGCTGTAGGTGTTTTTGCTGCACACCAGATGACTGTTCTTGCTGCGCAGCAGGGTCCTTTTTACCACAGTGGGTAAAAAGCCTGAAAAAGCACATGGCCAAGTGGTAAGCTTGCACTTACCATGTGGCCATGCGAGATGGAGAACTTACTGTCACGTGAGGTGGCGATAAAGGCTCCCACGCTACCCTGGCGGTAACTGGACAGTGATTACTGCCAGGTAACCCCCCCCCCTCCCCGAGGTATATATATTTTTAAAATCCAGGAGCGCTGGAAATAGAACTACCACTGGCGACCATGTTGGGCCGGCGATAGTTCCGGGTTGCCATGTGGCAACGCTTTAGTGGTGGAGATTAACAGTAACGGGATAAACACAAAGGAATCCTATTTAGAAGGAATCGATCCACAGAAGCTTGGCGGGATTGGGTGGCAACACCAGTAATTGGGAAGCAAAGCAAGGGCTGGACAGATTTCTACAGTCTGTGCCCTGAAAATGGCAAGGACAAATCAAGGTCAGGTGTACATATGAAAGTATCACATACCATGTGTAATGAGTTTATCGTGTTGGTCAGACTGAATGGACCATACAGGTCCTTATCTGCTGTCATCTACTATCTTACTATGTAGGGCCCATAAAACATTAAACTAATTAACAACAAGTTCAGATTACATTATATTAAATATGCATTCAAAGCTCGTGATAGTACAATGCAATTAATGAGAATTAACAAGAATGAAACATTTTAAAGATTATCTAGTGAATTAATTATCTTCGGTACTGAGAGATAAACCTACCAAGTAAGTTTTTTTTTTTTTAGTTCCAATATTTTTATTGTGTTTTATAAATGATAACAAATGGCTAAACTAAAGCAATTAGCCAGCTTAACAAGTTAACAGTAACAAGCATCAGCATACATGCTTAAATATTTTAAATTTAAATGCTTTACTTTTTGTCTATTAGATTGTAAGCTCTTTGAGCAGGGACTGTCTTTCTTCTGTGTTTGTACAGCGCTGCGTACACTTTGTAGCGCTCTAGAAATGTTAAATAGTAGTAGTAGTAGTAATGTTCAAGTTAGGGCAAGTCCGGGATTATTTCGCTAACAGATCATAATCATAAGTCACAGGAGTAATACATAATTTCAATTCTGACAAAGGTTATTACGTAGTGGGTTTAGTAAAGGAGACCATATTTTGTTGTACTTAACAAGTGAGTTATGTTTTTCAGCCGCAGCATATTCATATTTAGCTAAAATACACACAGAATTCCACCATGATAAATAAGTTACTTTGTCAAGATCTTTCCAACAAAAGAAAAGTGTTCTAAGGGCTTGATGTAACATTAAATCCAGTAATTGTGCTTGATATTTGTCTATTGATGATTGTAACATTAGTGTAAGTTTTTAATATGGGATTCCATCTCAGTTGATTATATGTTGTTTAGAAGTTTACTTAAAGTCCACTTCTTTAGGTCTGTGTTTAGTTAATATGAAAAGACATTATTTAACAGTTGAATTCATGTATTAATATTAATTTTCTTGTAATGCTTCTTCTTAATTTGTTATGCAAGCTGCATTGAACCTGAGCTTTCTTGGGAAAATGCGGGACAGAAATGTCGTGATAATAATAATAATTTCCAAATTGCATGTAAAATTTAAGTGTGGATCCTGCGCCTAAATTTACACATGTAAAGTTCAATTAAATTAATGCCAATAATTGCTTGTAAAATACCAATTATTGGCAAAAATTAAATTGTTCCCATCCTTTTTGGTCCTGTCTGTCCTGATTTCGATTGTAAGCTCTTTTGAGCAGGGACTGACTTCTTCATGTTCAATTGTAGAATGGTCTAACGTTTGGCAATTAAAATTCAATGCGAAGAAATGCAAAGTGATGCACTTAGGGAGTAGAAATTCACGGGAGACGTATGTGTTAGGCGGTGAGAGTCTGATAGGTACGGATGGGGAGAGGGATCTTGGGGTGATAGTATCTGAGGATTTGAAGGCGACGAAACAGTGCGACAAGGTGGTGGCCGTTGCGAGAAGATTGCTAGGCTGTATAGAGAGAGGAGTGACCAGCAGAAGAAAGGAGGTTTTAATGCCCCTGTATAAGACATTGGTGAGGCCCCACCTGGAGTATTGTGTTCAGTTTTGGAGGCCGTACCTTGCGAAGGATGTTAAAAAAATGGAAGCGGTGCAAAGGAAAGCTACGAGGATGGTATGGGATTTGCTTTCCAAGACGTATGAAGAGAGACTTGCTGACCTGAACATGTATACCCTGGAGGAAAGGAGGAACAGGGGTGATATGATACAGACGTTCAAATATTTGAAAGGTATTAATCCGCAAACGAATCTTTTCCGGAGATGGGAAGGCGGTAGAACGAGAGGACATGAAATGAGATTGAAGGGGGGAAGACTCAGGAAAGATGTCAGGAAGTATTTTTTCACGGAGAGGGTGGTGGACGCTTGGAATGCCCTCCCGCGGGAGGTGGTGGAGATGAAAACGGTAACGGAATTCAAACATGCGTGGGATATGCATAAAGGAATCCTGTGCAGCAGGAATGGATCCTCAGAAGCTTAGCTGAAATTGGGTGGCGGAGCAGGTGGGGGGAAGAGGGGGTGGTGGTTGGGAGGCTAGGATAGGGGAGGGCAGACTTATACGGTCTGTACCAGAGCCGGTGATGGGAGGCGGGACTGGTGGTTGGGAGGCGGGAAATACTGCTGGGCAGACTTATACGGTCTGTGCCCTGAAAAAGACAGGTACAAATTCAAGGTAAGGTATACACATATGAGTTTGTCTTGGGCAGACTGGATGGACCATGCAGGTCTTTTTCTGCAGGTCTTTTTCTGCCGTCATCTACTATGTTATATGTAATTGTAAAGCGCTGCTTACGACTGGTAGCGCTATAGAAGTGATTTATAATAGTAGTAGTAGTAATTAAATTGCATGGGCAAATTGGGCATGCAACATTTGGCGACTTTTACAGAATCAGGGGGACAAATTCTATGGTTCTGCAACCACAAGAATATTCTCATAAGCAGAGAGAAGGCACATTCAAACTTTTAGTCTAGGATCAGACTGGATCATTACATAGTAATATAGTAGATGACGACACAGAAAGACCTGCACGGTCCATCTAGTCTGCCCAACAAGATAAACTCATATGTGCTACTTTTATACCTCTGCAAATAGGTGGGAAAATGTGGGATACAAATGCAACAAATAAAATAAATAAATAAATAGCTATTAGTTCATATGGAATACACACATACAACATGCAGAAATAACACATTTAAGTAAAACAAAACTGATATAGCATGCCCATGCGTATAACACGCTATCGCATAAAGCGGAACTGATGTATCTGGGAACACACAGATGTATCACATGGTGGAGCCACACAGAGGCAGTATCACACAATTGAAGGTAAAAGAAAGGAATTTGTGGGGTAATATGCTTTCAGTATATGCCCTAATCCGTTGTTCTTTAAGTGATGTATGCAACCAGTAAAAAATCCAATATAACATGCCCATGCATATAACACATGAGAGCCAAAAGGTTTTGCAAAAAACGTATTACGCACGCATCATATCCATAAAAATATGGTACTTTTTTTCTAATCCTAATTTCTACTATTAGCCTAGACACTCTCTGGAACCAGCTAGTATTTACTAACTGGAAAAATCTAAAGCCAGTTGCTTTATGCATTCACTGCTGCCATGATTGACATGAACGTCGTTACGAGGCTATATATTCAGTTCATTGTACAGTTAAATTACATGTGATAAACATTGTGTACACTGTATCTGTGGCTTACGATTGACCTCCTTCTGCTGTTTTTTATGATGCAAATTTGTAAAGCATTTATTTAGGGTTATTGAGTGCTCGGTAATGGTGAAGGGAGACTGAAAGTCTTTAATTTTCATCATTTATTCATTGCCTTAATGCACTGCTTTCCATTACAAAACAAATTCAGTGTTAAAAAATGTTTTTCCTCTTCCAAGGAGAATAGGAACGAGATTTAAAAAGCGAAAGCGATTTTCTGTACAACAGATAATCATTCATTTATAGCCTCTCATCCCCTCCCCACTGAAAAACCCCACCAGCGATGAAAGTCCAGTGAAAATGTGGTGGAGATGAAAACAGTAACGGAATTCAAACATGCGTGGGATAAACATAAAGGAATCCTGTACAGAAGGAATGGATCCTCAGGAGCTTAGCCGAGATTGGGTGGCAGAGCCGGTGGTGGGAGGCGGGGCTGGTGGTTGGGAGGCGGGGCTAGTGTGGGCAGACATATACGGTCTGTGCTGGGGCTGGTGGTTGGGAGGCGGGACTAGTGCTGGGCAGACTTATACGGTCTGTGCCGGGGCTGGTGGTTGGGCGGCGGGGATAGTGCTGGGCAGACTTATACGGTCTGTGCCAGAGCTGGTGGTGGGTGGCAGGGATAGTGCTGGGCAGACTTATACGGTCTGTGCCAGAGCTGGTGGTGGGAGGCGGGGCAGGTAGTTGGGAGGCGGGGATAGTGCTGGGCAGACTTATAGGGTCTGTGTCAGAGCTGGTGGCTGGGAGGCGGGGATGGTGGTTGGGAGGCGGGGATAGGGCTGGCCAGACTTATACGGTCTGTGCACTGAAGAGGAAAGTACAAATAAAAAGAGTAGCACATATGAATTTATCTTCTTGGGCAGACTGGATGGACCGTGCAGGTCTTTTTCTGCCGTCATCTAGTATGTTACTATGTTTCGCACGGTATTTAAATTGTTGGGAAAATGTATCCGAAGTGAACATTTGTGCCTCCAGATTTTACAGGAAACCGCAGATGATACAAACACAAAAGCAAAACAAGTGTACTACATGGACAAGATCAAACAGGAATTCTACAAAATGTTTTAATGACACATCTGAAAATGGAATAATTGATATAATTCGATCCTCTTGCCTCCACCCAGTGCATGAAGCAATTATGGAAAATATCCATGGGCAATAATAACACAGTACGTGCTGGCGGATTAAGATCATTTGGCCCACCCAGTAACCCTGGTTGCCTCGGCCTCTGCTCCTGGAGTTATGTAGCATGGCTGTTAGCCGTACAAGTCTGTCCACTTAACCTTGTCTATCTAAAGCTATTCTTACCTCTACTTACTGCATTAGTAATCTTGTAATTAGTAAAATCTCCCAACTGTCAGCTGTACAGGTTTGGTGACCTGAATGGAGGAGTGGCCTAGTGGTTAGGGTGGTGGACTCTGGTCCTGGGGAACTGAGTTTGATTCCCACTTCAGGCACAGGCAGCTCCTTGTGACTCTGGGCAAGTCACTTAACCCTCCATTGCCCCATGTAAGCCGCACTGAGCCTGCCATGAGTGGGAAAGCGCAGGGTACAAATGTAACAAAAATAAAATAGATACTATTGGAGATTCTACATGGAATGTTGCTACTATTGGAGATTCTACATGGAATGTTGCTACTATTGGAGATTCTACATGGAATGTTGCTATTCCACTAGCAACATTCCATGTAGAAGCCTGCGCGGCCACATTGGTGATCTGCAAGGGCCGACTTCTACATGGAATGTTGCTAGTGGAATAGCAACATTCCATGTAGAATCTCCAATAGTAGCAACAGTGGAGGAGTGGCCTAGTGGTTAAGGTGGTGGACTTTGGTACTGAGGAACTGAGTTCGATTCCCACTTCAGGCACAGGCAGCTCCTTGTGACTCTGGGCAAGTCACTTAACCCTCCATTGCCCCAGGTACAAATAAGTACCTGTATACAATATGTAAGCCGCATTGAGCCTGCCATGAGTAGGAAAGCGCGGGGTACAAATGTAACAAAACAAAAAAAAAAGAGATTCAAAACATCCAGAATGAGCAACATTTCCTCAGATTTCCCAAAAGAGGGAGAATGCAACAACTTGCTCTGATTGTGGCAGCAGTCTATAGCAGGTTCTTTTTCTTCACGCCTTCAAATAAATGAAGCAAATTGGTGAGGCAAGACTTCCCTTTGGCTGAAACCACGCTGACTCTGTCCCATTAAACCATGTTTATTTATATGTTCCATAATTGTATTCTTTATAATAATTTCCATTATTTTACCTGGCACTGATATCAGGCTTACCGGTCTGTAATTTCCCAGATCACCTCTGGAACCCTTTTTAATAGTTGGCATCACATTAGCCACCCTCCAATGTTCAGGTACTGTGGACCATTTTAATGACAGGTTACAGATGACTAACAGCAGATCAGCAATTTCATGTTTGAGTTCTTTCAGTACCCTTCGATGCATGCCATTCGGTCCAGGTGATTTACTACTCTTTAATTTGTTGATTTGACTCAGTACGTCTTCCAGGTTCACCAACATTGCTTTCAGTTCCTCTGCATCATCACCCTTGAAAACCATTTCTGGTACAGGTAGATCTCTAGGTGACAGAAGAGAGGGTTCAAAAGTACACAAACACAAACAGCAAAAGAAAAAAAAAGAACAAAAGGGCCTTCAAGACTGGAAACAATCGAGAATCCTTTATTCATAAAGATCCAACATGGGCCGTGTTTCGGCGTAACAACACCTGCCTATAAGTGTTCATAGCTGTACTTACCATCGATGAAAGTTTGCTTATACAGATATGCTAGAGCCTTCTCTAAGCAGCAGTTAGTTCTTATGTGCTGCCTTTACTCTCAAAAGCATGTGGATTATTAGACCACAAGACAGGTGTTTTTACGCAACATGGCCCTTCTTGGGTCTTTATGAATAAAGGATTCTCGATTGTTTCCAGTCTTGAAGGCTTTTTTGTACTTTTTTTTTCTACAGGAAGATGTCCTACATCTTCTTCCATAAAGACTGAAGCAAAGAATTCATTCAGTTTCTTTGCTATGGCCATGTCCTCCCTGAGTGCCCCTTTTGCTCCTTCATGATCTAATAGTTCCATAGATTCCCTTGCAGGCTTTCTGCTTCTGATATACCTTAAAAATCTGTTTCTGTGAGATTTTACCTCTGTGGTAAGATTCTCTTCACAGTCTTTTTTAGCTTTCTTTATCAATCCTTTGAATCTAACTTGCCAGTGCTTATGTTGCTTCTTATTTTCTTCATTTGGGTCCTTTTACCATTCTCTGACTTTCTCTTGGTCCTAATAGCTTCTTTCACTTCGCTTTTTAACCACGCTGGTCGTCGTTTTCTCTTCTTTCCACTTTTGTGAAGATGTGGAATGCATCTGGTCTGGGCTTCCAAGATGATGTTTTTAAACAAAGTCCATGCCTGACGTAATGTCCTATCCTTTGCAGCCAATCCTTTTAGCTTTTTTTAAAAATCATTTTCCTCATTTTATCGTAGTCACCCTTTTGAAAATTAAATGCTGCTACAGTAGATTTCCTTTTTAGCTTCATTCCACATAGTAGCTCAAACTTGATCATGTTATGATCACTGTTTCCCAGTGGACACAACACCGTTGCCTCTCATACTACGTCCTGTACTCCACCAAGGAGTTGATCTAAAATAGGTCCACCTCTTTCTTGTCGGTTCCTGGACTAGCTACTCCAAGAAGTAGTCATTTAATACATCTAGGAATTTTATCTCCCTGATGTAACATTTATCCAGTCATTAATGGGGTAGTTGAAAACACCCATTATTATACTGTCACTAAATTTCCTAGCTTTCCTAATTTTTGTAAACATTTCTTTGTCTGTCTGTTCATTCTGCCCTAATGGCAGATGGTAGTACAGCCCTACATGAATACTCCTTCCTTTCACACTTGGAATTTCTATCTATAATGATTCCATGCTGCTAATTCATGTAGAATGTTTACTTTGTTTGACTCAATTCCCTCTTTAACATATAGCACAGCCCCCTTCCAATTTGATCCCCTCTATCATTGCAATATAATTTGTACCGTTAATACAGTGTCCCATTGATTGTCCTCCTTCCACCAGGTTTCTGAGATGCCTATTATATCTACCGTGCTATATACTCTCACTCTCCTATCTTATTTTTTAGACACTTCAAATTGTGTTTTTCCCTTGCATCTACAAGCTGCTTAGAAGTTGACGGGGATAATGTACATCCTTTACCCTGCTCTCACCTTAAACACACCTGGCTTTCTTTCGCCATTGTTGACATTTCTTCATTAGGATTCCCTAAATGTCCTATTTCAATATTATCCTTCAAGGATACTCCACACCAAACCATGCGCTCCTGGGCAACTATTGGCTTCCCCTCCCTCCCATTTTAGTTTAAAAGCTGCTCTATCGCCTTTTTAAAAGTAGCACCAGCAGCCTGATTCCATCTTGGTTAAGGTGGAGTCCATACATTTGGAACAGGTTCCCCATTTCCCAAAATGTTGCCCAGTTCCTAACAAATTTAAATCCCTCATCCCTGCACTGTCTCAACCATGCTGAACCGTTGTCTCAACCACACACTGAATGCATGTGCAGTACTATACAACTAAAGCAAAAATGTGAAGGTAAATCCCTCCAAATACTTCTGTTCAAACAACAACATAAATTGATGGATAGGAACAGTCAAAAATCAACTGACGTTTCAACTGACCGTATTTCAATTTATAAGTACAAGAGGTGACGCCTCACGAAGCCCCCGGCTACACAATTTGAAAGCTCACAGGGGCTGGGCTGCTTCATCATCGGCAACCACCTCTACAAATTCTTATCTTATTATTTTTCTCTACTTAGAAAATTTATTATACATAGCACTTAGCTTTAATTCCAACTGGATTCCCAGGACGCTGTATATGACCATGACCAACGGTGGCCAGCGTTTCGTTGCCTGCCTCAGGGTCACATGGTCTGCGTCAATTCTAAGAAACCTCTGGCCCGCTGAAGCTGAGGTTTCTTAGAATTGACGCAGACCATGTGACCCTGAGGCAGGCAACGAAACGCTGGCCACCGTTGGTCATGGTCATATACAGCGTCCTGGGAATCCAGTTGGAATTAAAGCTAAGTGCTATGTATAATAAATTTTCTAAGTAGAGAAAAATAATAAGATAAGAATTTGTAGAGGTGGTTGCCGATGATGAAGCAGCCCAGCCCCTGTGAGCTTTCAAATTGTGTAGCCGGGGGCTTCGTGAGGCGTCACCTCTTGTACTTATAAATTGAAATACGGTCAGTTGAAACGTCAGTTGATTTTTGACTGTTCCTATCCATCAATTTATGTTGTTGGCAGTACTATACAACAGCAGGCCTAAATAAATAACATGCCCATTTAACAACTGAATGGCATCACTAAATGGATAATTATTAGAATTAACACTGCCCTACCCGTAACATGGCCCCATAATTATAATTTAAACCAGGGGCATAGCCAGACCTTGTGGTGGAAGGGGGCCAGAGCCCGAGGTTGGGAGCACATTTTGAGTGCGCCACGCTTTGCTTTACATCCACCCCGCCGTCACCACCTCCTCGCACCCCCCTCGCCTCACAAATACTTTGAGCCCCCTTCTCTATCCCTTGTTGCCAAAGTTGTTACTTCTTTAAGATCCCCCATCTTTTTATACAGATCCCACTATCCAGCCACCAGTTGAAACGCTTCCTAGAACCACTTCTGCCTTTTCTCCACTCTGTGGTAACACTAGCCTGGATTCTGGCATCTTCCCCAATGAGTGGAAGCAGGTTTTAGTGTAACCCCATCTAAAAGACCCTACAGTAGATTGTTCATCTATCTCAAATTTTAATCTCCCATTTCTAATCTTCCTTTTGGTCTCAGCACAGCTCATAGACTTCCTTGGTAAAACCAACATCCTACTCCCTTGCCAAACTAACTTCCGTACTCATTATTCAACTGAAGAGACTCTTCTTGTTTTCATTAATTATATTAGGTTGATTCTAGATAGTGGAAAGGTGGGCTCCCTGTCACCCTCGACTTTGCTTTTGATCTGGTTATTCATTCTAAGCTTCTCCAAAGACTCAGGGGACCTTTATAAAGCAGCGGTAAGCCCAACACGGGCTTATACCGTGTTTCCCCGAAAATAAGACACTGTCTTATATTAATTTTTGCCCCCAAAAATGCGCTAGGTCTTATTTTCAGGGGTTGTCTTATTTTTCGGGGAAACATTGGGGTTGGATCGGGGTTGGCCCGCCTGCCCTCCGTCGCTCCCGGAACTAACCTTAAATGCCTCCTTTCACCTTCGCTGCAAGCAGCAGCAGGGCAGGCCACTTCTTCCTTCCGTGTCCCGCCCTTGCCTGACATAACATCCGCGAGGGTGGGGCATGGAAGGAAGGAGAGGTCTGCCCTGCTGCTGCTGCTGCTTGCTGCGAAGGTGAAAGGAGGCGTTTAAGGTTAGTTCCGGGAGCGACGGAGGGTGGGTGGAGGGGGGGGGGGGGCCTGGCGACCTTGGGTGGGGGGGCGGCCTTGTCCGGCTCTCGGCGGCCCTGCTTTCAAACAAAAATTTGCTAGGTCTTACTTTCGGGGGAGGCCTTATATCTACCAATTCAGGAAAACCTCTACTAGGTCTTATTTTCGGGGGATGTCTTACTTTTGGGAAAACAGGGTAGCTCACTAAAAAAGTAATCGGGCAGTGCCATGGGCTGCCCAGTTCCCTCCAGGTTAGTGCAGTAGACCTTACCATCACTTCAATGGTGGCAGTAAAGGCTTCCCCCTGAAATGGCCGCATGGCTCCCAATCAAAGAACGCATCGCCTTCAAAATATGCACTATGGTTCACAAAATCATCTACGGTGAAACACCGGGATACATGACAGATCTACCAACCAGAAACACATCTACATCAACACGAAAATACCTAAATCTGCACTTCCCAAGCTGCAGAGGTCTAAAATACAAATCAACTTACGCATTCAGTTTTTCTTACCTCAACACACAACTATGGAACGCACTACCGAAAGAGTTGAAATCCATGTACGAACACCTACACTTTAGGAAAAAAACTAAAAACCTACCTGTTCAAAAAGGCTTACCCTTTCGATCCAACATAAATGCCTGAACCCCATGATGCTACAACACTATAGCTCGAATTGGTCTTCAAACAATCTCTTCCGCTCTTGTCTTTCCGTTATGTGGTTCTACCCCATGACCCTTCATGCGGTTCCAACACATGAACCTTATCATAACATAACCTTGTATTTGTATATTCTGGAGTCTACTATCACCTCTCCGGCACTGTGTAAGCCACATTGAGCCTGCAAATAGGTGGGAAAATGTGGGGTACAAATGTAATAATAAATAAATAAAATAAATGGCAAGTGCTTCACTTGCCACACACCATTTCCTAAAGAAAAGAAAGACCTACCTTTTACCTGCTGCGGTAAAAGGGGGGCCTTGGCACACAGCAAAAACACAAGCCAACACCTGCCCAGGCCCCCTTTTGCCACAGCTTGGCAGAGCCAGTCCTAGGGTCTCTGGTGCCCCCTGCAGACTATCAGTTAGTGCCCCCCCCGTCCGCCCCATCTATCATCTCCGCCCTCTTCTCCCCCCCAACATCCCCCTTTTTCTTCCTGTCACCCTGTGTGGTTTAAGTGTTTTTTAATTTACCTCTGTCCCAGCAGCCGCGTCATTTCAAAGCCTTGCCCTCCTCTAGCCTTCCCTCCCTTCGTGAGTTCGTTCCCTCAGAATCCCGCCCTCGAGGAAAGAGGAAATGATGTCAGAAGGCGGGACTCTAAGGGAACAAACTCACGAAGGGAGGGAAGGCTAGAGACAGGCAAGGCTTTGAAATGACGCAGCCACTGGGACGGAGGTAAATAAAAGATTTAAACCCCCAAGGGTGGCGCCCTTGAAGGCAGGTGCCCCCCTGCGGTGGTTACCCTGCTTACCGGGTTTGACCGGCCCTGCTCACTGACTTGCGTGTTTCTGGTACTGCCCTTTCTTAATTTAAATCCTATCTTTCTAACAGGACATTCTTGATACTCTGGGGTATTCATGCTATGGACAATATACTCAGAGATTTTTTGTATCACATTTTGCGTATCTGGAAGTACAGAATGGGATATGATATACTGGCTTTCTGTCATACAGCCCAAACAGTTTTTACATATTATAAGCAGGTGGGTTCACAATCCATCCATTAATTTTTTAAAATTGCATTTATAAATAATATTTACAAGCAAATAATACTTGGACAGGATACAAAGGAAACTAAACCAGAAGAAAATAAGAATTATAATAAGAAAACAAAATCCTCTCTTAGCCCCCCAATATTGGAATCCTTCAGAAATTATAGAGAGACTAATCAATGATTAGAAATATAAAGAAACAAAGCATACCTAATTCTATACCCTATGACCACAAAATCAAATTCTAAACAGCAGATTGTCTAACTCCAACCCTTTACTGCAGGTCTATCCCCAATCTGCAAAGGCAAATTAGTATCCAAAAATTGTTTAAGATGAGCAGGATCATAGAAAATGTATATCAAATTATTCAACTTGACTAAATACTTTACAGGAAAACGGAGGAAAAAAATCTCCACCATTCTGAACCACACGTTGGCACAATTCCAAAACAGCCTTGCATCTCCGTTGGGTCTCCTTACCAACATCAGGAAAACAGTAAATTTAAAAGCATACACATGCTTTTGTTTTATTTTTTTTGAAAAATTTAAAGCAACTCCTTAAATATTTTGAGTGGAATTGTTTTCAGATTTTTTTTTGTTTATGTGGGCTCTTTTCAACGTGGAATTATTTTTTCTATGTAGGGGTCTTTATATGAATCCATTGCTCCAGTCTTTGGTTTTCTGTGGTCAACTCTATGTAGGGGTCTTTATAAGAATCCATTGCTCCAGTCTTTGGTTTTCCGTGGTCAAACATCCCACTTTCTCTCATGTCCCTTTATAAGGCTAATCCCTTTATAAGGGACATTTTGTAACATAGCACTCAAAGAATTTAGAAAAAAGAAAGGGACAGGATTGTTTTAGACAGCGACTGCCTTTGGGTTTCATGTTAATTATCTTTTGATCCCTTTTCGATCACATGGATGATGCCTAGCAAACAGCCGGTTTCACTCAGGAAATGAGATTGCTACAGCATTCAGACCCTCAAAGATTTCTTCATTTCTCTGTAAATACGCTGGCAGAGAGGAAGAAGTGCTGTGAGAACAGATGACATGCTGATAACAGGAAAGTTGAACTTTTCAAGGGCTGTAGCTGCGTAATCCACCTTTTTCGCATTCATGTCGGGAGCTGGATTTGATTCCTCCAGAAGGTGTAAACATAGTTGAACTAAGCTATCATTTTGGACAGCAGCTTTGTTCTAGACAGAGCCCTTGGCTTCACAGTATAATTCAGGTTTATTCTCACAACCCACATCACCGTGAATGCACAACAGGAAGTGTTAGGTGTAGCTGGCTGGTTTATAAGTTTCCTGGTTACATGGAAATACTTTTAAAACAAATAGGGAGGAATTTTTTTTTTCACTCAAAGAACAGTTAAGCTCTGGAACTTGCTGCCGGAGGATGCGGTAAACGGCGGTTAGTGTTTCTGCGTTTAAAAAGAGGTTTGGACAAGTTCCTGGAGGAAATGTTCATAGCCTGTTTTTGAGATGGACATGGGGGAAGCCAATGCTTGCCCTGGGATTGGTAACATGGAAAATTGCTACTATCTGGGATTCTAGAATGTTGCTACTATTTGGGATTCTGGAATGTTGCTACTATTTGGGATTCCGGAATGTTGCTACTATTTGGGATTCTGGAATGTTGCTACAATTGGGTTTCTGCCAGGTACTTGTGACCTTGATTGGCCACTGTTGGAAGAAGGATATTGGGCTATTCTTATGTTCTTTAACAGATAAAACACATGCTCTCTAATTCACTATGGTGACTTTTTTAGATTTTTTGTAGTGCCAGAACATAACCGGCAGTAATCAGGCAGCGCCGCTCGCTGCCCGGTTACTGCTGGGTTAGAGCGGGTGCCCTTACTGTCATCTCAATGGGTGGTGGGAAGGGCTCCCTACCAAAATGGCCGTGCAGTCAGTGGTTCACTTACCGCACAGCCATTTCTCTTCCACCTCAGCGTGTGTCAAAAACACGCACTGACGCTAATGCAGGCCCCCTTTTACCGCAGCTTATTAAATGGACCCCACAATTTGTAAAATTCTAAGACCAGTTACGTGCATCAGGGCTAATTAACAACAACTATAGCCAATAACATCCTACTCACCCCAATACCTAAAGATCCCAAGAAAAAAATCAAACGAAATCACTAACTACCGCCCAGTAGCATCAATCCCACTGGTGGTCAAACTGATGGAAAGCATGGTAACCAAACAACTTACTGACTACATACACAAATTCACAATATTACACGAATCACAATCAGGATTCCGCCCTCTCCATAGCACTGAAACAGTACTAATTACCCTCCTAGCCAAATTCAAGCAGGAAATAGCAACAGGCAAAAGCATACTTCTCCTCCAATTCGACATGTCCAGTGCGTTCGACATGGTAAACCATAAAATACTACTAAGACTCCTAGATTACTTCGGGATTGGCGGACACATATTTAGTTGGATCAAGGGTTTCCTAACCACTTGAACATATCAAGTGAAATCAAGCTCAAAGATATCACCACCGTGGAAAGCAGAATGCGGAGTACCTCAAGGATCACCACTATCACCGATCCTTTTCAACCTAATGATGACCCCACTAGCCAAATCCTTATCCAACCAAGGCCTTAACCCTTTCATCTATGTAGACGATGTCACAATATACATTCCTTACAAACGTGATCTGACAGAAATCACCAACGAAATCAAGCTCAGCTTGAATATCATGGACTCATGGGCAAACGCATTTCAACTAAAACTCAACACAGAAAAAACACACTCTGTCATCCTCTCATCCCAATACAATACGAACAAACCCATAGACATAAACACCCCAGATTATACCCTCCTCCTCAGACAGTCTGAAAATTCTCGGTGTTACAATCAACTGTAACCTCACACTAGAGAACCAAGTGAAATCTATAACAAAGAAAATGTTCCACTCAATGTGGAAACTCAAACGCGTGAAACCATTTTTCCCGAGGGAAACATTTCGCAACTTGATACACTCAATGGTACTAAGCCATGTAGACTACTGCAATGGAATTTATACGGGATGCAAAGAACAAATTATAAAGAAACTTCAGACCACTCAAAACACGGCAGCCAGGCTTATATTTGGAAAAACGCGATTCGAAAGCGCCAAACCCTTCTGAGAAAAACTGCACTGGCTCCCAATCAAAGAACGTATTGCTTTCAAAATCTGCACCCTGGTTCATAAAATTATCTACGGCGAAGCCCCGGGATACATGACAGACCTCATAGACCTACCAACCAGAAACACAACACCAACTTAAATGCCTGTACCCTGCAACACAATGAAACCAAAGCTCGTAATGGACATATACTACTATTTGACATTTCTAGAGCGTTACTAGGGTTACGCAGCGCTGTACAATATAACATAGAAGGACAGTCCCTGCTCGAAGAGCTTACAATCTAATGGACAAATGTACAGACAATCAAGTAGTGGCAGTCAAATTGGGGCAGTCTAAGGTTAGGTGCCAAAGGCAACATTGAAGAGGTGGGCTTTGAGCAAGGATTTGAAGATGGGTAGGGAGGGGGCTTGGCGTAGGGCCACAGGAAGTTGATTCCACGCATAGGGTGAGGCGAGGCAGAATGGGCGGAGCCTGGAGTTGGCGGTGGTGGAGAAGGGTACTGAGAGGAGGGATTTGTCCTGTGAGCGGAGGTTTCGGGCGGGAACGTAAGGGGAGATGAGGGTGGAGAGGTAATGAGGTACTGCAGACTGAGTGCATTTGTAGGTGAGAAGGAGAAGCTTGAACTGAATGCGGTATTTGATCGGAAGCCAGTGAAACGACCTGAGGAGGGGGGTAATATGAGTGTTTCGGTTCAGGCGGAATATAAGACGAGCAGCAGAGTTCTGAATGAAGTGGGGATAGATGGCTAAGTGGGAGGCCAGTGAGAAGGTTGCAGTAGTCAAGGCGAGAGGTAATGAGGGCGTGGATGAGAGTTCGGGTGGTGTGTTCAGAGAGGAAAGGGCGAATTTTGCTGATGTTAAAGAGGAAGAAGCGACAGGTCTTGGCTGTCTGCTGGATATGCGCAGAGAATGAGAGGGAGGAGTCGAAGATGACTCCAAGGTTGCGGGCAGATGAGACGGGGAGGATGAAGGTGTTATCAACATATAATAACTCTTCCTCTCTACAATTCCCTAATGTGTCTGTACACACAAACCTTATTCTACCACAACATTACTGTATTTGTTCATACCGGAATTGGCCACATTGAGCCTGCAAATAGGTGGGAAAATTTGGAATACAAATGTAATAAATAAAATTCCCCCTCCCTCTGTTATCTGCCTTGACATCACACATACCTCTGTCATCAGCTACATTGGACCTAAGCTCTGGAATTTCCAACATACTGCTCTCCACCTTGAACCGTCAGCTTTTCACACTTACCAACCCTCGTACTTCCTGATTACTGTCTATTATCTCTCTCCTCTCCCCACATCCTAATGAGTGGAGTGGAATGGGTAGACATAATTGCTTCTTGACTCTTTCCAAAGATATTAGGACTAGGGGGCATGCAATGAAGCTACAAAGTAGTACATTTAAAACAAATTGGAGAAAATATTTTTTCACTCAATGTGTACTTAAACTCTGGAATTCGTTGCCAGAGAATGTAGTAAAAGCAGTTTGCTTAGCGGGGTTTAAAAAAAGGTTTGGATAACTTCCTAAAAGAAAAGTCCATAAGCCATTATTAAAATGGACTTGGAAAAATCCACTGTTTATTTCTAGGACTAGTAAAAAAGGCCCGTTTCTGACACAAATGAAACGGGCGCTAGCAAGGGGCGCTAGCAAGGTTTTCATCGGAGTATGTATGTTTGAGAGAGTTTGTGTGAGAGTGACTGTGTGAGAGAGAGAGAGAGAGAGAGAGTGAATGTGCAAGTGTGTGTGTGTGTGTGAGAAAGAGAGTGAGTCTGGGTGCCAGTGTGTCTGTGAGAGAGAGAGTATGTGTGTAAGAATGAGAGTGTGTGCAAATGCGTATGTGAGACACAGTGAGTGTGAGAGAGAGTGTGTTTCACACAGATACAGTGTGTGTGTGTGAGAGAGAGTATGTGTGAGACACAGACTCTCTGTGAGACTGAGTGTATGAGACCAAGAGAGTGTGTGAGTGACTGTGTGACACATAGAGAGTGAATGTGATACAGTGTGAGACATAGAGTGTGTGAGAGACAGTGTGTGAGAGTTAGCTAAAGACATTGACTGTGAGAGAGAGAGAGAGAGTGTGTGTGTGAGACAGAGATACCTCCCCCCCCCCTCTGGTGTCAGGCCCCCCCCTCCCTCCCTCTCTCTGGTGTCATGCCCCCCCCCTCTCTCTCTCTTTGGTGTCTGAGCGTTACTGTGCAGGATGCTGAGCTCTGGCTGTGCTTCAAGGAACTGACCAATCCTATTTAATAGAATGCACCTCCAACATTCTGAAGCCGAGAAACCTCGTGTGATTGGTCACTTCTGCTTGTGATGAACCCGGAAGTACGTGATGTCAATTCAGGAGATGAATACAGAGAGCAGGAATGCCTCAGCCATGCAGTCCGCTTCAGAATGTTGGAGGTGCCTTTTATTATATAGGATAAGCAGCATAAAATGTATTGTACTGTTTTGGGATCATGCCTGGTACTTGTGATCTGGATTGGTCACTGTTGGAAACAGGATGCTGGACTTGATGGACCTTCAGTCTGTCCCAGTATGGCAACACTTATGCACTTATATACTTATTGGAAAGAGAAAGGTGAAGTGCAGAAGGAGATAGAATGGAGAGAAGATGGTCAGTGGATGAACAAAGGCAATGGGACGGTTCATAGGGAACACAACAAAACCAAAGTACGTAATGGACAAAACTCAACCCTTCTGGTGCATGATTTCCTAATGTGGCTATGCCACATGATCTCTATCTTACCACAACATCACTTTGTATTTGTTCATACCGGAGTCTGCAAACGCCCTCCAGTACTATGTAAGCCACATTGAGCCTACAAATAGGTACGAAAATGTGGGATACAAATGTAACAAATAAATAAATAAATTAGCAACTAATTGCTAATTGGCATGTTAGTCAATTAAATTGCATGTGCATAAGTAGATAAGTATTGCCACACTGGGACAGACCAAAGGTCCACCAAGCCCAGCATCTTGTTTCCAACAGTGGCCAATTCAGGTCACAAATACCTGGCAAGATCCCCAAAAAGTACAAAACAATTTATACTGCTTACCCCAGAAGTAGTGGATTTTCCCAAGTCAATTTAATAATGGTCTATGGACTTTTCCTTTAGGAAGCCAGCCAGACCCTTTTTAAACCCTGCTAAGCTAACCACCTTTAGCACATTCTCTGGCAACAAATTCCAGAGTTTAATTACAGGCAATGTTAAGTGCCATTTATAGAATTTTGGGTTTAATGCATGCATAAATCTAAACACCTGGTTTATAGAATTGCCTTTATACCCCTCATTCTGGGGACCTTTTACAAAGCCACGTTAGGCTCTACGTGCATGCAGCATGCGCCAAAATGAGACTACTAGCTGGCGTATGTGCATTAGCAGGGACGGTCTGACGGCGATTTGGGCTCCCCAGGCTGCTACCCACTGCCCCTGCATCTACTGCTGCCACCCCCTCCATCACACTACAGCCCCCCTACCGTAGCAACTGCTACCCATCCCACATGCTACAGACCCCTGAACCTCAGTGGGCCCTCTCCGGTTCTACATTGAAGCACCCTGGGGGTCTAGTAGCTTCTTCAGGGGCAGGAAAGAACCCCACTCTTTGCCGCTACTCTGCCTGTCACCGCCACATTTTCAAAATGGCTGCCGAGAGTTCTCACGGTAATCTCATCAGACTGACACAGAAAGTCTTGGCAGCCATTTTTAAAACACGGCAGCACGGGGCAGAGTAGTGGTAGCGGGCAGGAAAGAGTGTTGTTCTTTCCTGCCCCCGCAGAGGTCATTAGACCAGCTGGACCCTTCAAGGTAGGACCAGAGAAGGTCCACTGAGGTTCAGGGGGCTGTAGTGTGTGGGGGGAGAGAGAACCTCTGGGCCCTTGGGCACTGCCCAGTTGCCCAAAGGGTCAGTCCGCCCCTGTGCAGGGGCCTAGATATTAGACACACTGATACTAGGTGGTTACACTACTAATCTCTAATGGAGCTTAAGCATTTTAGTCCTGTTCTAGACCAGCCTCCAATGGAGGTTCCCAGTTATAGACCTGCCTCCTGTACATGTAGGTTCATGACTCTTGGATGCCACTGTTTGGTGAACCTGACATAGGAGCTATTGTTTGGGCACAATAGGGTGCAGAAAATCATGGGCCGATGCTGTGGAAAGTCCTGCTTGTTGGAAGCAAAGCATAAGAAAGCAGATGGGCCCCATGTCCCCTACAGGCCGTGTCTGGGAGCAGAGTCAGGATGCAACGCATTCAACCAAACAACTTCTGTGCTGGCCTTGTTGCACTGGGACTCTGCACTAGGACCACAGCTGGCTGTTCCAATGTTTGCTTTTAATATGGCGTTCCTTTTCTTTCTGTTTTCACCTGAAGTGGTGAACTGGATTAGGAACTGGTTGACGGACAGACGCCAGAGGGTGGTGGTGAATGGAATTCGCTCAGAGGAGCGAAAGGTAAGTAGTGGAGTGCCTCAAGGATCGGTGCTGGGGCCGATTCTGTTCAATATATTTGTGAGTGACATTGCCGAAGGATTAGAAGGTAAAGTTTGCCTATTTGCGGATGATACTAAGATCTGTAACAGAGTGGACACCCCGGAGGGAGTGGAAAACATGAAAAAGGACATACGGAAGCTAGAAGAATGGTCTAAGGTTTGGCAATTAAAATTCAATGCGAAGAAATGCAAAGTGATGCACTTAGGAAGTAGAAATCCACGGGAGACGTATGTGTTAGGCGGGGAGAGTCTGATAGGTACGGACGGAGAGAGGGATCTTGGGGTGATAGTATCTGAGGATTTGAAGGCGACGAAACAGTGTGACAAGGCGGTGGCCGTAACTAGAAGGTTGTTAGGCTGTATAAAGAGAGGTGTGACCAGCAGAAGAAAGGGGGTGTTGATGCCCCTGTATAAGTCGTTGGTGAGGCCCCACCTGGAGTATTGTGTTCAGTTTTGGAGGCCGTATCTTGTTAAGGATGTAAAAAGAATTGAAGCGGTGCAAAGAAAAGCTACGAGAATGGTATGGGATTTGCGTTACAAGACGTATGAGGAGAGACTTGCTGAACTAAACATGTATACTCTGGAGGAAAGGAGAAACAGGGGTGATATGATACAGACATTCAAATATTTGAAAGGTATTAATCCGCAAACGAACCTTTTCCGGAGATGGGAAGGTGGTAGAATGAGAGGACATGAAATGAGATTGAAGGGGGGCAGACTCAAGAAAAATGTCAGGAAGTATTTTTTCACGGAGAGAGTAGTGGATGCTTGGAATGCCCTCCCGCGGGAGGTGGTGGAAATGAAAACGGTAACGGAATTCAAACATGCGTGGGATAAGCATAAAGGAATCCTGTGCCGAAGCAATGGATCCTCAGGAGCTTAGTCAAGATCGGCAGGCGGGGCTGGTGGTTGGGAGGCGGGGATAGGGCTGGGCAGACTTATACGGTCTGTGCCAGAGCCGGTGGTGGGAAGCGGGACTGGTGGTTGGGAGGCGGGGATAGTGCTGGACAGACTTATACGGTCTGTGCCAGAGCCGGTGGTGGGAAGCGGGACTGGTGGTTGGGAGGCGGGGATAGTGCTGGGCAGACTTATACGGTCTGTGCCTTGAAAAAGACAGGTACAAATCAAGGTAAGGTATACATAAAAAGTAGCACATGTGAGTTTATCTTGTTGGGCAGACTGGATGGACCGTGCAGGTCTTTTTCTGCCGTCATCTACTATGTTACTATGTTACTATTTGTTATTTTAACCGATTGTGGACTGCTATTGTAAGAAGGTTTCCAAGGGCCGCTATTGGTCTTTCTCCGAAAGCCTGTTTCTCTCACATAGGGTTACCATATGGCTCCAGAAAAAGGAGGACGGATTGAGCCAGCCGGGTTTTACTTCCATTGCTTTCAATGGAAAGCAATTGCGCCAGCCGAGTTTTACTTCCATTGCTTTCAATGGAAAGCAATGGAAGTAAAACCTGGCTGGCTCAATCCGTCCTCCTTTTTCTGGAGCCATATGGTAACCCTAGTCTCACAAGACTTCCTTTCAGTTCCAGAAGTGTCCTCAAAAGTTAAGCCTCGGCCTATCCCCTCCAAGTGTAAGCACTTCCCAAAAGAAAGCCTGTTCCTCTCACAAGGATTCCTTTCAGTTCATATGGTTTTCCCCTAAGAATTCCCCCCCCCCCCAAAAAAAAAAAAAAAAAAAATTGGTCCTTTAGAGGCCTTGTTACCAGTTTTCCACAATATTCTTTTTCATCAACAGTTCAGCCAGTTTAACTCAGAAAGTTCATCTGTGCCTTCAAATAGCAACAACAAAAAAAACCACCTTTCTTTTTCCACTTCACTTCAATTATCCTGCAGCCAGCAGGGTCGGCAGATCACCTCCCACTCCACAATAAAAATGCTTCTGTGGCCTCCCACACTGCCTTTAAGTGCTGGAATGCTTTCTGAGAGCTTTCAGGGAATCCTCCCTCCTCTCCCCACAGCTGGGGGGAATTATATACTGCTTTTGCAGCCAAGGGAATGGGGCTTCTTCCCTCCTGCTCCCTCTAATGGTGAATGGGGTAAAGGGCCCACCTTTTCCTGAGCTACTTCCCTACCTGTCCTTGCTAAGGATCCACTCCGGGTTTTCTGGCCTGCCTTTCTCCTTTTGTCTCCAAAGGGGTTCTGGGTATTGTAGTTTTGGGTGCTGCAGTTTCTTATTGGAGACCTGGTTACTAACCTGATCACACTATGATCCTCTTGTTGGAAATCCCAGTATAGCAAGTATTTTATTAAACATACACATGAACATTAAGGAGATGTGAGTCGGTACCAAGGAATTCTGGAGGTGCTGAATCCTAAGTGCCTGTGCAGCATTCTTACCGTCTCTTGGCAAGTCACTTAAGCCTCCATTGCCCCAAGTAGAAAATAAATACCTGTATATAATATGTAGACTGCTTTGATTGGAACCACTGAAAGGTGTTATATCAATTCCTATCTCTTCCCCTCCCCCTTTCACTTTCCCTCCCACAACTCGCACTGAGGAGCATTGGAATGCAGGGCAATACTCTGGAGCCAGTAGCTGTGGTGTCAAGGAGTTAGGATTGCCTTTCCTGCTGCTTGGTGGGTCTTCTTTATTGTCAGCGAGGGGCAGAGATAGATAACTGTGTGTGTGGTGGTGGTGGTGGGGTGTCAATCGATGCCATAGACCCCCCAGGGTTTGCATCTAGTGCCTTTACCACTTTGGTGTGTTTGTGTATGTGTGTGTGTTTGTGTATGTGTGTGTGTTTGGGGTGGGGGAGGGGAACCAGATGAAAAAGGAGTAGGGTAGGCTGGCTCTTTCAGAAACACCAAGGGAGACGTTTCTCAATATAAGTCTTTATTGAGAAGCATCAAGCGACTCGACACAGCTGCTGTGTTTCGGTGCCAATGCGCTTGCCTCAGGAGTCTTGTGGTATGATGTTTTCAAGGTCTAGCTCAAAAGAGAGCTAATGCCGTTATCCAAAAAAGAAAGAGTATACTTCCAACAAACACCGGAGTATTCCGAATGAAGTGTCGAAAAAGTGCTCGTAGTTACATCTGTTATTTAACTAGCTGGAGTGCGCCAAAATGAAAGCGCCAGCCTTCCCTACTCCTTTTTTGCCTGGTTGACTTTCTTAGGGGTTGAGCGTTTCTCCACTTCTGTGGTTGGTGGGGTGGGGTGGGTGGGGGGAACCAGATACAGGGCAAGACCGTTTCGCTTGTAGCAATGTCACGGAGGAGCCCTTCCTACTGTCTGGAGAATCAGATTCAGTGTGTCTCGCGGGCTGCACAGTGCTGGAGCCTCCTCCGCCATCAGCCGGCATTCTGGCTCCTTGGTCCCAGGTTGTACGCCTGAAGGGAGGAGAGACGCATCCAGTTGGCAGTGCACCGAGGTGCATCGGTACAGTACCCTACTGGTGGGGCGTTGTTGGGAGGAGACTTCCCCAAAGCATGAATTTTAGAAGCCACCATTCGGGCACACAAAAGTCCAGCGCCAGTTTCTATAGACACCCAAATGGTGGCACTTTGTACTTCTTGGGTAGTTTGAGCATCAAAAGTGTATCTTTTGGTTGAACGGTGCATTTCTGGTTCATCACTTTTATTATAGTTGAGGTAGATATTGACAGATACTTGACGCCTGAGGCAGGCGATGTTATTGTCAAAACATGATCTATGTTGTGTCTGTATATCTTGCTATTTAATACATTATTGCTACAATTAACGTCTGGACAGACGTTTTGTTGGTTGGCCAGCATCCCTTTCCTATTACTTCTACCTTTCTAGGTTTATCGAAGGGATTTTTTTCCTTGCTTTTGGTGGTGTCCTATACATGCAATACAGCTGAAAATGCACCTATGTTACATGCTACTACTACTATAAATAATTTCTATAGCGCTACCAGTCGTACGCAACGCTTCACAATTGAACATGAAGAAAAGAAAGTCCCTGCTCAAAAGAGCTTACAATCTAAATCAGGACAGACAGACAGGACCAATAAGGGATAAGGGTAGGACAGACAGAAGGACACAATGGGAAAGGGACTATTGAAGAGAGGAAGACAAGATCAAGGTTACGAGCAAGTGACAAGTCAGGAGTCGAAAGCAGCATCAAACAGGTAGGCCTTTAGCCCGGATTTGAAGGCGGCCAGGGATGGAGCTAGACGTAACGGCTCAGGAAGCCCATTCCAGGCATAAGGTGTGGCGAGACAAAAGGAACGTTTGCACTTTGGGCAAATTAGCAGACACCACTGAACGTCCCATTTGAAAACTGATCTGATTTGTGTTTAAAGTTTTTCAAAGCTCCTAGCTAGCTCTTCCACCATAACCGAAGCCAAGTAAATCTGGTGATCTTCCCTTCATCTACATTAGAAAAGCATGCTGGAATCATGAAAAGCATGAAGGCAGGAGAAGCAAATAAAAAGAAGATATTGGGGAAAAGAAAGAAACAGGGACTGGCCAATATAGGAAGGTAATCTAGTGGGAGACTATAGGCAATGGAAACCTACATATAGGAGGCCACCATGGTGAGAAGATTCCCAGCCTGGAATCAGCACGTATGATTTGGATTTGATTGCTTAAGTTCCCAAAGTCAGTCTCAAGGGAAGTTTCAAGGGTATTTATCTTTCAAGCTACCCAGTTCTAGGCTGAAGATTTTAGGATGGTCCTGGATTTCTGACCAGCCCCATCCTGTTGCATTATGGGCTTCTTTTACAAAGCCGCGCGGCAAATGAGAGGAAGGCCCTAGGAACTGAATGGGCTTCCTCTCATTTGCCGCACCGAGAATCGCTGGTACGGCTTTGAAAAAGAAGGCCGATGAGACTTGCAGCACTGATTTCAATGGGCTGGATCAGGCACTACAAATCCCACAGTGCTTTGGGATGTAAGTTCAAAACCAGGAGTGGCCAAAAATAAAGGCTCCAGCCTGAAACTGGATAACCAGTACACCATAACCAGTGTTGACTTTATACGCTAACCACGACGTTTAAAGTATACCTGGACATTCCATTTCACCTTCCCTATTGCCTTTTCACTTTGGGTTTATCGGAATGACAAATATGTCATTTTTAAAGTTAGAAACACCCCGTTATAACGTATCCATTGAGCATGTTTTAGCAGTACAGCAGGGTCTGAGTGTCTGATACGAGCTGTGCACTTATGGAACCCTTAGTCTCAATGGCAAACAGCAAACACTGTAACATATGGAAGACCATATGCCACTTAACATGTACCATATTTATAACTATTTATAGTGTAACATCCTATGGATTCATGAATAATTAACATAGCAGAAAATAAGCCGGGGTTAAGTACTCGTGGCACTGCCATGGAGCACAAACAGATTTAGAAAAATGTAACACACCAGAAAGAAAGGGCTGATCGAGTGCAAAAGAATTGTATGAATTATTAATGGACTTATAATTACCAATTCATGCAGCTCTAATCCTTAACCACAAATGTTGCCGTTTGCGCATAATGGAATTAAAATATGTGGGCTGTTGAATCGGGAAGGCAGAGGTGAAATGATGGAGAGGAAAAGCTAAGGCCAGCTAAGGTTTTTAGAAATCGTTATATTGAAGTCGTCTGAAAGAGATTGAGGAGAGAGGCAAGAAAGACTGTAAATGCTGGGGAAATGAAAGCCTTGAGGGGATAGTAATGAAATCAGGACTCGGGCTGCCCAGACTGAAAGATTATCCTAAGTGGAGGCAGCACCAAAAAAAGTGAAAATGTTTCTTTTTCCTGAATTCAACAGTGCCCTGGCAGCCTTAAAAAGTAGAATTGTCTGCTTCTTTGTAGATCGGTTTCAGGAGGGAAGGAAGGCTGTTCGAAATCCAGCCCTTCCATGGCCTACCCTGTTGCACTGCAGCTTGACCTGTTTGCCATCATTTTTTAAAACTAAAATTCATCTTTGCCAAATAAGTTAATTCAAAGACATGAGCCTGAAGAGTTCGCTGAAGGATACAATTTGTCTTCTGTGCCTATTAAATCCTGAGAGTATAGGCAAGCAATGAAATCAAAGGAATAAGAGGTTAATTTTATTAACATATTTTTGAGCATATATGCCAGTATACATACATATCCAAACAAATCAAAAAACCCCACTTACTGAAAAATGACTCAATTAATGGGGAAAAGGCCTCAAAGAGCTCCGAGATCAGAAATTAATCTCACGGAGCTTAAACAGACACCATGGTCTTCTCTTCATCATAGGCCAAAAACCCCCCAAATGCCACAGATCTAGAAAAACTTTATAACCTGTGGTCAAAAAACATTTGTACGTTACACATAAATATATCGTCTATGTGTAGAACACTACTGGAGCGTAGCGGGCTGTCCAATGTACACAATTCCACTTATCTTTATTAGGTAGTTTTCATTGGGTGCTGCTCTCCACTGTACGGGCCTTCACTTGGTGCCCTGAGCTGACGATGGCCAGCGTTTCGCTGCTTCTTCAGGGTCTCAGGCTGCAACTGGTTGACTTCAGCTGCATCAAAACCACACAATTCCAGCTTCTCTGCTATGACTTTGGTTCTTATGTATACATACATACATACATGCATACATGTATACATACATACATACATAAAAAGCTTCTTATGCAATTACCCTACGTGAACAAGTGTGTGTGATGACAAGAATTTGAGTACCTGTATGTGATTAGCATAGGTGTGTGTTGGGGTGGAGTTTGCCTAGATCGGAGCTGGAGTTGAGATTTACATATGTACTACTCTGGGCCAAATTCTATAAGTAGCGCCTAAAAATTGGCACTGAAAATTTTGGAGGGGCATTTTCGATATGTCTAAGTCCGATTTTGGAGGTTTTGCACAAAATGTCCATTAAGGTCATTTTCAAAAAGAAAAACAACTTAAAAAAAAAAAAATACTGTTTTGAGCAAGGTTTTGTGATTTGGATGTTTTGTTCTTTGGTCCATTTTTGAAAAAAAAAAAATTGATTAGGTGCAAAACGTAGAGATTGGGTTGCAGGAGGAGCCAGCATTTTTAGTAGAATGGTCCCCCGGACATCCCAGGAGAGCAATGAGGCACCCCAGAAAGCACTTCTGTGCACCTCATAAAAATGCTCCCAGGTGCACATCTCACCTTTGCTCTCTTATCTTCCCCTGAGCCCTCCAAACCCCACCCAAAATCCACTGCCCCCTACTGTACACCACTACAATAGCACTTATAGGTGAAGGGGGCACCTATATATGGGTACAGTAGGGTTTTGGTGACCTTGGGAGGGATCACAGTTTCCACCACAAGTGTGACAGGTAGATAGAGATAGGGACCTGGATCCCCCACTGTGTAGTGCACCGACCACTACATTACTCCAGGGAACCTGCATGCTGCTCTAATACCAGACATCAACATCTGAGGCTGGTAAGTCATATTTTTATTCACATTTTTGGGAGGTGGGGGTGTCACATTTTTTGGGGGTAATGGGGGTTCACCCCTGATTCCCTCCAGTGATCATCTGGTCATTTAGGGCACCTTCTTGTGCCTTATTGGTTCTGAAAACAGGTCTAGACCAAAACATTTTTGTTTTAGTCCTCGATATTTTTGTTTTGTTCCATTATGGCTATAAAACGTCCAAGTGTTAGGCACACCCTAATCCCGCCTTCAAAATACCCCTGACACGCCCTCTTGTGAATTGAACACACTTCTGATGGACTTCATAGAAAAATGCAGGCAGGGCCGGTCTTAGCAAGTGTGGGGCCCTATGCAGACCAATCTGATGGGGCCCCATCCTAGCCCCGCCCCCACCCTAGCTCCAGGGCCGGCTACCCCTCCCTCTGAGCTCCAGGGCGGCCACTCCTCCCTCCGAGCTCCCGGACCATCCCCAGGGCTCCCCAGCTCCAGGGCTGGGCTCCCCAGCTCCCTCCCAGCTCCAAGGCCGGCAGACCGGTCTCTCTCTCTCTCTCTCTCTCCCCCTCCCACCCACCAGATCCAAGGCCCCCCCACCCAGCTCCAAGGCCCCCCTCCCTCTGAATTTTAAGTTACCTCGTCGTTGACTTCGGAGCGGCCGGCAGGTAGTAGCAGCAGCCATGAAAAGCGTGCGAGCTGCTTGGCGGCGCTTCGGGAGCCTTCCTTTCCCTCGCTCAGCTCTGGTCCCGCCCTCAAAATGAGGGCGGGACCAGAGCTGAATGAGGGAAGGGAAAGGAAGGCTCCCGAAGTGCCGCCCAGCAGCTCGCACGCTTTTCACGGCTGCTGCTACTACCTGCCAGCCGCTCCGACGTCGACGTCGAGGTAACTTAAAATACAGAGGGCGGGGGGATTGGAGCTTGGGCGGTCGGAGTGGGGCAACTTCAGGCGCGCCACGCGGGGCCCCCTTGAGCGCGAGGCCCTATGCGGTCGCCTCGCCCTAAGACCGGCCCTGAAAAAATGTCTAAAAATAAGTTTTGAACATACTGATTTGGACATTTTTGTGAGAAAAACAGTCAAATGTTTCTTTATATGACTTTTTAGGTGTTCTTCTCTTTTGAAAAGAGCCCCTTAGCATGATTCTATAAGGGGTTTGTGTCCTTTTTTGAAATTGTGCTTAGTACATAACTGCACCTAACTATACGTACAATTCTATATGTATGTGCATAAAAATTTGGAACGATCCCCAGAACATTCCCAGAATGCCCCTAGCCATGCCTCCAAATAGTTACGCACATTAGGATTTACGCACAGATTGTTATAGAATATGATATTCAGGGACAAGTTGGTGTCTTGAAGAGAACGCAGGCAGCGTCTCTCTCTCTCTCCTACCCCTAGTGTTTTTGAAAGCGTTTCTCCGTACCTCTATGCCTAAGAGGAGGGGTAAGCAGCGTGTTGGCCCCGCAACACCTGCTATACCGAAGGTCGGACCGATGGACCACTTTACTGCAACTGGACGTCTTCCGGGACAAGATGCCTCACTGCTGGAGGGAGTGGTGGGAGGTGACCCGCTACTCCAGCTTGAGACTGACACCTCGTTAAGCCCCGGGCAACAGGACCCTTTACTCACTGATCTTGGAGTATTTCTTCGCCGCTTCCAGTTAGTTTTCGATGTGCCGGGACGGCCCTCCTCTGCAGCCGCAGAACTTCTACGAGTTCAACAAGGTAAATGTTCTGTTGGTGCTTATGTTGTTCGCTTTCGAACCCTAACTTCAGAGGTAAGATGGAACCAAGAGGTCCTTATGGCAATTTTCTGGCAAGGACTCAACGACCGGATCAAAGATGAACTGGCCGTCCGGGAACTTCCGAATGCTTTGGATGCTCTGATCACCCTCTGCGTCCATATCGACGTACGGTTTCAAGAAAGGTCACTGGAACGCTCTGCTGAGTGCCGCTCACAGAGACCATCTCCCCAGACGCCGCACCCTTCCCAAAGGTGCGGCAAGCTGTACTTCTGGAGTCCCTGAAGAGCCTATGGTTATCGGACGGCATCGCCTCTCTGAGAAGAAGAGGGCTCACCGTCGGGACAATCAACTTTGCCTCTACTGTGGGCAGGCTGGCCACTTCCTAAGACATTCACCAAATAAACCGGGAAGTGCCATGACCCAGGGTCACCGAAGGGGGTGGCCCTGGGTCGTTTTTCACCTCTTCCGGATAATCTTGTTTCTGTCCCAATTTCCCTGCGCTGGAAGGAACTCAGTATTAATACTGTGGCTTTTGCAGGTTCCATTGTATATCATGATAGGGGTGTCCAAAAGCTAAGATTGGCCTAAGATCTCCCTTTTCAAATTGGGTAACTTGGTAACTGCTGCTGTGAGCACTCAAATTTTGCTGAGTTCTTCTATCAGCCTTTTTTTTTTTTTTTAAATTTTAGTTGACTGTGTCGGTCTTTCAGTACCTTTACTTTGACTGGCTCGAGTCCCTAGCAGAGACTCCTGAATACAATACAATACAATTTTATTTTATTTATTTATTACATTTGTATCCCACATTTTCCCACCTTTTGGTAGGCTCAGTGTGGCTTACCTAGTTCCGGAGAGGTTGTTTCTGATCAAATACAAAAAGTGGATAGTACAAATTAAAGTTTGGGCGGTTCACGCCACGTGGGTTGCAAGGGTGGGATCAATTTGGTGAGGGATTGGGTGGTATCCATTACTTGGTTAATTGATATGTTTCATAGTTCGGAGTTTATGTTGGTTGAGTGGGGTATGCCTTGAATCCTGAGCCCTCATGAAGTAAATAAAAAAAAACAACAACCAGGAACTAAATGGAGGAATGAAGGAAAAACAACATTGAAGCCACAGGAAACAAGTCCAGATGCATGGCAGAAATGCCCCTGTGCTGGACTCATCAGGAAACAAGAACTAAGATTACCAGAAATGTAAGACACAGCTACCAATGAGCTGGCTACAACCAGGTTCCTAAGAAGTAGAATAACTCCTCCTGGAAGACAGCTGCCTTCCAATCCAAGTGTCACAGGCTCAAGTCTAGCTTGTGCCTGATAGCTATTAACAAAAAAATCTGAAATTTAACTGACCCCTGACATTTTAGATTACAAAGGATATGAAACGACAAGGGACATTCAAACAAATGCACATCCATAGCAACCTCTGCGTTTCCTTCTCCACTGGTCGCCTGTGAGGGACCGTATCTCTTTCAAAATCTGCTCCCTAACTCGCAAAATCATATATGGGTTGGCTCCGGAATATATGCTTCGCCTTATCGACCTGCCTCCCAGGAATGCAGTTGCCACCTCGAGGTCGTATCTCAACCTGCACTTTCCAGATTGCAGGGGCGTTCGATACAAGAAGATCTTCACTTCGTCCTTCCAATACTCCTGTGCCAAGAATTGGAATGGTTTGCCGAAATGCTTAAAGCTGCAAAATGATCACCAGCTGTTCAAGAGGCTGCTGAAAACCCACCTATTTGGACTGGTCTACTCCCCCCACTCTCTTACCGATCATTAGTCCCACTTACTTACCCCTGCATCTGTTATGCCCCCTTCCCCTTCCTTGCCTATTCTTGTCTCTCACCATGTTCTCTTATTGTATTGTCATTTTTAATTCTCCTATGTAAGCCACATTGTGCCTGCGTGTGTGGGAAAATGTGGGGTAGAAATGTACTATAAATAAATTCCATTATATACCTTCATTTGTCATAACGCATTTACTCAATTTTACGTTTGTCATGCAGATTTTGGAACTGGTCATCAGAGGAACATCCATAAATTACACACTACCAGCAGCAAGAGGAGGTTTTGAAAGACCCAAGTGGAGGAGTGGCCTAGTGGTTAGGGTGGTGGACTTTGGTCCTGAGGAACTGAGTTGGATTCCCACTTCAGGCACAGGCAGCTCCTTGTGACTCTGGGCAAGTCACTTAACCCTCCATTGCCCCATGTAAGCCGCATTGAGCCTGCCATGAGTGGGAAAGCGCAGGGTACAAATGTAACAAAAATAAAATAGATACTATTGGAGATTCTACATGGAATGTTGCTACTATTGGAGATTCTACATGGAATGTTGTTATTCCACTAGCAACATTCCATGTAGAAGCCTGCGCGGCCACATTGGTGATCTGCAAGAGCCGACTTCTACATGGAATGTTGGAATAGCAACATTCCATATAGAATCTCAAATAGTAGCAACAGTGGAGGAGTGGCCTAGTGGTTAGGGTTGTGGACTCTGGTCCTGAGGAACTGAGGAACTGAGTTCGATTCCCACTTCAGGCACAGGCAGCTTCTTGTGACTCTGGACAAGTCACTTAACCCTCCATTGCCCCATGTAAGCTGCATTGAGCCTGCCATGAGTGGGAAAGCGCAGGGTACAAATGTAACAAAAATAAAATAGATACTATTGGAGATTCTACATGGAATGTTGCTGTTCCACTAGCAACATTCCATGTAGAAGGCTGCGCAGGCTTCTGTTTCTGTGAGTCTGACGTCCTGCACATACGTGCAGGACGTCAGACTCACAGAAGCAGAAGCCTGTGCGGCCACATTGGTGATCTGCAAGGGCCGACTTCTACATGGAATGTTGGAATAGCAACATTCCATGTAGAATCTCAAATAGTAGCACCAGTGGAGGAGTGGCCTAGTGGTTAGGGTGGTGGACTTTGGTCCTGAGGAACTGAGTTCGATTCCCACTTCAGGCACAGGCAGCTCCTTGTGACTCTGGGCAAGTCACTTAACCCTCCATTGCCCCACGTAAGCCGCATTGAGCCTGCCATGAGTGGGAAGCACAGGGTACAAATATAACAAATAAATAAATAAGGGAGGATGAGTTCCTATTTCCATTTACAGTCTCACAAAGAGACTGAGAGCTGCATACACTTCTCGAATCCATCTTTCCTTAAACTATAATGCTGACTGTCAGCATCATGGCAGTACCTGTAGCGTTGTGCTGCCATGATGCCGCCCCTGTAAAATGGCTTTGCTAGCAGTCCTGCGGACGTCCTGTACCCCGTATCTCAGAAATTGTTTTAATCAGTGAGTTGCCTAGGAGAAACAGGCCCTGCACTGCATGGACAGTAGATATTTCTGTCCCAGCATTTCTTTTGTGCTTGCAATGGAAACTGCTTTTTCAGCATTTTGCAGCTTAAGAAAATGGCTGGCGCCCAAGCAGGATATATTTCTGTTCTGATGATCAGGCAACTTCAAAGGCATAACTCATGAGTGGTAGGCCTAAGGCAAATTGCTTAGTGTTGACCCTTTTCGATTATGACATTTGGTGTAATGGGCATCTTTCTTTTCAGAGGGGAAATCAGTTCATTGCTTCTAGCAAGCCACTGAGACCTTACACGTTGCTCAAAGCGCATTAGTGACAACCCTAGAGGTCTGTGAATATATGAGAGATTCACATATAGTAGCCAGATAGATTATCGTTGATAATTCTTTACAGAAAGCTCATTAATATTTGGTGGGTTTTTTTTTTTTTGCATTTTGTAATTTTTATTTTTCAGTTTTGTGACTACGTCCCCATGGATAGGTTGTCTGAACTGTAACACTTTCGTTCAGGAGTTGCACTCAATAATACAGTGTGTTGATAAAGTATTCCACGAGGGGAAGCCTTTCATCGCAGTTAATACATTATTCATAAACACATTACTTTATATGAATAAATGATCTGTAAGCCGTTTGTTGCGCAATACCTATGCCAACGTTCAACTTAAGCCCCATTTGTTAAGAACTAGTTTTCGAAACAGTTGAACACCACGCCCGAAACGTTTGGGTTGATCCACACAGGTCTTCCCTGGCTTCCTAAAGGAGGGGGAAAACCCTACTTTTGACACATTACAGTTTTTGGAGTGGAGAGGGTAGCCTAATGGTTAGTACAGTGGTCTGTGAAGCCAGGGTTCAAATCTCACTGCTGCTCCTTGTGATTGTGGGCAAGTCACTTAACCCTCCATTGCCTCAATTACAGACTTAGGAGCTCTTTTACTAAAGGTTAGTGTTTGCGAATGGAATTAGCACGCAATACATGCTAAGAAGCCCACGTGTATTAAATAGACTTCTTAGCATTTAACGCACAGTAATTCCATTACTTTAAGTAAAAGGGCCCCTTAGATTTTACCTGAGGCAATGGAGGGTTAAGTGACTTTTCCCACATTCATCAGTTAGCATATCTTCTAAAAAAAGGTCTGGAAAAATTCCTGGAGGAAAAGTCCATGGTCTGCTATTGAGCCAGACATGGGGAAGCCACTGCTTGCCCTGAGATGGGTAGCATGGAATCTTGCTACTATTTGGGATTCCGCTAGGTACTTGTGACCTGGAAGCAGGATACTGGGCCAGATGGACCATTGGTCTGACCCAGTATGGCTATTCTTATGTTCTTAATCACAAGGAGCAGCAAATAGGGAAATACCTACTCTATCTGAATGTAAAGAACTTAGAGCTACTACTGAACTAGGTATAACCTAGTCCAAAATACCAATGGTCATAAAGGCAGATGATTGAGAGGCAGTAAATAGGGATGGGCAGTTAGAAAATGTTTGTCTTCATGTCATACAGTATACAGGAATGTTCATTTTGTTCATTTTTTTTAATATTTGTTTTTCTGTTCTGGGATAAATGTCATCAAGAGTATTTATTTATCACATTTGTATCCCACCTTTTCCCACTGATAGCAGGCTCAAAGTGGCTTACAAAAATATTGTAGTAAGTTGCAATGCAAGAAGTACAATTTTTCAAATTTAGCAGAATAAGAAAAATAACAGTTAAACAGCGATGGGTATTGAAGTAGGATATGAATAACAATTAATCAGTAGTAAATATGAAAGATAAGATGTAATTAGAGTCTATTGGATCTTATAATAGTAAGGGATAATTCTGATTATGTTGAACCTGGAGAGTAAGCCTTCTTGAACAATACTGTTTTCAATGATTTCCTAAAGTTTAGGTAGTTCTGGGTAGTTTTTGTTAATTTGGGTAAGGCGTTCCACAGTTGAGTGCCAATGTAGGTGAAGTTTGAGACGTAAATTGATTTATACTTTATATATTAACGATGGGTGTACACTCTTTTCACGTAGTGCGCGCATACATGAACCATCATACATGCACTATTGAGAAAAGAGTACACACTCTTTGCTAAAAACGTTCACTCTTTAAGAAGAGCACGCCCTTTCTCTGAAATAGTGCACTCTCTTTCCAACTAGTGCACACTCTGTGCAAAGAATGTGCAGTGTAATCAGCAAATGAGAAAAATACATCAGTTGAAATCAAGGACTACTTTATGGAGCAGCTGGTTCAGGAACGAACAAGAGGAGGAACAATTCTAAACCTAGTCCTTAGTGGAGCACATGATCTGGTGCAGGAGGTATCGGTACTGGTGTAACCCTGGGTTAGAGAGGAGACCTTCTGCTAGAGTGAGCCCCAGGTAGAGAGTCACTGTGGGGAGGGAAGAGTGACTAGGAAGACCTGGGAGGGGTTTTAGAAGTAAATAAATAAGGAAGCCTTGAGAGGGAAGGCTGTCCTTGGTTGTCTAAGGTTGGAGTGACCCAGTGGCGTAGCCAGACCTGACATTTGGGTGGGCCCAGAGCTAATATGGGCAATATGGGAACAGGTTACTTCCTGTTCCGGGGCAGAGGGAGCAGGGAGCCAGTGGAGCCGACAGGCGCGCGGCTGTTCTCTGCACCCTCCAGCAGCCAAGAATGCACCCCAGGGGGGGGGCTTGATATGCCGGGGAGGGGGATGACATTGCGCTGGGAAGGGGGGTGTCATGCTGCACCCTGGGGGGACGAACACCGCTGCATCCGGGGGGGGGGGGGGGGCGTGCGCAGTGGCGATCCGCCCCGGGTGGCAGCTGACCTAGGATCACCACTGCCTAGTAGATTGGATTTAAAGGAGCAATTGCTGTCAAGGGCTCCACAGCCATTAAAGGGAGCCAATGCTTCGGGTTGGATTGGGAAGTCCAGCCCGTAACTGGGGCTCAGGGTAGGGCGAGGTCTGCACCAACAGATCTGATACACTGTGGTCACGTGCTAAAACACAAAAACTATACAGTGATTGCTGTAGCTAGCACATTAATGTATTGGTTTAAACAAACGGGGAGGAAAAAAAAACCTCATAGTACTGCGGCCCCCGCGGTTTTTAGACCGGACTGATAAACTCGACAAGCCAGGGTTCACAGTGAAAAAGTATTCATAGGTTAAAAAAACATACAGATTTCGCCTTAGCATGGAATGTTGGAGCAGAAAACTTTCCACTATTTAAAAGTTAAGTGGTTTTGTTTTCATTCCATATATACAAGATAGTGTCATTACTTTTGAATGAAGATTGTTTTTCAATGCATAAATTGTGGGAGGTTTTTTATTTTTTTTTTTAAATTTTATTATAATTTTTAAATTTACAATTCAAGTGAAAACACTTGTCAAGAAATACAGATAAGCATATTATTTAACAGATAAATTTTCCTAGGCATATTTTAACAGTCTTCTTTAGACCACAATTGTTGTCGGGGGGAGCTTCATGTTATTCCAGGAGAAAGAAAACTTTAAAGTAAAAATTGAACCAGCATATAGCTTTACACACCAATCCAGAAATCAAATTCAATTAACCCCACTTAGATACTAGGTTGCCAACAATGTCTTAGAGTTCACAAAGGTTTTTAAATGCTCAGGATTGAAGAAGATATATTTAAGCCCCAAATACTTTATCACACATTTACAGGGGTAGTTCAGGTAAAAGGAGGCACCTATTTCTAAGACCTCCTTTCTTATGGCTAAAAATGCCCTTCTTCGTTCCTGGGTCTGTCTGGCAACATCTGAGTACATCCATATTTTCGCCCCACAAAACAGGGACTGTGCATTTCTAAAGAATAATCGTTTAACTGCTTCCACATCCTGTTCAAAAATAAAAGAAACGATTAAGGTAGTTCTTTCAGAGTCCTCATTTAAAGAGGACTCTAAGATTTCAGTTAAATTCAAATTTTGTCCTTTCTTTTCTTTTTGTGACTCCATATCCATTCCTGGTTCACTTTTCTTTTTTTGTGGAAGATAATAGATTTTGTTTATCGGAGGAATAAGTTCTGGGGAGTATTTCAAAACCTCTATTAAGTATCTTTTAAATGCGTCTAAAGGTGAAATTCCAACAGTTTGTGGAAAATTTAAAAAAGCGCAAATTCAATCTGCGGTTATAATTTTCCAATTGTTCAAGCTTCCTATGAATTGCTGTATTATCTTTTATAATCGCATTAGAAGTTCCTTGGAATCTTTCCACTTCTTTTTTAAATTGATCCATTTGATTTTTAGTCAGTTTTTATGGTATCTATAGGTTTAGAGAGATTGTCCACAGTACTCACGAGTGTTGCCATACCATCAGTTGCGTTGGAAATCTTCGTATCTAGTTGTTGGAGAGCTTCCCATATGCTCTCAAGGGTAACTGTCTCAGGTTTTACCAAAGAAACTCTATGGGTTTGAAAACCCAGTGGTTTCAAACCTCCGTCGATTCGACTCCTGTCCTGACCTCTAACTTGGGATACTACCTCGAGCACTTCCGGTTCGGGCGTCCCAACAGGAGAGAGAAGACCTTCGGGTGGAGACGGTACATGGGGTTGCCGGGGCGAAAGAGTAACATCAAGTCCCAATTCTCGTAGTTCTCCTGACAAAGAGACAGCAGGACAACTCCCGGCTAATATTTCTGGCATTCGCACGGTGAACCTCTCGATCGATGGCTGCAAAGGAGAAGAGGTCCTGACCGATGAGGTCTCGGTCTTTACCGCTCCTTTACGCTTTCTATGCGGCATAATATTAAAGGTATATCTTGTTTATTCGCTATCGTCGTCGTCGAGAGGTTTCATCCGTGAACTTGGCGTGCCGCCATTTTGAAACGCCCCGCGATGAATCCCGTGGGAAGTTTTTTTAACCTATGATTACTTTTTCACTGTGAGCCCTGCTTGTCGAATTTGACGGTCTGGTCTAAAAATCACAGGGGCTGCGATAGTATGAGGTTTTTTTCCTCCTCTTTTGTTTAAACCAGTACATTAATTTGCTAGCTACAGCAATCACTGTATAGTTTTTGTGTTTTAGGACGAGGTCTGCCCATGGCTGATTGCTATCTTCAGGGTGATACCCACGAAGGATACGGACAGTAATAGAGGATCCAGATCTGGTGGTACAGAGTATATCAGAAAAAGGAAAATCCATCTTGGGTTCCCATCAGGCTACAAGATAGGCATAAGTGGATTGTGCATCTGTGTATAATTCTAAGAAAGAAATGTTCTTTGTGATTACCTTTGAGAAGCATAACCGGAGTTTACATCACTTATTAAGCTGAAGATGATCACAGTAAGAATTTACTTGTTACCAGTGCATTTTTTCTAACAAAAAAGGTGCCGGTGCTCAAATGCCAGATCTCCCTTCAGGGGTGGGGTGATCACTGAGGGACCCACCCCACCAATAGCCAGGCCCCCTGCAACCAGTCACAGAATCTATGACAAGGCAGAATTGGTGTGTAGAGCCTGAGCTCTTTCATTAAAACTTGGGGACCATCGGTCAATTTTAACAGCCAATGGAAAAGGTGCCGGTACTCAGTACCCCCAAGTACCCCCTCAAAAAAAGCCCTGCTTGTTGCTAACATTACAATAAAGTTAAGTTTATTCCTGATCCTCCTGGTGTATTGTGTGGTTCCTGAACTGGAAGCTGGAGGGAACCTGGATCCAGATACGTGTCTCTCGAACCCTAGAAAACGACATTGACCCAGAATCTATCTCCCACCTTACCCTCCTCTTTCTATCACCTGCTATCTCTACCTACCTACCCATCCATTTACTACCCATCCATCCTTCTATAATGTTATACTTAATTTCCTACTTTACATAACAAAATTCTGTGTTACCTATTTCTATGTAAGCCGCATTGAGCCTGCTTTTAGTGGGAAAGTGCGGGATACAAATATAATAAATAAATAAATAATTCAGACTCTGGATCCATATTTATTCCCAGTTATCTGAGAGGAGACTGGAAGAGGGAGTGCGAGTGGCTTCAGCGTGATTCAAGCTGTGGCGTTGGGAAAGTAAGAAAGAACGTACTCTTCTTGGGATTCGGGTCCGGGAGATAACCCGGGTGAGTTCCCAGGTTACACTGGGGTCACTTGATAATAGTGATCATAACACGATCAGATTAAATATAATCTCTGGAGTAAGTACACACAGAAAATCTAATACGTTTAGCATTAATTTTCAAAAAGGAGACTATGATAAACTGAGGAGAATGGTTAAAAAAAAAAAAAAACTTAGAGGAGCAGCTGTAAAGGTCAAAAATCCACTATTGTGTCTTGTACACAAGAAACTTATATACCATCATTTTGTAACTGTTAGACCGGAACTGGCGATCGCCAATACGGTACTATGTAAGCCACATTGAGCCTGCAAATAGGTGGGAAAATGTGGGATACAAATGCAACAAATCTCTCTATATAAAAGGCAACACCAACGTTCTATGAAGCCTCCAGCCGGAAGTGTGAAGGGGGCGAGATATCCGGTTTCCCTATGAGTGTCTGCCCCGCCCTCTCTGTAACACAGTCAGTGAAGGAAAACAGCAGAGCAGGAAATCAAATCGCTGGCTCTGTAACAGTGAAGGACTCAGAGGGGGGAGGGGAGAGAGGCCAGAGGGCAGGGACACACACACTCCCACATGCACACAGAAGAAAACATTGCTAGCCCCCGTTTCATTTGCATCAGAAACGGGGCTTTTTAGAGCACGAAATCAAATCGCTGGCTCTGTAACAGTGAAGGACTCAGAGGGGGGGAGGGGAGAGAGGCCAGAGGGCAGGGACACACACACTCCCACATGCACACAGAAGAAAACATTGCTAGCCCCCGTTTCATTTGCATCAGAAACGGGGCTTTTTAGAGCACGAAATCAAATCGCTGGCTCTGTAACACTGAAGGACTCAGAGGGGGGAGGGGAGAGAGGCCAGAGGGCAGGGACACACACACTCCCACATGCACACAGAAGAAAACATTGCTAGCCCCCGTTTCATTTGCATCAGAAACGGGGCTTTTTTACTAGTGAATAAATAAAATACATAATAAAAATGTACATCAGGTGTGGATGCTATACAAAAATACTATCCTGGAAGCCCAGACCAGATGCATCCCATTTATTAAAAAAGGAGGAAGGAAGGCCAAACAGCCGGTATGGTTAAATAGTGAGGTGAAGGAAGCTATTAGAGCTAGAAAAAAAATCTTTCAGAAAATGGAAGAAGGATTCAATTGAAAATAATTAGGAAACAACATAAGGAATGGCAAGTCAAATGCAAAGTGCTGATAAAGAAGGCAAAGAAAGACTTTGAAAAGAAGATTGCATTGGAGACAAAAACATATTGTAAAAACTTTTTTAGGTATATTAGAAACAAGAAGCTGGTAAAAGAATCAGTTGGATTGCTAGATGACCGAGGGGTAAAAGGGGCACTCAGGGAAGACAAGGCCATAGAGTAGAGTTTAAATGAATTCTTTTCTTTGGTTTTCACTGAGAAAGATGTGGGATACCAGTGTCAAAAATGGTATTCAATACTGATGAGTCAGAGAAATAGAATAAACCTCTGTAAACCTGGACTATGTAATGGGGAAATTTGACAAATTGAAGTGTAGCAAATTGCCTGGTCTGGATGGTATACATCCCAGGGTAATGATAGAATTGAAAAATGAACTTGCAGAGCTATTGTTAGTTATATATAACTAGCCGTTAAGTCCGTTAAAACGGGTGAGATTTCCAGCTACCCTCCTCGCTGCCGCTCCCTCCCCCCTCCATGCCGGGCCCCCTGCACTGACCTGATAGCGCCTCTCACCTCCATGTGAAAGCGCTGCAGGCAGCAGCAGATCGCTCTGCTGCTGCCTGCAGCGCTTCCACACGGAGGTGAGAGGCGCTGTCAGGTCAGTGCAGGGGGCCCGATACGGAGGGGGGCGGGAGCGGCGGCGTGGATGGGGGGAGTGGGGAGGTTGGTGCGCACGATGTTCGTTTTCAGGCTCCAGCAGCAGCAGCAGCGTCCGACTCTGTTTCCCTCTCTGTTCCGCCCTCTGAGGTCACCACATCTTGACGCGAGGGTGGGACAGAGAGGGAAGTCTCTACTGCACATCTGCAGGTGAGTCGGTCGCTTGCCATTTATATGTTTGATTTATCTTTAAAATCAAGCATGGTACCAGAAGATTGGAGGGTGGCCAATGTAATGCCAATTTTTAAAAGGGTTCCAGAGGTGATCCGGGAAATTATAGACCAGTGAGCCTGACATCAGTGCAGGCAAAATGGTAGAGACTATTATAAAGAACAAAATTACAGAGCATATATATAAGCCAACATGAATTTTGTTAAGAGAAATCGTGTCTCACCAATCTACTACATTTTTTTTTGAAGGGGTGAATAAACATGTGGATAAAGATGAGCTGGGTATACATGTTCAGGTCTACAAGTCTCTCCTCAAGACGTATGAGGAGAGACTTGCTGACCTGAACATGTATACCCTGGAGGAAAGGAGAAACTAACCTTTTCCGGAGATGCGAAGGCAGTAGAACGAGAGGACATGAAATGAGATTGAAGGGGGGCAGACTCAAGAAAAATGCCAGGAAGTATTTTTTCATGGAGAGAGTAGTGGATAGTTGGAATGCCCTCCCACGGGAGGTGGTGGAGAGGAAAACGGTAACGGAATTCAAACATGCTGATCAATGTATGCTCAAAAATGGCTGTCACGTCACGTCACGATGAGACACTTCACAATAAGTCTGTTACTTTAAGACACAATTTTGAAGGAACACTCTAGTTTGTTATTGCATGTTTGACACATTTATACAATGTTTTTTAGGCTGAATGGTGTGAGAGTCCCCTTTGACGAAGCGTTGCGAAGCAGGCACCTGTCGGGGCACACAGGCATACCAGCACATCAGCTACGCTAAGCTAAGTGTTGTATAAATATAATACAGTACATTAACTTTATTGAAGATAGAGAGAACAACATAGGACGGAGGAGGTATGAGTCTATGATTATATTTGAATACACGTGCATAGATTCACCACAGGAGTGATGTGAAATAGTAGCCGTGTGTAACTATATGAGACCTACCTCATGTATAATACACAAGTGTTTCCTAAGGCATTTTTCCTATATATTTTTGCTAGTTCTAGGATAAGCAGTATATAAAATCTGGTTTACTGTTCTGGGATCTCACTTATGACCTGGATTAGCCACTGTTGGAAACAGGATACTAGGCTTCATGAACCTTCAGTCTGTCCAAGTATGGCAACTCTTATTTTCTTATGTATTTTTTTTCTGCTCATTTTCATTTGTTAATGACATGCGGCAGCATGACTGTTGACATTTCCCATGTCAATATAAGTGACAGCCCATCCCTATGGGTAAATATGAAAACATTTGCAATGAAAGAATACGTCTAGAGTGTGCAGGAGGGCAAAGCTTTGCTAGACAAGATTCTCTAATACTCTCCACTCTTCCCACAGACATGCCCAATAACCCAAACGGAAAGACTCATTTCTATTTACTGTATATTTAGAAGGCTTCCGTCAGGGCTCATGCAGTCAAACAGCTCTTGGGAACTGAGGCTGGAGGCCTAGTGCAAAGCCAGAGGAGCTGCACAATCAAGGAGGAAGCCAGAGGATATTTATTCTCTGGGTATCATTAAGGCAGACATGGCTCCAGAAAATCCCATTGGATGTATCTCAGATTAGGACTGAAAATATGGGAAACCAGCTCAGGGCTGTCATGAAGATGCAGAGCAGGAGTAAAGTCATAAGACATAGGGTACAGTAATACCTCTGTTTTCGTCGATAATCCGTCCGAAAACAATTGGCGAAATCCGAAACCGGCGAAAACCGAGGCAATTATTTCCATATGAATCAATGCGCGGGGTGATGCTCACACAACGAGAATCAACGCCACACTGAGCAGGACAATGAGTGGGTCGCCCTTTGTTTTCGCAAAATTAGCAGCGAGGTCACATGGGCACGCTGACAAAATCCGAGGCAACCGACAAAATCCCAGACCAATTTTTCACAGAAAAAATTGACGAGAACCGAAACTGACGATAACCATAGTCAACGAAAGCTGAGGTATTACTGTATAAGAAGTCCCATACTGGGTAAGACCAAAAGTCCATCTAGCCCAATATCCTGCTTCCCAACAGTGGCTAAGCCAGTACACAAGTATCTGGTAGAATCCCCAAAAGTAGCAGGACTCCATGCTACCTACCCCATGGAATAAGCAGTAGCTTTCTCTGGGTATCTAATATAATAAAACTCACCCTCAATGTTCTGAGGACACGGACGTCACTTCCGTATATAAAACTCACCCTCAACGTTCTGAGGACACTGACGTCACTTCCGTAATGAAGGGTTCGTGGTGGTGAAGCCACCGAAAGCACCAAGTCGCTGGGCCCCGCCCTCACGTCAAACATGATGACGTCGAGGGCGGAGCAATGGCGTCACGCATCAAGGGTGGGGCAATGGCGTCAGTGGCTTCACAACCAAGAAGCTGATGAAGGTGCGTTCACGAGGTGCCGACCTATGGTGTCAGTGGCTTCAGAACGACGAACCGGTGGGTAGGGAGGGAGGGAGGGGGTGTTGGGGAGGAAAACCTTGCTAGCGCCCGTTTCATTTGATCCAGAAACAGGCCTTTTTTACTAGTATCTTAATAATGAGTTATGGGCTTTACGTCCAGGAATTTGAGAAATGTACTTGAGAAGTGTCCTTTACTCTTTGTACTTTTTGAAAGAGTAAGTAATGACTCTATATTTACCCATTCCACTTCATTCAGGATTTTATATACCTCTATCATATTCCACCCCTCAGCCATCTCTTTTCGAAGTTGAAGAGCCCTAACCTCTTTAGCCTTTCCTTATTATGAATCACTCCATCATTTTGGTTGCCCTTTTCTAATTCTGCTATATCTTTCTTGAGATACAGTGACCGGAATTGCATACAATACTCAACATTCACTTTTATTTTCTATTCCATTTCTAAAAATGATTAAAATTATGTTTGCATTTTTTTGGTAGCTGTTGCACATTGAGCAGAAAATTTCAAGATATCGTCAATAATAGTTGACTCCTAATGTGGAACATAGCATCATGTAGCTATAATTTCAGTTATTCTTTCCCAGTATATATCGCTTTGCACTTATCTACATTTAATTTCATTTGTCTTTTGGATGCCTAGTCTTCCAGTCTCGTAAGGTCCTCCTGCAATTTCTCACAGTCCAAATGAGATTTTATAACTTTGACTAATTTTATGTCATCTACAAATTTGATCCCTCAATCATTGTTCCCATTTCCAGATCATTTATAAATATGTTAAAAAGCACCTTCCAAGTACAGATCCTTGGGGCACTCCACTATTCACCTTCCCCCGTTGAGAAAAATAGCAATTTAATCCAACTCTCTGTTTCTATCTTTTAACCAGTTCCCAATCCACAACAGACCATTTCTCTCATCCCATGGCTTTTTAATTTCCTCAGGAGTCTCTCATGAGGGAATCTGACAAAAACTTTCTGAAAATTCAGATACACTACATCAGCTGGCTCACCTTTATCCACATGTTTATACATGCCTTCAAGGAAATGTAGCAGATTGGTGAAGCAAAAATTTCTTTTGACAAATCCAAGTGTGGCCCTGCACCTTAGATGACCCAAAATCCAAGGTAGCCCTTGAGCCCTGATCCTCTCTGGCACTCCGCATTGCACCCCTCTGATACCCTTCACCAAATCTACCATCTCCCACTCTGACTCTCCAGACCCCCACCTCTCAACCCCTACAAATACCCCGGTTACCTGTGACCCCCTTGCAACTAGCTCGACTACGGCAACTCTGATAGTGTAGCTTTTTATTGCTTTCTATAGGTTTTCAATATATACAGGAGCCAAATTTCTTTCATCTACTGAAGTAATTGGGTCTGATATTCAAAAAAAGCTGAGCTCCTAAATTTATGTTCCTAAGGGCTTCTTTTACTAAGCCACACTAGCAATTCCCATTCGGCAAATGAAAGGAAGCCTATAGGAATTGAATGGGCTTCCTCTCATTTCCCATGCCAGGAATCGCTAGTGCGGCATAGTAAAAGAGACCCTAATTTAGACTCCTAACTTTGGGGTCCTTATACTAAGGCGTGCCTAAAAGTGGCCAGTGCTGGTGTAGGCGCATGTTTTGCATGCGAGCAGGTCCATTTTCTCAGCGACTAGAAAAAAGGCATATTTTTGTGGCTGAAAATGGACGTGCGGCAAAATTAAAATTAGCGGGTGTCCATTTTCGGCCCGAGACCCATTGATTTAGCAGTAAGGTCTCATGCTAACCGGGCGGTAAGCGTTAGTGTACATCAACTGCCGATTACCACCGGGACGTGCACCAAAAATGGAATTAGCACCCTGGGCACGCGGTAGCCAGATAGTAGTGCCAATTTGACATGCGTTGGACACACGGAGGCACCTACGCGCCATTGTAAAAGGCCCCATTTCTGTCCTATTTCAGGCCAAATTTAGGAGCTTAAATTTGCAGCTGAAAATGATTTAAGCCTGCTATTCATTTGTCTGATTTGTGAGCCTAATTTATAAGCTTAGGACTAGATTCTACATATGGCTCTGAAAAAAATCAGCGCAGAAAAAAAAACCATGCTTAGTGCTATTGTATAATCCATGTTTAATGTTAGGTACAGTTTATAGAATACACATAGCGCCCAGAGCCATGACTAAATTTAGGCACAACCATTTACGTTAACTAAAACCTGGTGAAAATACCCACGTCTAACTTAGGCACAGATCGGGCATGTACAGTGATACCTCGGTTTTCATTGATAATCCGTCCGAAAACAATCGGCAAAATCCAGAACTGACGAAAACCAAGGCAATTATTTCCATATGAATCACTGAGCAGGAGAACGCGTGGGTCGCCCTTTGTTTTCGCAAAATTAGCAGCGAGGTCACCTGGGCACGCCGATGACATCCGAGGCAACCGACAAAATCCGAGACAAATTTTTCACGGAAAAAAATTGACGAAAACCGAAACCGACGATAACCGAAGTCAACGAAAACCGAGGTATTACTGTATTTCTAGGAATGCCCATGACCTGCCCAAGGCCATGGTCCCCTTTTGAGATCCATGCATTAGAATTTATGCGCATCACTTTGCAAAATACGCTTAAAAATGGCGTGTAAATTCTAATTAGTGCCAATTACTGGTGGTAAATTGAATGTTATCGACCAATTATTGGCTTGTTAAACAATTAAGTTGCCCATGCGATTTGGCTTTTTCTGTCAACATTTTTCGCATTTGCAGGACCAAGGTGCTTTGCTTCTATGGTTTGCTTTCAGAGTGTATATTTTGATAATACGAGCGGGATTGCATTGCTTATGCACTGTTATCCACAGATCTGCATTTATCTTATAAAGAATTCTGCACAACTATTGCGACCCCTGAAACACGGCCATTGTCAGGTCCTTTCAATAAAGGATTTTCCATTGTCCTGCTCCTGAAGGCCATTTGTGCTTTTTTGCTTTGTTTTTTTTTTCTCGTAATTTTTCCACCGGGGTCCTATTCAGTGCTGCCCGATGCCATTGTTGCTATAAATCTATAGTTATATAAGCTGAGTAAAACTTTAAATATTGCCAGGCCACCTTGTTCACAGCCATGCTTGTTTTGGTTTTTCCTGGGGAAAATGGAGGGAAGTCCTACCCACTAACACCCTTCTACCTCAGATACAGGCACCAGGTGCCAAACATTGAAGGACTGATGGAGTCTTCCAAGTTGTCCCCAGACCCAAGTAAAGCCGGCGAAATGCTCATCAAGCCTGGCTTTTTTTTTTCCATTATCGGGCGAAGCCGGCCATCTCGTGAGCACGCCCCGTCCCTACCCAGTCCTGCCTTCACTACCCTACTGACACGCCCCCTTGAAGTTTCGCCGACTCCGCGATGGAAAGCAGTTGAACCCGGCCAAAATTGGCTTTCGATTATACCGATTTGGCCGGTTTCAGGAGATCGCCGGCCATCTCCCGATTTGTGTCGGAAGATGGCCGGCGATCTCTTTCGAAAATGAGCTGGTTAGTCTTGCTTTGAAGGAGAGCGGCAGAAGTGACAGCACAATGCTTGAAGGCTGCTGCAGCCCTGCGCTTGCTTTTTTTTGTATTTGATTGTCTGCCATTGCTGTCTTCAGTAGCGGTTCAAGTGGGAAGGAGGTCAGGATTTGCCGCGGAACCCCAGTGAGTGTGCTGGAGCGCACCAAGGTCCTGCGGCGTACAGTTTGGGAAATGTTGTAGTAAATAAAATGTTTTTTTACCCTTCACTCTTTATTTTTGCAGAATTATTTTTTGGACTGTTTTTTCCTATGTATCAGCTGTGGCTGATGCCAACGGTCCTGATTGGCGGCTGATGTTCAGCATCCCTTTAAATGGGCTGGTGCCATTTTTTGACTTTTCGCTCTCAGGCTGTCTCGTTGCGAAAGTCGTGACGGCAATGTGAAGCAGTTCGAGTGGAGCACTTTCTGGGTTGAGATAAGCTTTTTTTCAGGCCATTTTTTGTGTTTTTCTTTCCGTTCTGGATTGAGTAGAGGTCCCCAGAGGAAGCGAAAGCGAAACGGGTCTGTGGGGACCTCGCTGTCACATACAGATTTCACCCAAGCATGGAGCGTTGGAGCAGGAACTTTTCCATAGTGGTTTTGTTTTCTTTCCATATTCACAAGTGTCATTATTTTTGAATGAAGATTGTTTTTCAATTCAAAAATTGTGGGAGGTCTTTTTTAACCTGTGATAACGTTTTCACTGTGAGCCCTGGCTTGTCAAATTTTGCGGTCCGGTCAAAAAAAAACCATGGGGGCCGACATACATGCTAGACCTCGTGGACCTTCCACCCAGAAATGCTAAACGATCCTCCCGCACCTTTCTCAACCTACACTTCCCCAGCTGTAAAGGGGTCAAATACAAACTAACACATAATTCCAGCTTTTCCTACATGGGCACAAAGATGTGGAATGCACTGCCAACTCACTTGAAAATGATCAATGAACTAAATAGCTTCCGCAAAGCTCTGAAAACCTATCTCTTTAATAAAGCCTACCATGAGAACCCATAATGACTAGACCACAACCCTTACACTCCTTTACTCAGAATTTCTCACGGTATAGCTACATGACTTGAAAATGGGGTTGGACGGTTTCCTAAAGGACAAGTCCATAAACCGCTACTAAACGGACTTGGAAAACTCCAAAATCCCAGGAATAACATGTATAGAATGTTTGTACGTTTGGGAAGCTTGCCAGGTGCCCTTGGCCTGGATTGGCCGCTGTCGTGGACAGGATGCTGGGCTCGATGGACCCTTGGTCTTTTCCCAGTATGGCATTACTTATGTACTTATGTACTTATGACTTGATCCTCTTGTCTTCTTCCTATCACTTTGTAACACCAATTGTATTTCTTCCCTGTTACGGCGATGCCATAACAGACTTTTGTAAGCCACATTGAGCCTGCAAATAGGTGGGAAAATGTGGGATGCAAGTGCAATAAATAAATGAATGAATAAATAAATAAATAAATAAATAAATAGTATGAGTGTTTTTCCTCCCCTTTGGGTTAAACCAGTATATTGATGTGCTAGCTATAGAGATCACTGTATAGTTTTTGTGTTTTACCATGTGGGCCCAGTGGATCGGAGCTTTGAGTAAATAAAATGTTACCAAGACAAAACAAATCGGAGAAAATCTTTCTTCACCCAACGTGTAATTAAACTCTGGAATTCATTGCCGGAAAATGTGGTGAAGGCGGTTAGCTTAGCAGAGTTTAAAAAGGGGTTGGACGGTTTCCTAAAGGACAAGTCCATAAACCGCTACTAAACGGACTTGGAAAAATCCAAAATCCCAGGAATAACATGTATAAAATGTTTGTACGTTTGGGAATCTTGCCAGGTGCCCTTGGCCTGGATTGGCCGCTGCCGTGGACAGGATGCTGGGCTCGATGGACCCTTGGTCTTTTCCCAGTGTGGCATTACTTATGTACTTAACTCATTAGCAACCTATATATAAGGATCCATGGGGTATCTCCTGAGGTGTCCTAGTAGCACTCAGGGAAAACTAGCTACAGAAAGTGGCCAGACATCCTGGTTATCCGTGAAAAGCCAATGTCCTGCTATTACTGATTCTCAGGTTTTAAAAACCATATGACTGAGGTATTCAATTCAATTCAAACTTCTCTTACTGACCTGTAAGTGCACTCACTCTACCGCTCCCCAGTACCTCTGCACTCTTGTCTCTCCCTCTACGCCCCCCCTCGGGTTCCCCCGTTCTGTGGATAAATCTCTCTTGTCTGTCCCCTTCTCCTCTACTGCTAATTCCAGACTCCGTTCCTTTTATCTCGCTGCACCTGACGCCTGGAATAGACTTCCCGAGTTTGTACGTCTAGCCCCGTCTTTGGCCGTTTTCAAGTCCAGACTAAAAGCCCACCTCTTTGATGCTGGTTTTGACTCCTAACCACTACTCACTTGCCCTGTACCCTTTTATCCCCACCTCTTGAATTCCCTTACCTCTTGGTTGTTCTGTCTGTCTACCTGGCCTATTTAGATTGTGAGCTCTTTGAGCAGGGACTGCCTTTTCATGTATGGTGTACAGCACTGCGTATGCCTTGTAGCGCTATAGAAGTGATAAGTAGTAGTAGTAATAGTAGTAGTATTTTACATTTCTCACAGCTACATAAGTACATAAGTACATAAGTAGTGCCATACTGGGAAAGACCAAAGGTCCATCTAGCCCAGCATCCTGTCACCGACAGTGGCCAATCCAGGTCAAGGGCACCTGGCACGCTCCCCAAACGTAAAAACATTCCAGACAAGTTATACCTAAAAATGCGGAATTTTTCCAAGTCCATTTAATAGCGGTCTATGGACTTGTCCTTTAGGAATCTATCTAACCCCTTTTTAAACTCCGTCAAGCTAACCGCCCGTACCACGTTCTCCGGCAACGAATTCCAGAGTCTAATTACACGTTGGGTGAAGAAACATTTTCTCCGATTCGTTTTAAATTTACCACACTGTAGCTTCAACTCATGCCCTCTAGTCCTAGTATTTTTGGATAGCGTGAACAGTCGCTTCACATCCACCCGATCCATTCCACTCATTATTTTATACACTTCTATCATATCTCCCCTCAGCCGTCTCTTCTCCAAGCTGATCAGCTAATGAGCAAAACCATTTGAAATAAAGTGCATGGCTACTTGATATTATCAGATATGTTGCCAACCTTCGAATTCATCAAAGAGCTGGCATATCTGGAAATTTCCTCACACTTCCTTACAACTGCACAAAATAAATCAGTATAGCCCTGCAGGGACAAGCTATATAAAGACAAAATCTGATTTTCTCTCTGCAATTTCCACAGTATCAGCTAGCCTATAATTCTGACAGGTAGGCAGGCAGAAATGCTGGAAGATAAGTCAGATCCAAGCCAAAGGATAAATCCTGGCTCTGAGAGCAAGCACAGAATGTATGATGTGACTTTCTTTTTTAAAGATAGATCAGTCTTTGATGTATAACTTTGTGACTCTGCATATGCCCACATTCTTCTATGAACGTTTCAGGAGAAAGTGACCCTTATGTAAGAGAAAATTGTTCCTATATCAAAGAGAAGCACCAGGAACCTTCAGAATCGGGACACAATTTCTTTATTAATACACCTTGAACATGAATTTCTTCCTTAATGACCCGACACGGGCCGTGTTTCGGCGCACAGCGCCTGCTTCAGGGGCCAATGGGGTACTGATTTTAGAAAGCAACTAAAGCTTTCTTCTTCGATGATGACAAGATTTTATTTAGTTATTTATTGCATTTGTATCTCACGTTTTCCCACCTCTTTGCAGGCTCAATGTGGCTTACAATATATCATGGATACTGGAAATAAGAAGAGGATATACATTTGGTTTTACAGAAGGATTTTGGGTTACGTGGTCATGAAATACAAGATAGTGGTATTACAGAAGACATGATCAGACATTAGAAACACAAGATAATGGTGTATCAGAGACATTGTAAGACATTAGACGCGTTACGACGTTTCTGGGTGTATTTGGAGATTTTACATGTTTTGATCTTTGTGCTATATCTTTTCAAAGAGATGAGTCTTTAGTAGTTTACGGAAGTTGGCCAGTTCATAGGTCGCTTTCAAATAGCGTGGTAACGCGTTCCAGAGTTGCGTGCTCATGTAGGAGAAGCTGGAGGCATGTATTAATTTGTATTTCAGACCTTTGCAGTTGTGGGAATGAAGATTAAGGAATGTTCGAGAAGATCATTGCCCCACTTCTTACAAAATTAATGCACTGACTCGTTCGATGAAGCTAGAACCGGAGCAGACCCTTCATAAACAGATAGATAAATCAATTGTAAGAAGTGGGACAATCATTCATCTTGTCATCATCGAAGAAGAAAGCTTTAGTTGCACTCTAAAATCAGTACCCCATTGACCCCTGACGCAGGCCCTGTGCGCCGAAACACGGCCTGTGTCGGGTCATTAAGGAAGAAATTGATGTTCAAAGTGTGTTAATAAAGAAATGGTGTCCTAATTCTGAAGGCTCCTGGTGTTTCTCTTTGATATACCTCAATCTACACCTCCCCAACTGCAAAGGTATCAAGTACAAATCCTTCCACGCATCCAAACTTTCCTTTGTAGGTAGCCAGCTTTGGAATGCCCTACCAAGATCTATCCGTACCATTAACGGCCTTCTGCCCTTCAGAAAAGCACTGAAGACCCATCTCTTCAAGATAGCCTACCCTAACGATCCAACCTAACCAAAACGTACCCATACGATTCTTATTGACAATAGTTATATTCTGACCATGTTCCCCATTATCCTTTCTACCACCCCATATCCATTCCTTTCCATCTTTCTACGCCTTCCTCCCAACGCTCATTTCCTTCTGAACCCAATTCCTCCTATGTTTAACTTACTTTCCGTTAACCCCATTAGTTTTGCGTTTACCACAAACTGTTATATTCTTTTTACGACTTTGTAATTATTTATATTGCTGCAATGTAAGCCGCATTGAGCCTGCCATGTGTGGAAAAATGCGAGGTACAAATGTAATAAATAAATAAATAAATATTTGGAATTATTTAGAAAATTGTTCATAGTCATAACGAAGAACAAATGTTGTTTTTTAAAGAAATATATAAGTATCAGTACCAAGAAGTTATTTTGTATTAATCATGGACAGACAGAAGATCGTCAAGTGCCCAGAGTGCCATCAGGAATCAAAGATCACAAAAATATGGCGGAAAGGCACAGAAATTGCTCCAGTCTTATTGGACACCAGTCAGGTTTGGCTTTTTCATTAAGCAGGGATGGTTGTCTGAGGTGGCAAATTTTGGGCAGCATTAGCGTGTGCCTGCAAAAACCTGCTGTGGTTACCAGTGGCGAACCAAGGGGGGGCGGTGGTGGCGGTCCGCCCCGGGTGCACACCACTGGGGGGGGGGGGGTGCCGCGCGCCTGTCGACTCTTCGTTTTCATGCTCCCTTTGCCCCGGAACAGGTTGCTTCATGTTCCGGGGCAGAGGGAGCATGAAAATGAAGAGCCGGCAGGCGCGCGGCACCCCCTCCCAGCGGCGTGCACCCGGGGGGATCGGGGGCTTTTGCTGGGGGATCGGGGGTTCTTTCACCGGGGGGGGCATCGCACTGTTCTGGGGGGGGGGGGGGCGCTGCACTCGGGGGGCGGGGTGCATCGGCGATCCGCCCCGGGTGTCCTCCGATAGGTGGGGAACTGGGTGCCAGTGCTGGCGCATTTTGCAAGATTGGTGGGGGTTGAAATGCCCTCAAATGCAGCAAAGAAAAGTGGCATCAGCAAAAGAAAAAAGCAGCCTGGGGCATTTGTGCCCCTGCAGTGCTCCAAGTCTTCTGTGTCCTGTCCCACCCACAACAGGAAGTCTGCTTCAGAAAGGCCCGAACATAAAGAGGCCCTTTTACTACCACCTGGCTGCTCAGTGTGCTGCTGAGGCTAAGAAAGCAAATAGAATGTTAGGTATTATCAGGAAAGGAATGGAAAACAAAAACGAGGACGTTATAATGCCTTTGTATTGCTCCATGATGCGACCGCACTTCGAATATTGTGTACAATTCTGGTCGCCGCATCTCAAAAAAGATATAATGGAATTAGAAAAGGTGCAGAGAACGGCGACGAAAATGATAAAGGGGATGGGACGACTTCCCACTGAGGAAAGGCTAAAGCGGCTAGGGCTCTTCAGCTTGGAGAAAAGGCGGCTGAGGGGAGATATGATAGAGGTCTATAAAATAATGAGTGGAGTTGAACGGGTAGATGTGAAGCGTCTGTTCACGCTTTCCAAAAATACTAGGACTAGGGGGCATGTGATGAAGCTACAATGTAGTAAATTTAAAACAAATTGGAGAAAATGTTTCTTCACTCAACGTGCAATTAAACTCTGGAATTCGTTGCCAGAGAATGTGGTAAAGGCAGTTAGCGTAGCGGAGTTTAAGAAAGGTTTGGACGGCTTCCTAAAGGAAAAGTCCATAGACCATTATTAAATGGACTTGGGGAAAATCCACTATTTCTGGGATAAGCAGTATAAAATGTTTTGTAGTTTTTTGGGATCTTGCCAGGTATTTGTGACCTGGATTGGCCACTGTTGGAAACAGGATGCTGGGCTTGATCGACCATTGGTCTTTCCCAGTATGGCAATACTTATGTATTTATGTTATCGCATGCCCTGGGCGGTATTTCTATTTTTGGTGCGCGCTCAAAACACACGATAGAATATATTTTATACCGCATGGTGCTTATCCGGCAGTAATCGGCAGTTGACGTATGTTGAACGCTTACCATGCGGTTAGCACGTGAGACCTTACCACTAAGTCAGTGGGTGGCGGTAAGGTCTCAGGCTGAAAATGGACGCGTGCTGGTTTTAGTTTTGCCGCACGTTCATTTTCTGGCACAATAAAAAGGCGCGCTGTGGAAATGGACCAGCGCATGTTCAAAACAGCAGCCTACACTAGCGCAGGCCACTTTTAGATGCGCCTTAGTAAAACGGGACCCAAAAGGCCTTAAGCATACACAGGGCCTCAAGCGTGCCGCACTCTTTTCACTTTTACTGCTGTACAGCAGTGGTGACGGAAGTCAAGAAAATGCCTTTTTTCTGTGCCATTTTCACTTACGCAGAGAGTATCAAACCTACTATCCTGAGGATCAGGTTGCCTGCAGCAATTAGTGTAACAAGTACAGTGGGGGAAATAAGTATTTGATCCCTTGCTGATTTTGTAAGTTTGCCCACTGACAAAGACATGAGCAGCCCATAATTGAAGGGTAGGTTATTGGTAACAGTGAGAGATAGCACATCACAAATTAAATCCGGAAAATCACATTGTGGAAAGTATATGAATTTATTTGCATTCTGCAGAGGGAAATAAGTATTTGATCCCCCACCAACCAGTAAGAGATCTGGCCCCTACAGACCAGGTAGATGCTCCAAATCAACTCGTTACCTGCATGACAGACAGCTGTCGGCAATGGTCACCTGTATGAAAGACACCTGTCCACAGACTCAGTGAATCAGTCAGACTCTAACCTCTACAAAATGGCCAAGAGCAAGGAGCTGTCTAAGGATGTCAGGGACAAGATCATACACCTGCACAAGGCTGGAATGGGCTACAAAACCATCAGTAAGACGCTGGGCGAGAAGGAGACAACTGTTGGTGCCATAGTAAGAAAATGGAAGAAGTACAAAATGACTGTCAATCGACAAAGATCTGGGGCTCCACGCAAAATCTCACCTCGTGGGGTATCCTTGATCATGAGGAAGGTTAGAAATCAGCCTACAACTACAAGGGGGGAACTTGTCAATGATCTCAAGGCAGCTGGGACCACTGTCACCACGAAAACCATTGGTAACACATTACGACATAACGGATTGCAATCCTGCAGTGCCCGCAAGGTCCCCCTGCTCCGGAAGGCACATGTGACGGCCCGTCTGAAGTTTGCCAGTGAACACCTGGATGATGCCGAGAGTGATTGGGAGAAGGTGCTGTGGTCAGATGAGACAAAAATTGAGCTCTTTGGCATGAACTCAACTCGCCGTGTTTGGAGGAAGAGAAATGCTGCCTATGACCCAAAGAACACCGTCCCCACTGTCAAGCATGGAGGTGGAAATGTTATGTTTTGGGGGTGTTTCTCTGCTAAGGGCACAGGACTACTTCACCGCATCAATGGGAGAATGGATGGGGCCATGTACCGTACAATTCTGAGTGACAACCTCCTTCCCTCCGCCAGGGCCTTAAAAATGGGTCGTGGCTGGGTCTTCCAGCACGACAATGACCCAAAACATACAGCCAAGGCAACAAAGGAGTGGCTCAGGAAGAAGCACATTAGGGTCATGGAGTGGCCTAGCCAGTCACCAGACCTTAATCCCATTGAAAACTTATGGAGGGAGCTGAAGCTGCGAGTTGCCAAGCGACAGCCCAGAACTCTTAATGATTTAGAGATGATCTGCAAAGAGGAGTGGACCAAAATTCCTCCTGACATGTGTGCAAACCTCATCATCAACTACAGAAGACGTCTGACCGCTGTGCTTGCCAACAAGGGTTTTGCCACCAAGTATTAGGTCTTGTTTGTATTGCGACACAGACAGATGTGGAACTGTTATCTCAAAGCTTCCCAAAACATGCTGATAACACTGCATGGGAAAGTATCATCTCAGAAATTGAGAGCTAGGTATCTCACCATTGACTTCTATGGAGAGTTTGTGTATAAAAGAGGGGACAATTTGCCATAGCTTTGGTATCCGCCCCAACGCTTCTCTCAGACGGCAGGGCTCTGTCCGATTGTACCAAGAATCTGTCTGCTGAATGTACCTGATTAAAGTCTGATGTCTGTACTTGTACCAACTTGAAGACTTGTCTTTGGGTAAGAAATAAAATGTATCTATTTATTCAAATCTATCTCTGTCTTTATTCTATCTTCTCTTTACCTTACATTTAGTTTACAAGGCAGATTACATACACTCAGTCTCTGGAGAAACTTAGACAGATTTTTATTAGGCATTATCTGGGAACATAAATGGCCCAGAGTATACCTAGATCCAGGAAGACAGAAAGCAGTAGTTATGGGAATTAGAATTCGATTACAGCCCCTAATGCAAACCCAGAGCAGACCTCCTTGTGATTGGGTGACAATGGAGGTTGGAGAAACCATACAGAACCTGTTAGGTAAAATAGGTATCTTTAGTCCCCCGTGTGATCTGGAGTCAGAAAGAGGTCCAAGAGGGGGAAATTAAAACAGTGGTGACCCCTAAATTTTTGTTCTCTTCTAGACGAATATTTAAGCATCTATTGGGGGTTAGCGACAAAATGGCGAGTGTATTCCCATATATGGCGAGTGTATTCCCATATTTCTAACCGGCGAAAACCAATTAGATCGCTGCCCTTTAATTTTAGAGAACTTATTTTCGCTGTTCGCTAAAATCTTTTTTGGAGTTTTTGCTTCCCCCACTTTTGGGGTTTTCAATATGGCGAGTGTTATCCCATATCAAATTCATGGCGAGTGTTATCCCATATGTAATCCAAGGCGAGTGTTATCCCATGGTCAATTTCTATAGAAGCATACTCTGGAGGGCAGTATTTTTAGAGTAGGTTATATATAGTAAGTGACACAACTGACTCCTGCACTATTCTCATATTTATGGCTATCATTTCTTTGTTAATATAACCTGCGGCAAAAGCATAGGGCTTTCCGCCAATTAGTAATTTATGTTTTAGGTTCCACTTCTGGGACGCTCTTGAAGACGCGTGAGTATAAAGGTGTTTTCTATACGCATGATGCATGTTTTCCTTTGAATGATCTTCTTTTGCACCCTTTTTATTTATGTATATATATTTATAGAGGTACCTATTATAATTCTTCGAACTAGGATCCAATTTGAGATTTAATTTGCCATTTTACACTGCACACCTCCACCTATGTGGATTGCTTTCCCCTTACTTCTAAATCCATTATGTCCACTCAGTCCTCTACTAGCCCCCTGGAAAGAGTTCTTAACTTTTTCCCCGCTGATAAAAAAGAACTTTCCCGTTTATGTCAGACCTGGCACACCGTTTGGTCTGCTAAAGACCCAGGACTAGAATGGCCAACAAAGGGTTCATTTGATCAGGGTAAACTCCAAGCCTTGATCTGCTACAATGAATCCAACAAAACAGGAAAATCTAGGGATAAGCATTTAGCTGCTATTAATAAATTCATACTTATTGCACAAAACCAGCATGACAGAGCCCTAGCAAGGTCTGATTGCGATCAAACCCCTTGCCAAGAGGCAATAACACCTACGGCCCCTCCACCCTATGATGCTGCTACCGCTGCAGGTACTACCAAGCTCCTACCATGTGCAGTGGGGTACACCCCAATACCCCCGGGATATTGTGATAAACCTCAGCTACAGATTTCTCAGGGATCTCAGACACAGACCCCCCCATCTCAAGGATCACAGACAGCGATACCTTCGCTGCCTGCGGTACATCCCGCTCCTATCAGATTTGACCCACCTACTACCGTACACATTGCCGGTTTAGTTGATCTATCTCTTCCCTCATCACAAAAAGACCCAATTCCAATATCTCAGGGGTCAGTACAAACCCAGACGCCCTTAACCCCTTCAACAACCCCAGTGGCCACGACCACCGCCCAATTGCCTACTATTACTACTGTTCCAACGATGCAAGCAACAACCCAGACGCTAACCCCACCACCGCCTCATGTATATCGTACTATTGGAGGCTATGAGCTTGAAATACCCCCTCCCATTATTGAGCAATACCCTTGTGTCCCGAACCCACCGGTTCCGGTCACCGTCCAGCACCCTGCCATCAATCAAATTGATGTGGCTGCCCAGACCTCCACTTGTCCTGGTCTAGGATCAGGATTCACCTCACACATGACCACCCAAACGACTACCTACCCACATATGGGGCACCCAACTCAAACATCACCTCCACCACTACGTTTGGACTCTTCTGTCCAAACTGGTCCCTTGCCCGCTGAATCCCTACAGTCTATCCTATCCCAATTGCGACAAATGGGTTTCATTCCATGTAGTCCTGCTACACAAACACGGGCTATTTGTCAGGAACTCTATGATCGGGGTTTCATTAAACCGCCCCCTGCTCCAGTGAACCCTAGATGGGACACGTTAGGTGCACGGCCAATGCGTCCCTTGGTACTCCCAGCCAAACCAGCTAATAAGGAGCGACCGAAGGTTAGACTCTCCCCATTAGACGAAGCATGGGAAGTTTTAAAACAACAACTCCCCACAAAATCGGACATAGAGGATATTCGAAACGAGCCTCCTCCGATGTTCCATTTCTCCCCTTTTTCAGATAGTGAAGTAATCCCTTCCCTTGCAGACGATTCACCTCGTTTTACGTTACCTAATACCCCAGTCCCCTCGGAAGAACAATACGGTCACGCATTGGCTAGTATGGGAGATGGCCTCGCGTTTGTTTCAGAGGGACTTCGTTCCTTACGCAAGTCCCTGACAACACAACCGCGCCCTGATACCCCGGACACCGTGGTATCTGTTGCACCAAAATCTGATTTTCCTCAACAACATGATCTTATTTCTCATCATACCAGACAACGCCACCCTCAAAGTTATTTTACTAATGAGGGATCTAACCGCTGCCTTACAGTCATTGATAGTCCCCATCATCCTACAGTTTTGCCCGCCCTAAATACCAGTACAGAACCTATCCTATCTGATCCACCTAGCACACCTGCTCAATATGTGGCATTACATGAGAATTCATGGCATTATGTTCGACCATGGATTGATAACCTTGCAGGATGGTCTGAGGCGCTCCAGCCCCAGTCCGCCCTCTTCCCGCGTGAAGGATCCTTACGTTCTGACAAACTTTCACTTGTAAGAGATCTAATTTATGACCACCCTGACCCCCATTGGGATCAGAAAACGACCCTCTACCTAATTCAAGGTCTCCAAGTTTGGAAAAAGTATGAGAATCAGTTTCCACCAACCACCTCGATTGATCTCCTTAAATCAGTGAAACTTTTTCCCCTGTTGAATAAAATGTCCGGAGGTGTCCCTCATACGGAATATACTCCACTTTCAGCGGTTGAATTGAACAGCCTCATACTACAGCTCCCAGATATTGCACAGGGAGGTAATCGATGGTTGAAGAAATTACAAGACATAACCCTGGGGACCACTCTGTCAGTCGGCGACATGAAAGCGCTCCTGGGCAGAACCCCACACGCTAGTGTCACTGACATATTCACTCAATCGGGCTATGCAAAATTTGTTACAGATACCCAATATGATGGTAACCCTTTGACTGAAATTCAGACAAAAATATTTCAGGAAATCCGGACCATGTATCCAACCCTTAAAGACTTTTCGGTTATCACTTCCCAAAGATGGGAAATGGATTCAGAGCCTATTGAGGCTTATTTACTCAGACTCCAAGACCTATATAAGGAAGAAACAGAGGAAAAATTTGACTCTGATAATGCCCTCCCAGTATTCTACCATTTACTGAAGGGAACCTTACCTTCAGAAATTAAACTTAAGTTGGAGAACACCGTGGGTCTCCACCTGGAAAAATGGCCTAAAATTCGTGAACACATCCTTCATCATTGCAGACGACTCATTAAAAGCAAGCAAAATGAAGCCCAACATCGTAAGACAGTACACACTAACTTGGAAGTGCTGCAGACTGAAGATCTCAAAGAGAAAAGAGCCTCTAGGAGCTCTGACCCTGATACCAATACTCCTGACACTTCTCCCCCTGTTATTGTTATGTATGCTGACCAACGCTATGACAATAATGGCCGAAATCGGCCCTACCGCCCAGACCGTAGAATTGATTACCCAGAAGAACGGGGTCGTCGCTCTCTACCCCAACGAGGTCCCCCAAGGGGCCCTCTTGAGGATACTAGGCGACAACGAGACTACCGTTCCCGGCCTAGCCCTGATCGCTATCCTGATGTGCTCTGTTATCGCTGCCAACAATATGGTCATTATGCTGCTGAATGTCTTCAGACACAGCCATATAGATTTAGAAAATCGCAGGTCCGTCAAAATCCCCCTGAACGGCAGTCATTCCCTTTATGGAACCCGGATCAACACCGTCCGCAGTGACCACAGATTTAGGGATCAATATTACCCACCCCATAATGACTAGGCGTTACCCCAAACCCGATTTGATTTTGTTGCTCTCAGTCACTCATACTACTCAGCTCCTCATTTAGTATCCAGAAACCATTTCTCTGTATATGTATTGGTGTGATGTTTCTGTTTCTATTACAGGTGACATGTCGTTATCTTATATTTTTTTTTAGGTTTAATTGCAAGTGTATGTTTATGGTACCATACAAATGACCTAACTGAGTCAGCAAGTTCTTTATTTGTTTTTTTTGCATACCTTCCCTGGGGAGTTCTTATCAACTGCAGGGATAAGCGATCCCCAGAGGATGTTCATTTTATGTTTTTTTATATAAACCTTAACTGACTTATTTATGCCATTTTACTCTATACGGGATCCCTTTTAAATAAAAGCTGTGTATTGCACATTTTTAAAATGTTTTCTGCTTTAACTGTTATGCTGTTTAAATTAATGTGACATTCACTTCTTTAGTTTTTTCATGAATATAAAGCCTTCATTTTTGAAATTTCTCTATGATATGTGTGACATCTGAAAGCTTTTCATTATTTCCTTGTCTAAGAAAGAAGAAATATTTAATAACCATTATCCGTTATATGGAATGAATGCGAAAAATATTCCCCTGAACTGGCCATTTGGGGAAGCATTTTGCGCTGATCATAGATTTTGTACTATTCTTGGACTAAGAATTGGTGAAGCTTTCAAACATAAATTGGGAAAATTATACACTCCACTTTCTGATTCCTTTCTATTCAAAACAGGTTCTCACAATATGGCAACTATTACTCTTTTTATCTCTCTGTCTTTCACTGTGAGTGATTGTGAGAAGAACTGGTGTACATTATTCGTGTGCAGCGGTCCTGGAATTTATGCTTTGTGTATTTAACTAACACCTTGCTTCAACTAACTCTTACCACATGGTGGCTTTGTCTTAAAGCGATATGCTTCTCTCTACTTCTTTGACTGACTGAAAAGGGTTACTTAAACTCTATGTGAAGGTCAATCAAGTGGCTGCACTTTTTAATGTTTTTCTTCCATTTGTCTTTTTCGAGGAACCTTTTTCTTGCATTGCCGTCTGAATACGCCTTGCTGCAATTCAGATGTATAATATTTTGTTTTATTTTTATTTTTATATATTTTATTTTTTTTGGGGGGATTTTTTATAATTTTTCATTTTCGATGCTTTGTTTCTTACCAAGCCTCTTTCCTGGCCCCTAGCATTCTGACTTCTTTCAATAACTTAACCACATAAATTGCACTACTGGTCTGTTTAAGTTTTGCCTTTCCTCAGATGGATACAGGAATTCCGTTGACGTCCCTCACCGAGGAGACGACTGCTAGCAAAGAAGAACTACCCAATAATGTATCTGATCTGAAGGCTATGTTGCAGCAAAGAATCGCTAAATTAAAAGACAGATGCACAGACCCCAACATTACCCGGCGTGAGATACGAGACATTGTTGAGCGTGAGTTTCAACAGATGCATCAATTGGTCCACGAGCGAAAGAGACAGGCTCTCCACTTACTGGAGTTGCAAGAAGCTTTGGCCTCTACCTTTCCTTCTGAATCATCTAGCTCGTAAGTCCTACTGGCCTCCTGCAGCTGAGGGCTCAACCCTTGGTGAATGGTAGTCATCGTAGGTGAAGATTCCATATCTATTGGCGATAAATTGCAACGCATTGCCCTCCATACATCAATAATTGAACATTTACCATCATCTCTAAATTCTAATTGTTTTTTTGTAGATACAATTTCATATATACTATTGCTATTTATGTAAATTGGCTTTTCATTATTGAACCCCAATGTTTACATTGACTTTCATGTCTATTCAATTCACCCTGACTGTGCCCACTAAGATATAGCAATGTATCATTCAGGCATACAGTCATGTTGCATATTCCTTTGACAACCTCTGACTCTTGATGAACTGTTTATGATGCTGCATGCCTAGAATAAAGACATGGAAAGATCCCAATTTGTACACCACAAGTACGTCTTCAAGATCTATCCAGGCCCAAATGATGTTAGATCCCCCAACCATCTCAAGACCAGCCACTTCCTTCAGCAAGCCAGCCTGAAAACCCAGCCCTGTTAGATCTCCGTCCAGATTCTTCAGCGCTTCCACCGCCTCAACCATGATCGATGAAAGAGACTTTAGAACTGATACTTAATTTGAGAACTACTGTTGCTGTTTATGGACATTATAGATTCATATTTTGTTTTATTTTAGCAGTAATCCTGTCTAGATATTGAAAAGGTTTTATTTTTATTTTTCTATTATTTTCTTTATTGTTCTTTATTGTTCTAATTGTTTTTCTAAGAATTTCCCTGTTATTTCTGTTTATGTAATTTGAATGGAAGTTGATATTGCTCAGATACGAGTATCAACCAGTTATGCAATTGTTTAACTCTGGTGTAGGCTTACTTACGTTGCATGTCTTTTTGTAGGTTTGACTAAGCTCCAAGTGGGGTAATGAGTATATAAATTGCTTCCCATACTTCCAGGTCATTATGCATATGTCAAGATCCATGCATGACCTTTGTTACCCTTTTTGCTGTATGAGGCAACCTCATACTTGCTATCCACTTATTAGTGCTCATGATTGGATGCCAATGATGAGTAATAGTAAGATCCAAGAATTCCGACCTGTTTAAGGATTCTGAATACCTACAACCTTAAACAGCCTGCAATCTGAATACTAACTATATATTTGTTGAGCCACCATAACAATGCTTAATCGAAACCACTGTTCCTTCTCAAGACTACTGAGATACATACATTAGATTATCTCCCTATGAACTATGCAACAGATACAATAGAAGTCATAGAAAGACCTGAAAGTATTAGTATGACCTATACTTCATGAGAGTTTGTAGATGAACTCATGGTTTTGTCCCATTCATAAAACCTCTATCACTACAGGTTTGAGTACGCCTCAAGAGGGGTAACATCAAGATTAAGGCCCAAGGGGTTGGGTAATATAAAGGGAATTCCATATGCCCAGAAATATACCACCTAAGAATGAAGTTTTCTGTCTGGCATAATATCTGCTAGCAATCCATAAGAGCAAAACTCCCCCTCTCGTTTGAAAGCTTGCCACCTTCTGGAATGGATGATGACAAGCTTGACGAGCTTTGTGTCACCCCTCCTCAGAGGGGGTGACAAGTGGGGAATGTATAATTATAGTACAGCAAGAGACCCTCACTGGATGCCCACCGGAAGGGTGGGAAGGCCAGATTTTAGGACCCAGGCTGTAAAAATACCAGCCAGGTTTAAAAATCTATGACTGGCTGCGCAAGGACTTGCTTTTCCTGTAAGTTAATATGTGTCCCCGCTTGGATCCATCCACTGGAATAGTGGTGGGTCAATTTACATACCTTTAACAGCTAAAATAACTGAAAAGTACTGACTAGGCCAAACAACAAGTAAATGATTTAATATTTCAGAATCTGTAAAAAAAAAGCAGGTCTGAACAATGAGTCCTGACACAAACTGGTACAACTGTCACTTTAAATCAGATGAACAAAATGGAGTCTATTACTTTTGTATAAAAGGCAACAGAGGTTATACAGGGTTATACAAGGTTATACAGGGTTCTTAAGATGGCGTGAAAAGTATTGCGACACAGACAGATGTGGAACTGTTATCTCAAAGCTTCCCAAAACATGCTGATAACACTGCATGGGAAAGTATCATCTCAGAAATTGAGAGCTAGGTATCTCACCATTGACTTCTATGGAGAGTTTGTGTATAAAAGAGGGGACAATTTGCCATAGCTTTGGTATCCGCCCCAACGCTTCTCTCAGACGGCAGGGCTCTGTCCGATTGTACCAAGAATCTGTCTGCTGAATGTACCTGATTAAAGTCTGATGTCTGTACTTGTACCAACTTGAAGACTTGTCTTTGGGTAAGAAATAAAATGTATCTATTTATTCAAATCTATCTCTGTCTTTATTCTATCTTCTCTTTACCTTACATTTAGTTTACAAGGCAGATTACATACACTCAGTCTCTGGAGAAACTTAGACAGATTTTTATTAGGCATTATCTGGGAACATAAATGGCCCAGAGTATACCTAGATCCAGGAAGACAGAAAGCAGTAGTTATGGGAATTAGAATTCGATTACAGCCCCTAATGCAAACCCAGAGCAGACCTCCTTGTGATTGGGTGACAATGGAGGTTGGAGAAACCATACAGAACCTGTTAGGTAAAATAGGTATCTTTAGTCCCCCGTGTGATCTGGAGTCAGAAAGAGGTCCAAGAGGGGGAAATTAAAACATTTGCCAGAGGGATTAAATACTTATTTCCCTCTGCAGAATGCAAATAAATTCATATACTTTCCACAATGTGATTTTCCGGATTTAATTTGTGATGTGCTATCTCTCACTGTTACCAATAACCTACCCTTCAATTATGGGCTGCTCATGTCTTTGTCAGTGGGCAAACTTACAAAATCAGCAAGGGATCAAATACTTATTTCCCCCACTGTATTTGCCAAAAATCTTTCAATTAGGAACTCAGCTTGTTATAACAGGCAGATAGGCACATTGGATTAGCCAAAAATGTGGGTACGCAAGCGGGATATGTGTGTCTAATTAGTAGCTGATTATTACAATTACAATGAGCATTTATAGGCTGCAAGGCTTAGATCAGAGTGACTTACAAAACCAAGAGTAGTAAAAGGGACTTAATATACTACCTTTCTGTGGTTTTTGCAACTACATTCAAAGCAGTTTACATTGTACATACTGGTACGTATGTGCAGGACGTCAGACTCACAGAAACAGAAGCCTGCGCGGCCGCATTGCTGATCTACAAGGGCAGGCTTCTATTTGGAATGTTGCTAGTGGAATAGCAACATTAACATTCCATGTAGAATCTCCAATAGTAGCAACAGAATCTGAATAGTAGCAACATTCCAGAATCTCAAATAGGAAATGGGACTTCATATACCACCTTTTTGAGGTTTTTGCAACTACATTCAAAGTGGTTTACATATATTCAGGTACTTATTTTGTACCAGGGGTAATAGAGGGTTAAGTGATTTGCACTAACCACTAGGCTACTCCTCCACTAGCAGCATTCCATGTAGAATCGCAAATAGGGAAAGGGAAATAGGACTTGATATACCACCTTTCTCTGGTTTATGCAACTACATTCAGGGTGCACTGTTCTGGGCGCACTGAAAATTGGCCTGTGGTATTGTAGACACGGGTTTTGGGCGCGCGCAGAATCATTTTTCAGCGCACCTGTAAAAAAAGGCTTTTTTTGCTGAAAATGGATGTGCGGAAAAATCAAAATTGCCGTGCGGCCGTTTTGGATTTGAGACCTTACCGCCAGCCATAGACCTAGCAGTAAAGAATTTGGGCGGTAATAACCTACGCGCGACAGAAAATAAAAAAATATTTTTCTTATGTACGTAGCGGATGCATGCCAAAAATGAAATTACTGCAAGAGCCACATGGTAGATGGGCTGTTAGTCCATTTTAGTGTGCTGCATGTAGGCACCCATTACAGGTACTTATTTGTATCTGGGGCAATGGAGGGTTAAGTGATTTGCCCAGAGTCACAAGGAGCTGCAGTGGGAATTGAACCCAGTTCCCCAGAATTGTTTTGTTACATTTGTACCCCGCGCTTTCCCATTCATGGCAGGCTCTATGCGGCAGGCAATGGAGGGTTAAGTAACTTGCCCAGAGTCACAAGGAGCTGCCTGTGCTGAGAATTGAACTCAGTTCCTCAGGAACCAAAGTCCACCACCCTAACCACTAGGCCACTCCTCCACTAGCAACATTCCATGTAGCAGCCTGCCCTTGCAGATCACCAATGTGGCCGCGCAGGCTCACAGAAACAGAAGCCTGCGCGCTGCGCGCTGCGGCCGCATTGCTGATCTGCAAGGGCAGGCTTCTACATGGAATGTTGCTAGTGGAGGAGTGGCCTAGTGGTTAGGGTGGTGGACTTTGGTCCCCGGGGAACTGAGGAACAGATATATAAAACAATTAAAGAAACATTAAAAAGTTTTTGCTAAATATGCTGTTTGCACACACTTAGTTCTTTTCTTTGGATATGTGAAAAGCTAGTGGAATAGCAACATTCCATGTAGAATCTCAAATAGTAGCAACAGAATCTCAATAGTAGCAACATTCCATCTAGAATTTCCATTAGTAGCAACATTCCATGTAGAATCTCAAATAGGGAAAAGGAAATGGGACTTGATACACTGCCTTTCTGAGGTTTTTGCAACTACATTCAAAGCAGTTTACATATGTTCAGGTACTTATTTTTTGTACCAGGGGCAATGGAGGGTTAAGTGACTTGCCCAGAGTCACAAAGAGCTGTAGTGGGAATTGAACTCAGTTCCCCAGTATCAAAATCCACTGCACTAACCACTAGGCTACTCCTCCACTCCAGAACAGTTACTAGATTACAAATAATCAGCTTTCTAATAATACAGTTAAAATACTACAATCAGCTCTCTAATACTGCGGTTAAAATTAGACTACCATAAATGCATGAAACAACCAAGATTTCAACATTTTCCTAAAACTCAGATTCAACTCGTGTTTCTACAGGAAGTGCGTTCCACCGTTTAGCTGCTGAATACGCAAAAATACCTGAAAACTCTAATTTATATATAACACCCTGAGGCAAAGGAAATTGAAGAGATAAAAAATGTCTGGAATTACTTTCATAATTCTTCTTAAGCACAGTAATCAAATTCGACATACGCTTGGGGCTTGACCATATAAAATCAGGAACACCAAACAGCATAACTTAAAAACTGCACGAGCCTGCACAGGCAACTGATGTAACATATAGAAATGGTCTGGCACTTTCAAATTTTGAAACTCTAAATATCAGACATTCCGCTGTATTTTGCAGGACCTTCAGTCTCTGATGAGCCGACAAACTACTGCTCACATATATGATGTTATAGTAGTCCAAGGAGTTCATTTTGAAAGCACTTAGATTTACAAAGTTCCGTACGCTACTATGGGGCTCATTTTCGAAAGAGAAAAAATGTCTAAAAAGTGGGACTGAGCAGTATTTGAATGTTTTTCTCACAAAAACGTCCAAATCAGTATTTTTGAAACCTATCTTTCAAATCTCAAGGGGGCATGTTGGGGGCGTGTTAAGGGCGGGATTTGGGCGTTCCTAAGACTTTTTTCAGCCGTAATGGAACAAAACAAAACTAAAACTAAGATGTTTTGAGCTAACCTGTTTTTTATAATGAATAAGGCACAAAAAGATGCCCTAAATGACCACTGGAGAGAATCAGAGATAACCAGCCCCCCCTCCAATATCCCCCAGTGGCCACTGACTCTCTCCCACCCACAAAAAATGTAAATAAAAATAAGTACATAAGTAATGCCACACTGGGAAAAGACCAAGGGTCCATCGAGCCCAGCATCCTGTCCACGACAGCGGCCAATCCAGGCCAAGGGCACCTGGCAAGCTTCCCAAACGTACAAACATTCTATACATGTTATTCCTGGAACTGTGGATTTTTCCCAAGTCCATTTTGTAGTGGTTTATGGACTTGTCCTTTAGGAAACCGTCTAACCCCTTTTTAAACTCTGTCAAGCTAACCGCCTTCACCACGTTCTCCGGCATTTTTGGAAAGCGTGAACAGACGCTTCACAACCACCTGTTCCACTCCACTCATTATTTTATATGCCTCTATCATGTCTCCCCTCAGCCGTCTCTTCTCCAAACTGAAAAGCCCTAGCCTCATTAGTCTTTCTTCATAGGGAAATCGTCCCATCCCCGCTATCATTTTAGTCACCCTTCACTGCACCTTTTCCAATTCTACTATATCTTTCTTGAGATGCGGCGACCAGAATTGAACACAATACTCAAGGTGCGGTCGCACTATGGAGCGATACAACAGCATTATAACATCCTCACACCTGTTTTCCATACCTTTCCTAAAAATACCCAACATTATATTAGCTTTCCTAGCTGCAGCAGCACACTGAGCAGAAGGTTTCAGTGTATTATCGACGATGACGCCCAGATCCCTTTCATGGTCCGTAACTCCTAACGTGGAACCTTGCATAACGTAGCTATAATTTGGGTTCTTTTTTCCCACATGCATCACCTTGCACTTGCTCACATTACTAACCTCTATGACAGCCTCAGATGTTATAGCCAGGTCTATTAGAGCAGCATGCAGGTCCCTGGAGTAGTCTGTTGGTCTATGCAGTGCACTATGGAATGGAGGACTCAGGTCCCTATCTCCCTCTACCTGTCACACTTGTGGTGGAGACAGTGACCCTTCCCAAAGTCACCAAAGCCCTACTGTAACCACATACAGGCTATTGTAGTGGTGTACAGTGAGGGGCAGTAGGTTTTAGGTGGGTTTGGAGGGCTCAGGGGACAAGATAAGGGAGCATAGGTGAAATGTGTACCTGGAAGCATTTTTATGAAGTGAACAGAAGTGCCCCCTAGGGTGCCCTACTGCTCTCCTGGGATGTCTAGGGGAACAGTCTGCTAAAAATGCTAGCTCCTCCTACATCCCAATGGCTTGATTTTCTACGTTTTGCACTTATTTGTTTTTGGGGTTTTTTTTGGAAAATGGACCAAAAATCAAAACTTCAATTTGATATCTCGGTGGCGTTTCATGCGTTTGACCACATAAGTACATAAGTATTGCCATACTGGGAAAGACCAAAGGTCCATCAAGCCCAGCATCCTGTTTCCAACAGTGGCCAATCCAGGTCACAAATACCCGGCAAGATCCCAAAAATGTACAAAACATTTTATACTGCTTATCCCAGAAATAGTGGATTTTCCCCAAGTCCATTTAATAACGGTCTATGGACTTTTCCTTTAGGAAGCCGTCCAAACCTTTTTTTAAACTCCGCTAAGCTAACCGCCTTTACCACATTCTCTGGCAACGAATTCCAGAGTTTAATTAAACGTTGAGTGAAGAAACATTTTCTCCGATACGTTTTAAATTTACTACATTGTAGCTTCATCGCATGCCTCCTAGTCCTAGTATTTTTGGAAAGCGTGAACAGACGCGTCACATCTACCCGTTCAACTCCACTCATTATTTTATAGACCTCTATCATATCTCCCCTCAGCCGCCTTTTCTCCAAGCTGAAGAGCCCTAGCCGCTTTAGCCGTTCCTCATAGGGAAGTCGTCACATCCCCTTTATCATTTTCGTCGCCCTTCTCTGCATCTTTTCTAATTCCACTATATCTTTTTTGAGATGCGGCGACCAGAATTGAACACAATATTCGAGGTGCGGTCACACCATGGAGCGATACAGTCAGTTCAAAACTCTGCTGCCCGTCTCGTCTTCCGCCAGGGTTGCTTTACTCATACTACCCCTCTCCTCGGGTCGCTTCACTGGCTCCCTATCCGTTTTCGCATCCTGTTTAAACTTCTTCTAATAACCTATAAATGTATTCATTCTGCTGCTCCCCAGTATCTCTCCACACTCGTCCTTCCCTACTCTCCTTCTAGTGCGCTCATATCCATGGATAAATCTTTCTTAACTGTTCCCTTCTCCACTACTGCCACTAAACTTTTTACTGATCACTTGGCAACAGAACAGGAGACGCTGTTTTGTGCTGCTTGTTCTGGTTTTTTAAAATTCCTTTTATCCTTGTCCTAATATGCAATTTACGATTGTACTTATTTAAGAAAGATACAGACTAGCCCCTGATGCAGCCCTTTTTTGGGGTGAAACACGGCCTGTGTCAGGCAACTGTCTAACATACGGTATCTTCAATAAAATATTTTGGATATTATACTGATCTGCTGGCTTATTCTCCACAGTATCTCAAGGTAACCAGGCCTCCTTTTCCAGGGCTGAGTCTTTTGATAATTCTTCCCTGTAATCAGTGGTGTGTTGGTAAATGTTTAACAACAGGCTCTCTCCCCGGTCCACCTCTGCGTCCCCCCCCCCCCCCCCCCCCCCCGAATTGCAGAGCTGGCTATAGCCGGGGAGTGAGCCTGGGGTGGGGGGGGGGGGGGAAATGGATTACTCCAGGAAAAAAAACTAAATGATCCCAGGTTCCAATCTAATTCATGTTTAAAGTGGGATAAAATGCCATAAATAAGTAAATAAATATAAACGTTTAATGTTGAGCACCTGATTCTCAAAGTGGACATATTCCAAACACTATAATGAAAATAAAATGATCTTTTCTACCTTTGTTGTCTGGTGACTGTTTTTCTGATCATGCTGGCCCAGTATCCGATTCTGATGCTATCTGTCCTCTTAACTCTGTTTCCAGGGCTTCCTTTCCATTTATTTCTTTACTTTCCTCCTTTCTTATTCATTTCTTGCTCTATATCCATAAGTAAAAGCTGGGTCCTCCGCAGACTTGACTGTCCAGTGGATCCAGCTTCTGCCTATTTTCTTCATCCATGTGCAGTTTTTCTCCTCTCTTCCTTTTCCCTCATCTCATCTCATTCCTCACTCTTCCCTCCCCTCCATCCATGTCCAGCATTTCTTCTCTCTCCCTTCCCTCTCCTCCATCCATGTCCAGCAACCCTCCTCTCCCCCTGCCCTCCCCTCCATCCACCCACCCACCTATGTCCAGCAACCCTCCTCTTCCCCCTCCCCTCCACTCCATCCACCCATGTCCAGCAACTGTCCTCTTCCCCATCCCCTCCACTCCATTCACCCATGTCCAGCAACCCTCCTCTTCCCCCTCCCCTCCATCCACCCATGTCCAGTAACCCTCCTCTCCCCTCCTGCCCTCTCCTCCATCCACCTATGTCCAGCAACTCTCCTCTCCTCTGCCCTCCCCTCCATCCACCCATGTCCACCAACCCTCCTCTCCCCCCTGCCCTCCCCTCCATCCACCCACCTATGTCCAGCAACCCTCCTCTCTCCCTGCCCTCCCCTCCATCAACACACCCATGTCCAGCAACCGTCCTCTTCCCCCCCTCCACTCCATCCACCCATGTCCAGCAACCGTCCTCTTCCCCCTCCCCTCCCCTCCATCCACCCATGTCCAGCAACTCTCCTCTCCCCTCCCCTCTATCCACCCAAGTCCAGCAACCTTCCTCTCCCCCCTGCCATTCCTTCCATCCACCCATGTACAGCAACCCTCTTCTCCCCCCTGCCCTCCCCTCCATCCACCCATGTTAACCATCTCCTTCCAGCCTCCCCCCCAGCAGCCCATGTCAACCATCTCCCTTCTAGCCCCTCCCCTACTCAACGCCAGACATTTCCTGCCTTCTTCCAGCCCCCCCAATTCCCGATCCCCCATCCCCCGCTCCCCTGGTAATCCATCATCTCCTGTCTGCCCTCAGTTCCCCGATAGCCCTCGTTTCCTTCCTGCCACTGCCCTGCCTTTAAATATTGTATTTTTCCTCGAGTCGCGGTGCCAGCATTGAAAGCAGCAGACTCGGCTCAGCTCCAGCCTTCCCTCGCATGGTTCTGCCCTTTTCTGATGTATTTCCTGTTTCCGCAAGGGCAGAGCCATGCAAAGGAAGGCTGGAGCCGAGCCGAGCCTGCTGCTTTCAATGCCGGCGCTGCGACTCGAGGAAAAATACAATATTTAAAGGCAGGGAGGCGGCAGGAAGGAAACGAGGGCTATCGGGGAGCTGAGGACAGACAGGAGATGATGAACGACCTGCGGAGTGGGGGAGCCTGCAGCTCGCGGGGTGGGGGGAGGAGAGGCAAGCCGGCTCGCACTCGGTAAACAACCGGCTCGCAAGATGCCAATAAATTTAACAACCGGCTCTTGCGAGCCGGTGCGAGCCGGCTCCAGCTCACCACTGCCTGTAATTTCCTTCTGAGAAAAACTTGTTTGCTTAGCTCTTGCCCTACTGGATTTCGACATGTAGTTATCAATGTGGGCTACTGTTCAGACATGTTATTTTTCCACTAATTCGTGCTATTTTAGCACAGGACCCATTTTATGCAATAAGACCTAGTTAATAATAACTGGGGTATACAGTAAAATAACATGTCTTAACAGTAGCCCGCGTTGATAACTTTCTCCTTGTGTTCTTCCAACTGCCTCAGGGAAGAGAGTTACACCTAAAAAAAAAAAACCTGCATGATGAAATCCTCCTAGCCAGCAGACAATCTGTTCAATTATTTCCTGATTCGTTTCCAAGAAGTGTGGTTGTAATTGGCTAATAGGCTCAGAAAAATAGTCGTTGGTTTTAGTACGGCAAATATTCTAGGTGGTGAATGCCTGTATCGCTCAAGCTAAAAGACATCAAAATAGCTCTTTATTGCTGGGCTGATAAAGTCAAAAGAAAACAAGTACAATAGTGCAATTATTCTCCGTAAGTTTATAAGCAGCTCCATGATAACTGAGCTTAGAGACAGCAGGCAGGGTAGTGAATTCTTCCTGTCTCATAGTCCTCAGTCCACATCACTTTGTTGTCTCAGCCACATTGAGATCCTCAGATATGATCAGCCTAAGGTCTTGCTCTTGCTTACCGCTGTCATGGCTTGCTGCATCCCAAATGTTTGCATGCTCTGCAATTTTTTTGTATATAATGCTTAGCTGACAAGCATTAATCTATTTGTTAGGTTGCCTTAAATTACCCCGAATTCTGTTTCCTGCTGTTTCTTTTTCTACTTGTTAAACATTCCCAGAAAAATATGAAACCTCAGAATTGAAGCGGTGCAAAGAAAAGCTACGAGAATGGTAAGGGATTTGCGTTACAAGACATATGAGGAGAGACTTGCTGACCTGGAGGAAAGGAGGAACAGGGGTGATATGATACAGACGTTCAAATACCTGAACGGTATTAATCTGCAAACAAACCTTTTCCGGAGATAGGAAGGCGGTAGAACTAGAGGGCACGATATGAGATTAAAGGGGGGCAGACTAAAGAAAAATGTCAGGAAGTATTTTTCACGGAGAGAGTGGTGGATGCTTGGAATGCTCTCTCGCGGGAGGTGGTGGAGAGGAAAACGGTAACGGAATTCAAACATGCGTGGGATAAACATAAAGGAATCCTGTTCCGAGGGAATGGATCCTCAGAAGCTTAGCTGAGATTAGGTGGCAGAACCGGTGGTGGGAGGCGGGGCTGGTGGTTGGGAGGTGAGGATATTGCTGGGCAGACTTATACGGTCTGTTCCAGAGCCGGTGGTTGGGAGGCAGGGATAGTGCTGGGCAGACTTATATGGTCTGTGTCCTGAAAATGACAGATACAAATCAAGGTAAGGTATACACAAAAAGTAGCACATATGAGTTTATCTTGTTGGGCAGACTGGATGGACCATGCAGGTCTTTTTCTGTCCTTAATCTACTATGTTACTATGTTACATGCACACAATTTTGCATTGGGTTACAGTCTAAATTCATGTGGTCTTGTGCTTAACCCGAAGATTTATTCCAATTTTCAACATTAATGTATTTCTCTTATTAATATACAGTAGAAGTTATTGTTTTTATATACACCTAATATGTTATTGTTGCTATATTGTACTGTACAGATCCTTAAGGTTCTCTCTTGCTTAGTTGGCAGAGTCCTCTAGTGGCTGTACATGAGTACTGTATAGTGACCTTTTGTGCTACTTCCAGTTTCCAGAACAAGGGTGGATTCTCTACACCAGTGAGGTAATGGTGGGAGGAGACTTCAGTTGGAGGGAAATTTGAACTGTCATAACTACTTCAGCTAAATGACAATTACTTGTCTTTATCTAGAGCAGCCATGGTACCAGAAGAGAGGAATAGGGGTCCTAGGTTAACCCAGCCTTTAAACTAGCTCAGCAGGCAGTGATAGAGGCAGCTTAGGTATTTGTAGTACAAACTGCTTAGGAAGACTTAAGAAGTTGCTTGGAAAGCTGAATGTAAAGGTGGAAAGGGGTGTCAGTGTTCCTGGAAAAAAGAAGAAGAAGACATAGCAGAGGACCCTTGGGGTGAGACAAATAGAGAAATGCTGGGCAGACTTCGGTGGTTTGTGCTCTGAAAATGGCAAGGACAGATCAGAAGGAGAGGAGTGGCCTAGTGGTTAGGGTGGTGGACTTTGGTCCTGGGGAACTGAAGAACTGAGTTCGATTCCCACTTCAGGCACAGGCAGCTCCTTGTGACTCTGGGCAAGTCACTTAACCCTCCATTGCCCCATGTAAGCTGCATTGAGCCTGCCATGAGTGGGAAAGCGCAGGGTACAAATGTAACAAAAATAAAATAGATACTATTGGAGATTCTACATGGAATGTTGCAGCAACATTCCATGTAGAAGGCTGCGCAGGCTTCTGTTTCTGTGAGTCTGAAGTCCTGCACATACGTGCAGGACGTCAGACTCACAGAAGCAGAAGCCTGTGCGGCCACATTGGTGATGTGCAAGGGACGACTTCTACGTTGAATGTTGGAATAGCAACATTCCATGTAGAATCTCAAATAGTAGCAACAGTGGAGGAGTGGCCTAGTGGTTAGGGTGGTGGACTTTGGTACTGAGGAACTGAGTTCAATTCCCACTTCAGGCACAGGCAGCTCCTTGTGACTCTGGGCAAGTCACTTACCCCTCCATTGCCCCATGTAAGCCGCATTGAGCCTGCCATGAGTGGGAAAGCGTGGGGTACAAATGTAACAAAAAAAAAAAAAAGATCAAAAATATATTGTATTGCAACAAAACTAAAACAAAAACTCGTATTGGACATAGCTCAGCTCTTTCTCCTTATGATTCCCCAATGTGTCTGTCACACATGACCTCTACTTTACCACAACTTCACTCTGTATTAGTTCATACCAGTATTGGCGATCGCCATTACGGTACTATGTAAGCCACATTGAGCCTGCAAATAGGTGGGAAAATGTGGGATACAAATGCAACAAATAAATAAATACATACATATATTTATTTATTGGGCAGACTGGATGGACCTTCTTTGATAAAGGCAGACTATCCTCAGTCATTCTGGCTCCCTGATGACATAATAGTTAATTAACTACATTGGACTTATTTTCTTCATTAAAGACTAGCCTATTTTCATTTCTCACTTCCTCCGACTTCGAGAATATCTGAGTTAAACCTAGTTACAACTGGTGACCCCCATGCAGCTATTAAAAACCCTAGAAGACATCAATTTTTATGGTGCAAAAATGGTAAAACCCACTTAGCTCGCAATTCTGTCATATTTTATTTGGTTGAAGGTTCTTTGGAGAACTCATTAGCTGTGCTTTCCTATCTGAATGTTTGCTTATTAAGACTGTGCTCCCGGAGGAGCGGAAGAGTCCGGTTTTTATTTATCACTGGATTCTAGCTTTTGAGATTTTAGTCCAGATATCATTAGCTCGTTCGTTGAGCCAGAGGTAGTCAAAGGTAAAGCTAATACTTCAATTTCTGAACCACATGCTGGGCTTTTTTCTTGCCGTTCATGTCATTAAACATGCAGAAGGATGATCTGGCAACTACCGGCTCTTCTCAAAAAATGTTATCGTCTTTGTAATGGTAAATATGCAGATAATGTTCTGTCCTGCTTTTGACAATGGTATTATTTTCCATCTGTGCAGAAATGGCTTCTTTTTTTTTTTAATGATGCAGTAAGGGAAAAACAACTACTCTATAATTCTTTCTTTTAGGAGAAATTGAGATAAATTTGCACGCTGCCGCCTTTTCTCTGTGTCACCCATTCTCTTGTTCTTTCTTACCTTTTCTTGTCGCTCGCTTGTGCATTGTGTCTTAAATGGCTGGGCTCAATCTATTAAGTAGCTTTTTTTCCTGGTATGAAGAACAATCAGATTGAAATACCTTTAATTTGGCTGCACCAGCAGAAAGAGAATGTTGACTGTGTTCTTATTCCATGGAGCACATTGTGGAAGGAAAGCTGTTTTCATGCCCCTTCCGTTTTAACTCTAGCCAGCTGGCTTAAGGGCAATCTAGAATATAGCTCTAAGGATCCTTTTAGGACTCTCACTAGCTCATAATGCTCCTATATTGAGGACTGTAGAGGGGAGTAGAGAAGAGATTTATACCATTTGGTTACAGCATCCCCCTTTCTGGGATGACTACAATGGTAGTGCATGCCCTAATATAAGAAAAAAGGGGAAAGGGAAATGGGACTTGACATACTGCCTTTCTGGGGTTTTTGCAACTACATTCAAAGCGGTTTACATATATCCAGGTACTTATTTTGTACCAGGGGCAATGGAGGGTTAAGTGACTTGCCCAGAGTCACAAGGAGCTGCAGTGGGAATTGAACCCAGTTCCCCAGGATCAAAGTCCACTGCACTAACCACTAGGCTACGCCTCCACTCATTCCACCAATAAGAGCCAACACATCAGTGATGTCACAATGGCTTGATTGCCCAATACTTGGCTCACTTCTGATATTGTGATGTCATAAGGGAAAGGAGGAAAGGGAAATGGGACAATCTACTGCCTTTCTGAGGATTTTGCAACTACATTCAAAGTGGTTTACATATATTCAGGTACTTATTTTGTGTCAGGGGTAATGGAGGGTTAAGTGACTTGCCCAGAGTCACAAGGAGCTGCAGTGGGAATGGAACTCAGTTCCCCAGGATCAAAGGACACTGCACTGACCACTAGGCTACTCCTCTTTCTCATGCATATTCTTTGTGGGTACCCTGAAAAGCTGACTAGCTGGGTGTTTCCAGAGGACTGAGTTGAGAACCTCTGCTTTATAGAACAGGCTCCTACTGTACTTCCTGTTTGAAACACTGAAAAGGAAAAGCAGGGAAAGTTTATATAAGTACATAAGTATTGCCATACTGGGAAAGACCAAAGGTCCATCAAGCCCAGCATCCTGTTTCCAACAGTGGCCAATCCAGGTCACAAATACCTGGCAAGAGCCCAAAAATGTACAAAACATTTTATACTGCTTATCCAAGAAATAGTGGATTTCCCCCAATATAATTGAAGCACTTGGCTACAAATAGGGCATGACAAGTTTTTCATTTTGTGGGACTGGTTCAACTAGTTGGACCAGAATGATTAAGGGGATGGAATTACTTATAAAGACTAGGGAGACTGGTGCTAGAGACAGCTGAGAGGAAATATGATAGAGGTCTATAAAATCCTGGATGGAGTGAAATGGGTAAATGTCAATCGATTGTTTATGCTTTCAAAAAAATAGAAAGACTAGGGGGCGTGCAATAAAGTTACTAAGTAGTGAATTTAAAACAAATTAGAAGGATGTTGTAAAAGCATTTAGTGTAGCTGGGTTTAAATTATGAAGTGTGCAATTTAGCTTACCTGCTTTTCACTCAATTGGGAGGATTGTGGATGGAGGGTTTCCTAATAAAGGTTTGTGAAATGGTTTAACAAGATGTTTGTGACTGTTATATAGTGAAGAGAAAAAGACAAAAAAAGTTGTGGTATGGTTAAATGGCCAATTCTCTCAGTGGAAGAGAGTGAATAGTGGTTAGCTTGGCAGAGTTTAAAAAGGAGTTAGACGGTTTCCTAAAGGACAAGTCCATAAACCACTACTAAATGGACTTGGGAAAAATCCACAATTCCAGGAATAACATGTATAGAATGTTTGTACGTTTGGGAAGCTTGCCAGGTGCCCTTGGCCTGGATTGGCCGCTGTCGTGGACAGGATGCTGGGCTCGATGGACCCTTGGTCTTTTCCCAGTGTGGCATTACTTATGTACCAAAGGGATCTGTACCTGGACCGTTGGTATTTAACATATTTATAAATGATCTGGAAATGGGAATGACGGGTGAAGTGATTAAATTTGCGGATGACACAAACTATTAAAAGTTGTTAAAACACATGCAGATTGTGAAAAATTACAGGAAGACCTTTAGGAAGTTGGAAGACTGGGCATCCAAATGGCAAATGAGATTTGATGTGGACAAATGCAAAGCGATGTACATTGGGAAGAATAATCCAAATCATAGTTATTTGATGCTAGGTTCCACCCTAGGAGTCAGCACCCAAGAAAAAGTTCTAGGTGTCATTGTGGACAATATGCTGAAATCTTCTGCTCAGTGTGTGGTGGTGGCCAAAAAAGCAAAGAGGAAAGGGATAGAAAATTAGAAATATTATAATGCCTCTGTATTGCCCCATGGTGCGACCTCACCTTGAGTATTGTTTGCAATTCTGGTTGCCGTATCTTAAAAAAGATACAGCCGAATTAGAAAAGTTTCAAAGAAGGGTGACCAAAGTGATTAAGGGGATGGAACTCCTCTTATATGAGAAAGGGCTTAAGAGGTTAGGACTCTTCAGCTTGGAAAAGAGAAGGCTGAGGGGAATATGACAGAGGTCTACAAAATACCAAGTGGTGTTACAGGGGCGTAGCCAGACTTCGGCGGGAGGGGGGGGGTCCAGAGCCTGAGGTGAGGGGGCACATTTTAGCCCCCCCCTGGTGCTGCTGACCCCCCCATAGCCAACCCCCCCCCCGCCGCCGACACTCTCAACCTCCCTCCCGCCGCCAACCCGCCGTCGCCTACCTTTGCTGGCAGGGGACCCCAACCCCCCCAGCCGAGGTCCTCTTCTTCTCGCAAAAGGCTTCCTTCTGTTTCTGACGTCCTGCACTAAGGAAGCCTTTTGCGAGAAGAAGAGGACCTCGGCTGGCGGGGGTTGGGGTCCCCCGCCAGCAAAGGCAGGCAACGGTGATGGCGGGTTGGCAGCGGGAGGGGGGTCGAGAGGGTCGTCAGCAGGGGGGTCCAGGGCCAAATCTACGGGGGCCCAGGCCCCCCTGGCCCCACATAGCTACGCCACTGGTGGTGTAGAATGGGTAAACGTAAATAGAGTTTTTACTGTTTCAAAAAGTACAAAGTCTAGGGGGCACACAAGGAAATTAGATGGTGCTATTCTTAAAATGAACAAGATGTGGTATCAGCGGTTAGTGCAGCTGGGTTTTAAAAAGGCTTGGACAAGTTCCTGGAGGAAAAGTACATAGTCTGCTATTGAGATAAACATGGGGAAAGCCACTGTTTGTTCCTGGGATCAGTAGCATGAATCTCGCTACTATTTGGGATTCTGGCAGGTGTTTGTGACCTGAACTGGCCACTGTTGGAAGCAGGATACTGGGCTAGATGGACTACTGGACCAGTATGGCTGTTCTTGTGACCTGGTTTAGAAACTATTGGAAATAGAATACCAGCCTTGACAGACTTTTGGTCTGACCCAGTATGGCAGTTTTTTAAGTTTAAGACAGTGTATACAGTTTCTATATTGTTTTATCTTAGTCATTAAGGATATACATTCCTTTGAAAGGGTTTTTTTTCAGTGTTAATAGATATCAGGCACAGGCTATCCTTGATCCTGTGATCCTGGGGTTATTGAGAAGCTACCTTCCAGGAGGAGCTATTCTGCCTCTTTGGAGTCTGGCTGTAGTCAGACCATTCCTAGGTATGTCTTGTTCTTCTACTTATTTAGTTCCTATTTCTTGACTGACCCTGCTGGGTGCCGCTCAGGGCAGGTCTGAATATTTTTGCTCTACCTCTGGGCTTGTCTCCTATTGCTTCTGTTTTGTTTTCTTCACCAATCCTCTATTTAGTTTGTATCTTTTATCTTACTTCCTGAGGGCTCTGGATTCCAATGTCTCATCAAACTCTTTGCTTTCAGTAATCCTTGTTTGCCCTTTTTTGTTGGATGCGTGTCTTGCGCCATGGACCTTTTTACCGCAGCGGGTAAAAAGCCCCTAAAAAAATGGCCATGTGGTAAGATTACTCTTACCGTATGGCTATGCAGGGGGGGAGCACTTACCGCTACCCATTGAGGTGGTGGTAAGGGCTCTCACCGCCCGCTGCCCTATTACCGCTGGGTTACCGCCACGCTGTAAGAAATATTTTCTGGCACACCGCAATTGGTGCTCGCTCGAGGCAGAAGTACCATTGGTGGCTGCGTTGGGCCGCCGGTAGTTCCAAGTTAGCGTGCGGTAAGTCCACATTGGGTTTACCGATGCTTTCTATTTCTATTTTTTGGTAATTGATGGTATATGAAATCATGTAATACTATTAACAGGATGGGGGGAAAGACAGGCCAAGGGGTGTATTCATTAAAGATTTGCTCGGTACACACAAAATGGAAAAAAAAGATTTTATTGAATAAGGCCGTTTGTGAGGTTTTTTAGTAGGTAATAATAGCCATACTGGGTCAGATCAATGGTCCATCTTGTCTAGTATCCTGTTTCCAACAGTGGACACTCCAGTTCACAAGTATCTGTCAGAAACTCAATTAGTAATGAGGATGTTATAATGCCTTTGTATCGCTCCATGGTGCGACTGCACCTCGAATATTGTGTTCAATTCTGTTCACCGCATCGCAAAAAAGATATAGTGGAATTAGAAAAGGTGCAGAGAAGGGCGAGAAAAATGATAAAGGGGATAGGACGACTTCCCTATGAGGAAAGGCTAAAGTGGCTAGGGCTCTTCAGCTTGGAGAAAAGGCGGCTGAGGGGAGATATGATAGAGGTCTATAAAATAATGAGTGGAGTTGAACGGGTAGGTGTCTGTTCACGCTTTCCAAAAATTCTAGGACTAGGGGGCATGCGATGAAGCTACAATGTAGTAAATTTAAAACAAATCGGAGAAAATGTTTCTTCACTCAACGTGTAATTAAACTCTGGAATTCGTTGCCAGAGAATGTGGTAAAGGCGGTTAGCTTAGCGGAGTTTTAAAAAGGGTTGGACGACTTCCTAAAGAAAAAGTCCATAGACCATTATTAAATGGACTTGGGGAAAATCCACTATTTCTGGGATAAGCAGTATAAAATGTTTTGTACTTTTTGGGGATCTTGCCAGGTATTTGTGACCTGGATTGGCCACTGTTGGAAACAGGATGCTGGGCTTGATGGATCTTTGGTCTTTCCCAGTATGGCAATATTTATGTACTTATGGGGTCGGGGGGGGGGGGGGGGGGGGGGACTTCAGTTTAAAAAAAAAAGCCATATGCGGGTCCTAGCCCGATATATAGCTAAGGCCCGCATAACTCTTATGTGGGCCTGGGCTGAATATCGGCTGGGCCCCCATAAGCTCCACCGCCTAGATCGCCCACATGTAACCCCCAATACTCAGTGCCGGTGCCCGGACATGGCTTGGAACTGAATGTTGGGGACTAATTTAGCCAGCAACGGTGTGCGTTCACAAAAAAACACTGACCGTGGATGGCTGAATATCGGGGGGATGATGTCCATGCTTGATCCAGGAATCCAAGAGGAGAAGAGGGGAAAAAAGTTATATTTGTAAAGGAGACAATCAGATACCTAATGGAAGGGTTCTTGGGTATCAGGAAGACCAGAAAGATTCACCCAAGGTGTTAAATACCCTTAGTCCGGTAAATAGACAATTCATGGATTTGAAGGGTAAACTGATGCCTCTGGGTCAAACATACCTCTGATACATTATTGGGATAGGTTGCAGAGCTGCCAGGGGGAAACAGTTTGTCAGAGGGATGTTTCAGTGTATGATACAGTGTGGTAGAACATGACTCTCTCTCTCTCTCTCTAGCTCATCCAGAAAAATACTTTATTTATACTAATAACAGATACCAGCCATTTACCATACCTATATGTAACCCTTCCCTTAGACTATGTATCTAGAACAGGAAAAACAAGGCGGGAGATCCTTGTAAAATCAAAATAAACAATTCCCCAACCATTCTCTTATCTCTGCTTGTTCTACATCTTTTCTTGGATCCATTTCTGTTTCTTCATTTTGTTTCTGGTCTCTTTTCTTTGTGTCTTTCCTTCAGAGGACTATCTTAATGATTTCCTTTCCTTCTCTCCTCTTCCACTATCCTTATAATATTTTCGACCTCATACATTACATCAATGATATCTGATGTTCTCATACCTCACACTAACACTATATACTTTTGTCTCACCTAGACAAAAGTGGCCTAGTGGTCAGGGTGGTGGACTTTGGTCCTGAGGAACTGAGTTTGATTCCCACTTCAGGCACAGGCAGCTCCTTGTGACTCTGGGCAAGTCACTTAACCCTCCATTGCCCCATGTAAGCCGCATTGAGCCTGCCATGAGTGGGAAAGCGCAGGGTACAAATGTAACAAAAATAAAATAGATACTATTAGAGATTCTACATGGAATGTTGCTACTATTGGAGATTCTACATGGAATGTTGCTACTATTGGAGATTCTACATGGAATGTTGCTATTCCACTAGCAACATTCCATGTAGAAGGCTGCGCAGGCTTCTGTTTCTGTGAGTCTGACGTCCTGCACGTATGTGCAGGACGTCAGACTCACAGAAGCAGAAGCCTGCGCAGCCACATTGGTGATCTGCAAGGTCCGACTTGTACATGGAATGTTGCTAGTGGAATAGCAACATTCCATGTAGAATCTCCAATAGTAGCAACAGTGGAGGAGTGGCCTAGTGGTTATAGGGTGGTGGACTTTGGTCCTGGGGAACAGAGGAACTGAGTTTGATTCCCACTTCAGGCACAGGCAGCTCCTTGTAACTCTGGGCAAGTCACTTAACCCTCCATTGCCCCATGTAAGCCGCACTGAGCCTGCCATGAGTGGGAAAGCGCAGGGTACAAATGTAACAAAAATAAAATAGATACTATTGGAGATTCTACATGGAATGTTGCTATTCCACTAGCAACATTCCATGTAGAAGGCTGCGCAGGCTTCTGCTTCTGTGAGTCTGACGTCCTGCAGGACGTCAGACTCACAGAAGCAGAAGCCTGCGCGGCCACATTGGTGATCTGCAAGGGCCGACTTCTACATGGAATGTTGCTAGTGGAATAGCAACATTCCATGTAGAATCTCAAATAGTAGCAACAGTGGAGGAGTGGCCTAGTGGTTAGGGTGGTGGACTTTGGTCCTGAGGAACTGAGTTTGATTCCCACTTCAAGCACAGGCAGCTCCTTGTGACTCTGGGCAAGACACTTAACCCTCTATTGCCCCATGTAAGCCGCATTGAGCCTGCCATGAGTGGGAAAGCGCGGGGTACAAATGTAACAAAAATAAAAATAGATTGTAAACTGCACTGAACCCTGGAAAGGGGATATTAGCAGTATACAAGAATTGATATGAATTGGATTTTATCTACCCTGTATTTTGTTATACTCTTTTTCCCCATTCTTTCTTCACTTCTCCTCCATTCTTTATCCGTAGGGTCCGCTCTTCTCTCCCTCACCCTCCCTCTCTCTTTTCGTTCTCTTTCTCTACCTCTGGTCAGCTTTTCCTCTCTTCTGCTACATCATGGGAACTTTACTCCCCTCTTTCCACTGAATTAATGGACCATACCCTTTTCTCTATCCTACACTGATCCATGTTACGTTGCCCTCCTTTAAAATTTCTCTTCTTATTTTCCATCTCATTTCCCTTCGTTACCCCTTTTCTCATTTTATTGTAACATTTGTAACATATTAAAGTTGTCTCACCCACCTCTCAACTTCATTTTCCTCTCTCCTAACACTTTTTGTTTTCATTTTCCATTCCCTCCTCTTCCTTCTCCTGTTCCCCCATCTCCACATTATCCCTCATCTTTTCTTACCTTCACATTTCTCTCTTGCCTCCACCAACCCTCTATTTCTCTTTCATGCTTCCCTATTTGACCCTACTATATTACTACTACTACTTAACATTTCTAAAGCGCTACTAGGGTTACGCAGTGCTGTACAATTTAACATAGAAGGACAGTCCCTGCTCAAAGAGCTTACAATCTAAAGGACAAGTGTACAGTCAGTCAAGTAGGGGCAGTCTTGATTTCCTGAAAGGTATAAAGGTTAGGTGCCGAAGGCCACATTGAAGAGGTGGGCTTTGAGCAAGGATTTGAAGACGGGTAGGGAGGGGGCCTGGCATAAGGGCTCAGGAAGTTTATTCCAAGCATAGGGTGAAGCGAGGCAAAATGGGCAGAGCCTGGAGTTGGTGGTGGTGGAGAAGGGTACTGAGAGGAGGGATTTGTCCTGTGAGCGGAGGTTTTGGGCGGGAACGTAAGGGGAGATGAGGGAAGAGAGGTAATGCGGGGCTGCAGACTGAGTGCATTTGTAGGTTAGTAGGAGAAGCTTGAACTGTATGCGGTATCTGATCGGAAGCCAGTGAAGTGACCTGAGGAGAGGGGTGATATGAGTATATCGGTTCAGGCGGAATATAAGACGTGCAGCAGAGTTCTGAACGGATTGAAGGGGGGATAGATGGTTAAGTGGGAGGCCAGTGAGGAGTAGGTTGCAGTAGTCAAGGTGAGAGGTAATGAGAGCATGGACGAGAGTACGGGTGGTGTGCTCAGAGAAGAAAGGGCGAATTTTGCTGATGTTAAAGAGGAAGAAGCGACAGGTCTTAGCTGTCTGCTGGATATGCGCAGAGAAGGAGAGGGAGGAGTCGAAGATGACTCCGAGGTTGCGGGCGGATGAGATGGGGAGGATGAGGGTGTTATCAACTGAGATTGAGAGCAGAGGAAGAGGAGGTGGGTTTTGGTGGAAAGACGATAAGCCTTTTCCCCTTCCCTAACATCTACCCTCTTGCCTCTTTACTTCTTCCTTTCAGAATCTGTCCTGTTTCTACTTTCTTCCCTCTGGTTCCCTCTATCTGTCCTGTTTCTTTTTCATCATCTGACCTCCTCCTCCCCCCCCCCCCTGCTTCCCTCCTCTTCCTTCCTACATCTGCTCCCTTCACCACCCTTCTCCAGCGTCAACCTCTTTTCTCTTCCTCACCCTTCCCAAACATCCTTTTCTTCAGTATCTGCATTCTGCCTCCCCCTCTTTCCCACCATCTGTCCTTACCTGAATCCCTCTCTCAGTATCTTCCCTTGCCTCTCCCCTTTGCCAGCCTATGCTTCATGCCTATTCCCCTTCTCCTGTTCCCCCGTCTCCACATCGTCCCTCATCTTTTCTTATCTCTTGCCTCCACCAACCCTCTATTTCTCTTTCATTCTTCCCTATTTGACCCCTGCCTCTTCCCCTTCCCCGGCATCTACCCTCTTGCCTCTTTACTTCTTCCTACTTTCTTCACTCTGGTTCCCTCTATCTGTCCTGTTTCTTTTTCATCTGACCCCCCCCTTCCCTCCTCTTCCTTCCTACATCTGCTCCCTTCACCACCCTTCTCCAACGTCAACCTCTTTTCTCTTCCTCACCCTTCCCGAACATCCTTTTCTTCAGTATCTGCATTCTGCCTCCCCCTCTTTCCCACCATCTGTCCTTACCTGAATCCCTCTCTCAGTATCTTCCCTTGCCTCTCCCCTTTGCCAGCCTATGCTTCATGCCTATTCCCTTCTCCTTTTCCCCTTTTCTCCTATATCTGCACTCTTGCCCTTCTTCTGTTCCTATACCTTCCCTGAGTTAACTTAACAGCGGAAAATTCATATATTTCTTTACAGTTTAATGCAAGGCGCAGTGCCCCCGGGTGCATAGAGCTGCCATTAACATGGCGCCGTGTCCCGACGGGCATGTGCGAAGGTGCCAGCAGGGTGCGAGCTGAGGGCGGTGGGAATTTCCCCGCCGCACAGCAGCATCCCGCTGAGGTAGGTGGGGAGCAAGAGGGGTTTATAACCCCGGGGCAGAGCCCGGATGACCTCTTCTGGCATCTGGGCGTCAGCCTGCACCCAGCCCCCCCTCCCGAATTAATGTGGATATGAATATGTATGTATTATGTCGCAGCTTTGGCGGGGTAAGCTAGGCAGCTGGGACAGCTGCGCTTACGGTTGAGCTCCCTTGCTGTGCGGCGGAGAGCTCTGTATACGACTGGTCAGTCTTGCTAATGGCGGCGGACTGGGTTGGCTAGTAAGCCGGAAGGTTTGATCGGCTTGGGTATACCCAGGGTAATGGTGTTTGTATTTAAAATAAAGCTGCGGCCAAGTTGTGCCATGTTAAGAAATACTGTGAGTCCTGTTATTATTTCAATATCACGTATACCAGTAGGCCCGAGGGGTCTCGGCTGCCTATGTTAACCCTGACAATTGGGTTCCCCCCTACTGAGATATAATTAATGGCTTTTTACGCTAAGGAAACACTGTTTAAAAAAAATTGTCACCAACAGTTAGCAAGTTAAAGCTGCTTTCAATTTTACAAAAAGAAGAAAAAAAAGAGAAAACAAAAAAGAAACGAGAGAGTTTGAGATTAAAGTAACAATTCTGAAAGGTGTGGCTTTAGTGTATCATGGTGATATTGTGTTAACCTTTACTGGATGAAATCCAACCCTCAGATTATATCCCCTCACTGCTGACCACTCTCTCTCCAACCCAGCAGCACAAATGGTTCAAATCTCAAGAGCCAGCACTTGTGCTGTCCATCTCATGTTTTGGAAAATTCCAACCCCACAAGCTTTGAACTTTTCCACAGAGCTGGCACAGAGCCAGGGCCAAAGAGCTGGCATTGGGAACAGCAAGGTAGTTTCCCACTGGCTGCTTTTTCTCTAATTGTTGCAGTTCAGGTGACGAGGTGGATAGCGTGTCCAGTCAACCACCAACATGCCTTGGGTAATGTTGGGAGTTCCCTCATTGTTGTGCAGGAGATACAAGTGTAAGATTCCTACTCTTTAAGCTGTTTCTTGAAATAAGATAATTTCTTAAGCAAGGGAAGTGTCTTAACAAATCTGACCTGCCAAGGGCGCTTATTATTGACATCTGTAGCATTGCATTCAATTTGTTAACACACTTAAAAAATATTTAAGACATGCAAAATAAATGTAATGCTCATTAACCTACAAATTAACACCCATACAGTCGATTTTCCATGCTAAAATCATGCCTTTTTTTTTTTTGTTAAACAGAATGTGTGAAATAAAGGACTATTTTACATGCTCATCTTCCAATGTGGTATATATTATTCAGTGTAAAAAATGTAACGAAGGATGCTATATTGGAGAAACAGGCCAGATGCTTAAGACAGGATTCAATCTGCACAGACATCACAAGAAAATAGCCGGTGCCAGTCAGGCCCCCACCCCTGTGGGTCAACACTTCACTAGACCACTTCACTAGAACACTGCACCAGTGATTTCACAGTAAGAATACTGAAAGGTAATTTTAAAACAATACAGGAACGTAAGACCTTTGAAATAAGAATGATTGAATATTTTGACACACAACAAACAGGACTTAATAAGGATCTGGGTTTTCTAACTCATTATAAACCATAAAGCTGTACTTCTCTGTTTATTTCTCTGTTTATCACCCTCCTCTCACCTACCAACACCCATTCTGTTAGAATATCAATGAAATGCTTTGATGTCCCCATGCATACCCCCACCCTCCCACTCTGGCAGACTGTCAAAGTAATGCTTTGATGTTTCTCTTATATATACTATCTGCTACCACATTTGCTTATTTCCGATCTGACGAAGAAGGGCAACCTTTGAAAGCTAATCAAGAAATGTATTAAGTTATGTCCAATAAAAAAGGTATCATCTGATTTTCTTTTCCATGTTTTATTTTGTTTGATTTCTATTGATAACCTTAAGAGTGGACTAACATGGCTACCACACTCCTCTACTTAATTGAAATGCTCGACACTGCTTCGGGTTCTTATTTCAGCAGGGTGCATCCAGTTTAGCCCTCAATCCATTTATAACATCCCTGAAAAACAAAGGTTGATCTCATTCAGGTGTAATAAGCAGTATTCCTCACCTTCTTCACAGCCTGATCTATTTAACTGTTTCTCTCTCTCTCTCTCTCTCTCTCTCTCTCTCTCTCTCTCTCTCTCTCTCTCTCTCTCTCTCTCTCTCTCTCTCACCTTTTCCTCTTTATCACCCTTTGTTTTATCCAATGGGGTGATCTGGATAGTAGCAGAGCCGCCAAAAACACATTGCCTCATCCTCTCATCCCAACACAATACATACAAACCCACAACCAGACCACACCCTCCCCATCTCAGATAGCCTGAAAATACTCCTTACAATTGACCACAACCTCGCACTTGAGAGCCAAGTGAACTCCACTACAAAGAAAATGTTCCACTCAATTTGGAAATTTAAACGCGTAAAACCTTTCTTCCGAGAAAAATATTCCGTAACCTAAAACAATCAATGGTACTAAGCTATGCAGACTACTGCAACGAAATCTATGCGGGATGTAAAGAACAACTCACAAAGAAACTCCAGACCGCTCAAAACACAGCAGCCAGGCTGATATATGGTGCAGGACGTCAGACTAGAACGAAGCCTTGCGCGGGATTGGGAAGAAGAGGACCTCGGCTCGGCTGGCGGGGGTTGGGGTCTCCCGCCAGCAAAGGTAGGCGACGGCGGGTTGGCAGCGGGAGGGGGGGTCGAGAGGGTCGTCGGCAAAGTACTACTACTACTACTTAACATTTCTAGAGCGCTACTAGGGTTACGCAGCACTGTACAAATTAATAACTAAGGACGGTCCCTGCTCAGAAGAGCTTACAATCTAAAGGACGAAATGTCAAGTTGGGGTAGTCTAGATTTCCTGAGTAGAGGTGTTGTGATTAGGTCCCCCGCCAGCAAAGGTAGGCGACGGCGGGTTGGCAGCGGGAGGGGGGGGGGGTCGAGAGGGTCGTCGGCAAAGGGGTCCAGGGGCAAATCTACAGGGAGCCGGGCCCCCTTGGCCCCATATTGGTTACGCCACTGGTTTAAAGGTTGGTTTTCCTTTCTTTTGTTTCTATTCCCCTTTTTGTACAGAATAAAGCTTTTCCTTTTGACCCTGCACTGGCCTCTGTATTTTAGGAGGACTCCCTGCCTTGCCCTGGCTCACACAATCACACTCCCCTTCTGTGAATAATTTCCATCACAGTGAAGCAAGGAGGGCTGAATCACCCAGCAGACTAACTCTAGCCTGTGCTCAAAAGTGTGTGTATTTACTTATTTGTTGATATTTTTATCCCACATTATCCCAAGATGTGCTCAGGTTCAATGTGGCTTACATAACAATTGAGCATTAGGTATTACGGTGGAACATATATTAACTTTCATGAAATACAATAGACAAGATTTGATCTCCTGCTGTATTGGTCTTTGTTACGAGTACGTTTGTATAACACAGATTAAATTATAATGTAATATAAGAAACGTAAACAGTTACTTAAGTATAGTCCTGTTAAAGGCTGGTTCTCTGTACAATGGAAGATTATTACAAGTTAGGATGTGCTAAATTGAAAACTCACAGGAGTGGCCTAGTGGTTAGAGTGCAGCGCTGCGTACGCCTTGTAGCGCTATAGAAATGCTAAATAGTAGTAGAGTACCACTCTTGCAATCCAGAGGTGGCCGGTTCAAATCCCGCTGCTGCTCCTTGTGATCTTGGGCAAGTCACTTAACCCTCCACTGCCTTAGGTACAAACTTAGATTGTGAGCCCTCCTGGGACAGAGAAATACCCAGAGTACCTGAATGTAACTCACCTTGAGCTACTACTGAAAAAGGTGTGAGCAAAATCTAAATAAATAATTATCCTCTTTGAAATTTGAGCTGAATAGATGAGTTTTCAATAGACAAGGGAGCACCATGTCATCATCTGTGACTCTGAGCTGTTTGGGTAAGGAGTTCCAGGTTTTAGTACTTTGATAGGGAAAATTGGCAGTAGGAATGTTCTTGTAGATTAAGTTCTTACAACTAAGGAAACATAAAGTTAGGTACTCTGGCAGATTTAGAAGCATTTCATAAAGGTAAGCTGATAAGATTATTCATATAGGATGGTGACATACCATATAAATTTGGTAGATGAACACATATCCTATATAATAATTCTCACCTCCAACGTTCTGAGGCTGCCTGGAACCGTGGGTCCCTTGGAGGTGGTCTGCTAAGTGCAGTAGATAACACTGACGTCATCGAATCCAATGAAGTGGCATGTGCTAGGTTCGTAACAGGCCCCGCCCTCGCGTCAAAACGTCATTACGTCAGAGGGCGGGGCCTGTAACGAACCCTCTCTCTCTCTCTCGCACTAAGCCTAACGAAAGAAACTTCCCCCGAGGTCGCCGCCCCCACAACCCACCCTCTCGGTTGCAGCCTGCAGGCGCTCAGTCAGACAGACAGTCAGTCGTCAGTCCCGAGCAACGCCAGCCACCCATCAGCACATGGGGGTCGACGGCGCTGGGGAGCGCACAAGCTGGCTGGCAGGCAGAGCTTGCGTACATCGCGTTGGTGAATAGGGAAAGAGCGTGGGCTACCATTAGGATGAGGTACGCGGAGGACAGCTGGGAGATGCAGGGGCAGCAGCGGGGAGGGCGCTGCGAAATTGAAGCGCAAACCTCTCTCTTACACACACACACAAACTCACTCTCTCTCTCTGACACACACACTCACTCTCTCTCTCAGCCCCCCCCCCCCCCCCCACACACACAGCATGTTAGCAGCAAATACACATCGGAGCATCGCTCAGCCCCATACAGAGGAAACCGACAAACCTCTCTCATTCACACACACATACTCTCTCTCTCTCTCTCAACCAAACACCCCCCCCCCCCAGACGCACGCACAGAAACTTGAACAGATGATTATTCAGCAAGCAACACCGGCGCAGACAAGAACAGAACTTTGGCTATAGGGGGTTGGGGTCCCCTGTCAGCACAGGTATGCAACGGCAGCGGGGGATGGTTTTCGACGGGAAGGGGGGTCAACAGGGTCACAGAAGGGGGGTCCAGGGGTCAGTAACATGGAGGGGGGTGTTGAAATCGGAGGGAAGGGGCAGTCTGGAACTCGGTGGGAGGGGCGTGAAGGGGCCTTGAACTGGGTGGGTGGGTGGGAGGGATGGAGGCCTTGAACTGGAAGGGGACAGAGCGAGACAGTGAGGGAGGGTGGGGGATTGCCTTGCTAGCGCCCGTTTCCTTTCATAACGAAACGGGCCTTTTTTACTAGTAGAATATATTTTAAACTTTCTTTTATAGGGAGCCAGGGTAAACTGAAAAGAAGAGGTGTGGCTTTAGTGTATCCTGGTGATCTACAAATTAGACAGGTGGCCATGTTTTGTGAAGTCTGCAATTTTTTTTTTTTTTATTATTTTATTTATTAATATTTCAATAAATCACAAGCAAATATTACTTGAGAGAAAAAGCTTCTAAAGATTATTAGTTTACAATTAATATTCCAAAAACTAAAGAAAAAAAAATCTCCTTTTTAGAAGCTTAAAGTCCACAAATAATGAGTTCAAGTACTCAAACAGCTGGAAATATAGGAAAAGAAATTAAACATTTCAAATAAATTGTTGCCAAATTTAAGATTTCAGCGTTCCAAACATGGTATATTCTCATTTACAAAGCTTTCTTAGATGTTAAAAATGAACATAATTGGGAAGGGTCAAAATACACATATTTGACATTCTGATAATTAACCAAACATTTACATGGATATTTTAAATAGAACGTTGCTCCTAATTGGAGCGTCTCAGATTTCAACTGCAAGAACTTTTGCCTACGCTTCTGCGTGTCTCTTGACAAATCAGGGAAAATCCGAGTTTGTAAACCTCTAAAAGTTTTTTCTTTCTTTAGGAAAAATTTCTTTAATATCCATGATTTGTCGGAGGTCAACGCAACCGTGGCAAGCAAAGTTGAAGCAGTAATTTTATTACTATCTGAATTTTCTAACAATGCAGAGACATCTATTGCCTGATTACTTGGTAACTGTTCATCTTTTTTACCAGGGATATAATAAACCTGAGAAATAGGAGGAAACTGTTCTTCGCCAATTTCCAAGACCTCTCTGAAATAATTTCTTAACATTTCCCGTGGAGAGATCAGAGACTGCACAGGAAAATTTATAAAACGCAAATTATTATTTTTAAGATTATTTTCAAGAAACTCCGATTTTCTCCTTAGGTTTACCAAATCTTTAACAGTTGTTGTTTGCACAGAATGTATATGTTGTATTTCTTTTTCAAAGTTTTCTGTTTGTGAGGCCACAGAATTAAGTTTAATTTCTACTTCTTTCAGTTTCCCATCCAATAAGGCAATATCTTCTGTCATTTTTTTTGTTTGAGGGCATAAAGCCCTTCCAAGTTCCACAATTAGATGCCAAAGATTGTCTAAAGTTACTTCAGCAGGTTTTTTAAAAGGAAATAATTCTTCTGTCTCAGTGTGTAACAGACTCACGTTCCCATTTGTTCCAATGGTCTCCTCAGTAGATCTCCTCTGTATGGGAGCAGTTAAGATGGGAGTTAGCAAACTTCCCAAACCTTCCGTCGAGGATAGAATAGCCTCCCGTTCTCCTCCACTACCTGACTCTTCGGTCGTCGCAGTTGAGAACGCTATCGTCGGAGAACTGCTACCAATTGGCTGAGGGGGAGGTTCTCTGCCGTCTGGGCTCAACGAAACTTCCAGCCCTGTGTTCACTTCACCTTCTCCAGATTGTGTGTGAACAAGCGGGCCGCCCAACGACGAAGTAACCATGCCTGCGGCTCTCTGTAGAAATGGTTCAATCGAGCCAAGAGAGGGAATATTCCTCGGCTGCTGGGAGGCTGCCGCCGCTGCCCGTCCCCTTCTCTTCGGCATATCAGCGATATTTTTTCACAGGTAAGAGAGAGACGAAAAACGCGTCCGTCTTATTCGGCGGCCATCTTGAACTCCAAGTCTGCAATTTTTAACGTAGGTAACTCTTTGTTCCGGCATATATGCAATTACAGTAATCAAATTTTGTTAGGACTAACGATTGTACTAAGGCGTGAAAGACTGGTCTGGTGAAGTAAGGTCTTAGTCTTTCTAATTTCTTTACTTTTACTTTACTTTGGGGTATGTTTACTAAGTACATAAGTATTGCCACACTGGGACAGACCAAAGGTCCATCAAGCCCAGCATCCTGTTTCCAACAGTGGCTAATCCAGGCCACAAATACTTGGCCAAGATCCCAAAAAAGTTCAATACATTTTATGCTGCTTATCCCAGAAATAAGCAGTGGATTTTTCCCAAATCAATCTAATAATGGTCTATGGACTTTTCCTTTAGGAAGCCGTCCAGACCTTTTTTAAACCCCACTAAGCTAACCGCCTTTACCATATTCTCTGGCAACAGATTGAACTCAACTTGTAATTAAACTCTGGAATTTGTTGCCAGAGAATGTGGTAAAGGCGGTTAGCTTAGCGGAGTTTTAAAAAAAGTTTGGACGGCTTCCGAAAGGAAAAGTCCATAGACCATTAATCCACTATTTCTGGGATAAGCAGTATAAAATGTATTGAACTTTTTTGGGATCTTGCCAGGTATTTGTGACCTGGATTGGCCTCTGTTGGAAACAGGATGCTGGGCTTGATGGACCTTTCGTCTGTCCCAGTATGGCAATACTTATGCACTTATGTAAATTCCAGAGTTTAATTAAATGTTGAGTGAAGAAAGATTTTCTCCAATTTGAAATTAAATTTACTACTTTGTAGCTTCATTGCGTGCCCCCTAGTTCTAGTACTTTTGGAAAGAGTAAACAAACGATTCACATCTACCCGTTCCATTCCACTCATTATTTTATAGACCTCTATCATATCTCCCCTCAGCCATCTTTTCTCCAAACTGAAGAGCCATAGACGCATCAGTCTTTCCTCATAGGGAAGTCGTCCCATCCCCTTTATCATTTTCATCGCCCTTCTCCGTACCTTTTCTAATTCCAAGGCACACTAAAGGCATGTTAGCATTTTTAATGCGCATTAATGGTTGATGCACGTTAAACGCTAATGCACCCATAGGAATATATTGGCGTGTTAGTGTTTAACGCGCCTTAACTTTCATTTCCAAGTTGCCAGTTCTTTTCCCTAACAGGCGATAGGACTGGTCCTCATGTGGGAACGATATACTTGACTCTGTGTCCTGTCTGTGCTCCCAAAAAGTTGATTTTACTGAGGTAGATGTTTACAGGAGGCTTAGAAAAGACAATCTGTTTATAATTTCAGTGCTTGTTAGTGCTGAATAGGCATTTTCTCTGCTCTCTGTGACTTTTCTGTACTAGATTAGAAGAGCAAACTTTCCAATCGGATTAATTCTGATTGTGGTCTGTGGACTCCATGATACAGGGTTTATCTTTATGTGTAGGCCTAAAAGATTTCAACATTGTCTGACCTAAATGATTAGATTTGGAAGTGCGTAAATGCCAAGCCACATCCCAGAACTTGGAAATTTATCACAGGGGTGATATGATGCAGACGTTCAAATATTTGAAAGGTATTAATCTGCAAACAAACCTTTTCTGGAGATGGGAAGGCGGTAGAACTAGAGGACATGAAATGATTTCGTCCTTTAGATTGTAAGCTCCTATGAGCAGGGACTGTCCTTCTTTGCTAAATTGTACAGCGCTGCGTAACCGTAGTGGTGCTCTAGAAATGTTAAGTAGTAGTAGTAGTATGTCGAAGGGGGGCAGACTCAGGAAGTATTTTTTCATGGAGAGAGTGGTGGACACTTGGAATGCCCTCCCGCGGGAGGTGGTGGAGATGAAAACAGTAACGAAATTCAAAAATGCGTGGGATAAACATAAAGGAATCCTGTTCAGAAGGAATGGATCCTCAGAAGCTTAGCAGAGATTGGGCGGCAGCGCCGGTGGTTGGGAGGTGGGGCTAGTGGTTAGGAGGCGGGGCTAGTACTGGCCAGACTTCTACGGTCTGTGCCCTGAAAATGGCAGATACAAATCAAGGTCAGGTATACATATAAAGTAGCACATATGAGTTTATCATGTTGGGCAGACTGGATGGACCGTACAGGTGTTTCTCTGCCGTCATCTACTATGTTACTATGTGCAATGTTACAGTCCTCTCATGGAAGCATGCTCAATGGCTGATCAATGATGACATTTTCCAAATGATGTCTACTCACAGGTTCCATAGACATGTGACTCAAAACAGGGCCGCCGAGAGGGAGGGCGGGGGGGTGGGGGGGGGGGGGGGGGGGGAGGAATTCCACGGGTCCGGCAAGCTTCTTCCTGCCTGCCTGCTTCTGAGTCAGTCCTCTCCTGCTCCTGCATGCCACCCAGAACCTGGATGATTGCATTAGCGTGATATTGCATTGTGTTAATGCAATCATCTGGGTCCCGACTGCTGACACGGACAGGCGCAGGAGAAGACAAACCATGGGAGCAGACAGGCAGGAAGAGGCTTGCCGGTGCCAGACCCCCTTGGAGGCAGAGACATAAAGGTAAGGGGGCAGGTGGCGGTGCAAGTAGGGGGAGGCGGGGTGCAGTGGTCCGGTTCTACCCCGGGCCCGGCTGTGTCTCTTGGCGGCCCTGGCCCAAAATATGGTGAGTCTGGATCACTGGATTATAGGAGTATCTCCTGGTGCCAGCCCTGTTGCTTACAACAAGAGCCAGACTATTGCTCAAAAGAGAAAATGGAATTAGCTCACACTTTTTTCAGTTGTAGCTCAAGGCAAGCTACATTCAGGAAGTATTTCCTCATCCCTGGAGGACTCACAACCTAAGCTCGTACCTGAGGCAATGAAGGGCTAAGTAATTTGCCTGTCATCATGAGGAGCTGCAGTAAGGTTTGAACTTGGCTTCCCTGGCTCACTAGGCCTACTCCTCCACAACGATCCAGTTTCTTCTTTCTTTCTGATAGTGAGAAAAGACACCAGCAGTAGAATAGCATAGAGGCAATCTTATCGTACCATTGCCCTGATTTGGGGTAATAGATCGAAATCTTTTCAAGGCAAAGAGGCCTGACATATGGTTGTAGGGCTGGTCTGAGAAGGTTGTCCAGTGCTCCCTCAGTACTGATGCAGTCTCCCAAATGCAACCCTGCTTAATTTTCCTCTATTCACCTTTTCATAGAGCTCAAATTGTTGTGTAGCTGAGCTCCCATGTCTTCTACAGGGGCTGCCTGATACCTACTACTACTACTACTACTATTTAGCATTTCTATAGCGCTACAAGGTGTACGCAGCGCTGCACAAACATAGAAGAAAGACAGACCCTGCTCAAAGAGCTTACAACCTAATAGACAAAAAATAAAGTAAGCAAATCAAATCAATTAATGTGTACAGGAAGGAGGAGAGGAGGGTAGGTGGAGGCGAGTGGTTACAAGTGGTTACGAGTCAAAAGCAATGCCAAAGAGGTGGGCTTTCAGTCCAGATTTAAAGGTGGCCAAGGATGGGGCAAGACGTAGGGGCTCAGGAAGTTTATTCCAGGCGTAGGGGGCAGCGAGACAGAAGGCGCGAAGTCTGGAGTTGGCAGTAGTGGAGAAGGGAACAGATAAGAATGATTTATCCATGGAGCGGAGTGCACGGGAAGGGGTGTAGGGAAGGTGTGTGGAGAGATACTGGGGAGCAGCAGAGTGAGTACATTTATAGGTTAGTAGAAGAAGTTTGAACAGGATACCTCATAATCTTACCAAACCTCAAGGTTCAAAAAAAAAAAAAAAAAAAACAGAGTTAGAAAAGATTCAAAGAACAGCAATCAAAATGATAGAGGAGATGGAACTGCTCCCACATGAGGAAAGGCTAGAGATGTTAGGGCTATTCAGCTTGAAAAAGAGACGGCTGAGGGGGGATATGATTGAGGCCTACAAAATCCTAATTGGTGTGGAGCGGGTGGAGGTGAATCAATTTTTCACTCATTCAAAAAGTACAAAGTCGAGGGGACACTCAATGAAGCTACATGGAAATAATTTTAAAACAAATAGGAGGAAATATTTTTTTCACTCAAAGAATAGTGGGTGAGGGTGGGGAGGGAAAGAAATGAGATGGGAAGAACCAGTGGACCTATGGAGGGAGAGATGCAGGAACACGGAGGTGGGGGAGAGACAGGGAAAGATGCTGACTGGACCCAAAGTGGAGACTGCAGGATGAAGGGAAGAGACAGGGGAGGGCAAGGAGGGTGCACAGCATATGGACAGTGGGACATACAGAGGGGCAATGCAAAATGGGGAGGGGATAGAGACACATAGAGGCAATGCTAGAAAACGGTGAGATAGCGGCACAGAAGTGCAATAATCTAGTCTAACTGAAATGCTTATATAGTAACATAGTAACATAGTAGATGACAGCAGAAAAAGATCTGCACGGTCCATCCAGTCTGCCCAACAAGATAAACTCACATGTGTTACTTTTTGTGTATACCTTATCTTGATTTGTACCTGTCCTTTTCAGGGCACAAACCGTATAAGTCTGCCCAGCACTATCCCCGCCTCCCAACCACCAGTCCCGCCTCCCGCCACCGGCTCTGCCACCCAATCTCGGCTAAGCTCCTTAGGATTCATTCCTTCTGAACAGGATTCCTTTATGTTCATGCCACGCATGTTTGAATTCCGTTACTGTTTTCGTTTCCACCACCTCCCGCGGGAGGGCATTCCAAGCATCCACCACTCTCTCCGTGAAGAAATACTTCCTGACATTAAATCCCATGAATGGCCCAAAGCAGTTTTCTACAACAACAACACATAGGAAATAGTAATTGCCATAACAGAAGAATTATGATAAATATTTATGAAACAAGTAATGTTTCAACATCTTGCAAAATGTCATATATGAAGATGACAATCTAAGCGAAAAAATTGGAAAGAATATTCCAATTTTTAGCAGCCTGATAAGAAAATGGCTGCCTAGTATTCTTAAATTGTAATCTTTTAAATGAAGGAAAACCTAAGACTCGGCAATCTCTCAAACCTAGGGTGGACTTAGTAAATGTCAGGATAATCAGTTGACAAATACAGAGAGGCTAAACCATTTAAGGTTTTGAAAACAAGGCAGACCAACTTCAAGTCCGTTCTTGCCCTGACTGGCAGCCAGTGAAGTACTTTAAGCAGCGGAGAAACAAGGTCTTACTTTTTCCATTTGAATATCAAGCTAGACGCTGTATTTTGGAGACGCTGAACTGAATTTCCGCAAACTCCTGAAAACATATCTCTTTGACAAAATATATCATAAAGAACAACACGCGTAACTCTACTTTCTTTAAGATATCCAGGAATGTTCTTTAATATCTTTTGCTTTCACACTATCATGTATCTAATGTCTACGGCTTTAACACTATCATGTATCTCACCATCATGTACCCAAAACTTGCTGTAAAACCAGTGGTGTGCTGGAGCAGGCTCTCACAGGCTCGCAAGAGCCGGTTGTTAATTTTTTGAGAATTTTGGGAGCCGGTTGTTAAAGTAGGGCCCTCCATGGCTACTTTAACAACTGGCTTCCAAAATATGGGCTTGGGCCCCCTGCTGAATTCTCTTTTACTTTGCTGGTGGGGATGCTGAGCCCTGCCAGCCAAGTAAATAGACTACTGCTGCTCTCCGCTCCTTTCCAGCTCTGGGCAGCAGGTTGGGGCTTCTTGAGCATGTGAGAGAAGTTCCAGCATGCTGCTCAGAGCAAGACGTTGGGAGTGGTGGCAGTCCATTTATTGGCTGCCAGCAAAGGTATGCCTAGCGTGCCCGCACGAAGGGAGGGAGGAGAGAGAGGCAAGTGTTGCTCCCCCCCCCCCCCCCCCACGGCCACCCCTGGCCCTTCCAACTGCAGAGCTGGCTACGTCCGGAGAAAGAGCCTGTTGTTAAAAATTTACCAGCACACCCCTGTGTAAAACCAAATGTACATTCTTTTCTATTTCCAGCATCCACGATGAATTGTAAGCCACATTGAGCCTGCAAAAAGGTGGGATAATGTGGGACACAAATGTAATAATAATAATAATAATTTTCTTCAGGAGTGTAGTATAAAGAGTGTTACAATTAAAATTAAAAAGTGAACCAATAGCACAAATTGATCTTCAAAAAAATAATCATAATAATGGCAGATAGCCCTCAGTTGTTCAGCTTGAGGAAGCATTTCCTATACAGGTTCTTAATCTGCAAATCAAAGGACAAAGAGGACTCCAATATTACACCAAGGCCTGAGCTTTCGACGAGTTAAGACTCACCATGATCTAGACACAATCCGGTTGATATTCAGCATGAGTTAACTAGCTGGGAATGGCTACACTACTGCCCTGCAGTCCTCTAAACTTGCCTTTGCTGTATGGTCAGTGGCTGGCAGTGATTAAGACAGGCTGTTTCCACAGGATCTTCCTTCTCCTGTCCTAACCCTTATCCCTTACTAGTCCTGTCTGTCTGTCATAATTAGATTGTAAACTCTGTCGAGCAGGGACTGTCTCTCCATGTTCAAGTGTGAAGCGCTGCGTACGTCCGGTAGCGCTATAGAAATGATAAGTAGTAGTAGTAGTAGGCCTGTGTCCCACCTAAGTGGAAAAAGGAAGTTGCAATAGAAGGTTAAGTGGATTCAATGCCCTCCCAGTTTCCCTCCGATGAAAGTCACACTTTGATAAGTTTAAGGGCCCAACTGAAAACGTACCTGTTTCGAGATGCTTTTGCTCTACTACAGAACATATAAAGAGGAATCCAATAAAATTTATATGGAAATATAATGTTTGATTTTAACAAAATATTTCTAAAAAGCAAGGAAAAGACCTCAAAACGCCCGACCGCTTACTTTCAGTTTTCAGCGGCTTTAACTGGGAGCGTGGTGTTCATCACTGGTCATAAAAACCTTGCTTGGAAAGAATTATTTTAACTTTTAATTTATTTCCAAATAGATTTTAACAATTTTGCTCTTTTTACAAGAAATTTTTTTTAAATATATTGACAATATCAATGCTAACTTCAAATTTTCTTTGGTTCATAAAAACCTTCACTGATTCTCATGAAGTGCTCTAAAGCAGCTTTACAAAGATAAAGTAAAGTCGAACAACAGATAAGTGCTCGACTTTACTTTATCTTTGTAAAGCTGCTTTAGAGCACTTCATGAGAATCAGTGAAGGTTTTTATGAACCAAAGAAAATTTGAAGTTAGCATTGATATTGTCAATATATTTAAAAAAAAATTCTTGTAAAAAGAGCAAAATTGTTAAAATCTATTTGGAAATAAATTAAAAGTTAAAATAATTCTTTCCAAGCAAGGTTTTTATGACCAGTGATGAACACCACGCTCCCAGTTAAAGCCGCTGAAAACTGAAAGTAAGTGGTCGGGCGTTTTGAGGTCTTTTCCTTGCTTTTCAGAAATATTTTGTTAAAATCAAACATTATATTTCCATATAAATTTTATTGGATTCCTCTTTATATGTTCGGTGATCTTACATCTTGGAGTCCTGTATGGTTATCCTCTTACTATTGTCTACTTATTTGCTCTACTACAACCATAATAATTTCAGTTAATTTTAGGGCACTCAGATTGGAGACTGACCCACCAGCATTTCTCACTCCTATTTATTTCCTCTATTGTGATTGTAAGCCGTCATCTTTTTCTTATGCTCATATTAGCCCTCTCCTCAAGTCACTTCACTGGCTTCCTATCCGTTTCCGCATACAGTTCAAACTCCTCTTATTGGCCTATAAGTGCATTCACTCTGCAGCTCCTCGGTATCTCTCCACTCTCATCTCTCCCTACATTCCTCCCCGGGAACTCCGTTCACTGGGTAAATCTCACTTATCTGCACCCTTCTCCTCCACTGCTAACTCCAGACTCCGTTCCTTTTATCTTGCTGCACCATATGCCTGGAATAGACTTCCTGAGCCGGTACGTCAAGCTCCATCTCTGGCCGTCTTCAAATCTAAGCTAAAAGCCCACCTTTTTGATGCTGCTTTTAACTCCTAACCCTTACTTTAATATTCCCTTATCTCTTGTTTGTCCTGTTTGTCTGTCCTAATTAGATTGTAAGCTCTGTTGAGCAGGGACTGTCTCTTCAGGTTCAAGTGTACAGCGCTGCGTACGTCTAGTAGCGCTATAGAAATGATAAGTAGTAGTAGTCTTTGGGATTCCAGAATCTTGCTACTCTTTTGAGATTCCAGAATCTTGCTGCTCTTTGGGGTTCTGCATGGAATCTTGCTACTCTTTGTCCTTATCCCTTATTTGTCCTGTTTGTCTGTCCTAATTAGATCGTAAGCTCTGTTGAGCAGGGACTGTCTCTTCAGGTTCAAGTGTACAGCGCTGCGTACGTCTAGTAGCGCTATAAAAATGATAAGTAGTAGTAGTAGTTCTTTTCTTTCCAGGACTATGTAGATTTTAATATGTAAGCCGCTTAGAAGCCCTCCCCTTAAGTAGGATATTAAATAATAAGGAAACTTAAGTTGGATTCAAACCTAGTTCCCCAGGTTTTAGTTTTCTTTCTGTCCGTCTAAAGAGTGTTCTGTTCTGCTTTAGGAGAATTTTTCTTTATGAAACAAGCGTACAGGGAGCACATTTTTCCTCTCTAAGGGCCCCTTTTACGAAGCTGCGGCAAAAGGGGGAAGGGCTGTGCTGGTTTCAGCACACGTTTTTGTCGTGCACCGAGGTCCCCTTTTACCGTAGTGGGTAAAAGGCAGGTCTTTCTTTTTTTTTTCAGGAAATGGCCTTTCGGCCAGTGAAACACTTGCCGCGTGGCCATTTCGTGGAGTGAGCCCTTACTGCCACCCTTTGAGGTGGCGGTAAGGGCTCCCCCGCTAACCCGGCGGCAACTGGGCAGCACTACCCCATTACCACCAGGTACACACCGGCGCTACAAAAATTAACATCTTTTGTAGTGCTAGATTTCCAACCCCAGCAGGGGGAGCAGTGGCTCAGTGCTAGGCGAGCCAGTTATTCCCTTCCCCACTAGAGGGAGAAGGGGAGGTGAAGCTTAGGCCCTTAGCTGCATAGCTGGTATATCATTCCCTCCAGCTGTGAGAGGAGAGAGAGATTTCTGGGTGGCTCCCAGCCACCAGGGGGGAGAGGAAACTGATTGAGAGAGAAGCTGCCATGGAGTAGGTGGAGGATGGAAATGGCCTGCCACTGGGGCTTCCCTGGGGGGGGGGGGGGGGGGGGGGGGGGGGGGGAAGATTAAGCTGCCATGGAGTGTGAGAATGTAAATGTAGCCCTGTCCAGCACATGAAGGCAGTGTGAGAGACCACAGGGGTGTGGTGCTGCGAGGTAGGAGGAAAGCTGCCAGCCCTGTTTGGTACAGGGTCCTCCTGGGTGCTGTGAAGAGGACAGGGGCATTAAATAGTGGTTTCCTTTGAAGAGACCGTTTGTGAAAAGAGTTGAATTATTGGGATGTATAGAACAGCAGACTGAACTTTGACTGAGCCCTTCTGAGGGAGAGGGGAAGGAAGGTAGTGCAAAGGAAGTGGGCCTGAACTGTTAAGGAACTGAATGTTGGCTGGAATTGTGAACCCGGCCTGAACCCTGTTTGTGAACTGCATTTCAATTTTGAGAGTGGAACTGAATTGAGAATAAAGCACTTTAGTCTTAAGTCCGTATGGCAGTCTGGTTCTTTGCTGGAAACCTGGGAGCCTAACCGGGCTGCCGGCCCCAACCCAGAGCGGAGGAAGCCGACCCCCTTTACAAGTGGGAGGAGGAGTGTTCAGGTGTGGGGCAACTGACTTAGGTAAATCATTTTATTTCCTTATGTCTCAGCTGAGTTTACTCACCTCTTTCTATGACTGAGTTTATTTTTGGGGCAGGGCTCATGTGCAATGCCCAGAGGCTTAATAGTGGTGTAGAAGGATATGTAATGGGTGACAGTTTTCAGAAGACTATGGTGCAACTTTCAGCCACACTCTGCAGGCAGGTAAATGCTACTGAATAGCTAGGGATGGTCTGCTGATCTGGGTTCAAGTGGGTGAGAGCCTCGTACATCTGAAACGCTGTAAGCACTGAAAAGGCTCGGACAGGTTGGTACAGCTGTAAAGCAGGCAAGGAGGGTCGAGTGTATTTTTTTTAATTATTATTTTTTGTTGTATTTGTATCTCACATTTTCCCACCTATTTGCAGGCTCAATATGGCTCACAATATTCCGTTATGGCATGCGCCATTCCAGAATAAAAGAAACAATTGGTGTTACATGGAGTACATGGATGACAATATCGAATTAAGCAAACGGGAATAGCGAGAAAATGTTCAGAGTATCTTCAAATCAATGCTCAAAGCCCACCTCTTCAATGTCGCCTTCGGCACCTAATCACTACACCTCCTCTCAGAAAACTTATCTACCCCAACTTGACATTTCGTCCTTTAGATTGTAAGCTCTTCCGAGCAGGGACCGTCCTTATTGTTAATTTGTACAGCGCTGCGTAACCCTAGTAGCGCTCTAGAAATGTTAAGTAGTAGCAGTAGTAGTAGTAGTAGTATAGTTGAAGTGGTATTGTGTTATAATTAAATTATTGCTCGTTGTGGTATGCCTTGTTGAATAGATATTAGAACTATGCGGTGTTTTCTACATGCAAAGCCCCATTTTGCATTGGAAGTTTAAGGTAATTGGGATGTCCAGGTAGGGACGTTCAGTTTCCCTAATATTTTACAAAATACCTTGTTGGAGGCTTTCGTAAATTTCTATAAGGACACTACAGAAAGAGCATTGATTCTAAAAACCTACACATGCTGAGAAAGAGAAGCATCACTTGGCAGCTTCAGTGAACAAGTGCGAGAGATTATCCCCCGGATTCTATAAATTTACAAACCCCAAATTAACGCCTGGTATGCAATTTATATAGAAGCTTATAAAGATAAGGTGGAATTGCTTAACAAATATTTCTGTTCTGTGTTCACAGCTGAAGGGCCGGGAGCAGGACCACAGAAGACAAACACAAATAGGAATGGAGGGGTGGTGGTCCCTGAGCGATTTTCAGAGGACTGTGTTCGCGAGAAGCTGGCTAAACTAAAGGTGGACAAAGCAACGGTGCCGGATGGCATACCGTATTTTTCGGACTATAAGACGCACCGGACCATAAGACGCACCTAGGTTTTAGAGGAGGGAAATAGGAAAAACATTTTTTTCCTCTTTCCCTCCTCTAAAACCTAGGTGCTCCGGTGCGTCTTGTCCGGGTTTTGGACCTCCGTCCCGTACTTACAGGATTCCGTGTTCCCTGGTGGTCTAGTGACGTCGGGGCAGGAAAGAGCCCCCTCTTTCCTGCCCATCGCGCTGCTCTCCGTGCTTCTCAATGCTTTCCGACGGTCTCGGCGAGATTCAAAATGGCCGCCGAGAATCTCGGCGGCCATTTTGAATCTCGCCGAGACCGTCGGAAAGCATTGAGAAGCACGGAGAGCAGCGCGATGGGCAGGAAAGAGGGGGCTCTTTCCTGCCCCGACGTCACTAGACCACCAGGGAACACGGAATCCTGTAAGTACGGAACGGAGGTAAAAAAAAACGCTACCTTCGGACTATAAGACGCACCCCCCATTTTCCTCCCAAATTTTGGGGGAAAAAAGTGCGTCTTATAGTCCGAAAAATACGGTATATCCAAGGGTACTGAAGGAACTTAGGGACGTTCTACCAGCTCTGTTGGCTGACCTTTTCAATGCTTCTCTAGAGTTGGGAGTGGTCCCAGAAGACTGGAGAAGAGCAGATATGGTCCTTCTCCACAAAAGCGGAAGTAAGGAAGAGGTTGGGAACTGCAGGCGGGTACGTCTGACTTCTGTGGCAAGTAAATTAATGGAAAGTCTTTTGAAACACAGAATAGCAAAGTTTTTGGAATCCAATAGATTACATGGCCCAAGGCAGGGCGTAGCCAGACACCCAATTTTGGGTGGGCCTGGGCCCAAGTTGGGTGGGCAGAAGAACTCTGCCTTGTCCCACAAGTGATTTGGTTTCTTCCTCTCTCGCCTGCATGCCATATGATCTCTCAAACATCCCCCCTCCTCTGCATACCTTTTAAATAGCAGATTTTCACCAGCAGCGAGCAGCAGCTAATTCACACTGCTCATGTTGACCCTACATCCTTCGCTCTGATGCAACTTCCTGTTTCTGCATAGGCAGAAATACATCAGCGGGAAGGCTGTGGGGCCACTGCAGGCGAAGATCTGCTATTTACAAGGTATGCAGGAGAGACAATTGTTGGGAGTTTGACTGGTAGGGCTTGGGGATCCCTGCCAGCCACATTATAGGTGTACTGCTACTGGGTGGGCCTGAGCCCAAAGTGGGTGGGCTCAGGCCCACCCGGGCCCACCCTTGGCTACGCCACTGGCCCAAGGTAACATGGTTTCACTAGAGGCAGGTCTTCTCAGACAAATCTGGTTAATTTCTTTGACTGGGTGATCAGAGAGTTGGATGAAGGGAGAGCGCTAGCTGTGGTGTATTTAGATTTTAGCAAAGCCGTTGACAAATAAATAAACTGAGTGCCCTTGGTATGGGCCCTGAAGTGACTGAGTGGAAGTGGTAAACGAAGCTCATTCTGAGGAAAAGGACGTTACCAGTAGCGTGCCGCAAGGTTCGGTTCTTGGGTCAGTTCTTTTTAACATTTTTGTAAGCGATGTTGCTGAAGGGCTGTGGGGTAAGGTTTGCCTCTGTGGATGACGCCAAACTCTGCAATAGGGTAGACACTCCTGATGGTGTAGATAACATGAGGAAGGACTTGGTGAAGCTAGAGGAATGGTCTGAAATTTGGCAGCTAAGATATAATGCTCAAAAATGGAGGTCATGCATTTAGGCTGCAAAAAACCTGAGAGAATGGGTACAGTTTAGGGAGTGAAGAACTTTTGTGCAAGAAAGGAGAGTGGGACTTTGGAGTGATCATATGTGATGACCTTATGGTGGCCAAAGAGGTAGAAAAGATTATGGCAAAACCTAGAAGGATGCTTGGATGCATAGGGAGAGGTTTGGCCAGTAGGAAAAAAGGAAGTGATGATTCCCCTGTAGAAGACTCTCTGGTGAGCCCTCATTAAGAATATAGTGTACAATTCTGGAGACCACGCCTCCAATAACATATAAACAGGATGGAGTCAATCCAGACGGCGGCTACTAAAATGGCCAATGGTCTTCGTCATAAAGCATATGGGAACAGACGTAAAGATCTCAACATGTATATTTATTTATTTATTTATTGCATTTGTATCCCACATTTTTCCACCTCTTTGCAGACTCAATGCGGCTTACAGTGTATCGTTGTTGTTACATAAAGAATAACATAATCAGGAATTAACAAGTGGATATATGTAGAGAAACAAGTATTGATACTACGTACAGGTGAAGGTGCCATAGCAGGTAACATAGTCGAAATTTGGACAAGCAGATATAAGCAAGAACATTGTTGATAATAGGTAAGCGTTGATAGTGGGTAAGGTATAGATGTCGTAGAGTATAACGTCATCGAAGTTCAGATAATAGCTTTGGAATACTTTGGAAGAAAGGTGGGAGAGGGGCGATATAATCGAGACCTTTAAATACCTATGCAGCATAAAAGCACAGGAGGCGAGTCTCTTTCAACTAAAAGGAAGCTGTGGAACAAGGGGGCATAGGATGAAGGTGGAAGGGAATAGATTCAGAAATATCCTGAGGAAATACGTTTTCATGAAAAGGGTGATGAATTTGAGCAACGGCCTCCTGGTGGAAGTGGTGGAGAGAACTTGGGCCAAGTACATAGGATCTTTGAGGGAGCGATAGGGAGAGTAGATGGCACGGATGGGCAGACTAGATGGGCCATATGGTCTTTATCTGGCTAGATTTTTCTCTGTTTCTAAGTAAGTTATCGAATAAGGGCAGTTTCATGCGTAACTTTAATTTAATAATTGGCTGTTAATTGGAGTTAGCAAATTATTGGCTTAAATCGGTGTTCATTGATGCTAATTGGCACATTAACATTTGCACGCGCAACTGCTGTTAGTCACTATTCAAGCAATTGTGTGATGGAATACACAGGCACACAACTTCTGGGGGGGGGGGGGGGGGTGGACATGGAAGGTGCATGGGTGGGTCAGGCACATGCCAAGTAGGTAGGCATGCAGGTTACTAGAATACTAGGAATTGGGCATCTAACTGCCAACAGTTGAGCATGGGCTCTTACACCAGTCTTTGACATGGCGCAAAACTGTGGACTTAGGCTAATATTCTATAATGACAGTTTCATGTTTGGATATGCCTTTTTGAACAGGTAAGTCTTTAGGAGTTTCCGGAAGATTAGGTGGTTGTGGGTTGTTTTCAAAGCGGTCGGGAAGCGCGTTCCATATTTGTGTGCTTATATAAGAGAAGCTGGATGCATAGGTTGATTTATATTTAAGGCCTTTGCAGCTTGGGTAGTGGAGATTTAGGTATGTTCGTGTTGACTTTGTTGTGTTTCTAGTTGGTAGGTCTATGAGGTCTATCATGTATCCCGGGGCATTGCCGTAGATGATCTTGTGAACCAGGGTGCATATTTTGAACGCAATTATGTTTGTGTTTTAGTATTTGGGCGTTTACGTTGGTTCTTTGGGGTATGCCTTTCTGAAAAGGTGAGTCTTTAGGTTTTTTTGGAAGTTTAGGTAATTGTGGTTTTCAGGTCTTTTGGCAAAGCGTTCCATAGTTTTTTTTTTTGTTACATTTGTACCCTGCGCTTTCCCACTCATGGCAGGCTCAATGCGGCTTACATGGGGCAACGGAGGGTTAAGTGACTTGCCCAGAGTCACAAGGAGCTGCCTGTGCCTGAAGTGGGAATTGAACTCAGTTCCCCAGGACCAAAGTCCACCACCCTAACCACTAGGCCACTCCTCCACTGTTGCTACTATTGGAGATTCTACATGGAAACGTTGCTATTCCACTAGCAACATTCCATGTAGAAGTCGGCCCTTGAAGATCACCAATGTGGCCACGCAGGCTTCTGCTTCTGTGAGTCTGACGTCCTGCACATCAGACTTACAGAAACAGAAGCCTGCGCAGCCTTCTACATGGAATGTTGCTAGTGGCATAGCAACATTCCATGTAGAATCTCCAATAGTATCTATTTTATTTTTGTTACATTTGTACCCCGCACTTTCCCACTCATGGCAGGCTCAATGCGGCTTACATGGGGCAACGGAGGGTTAAGTGACTTGCCCAGAGTCACAAGGAGCTGCCTGTGCCTGAAGTGGGAATTGAACTCAGTTCCCCAGGACCAAAGTCCACCACCCTAACCACTAGGCCACTCCTCCACTGTTGCTACTATTGGAGATTCTACATGGAAACGTTGCTATTCCACTAGCAACATTCCATGTAGAAGTCGGCCCTTGAAGATCACCAATGTGGCCACGCAGGCTTCTGCTTCTGTGAGTCTGACGTCCTGCACATCAGACTTACAGAAACAGAAGCCTGCGCAGCCTTCTACATGGAATGTTGCTAGTGGCATAGCAACATTCCATGTAGAATCTCCAATAGTATCTATTTTATTTTTGTTACATTTGTACCCCGCACTTTCCCACTCATGGCAGGCTCAATGCGGCTTACATGGGGCAATGGAGGGTTAAGTGACTTGCCCAGAGTCACAAGGAGCTGCCTGTGCCTGAAGTGGGAATCGAACTCAGTTCCTCAGGACCAAAGTCCACCTCCACCACCCTAACCACTAGGCCACTCCTCCACTCATATGTGTGCATATGTAGGAGAAACTGGACGCGTACGTTGATTTGTACTTCAGTCCCTCCCATCTTGGGAAGTGAAGCTTTAGGTACGTTCTTGCTGATTCAATTGCATTTCTAACTGGGAAGTCAACCAATTCAGTCATGTAGCCCGGAGCTAGACCGATGAAGCAAAGACCCCCCCCCCCCCCCCTCCCAGATTTCTGCTTGAACACCAGCCCTGGCTAGCAAGGCCCTTCTTTTGGCCTGCTTTCTACCATTGTGTCAGTTGCCAGCTCTACTTTGGTAACAAGCAGACCAGTAGGAGAGGTGAGAGTTGGCAGTAGGCACAGTCAGGCTTCCAGAAGCAGCAGCTGTGTCACTAGAGAGAGTTAAGGCACAGGGCGATACAATCTTTGCTCCGGATAAAGGATGCTTGATCTTTTTAAATGCACTTCAGTAAACAGATTAACCAGAACAATAAAGTTCCAGCACGGGCTGTTTGAACAGCCTGAAAGAGAAAAAATAAATGAAAGGGGAAACAAAATCCTTTATTTTCACAATTAATGATTTTGTGCTTTAACACAGGGTTTTTTTTTTCCTGCATGTCACCATGATCTGCTGCTTGGTGAGAGGGGAGTGGCCCTCATCTCCGCCTCCGGATTCCTTTTTAAGTGAAATCTTTGTTCTCTTGACTAGACCGTGTGTGTGTGCCTCTCTCTCTCTCTCTCTTTTACCTTGTGCAACCAAGCTGCTTCTGTAAAAAACTGCTGACTAATACCACGGCTCTCCATGTGGCTGATGCAAACCTGGAGAATTTGCATCATCATCCAGCCTCCCTGACCTAGCGTGACAAGAAGCTTAAATGCTGCCCAAACCCGTGCAGGAAGCTGAGCTGGTCTCCAATGATAGGGCGGCAAAAGCAGCCTGGAGGAACAGGTGTCGGTGAGAAGTCTTAAAGTTTCATTCAGAAACAGAGGCTGAAGATTACAGAGGGATCAGCTACAAGCAGAGGAAACACCTGAGCTGGCCTGAAGTGGAAAGAGAGAGACAGATTTCTATTTTCTTGGGGCAGTGAATTGGGGAAAAAAAAAATCTTTGGCACTGAAACATGGTTAGGAAACCTGCCGTGGCTGTGTCTACAGTCTCTAATGGGGACTACCGACAGGGTGAAACCAAGAACATGCTGCCACAAATCAGCCACAAAGAGCCACCCAGGGAAGGCCAAGTGGTACTCAAGAAAAAAGTAACTCTACTGCGGGGCATCTCCATCATCATTGGGACCATAATTGGGGCTGGGATCTTTATCTCCCCCAAAGGGATCCTCGAAAACACTGGCAGCGTGGGAATGTCGCTGGTTGTCTGGACGGCTTGTGGCATCCTTTCTCTATTTGGTAAGTCTGGGGAAACAAAATACGGAACTGGGCCGCTGACCGACATTATGGTTAGGTGGGGATTTGGCATTTAATATATATATTTTTTGACAGATGTTTTTGAGCTCGGATATATCTTGTAGCCCTTTACACCAGAGTGGGCCACATTCAGGTGAGTTGGCCTGCAAACGATAGACATTCGTGGAAGCATTCGAGCACAGATGCATTGAACCTTGAGTATTGTGTTCAATTCTGGTCGCCGCATCTCAAGAAAGATATAGCGGAATTGGAAAAGGTGCAGCGAAGGGCGACTAAAATGATAGCGGGGATGGGACGACTTCCCTATGAAGAAAGACTAAGGAGGCTAGGGCTTTTCAGCTTGGAGAAGAGACGGCTGAGGGGAGACATGATAGAGGTATATAAAATAATGAGTGGAGTGGAACAGGTGGATGTGAAGCATCTGTTTACGCTTTCCAAAAATACTAGGACTAGGGGGCATGCAATGAAACTACAGTGTAGTAAATTTAAAACAAATCGGAGAAAGGTTTTCTTCACCCAACGCGTAATTAAACTCTGGAATTCGTTGCCGGAGAACGTGGTGAAGGCGGTTAGCTTGGCAGAGTTTAAAAGGGGGTTAGACGGTTTCCTAAAGGACAAGTCCATAAACCGCTACTAAATGGACTTGAGAAAAATCCACAATTCCAGGAATAACATGTATAGAATGTTTGTACGTTTGGGAAGCTTGCCAGGTGCCCTTGACCTGGATTGGCCGCTGTCGTGGACAGGATGCTGGGCTCGATGGACCCTTGGTCTTTTCCCAGTGTGGCATTACTTATGTACTTATTCTTCCAGTGTACCACTGTCACACCAACCGCAGGGAGCTTTTATTTCAGGGTGTGAAAATGCGTGTAAAGGTGACTTAAATGTACCTGAGAGGCAGTGGTACTACTAGGAAGACACCTTGACATGCTCAGGCTCTTTGGCTCATCCTCACAGCCAGTACGTAACTCTGAGCCACGTGGAGTCTGTCAGATAACAGACTCTGAAGCTGGTTTCTGAAAAGTTTTGCACCAGTGTTTCCCCAGTGAAAACTGACAAAATGTTTTCCTGGGCAAATATGTTGCAGAACCAGTGCAAAAACCTGAATAAAGCAGCCACTTTGTATTCAAAATTCTAGCTCATATTATTTCAGGGGAAAGGCCCTTATTTGTATATGAATATTATAAACTTTTGAATGGAACAATTGACTTTAGAAAAATAACATGCCTCTCAGCTGCTAAAAATGGAGAGATGTGCACATGCTTCCCAGAGCTGGCTCAACCATTGGGCACAACCAGAAGGGTGCCAACTTCTGGGAGGGGATGGGGTGCCAAAGAGCCGCCGTCATGACGAACACGCAGACTCAATGAAACTGAGGTGAGGGGAGGGGAGGCTGAGGGGAGATATGATAGAGGTCTATAAAATACTGAGTGGAGTGGAATAGGTAGACGTGAATACCTTGTTACCTCTTTCCAAAAATACAAGGACTAGGGGGCACACAATGAAGCTACTGAGTAGTAAATTTAAAACAGATAGGAGATAATAGTTCATCACTCAACGTACAATTAAACTCTGGAATTTGTTGTCAGAGAATGTGATAAAAGCATTTAGCTTAGCAGGGTTTAAAAAAGGTTTGGATAATTTCCTAAAAGTCCATAAGCCGTTATTAAAATGGACTTGGGGGAAATCCACAGCTTATTTCTAGGATAAGCAGCATAAAATCTGTTTTACTCTTTTGAGATCTTGCCAGGTACTTGTGACCTGGATTGGCCACTGTTGGAAACAGGAGACTGGGCTTGATGGACCTTCCCAGTATGGCAAAACTTATGTTCCTAAACTACAGGGGATGCCTTGTAGGTTGTGCAGCCCCAAACTTTTCATTTCATTTCCCGTGTTGTCTATAGGAATTTTCTTTTTTTGTTGTTATGGGTTCAATATCAGTAGTGGTGTCTACGTATGTTTAATTTGTAACTATTCTATTGTAAATGAGTTCCCTTTCAATCTTTCTTATTGTTTTTATATTTTCTTTTGTAAACTGCATTGATCTGCTGGAGAGTTAATTGCAGTATGTCAAGTTTACATTATAAATATAAAATAGTTTCATTTTGTGCTGTTTTTCTATCGATCGCTTTTTTATTTATGCAGTATCATATGAATTAGAACAAGTGGGACAGGGCCCTACTGCATGTCAGTCCAGCTGCCTCAGACCTCTGATTGGTAGTGGGGGGGGGGGCAGGAGGAGGAGGGTGAAGAGGGCAGGGCCGCCAAGAGACTGGGCCAGGCCCGGGACAAGGCCGCCCCCCCCCCCACCCGAGGTCGCCGGACCCCCTCCACCCGCCACCACGGGCCCTCTCTCCACCCCCCGAGCCCTCTGTACTAACCTTAAGCGCCCCCCTCACCTTCGCAGCAAGCACCGGCAGACCTCTCCTTCCTTCCGTGTCCCGCCCTCGCGGACGTTAAGTCATGCGAGGATGGGACACGGAAGGAAGGAGTGGTCTGCCGCTACTTGCTGCGAAGGTGAGGGAGGCACTTAAGGTCAGTTCCGGGAGCGACAGAGGGCGGGTGGGCCGGACTGCGGCACCGGGCCAACCCCCTGGAGGCCCGGGCCCAGGGAATTTTGTCCCCCCTGTCCCCCCCTCTCGACGGCCCTGGAAGAGGGATGCGATTGCACCTTGGTGGCAGAGGACACACCATTGATTGCCTTATGCACTTTTCCAGGCCTGTTTGCTGGAAGTGGCAGGCTGGTTTGAGCATGGATTTCGAGGGGGAGGAGGGGGAGTCCACCTAACTCACTACCCAACATTATTGATTTATTGATTAGGATTTATTTACTGCCTTTTTGAAGGAATTCACTCAGAGGTCTTTTACGAAGGCGCGCTCACGTTTTTAGCGCGCGTTAAAATTGTGGCCGCGCTAAACGTTACAGATGCCGATGCATTCCTATGGGCGTCTCTAAGGTTTAGTGCGCCCACAATTTTAGCACGCGCAAAAAACATGAGCACGCCATAGTAAAGGACGCCCTCAAGGCGGTGTACAGTAGGAATAAATCAAACATAAACAATAGATAATTACAGCAGTTGTATCGCTCCATGGTGCGACCGCACCTGGAGTATTGTGTTCAGTACTGGTCTCCGTATCTCAAAAAAGATATAGTAGAATTGGAAAAGGTACAGCGAAGGGCGACGAAAATGATAGTGGGGATAGGACGACTTTCCTATGAAGAGAGGCTGAGAAGGCTAGGGCTTTTCAGCTTGGAGAAGAGACGGCTGAGGGGAGATATGATAGAAGTGTATAAAATAATGAGTGGAATGGATCGGGTGGATGTGAAGCGACTGTTCACGCTATCCAAAAATACTAGGACTAGAGGGCATGAGTTGAAGCTACAGTGTGGTAAATTTAAAACGAATCGGAGAAAATTTTTCTTCACCCAACGTGTAATTAGACTCTGGAATTCGTTGCCGGAGAACGTGGTACGGGCGGTTAGCTTGACGGAGTTTAAAAAGGGGTTAGATAGATTCCTAAAGGACAAGTCCATAGACCGCTATTAAATGGACTTGGAAAAATTCCGCATTTTTAGGTATAACTTGTCTGGAATGTTTTTACGTTTGGGGAGCGTGCCAGGTGCCCTTGACCTGGATTGGCCACTGTCGGTGACAGGATGCTGGGCTAGATGGACCTTTGGTCTTTCCCAGTATGGCACTACTTATGTACTTATGTACTTAATATTCAAAGCATGGCGTGGTATACTACTTACAATGTCAACATAGTACATAATAAATATTTTAATAGACAGCCTAGGGTGCAAGCAAAGACAGAACTTATAGGTAGGTAAGAGAGTCAGAGGAGTTAGAAAATAAGGGGACTAATTTAAAGAAAGTTGTACATTTGGTGTGTGTGAGTGAGACTAGCAAGTTAGTTACTTCTTCCATTAAAGGCCTGGTTGAAAAGCCAGTAGAGAGAGTCTTGTGTTGTGCAGAGCCTCTCAGGGAGTCCATTCCAGAGTGTGGGGGCTACTGTGTGGGTATCACATTATGTAATGTCTTTTGGAGAGGGTATGGTTAGCGATACTACTTGGGAGGACCTTAGTGTCCTTGGATCAGGGGCGTAGCCAGACAACAAATATTGGGTGGGCCTAGGCAAGAAGTGGGTGGGCACCAAGTGTTCTCCCTCCTCCCAACCACCATAAAAAAAATATATTTCAGCTGGCGGGAAAGTGCTTCTTTCCACCTTGGCAGTATGCAGCAGGCATGCGCTGAAAACTGAGCGTGTGCAGGTGCCAGTATCGTGGAGAGTAGTGTTTTTGTTACCATCAGGGGGGAAATCTTCAGTTGGCCGAGCTTGAGATTCCCATCAGCTACCGCTAAATGTGTGCTACTCTTGGGTGGGCCTGAGCACTAAATGGCCCACCTGTGGCTACGCCACTGCCTTGGAGGTGTGTAGAGGGTCATCCTGTTCTTCAAGTACTCGGGGGCCATTTCCTTTAAGGGCCTTAAAGATCAGACAGAGTTTTAACTTTAGCCCCAGTGAAGTTTTTGCAAAAATGGTGTGATGTAGTCACGCTGCTTCCAACCTTCTAGGAGTCTTGCTGCAGCATTCTGAATCAGTTGGAGCTGGTTTAGGCCCTTTGTAGTCAGACCATTGTATAGTGCATTGCAGTAATCCAGTCTTGATGTTATCATGGCATGCACAACTGGGATAAGATTTACCTTCTCGATGGGCAGCTCCTGACAACAAGCCTGTAGGACTGTGGCCAGCAGGAGCATCAGCCTGAATGAAGCCATGGTAGAATTTCCTCTTACCATTATTCTAGGAAATGTTATAGAGGTGGGGAATAAGACAACCTTAGAAGATCCAGGGGCAGCAGAACACCTTTTTGAGCAGGAGAGAGAGGGGACAAACCAGTCTCTGTCCGTATATCCCAACTTTCCTAGAGGGAAATATTCAGCCCACAGTGGTAAGTGGCATATAGGTCACTCCCAGCTGCAGACTGACCTAACCCTGGATATTAAATGCCAGAGCATACGTGGCTCTCGGCATTGAGTATTTGGGTATGACTGCTGAACTGGAAGTTAACCGGGCATCGGCCAATGTTCAGACCAGTGCTTAGTTAACTTAGTGCATTGAGAGCCTCTTTTGCTAAGCCGCACTAGCAATTCCCAGCGCGGCAAATGAGAGGAAGCCCATTCAATTCCTATGGGCTTCCTCTCATTCGCCATGTGGGAATCCCTAGCACTGCTTAGTAAAAGAAGCCCAAAGTTAGGACAGCTGTTTTGCTGTCCTAACCGAGAAATTCTGCACTGGCTCCCCATTAGAGAACGAGTAGCCTTTAAAATATGCACACTAATTCACAGAATAATCTTCGGTGAAGTCCCGGAATATATGCTCAAATTAGTTGAGTTACCACCCAGAAACAGAGTCAGTACCTCTAGATCATATCTGAATTTACACTACCCAGACTGTAACGGCCTTAAATACAAATCAATTTACGCCATCAACTTTACATACATAGGCACTCAATTATGGAATGCTCTACCCAAACAAGTAAAATCTACCCAGAACTACCTTAACTTCCGAAAATTATTGAAATCAGTATTGTTTAAGAAAGCTTATTCCCCAGGTCTAATTTAACTTGAATTAACGATTGCTATAATTTCATATCCAAGGACAATAATTACCTGCTGTTATCTATTGCCTTTTGATGTTTAATTGTTATTTTATGTCTTATTCTTAAATTGTAATTGTTCTTCTTGTACTGTAGCTTGCACTACAGACTTTGTAAGCCACTTTGAGCCTGCGATCAGTGGGAAAATGTGGGATACAAATGCAATAATAAATAAATGTGGTTACTTAGTGCTAAGTTGCCACTCCGTCCTAAATCTGCCCCTGGCTCACCTCTAACCTAGTCAGTTAGGGGGATGCCATAGCCGTTGAGGGGGGGCAGGGGGGCAAAATTCCCCGGGCCCGGGCCTCCAGGGGGGGCCAGCGCAGGGGTCTCTCTCTCTCTCTCCTGCTCCTGATGGGACCCGGGTGGTCGAGTTCCGACAGGAGCAGGAGAGAGAGTAGACTCCGGCGCTAGGCCCCCCCTTGCATTGCCTGCCTACCAGCTGCTGGGCCCTCAGGCCGCGCATGCTCAGTTTTGAGACTGAGCATGTGCGACCTGAGGAAAGCAGCCGCATGGGGCAGGCAATGCTGGGCAGAGGAAGAGCCGCGCTGCCTGCAGCTGGCGGGGCCAACCAAGGCACTTCGGGTGGGCGGCGGTGGTGATGATTCTGCCCCGGGCCCTATGGCCGTGGCCCTGGGGATGGCTGGTTAGCGGTGATATTTGTTTGCACTACTGGTAAAGTGCCGCTGAAATCAGTGTGATTTAACTGGGCAGGAGCCTGCCTGGTTTGCCCTCCTGAGGCAGCTGGTGGAGAGAAAAAGAGTGATGGAATTCAAAAAGGTGCGGGGTGAACACAGAGGATCCCAAATTAGAAACAGGATGGTCTAAAAACAAATTTTAAGCGACCTCATGCATATTGAGGTGTTGAGTGATGCTTAGAGGGCGACTCCAGCTGTGAAGAACTAAGGCCAGTGCCGGACGGACTTCGATGACCTGTGCCTTGAAAATGGAAAGGACAGATCAGGATGCATTCGTTGTAGGTTTAATCGTGAATTGATAGTGAGTGTTGGGCAGACTGGAGGGACCGTTCAGGATCTTTTTCTGCAGTCATTTACTATTGGGCTCATTTTCAAAACAAAAAAACATCTAAAAAGTGGCATAAATCAGCATTTGGACGTTTTTCTTACAAAAACGTCCAAATCAGTATTTTCGAAACCTATATTTAGACATTTTTCTTTGAAATCCATCAGAAGTGTGTCCAAATCTCAAGAGGGCTTATGAGGGGCGCGTTCAGGGCTGGAACTGGGCGTTCCTGAAACGTAGACGTTTTTCAGCCATAATGGAAGAAAACAAAAACGTCCAGGACTAAAACGAAGACGTTTTGAGCTGGACCTGTTTTTATAACGAATAAGGCACAAAAAGGTGCCCTAAGTAACCAGATGACAACTGGAGGGAATCAAGGATGACCTTCCTTTATTCCCCCAGTGGTCACTAACCTCCTCCCACCCCCTAAAAATGTGATGAAAAACATTACTTGTCAGCCTCAGATATTATACTCAGTTCCATTAGAACAGCATGGTGGACCCAGGCCCATACCGTCCTCTTCCTGTTACACTTGTGGAGGAAACTGTGAGCCCTCCAAAACTCACCAGAAACCCACTGTACCCACGTATAGGTGCCCCCTTCGCCTGTAAGGGCTATGGTAGTGGTGTACAGTTGAGGGTAGTGGGGTTTTGGTGTGTTTTGGGTGGCTCAGCAGACAAGGTGGACCAATGGTCAGATGTGTACCTGGGAGCAGTTTATGAAGTCCACTGCAGTGCCCCCTAGGGTGCCCTCTTGCTTTCCTGGGATGTCAGGGGGACCAGTCTACTAAAAATGCTGGCTCCTCCTACATCCCAATGGCTTGATTTTGTGCATTTTGCACTTGGACGTTGTTTTTTTGAAAATGGACCAAGAAATAAAACGTCCAAATCACAAAACCTTCTATTTTCGAAAACAAAATGACCTTTTTTTGGTCTTCAGATTTTGAATGTTTTTTTTGCAAAACGTCTAAAGTAGGGCTTAGACGTCATATTGAAAATGCCCCTCCACATTACTGATGCTTTTTCGGGTAAAACATGGTTTGGGCCATGGCCCTTGTGATCCAAAACCATTCTATTGCCTCAGCACCTGTGATGTGCGGTCCATCCAGTGGCACGTTTCACTGGAATCTTGTTATCTAAAGAGAAAGTAATCCCTGCTCTTTTCTGCTAAACTGGACAGAGTTGGCGTCGCATTTCCAGCCAAATTCTTATTTTTTAACCAGGGGCGTACCTAGACTCCAGCGGTAGGGGGGGGGGGCCAGAGCCGAGGTGAGGGGGCACATTTTAGCCCCACCCCTGGTGCCGCTGACACCCCCCGCCGCCATCGTCGACACCCTCCCCTGCCATTGCCGACACCCCCTGCCACCGCTAGCACCACCTTCAACAAGTTTGACCCCCCCCCCCCCCCGACGACTGTCTCCACCTGCCCACCAACCGTCGCCGTTTGTACCTTTGCCGGCGGGGGACCCAACCCCTGCCAGCCGAAGTCTTCTTCCTGCGTCTGGTTTCTTCTGAGTCTGACGTCCTGCTGCACGTACAATGTGCAGGACGTCAGACTCAGAAGAAACCAAACGCAGGAAGAAGACTTCGGCTGACGGGGTTGGGGTCCCCCACCAGCAAAGGTACAGACGGCGGGTTGGCGGGGGGGTTGAGAGGGGCGTCGGCAGGGGGTACCCAGGGCCAAATTTACGGGGGCCCAGGCCCCCGTGGCCCCATAGCAGCTACGCCCCTGTTATTAACTGTGCTATTATTTGCTCAAAAGCATATTCATATGCTTGTCCTTTGTCACCTGTGGAATGAATTTTATGGCCCTATGATGGGCTAGTTTGATGTCATAGTCAGTTTTAATAAAAGGGGATTCCTCTCATTCTGTTCTGACGGCAGAATGTTCTTGGAATATAGAGATGTTATTTATATAATCAAATTAGTTTTTCTTTTATTATTGCCTGATTTCTGGCTCGCTGGTAAAAGGCAGTTGAGCAATCTGTGTGAGCGTTGTGCCAGATGCCTGGGCTGATATAATTCCTGCCAGCTCGGATGGACACACCCGTCCGCCTTCGCTCCAATAATGTTATCTGAACACAAAGGTACTTGGGGTGACTAGTGCTTGGAAAATGCTGACCTTGATGTCATTTAAAAATGAAAGGCCCAATATTCAGCCGGACCTATCTAGGTAGGGAAGGTTCCTACCCAGATATGTCCCACTGACTGGGCCCGTATCTGGATTTTCATCAGAATTATCCAGATAATGCTGCTGAATATCCAGACAGACAACCTCTGCAGTATCCGGATAGTTCCGGGGTGGTCTGGGGGTGGGGTGGGGAGAGAGAGTTATCCAATTAGCAATGATTTTCAATGCATTAACCACATAACTATTCGGATAAAGTTCAGACAGCAAAAAGGTACAGGTCTGAATACTGCCAGTAATCGGATAATTTTTTTTTACATTTGTACCCTGCGCTTTCCAACTCATAGCAGGCTCAATGCAGCTTACATGGGGCAATGGAGGGTTAAGTGACTTGCCCAGAATCACAAAGAGCTGCCTGTGCCTGAAGTGGGAATCAAACTCAGTTCCTCAGGACCAGAGTCCACCACCCTAACCACTAGGCCACTCCTCCACTGTTGCTACTATTTGAGATTCTACATGGAATGTTGCTGACGTACGTGCAGGACGTCAGACTCACAGAAGCAGAAGCCTGCGTGGCCACATTGGTGATCTGCAAGGGCCGACTTCTACATGGAATGTTGGAATAGCAACATTCCATGTAGAATCTCAAATAGTAGCAACAGTGGAGGAGTGGCCTAGTGGTTAGGGTGGTGGACTTTGGTCCTGAGGAACTAAGGAACTGAGTTTGATTCCCACTTCAGGCACAGGCAGCTCCTTGTGACTCTGGGCAAGTCACTTAACCCTCCATTGCCCCATGTAAGCAGCATTGAGCCTGCCATGAGTGGGAAAGCGCGGGGTACAAATGAAACAAAAAAAAATGCTTGGGAAATAAGTGGAGGACAGTGATGGGGGGAAAAAGGTGTGAAAGGACTGGGAAAGACTTAAGAAAGGGAGGGAGTTGTGTTAATTATGAGAGTTTATGTGGGCATCTATCCAACCGGAATGAATCTCAACTGAGCAAACTGGATGGATTATTTTGGTCTTTATCTAATATCATTTGCTGTAGTACTATGGATGTTATCCTCTAAATAATGTCGAGCTGGGATGCTATCATTTTACCGCCACCCGTCTGGACCCTGAAGCAGCATTGCTCTGTTTAGCACGAGCGAAACGCTGGCCACCATCGGTCCGTGGGTTAGATGGCTCTTGGGCAGGAGATGAGACTGCATAGCTGAACGACTACATCAAAGCGAAGTGACACCCTTGTCTATTTTTGAGTTAGGGGCACTGACCTCACTTCAGCGCATTAGCAGTCCGAGCGGCTGTTTTTGTACAAATTGAAACAGATCAGAAGAAGGTTTTTCTTGTCAATTCGCTTTGAAGGTGATGGGAAGGTTTTTTTTGCCTCTGATGAGGACCAGATCCTTTTTCGACCAGGAGCTAGGTCAGTAGGACCATTTGCAGCTCTGCAGGTCTGTTGATCAAGAGCTCCTTGAGGCTTTTTCCTCCCATACACGGTAAAGTATTGGATTTTCACACTTTCTTACCATTCAGTGTGAGGTATATGTGTTGTTGGTATTCAGTACTATGGATGGTAGCCCAGTGGTTGGGTTTTAACACTGGAGTAGACTGGGCTATGCCTTTACCATAGTACATATAATACTATAAATGATGACAGCATTCTATATATAACCAATGCTTATAGTTTATAGTTTATTTTAGACTTTTTATACCACCCACACTGACACACAGAACAGGGCGGTGTACAATTTTCTAAACAAAATAATTACAGGATGGAGAAAACCAATCATTCCAAGAAGGTAATGAGCAATCAATAACCAAATAGGAAGCATTGTTAAAACATCGCTTATGAAATAATTGAAAGCTTATAATGTTAAGAACGATATCACCATGTAGATTTTAACTACTGGTGATCTCAATTAACTGCCTGGTCTGATCATTTTTGTGATCCAGACCAGTATGTTTTCTCTAGCACAAAAAGGTGCCGGTACTCAATTGCCAAACCTTCCTTTGTGGTTGGGGTGATCAATGAGGAATCTGCTCCACAACAGCCAGGCCCCCTGCAACCAGTCACCGAATCTATGAAAAGGGAAAGGGAAATGGGACTTGATATACCGCCTTGCTGAGGTGTTTGCAACTACATTCAAAGCGGTTTACATATATTCAGGTACTTATTTTGTACCAGGGGCAATGGAGGGTTAAGTGACTTGCCCAGAGTCACAAGGAGCTGCAGTAGGAATCGAACTCGTTTCCCCAGGATCAAAGTCCACTGCACTAAACACTAGGCTACTCCTCCACTAGCAACATTCCATGTAGAAGCCTGCCCTTGCAGATCAGCAACGCGGCTGCGCAGGCTTCTGTTTCTGTGAATCTGACGTCCTGCACGTACGTGCAGGACGTCAGACTCACAGAAACAGAAGCCTGCGCGGCTGCGTTGCTGATCTGCAAGGGCAGGCTTCTACTTGGAATGTTGCTAGTGGAGTAGCAACATTAACATTCTATGTAGAATCTCAAATAGTAGCAACAGAACCTCAATAGTAGCAGCATTCCATCTAGAATCTCCAACAGTAGCAACATTCCATCTAGAATCTCAAGTAGGGAAAGGGAAATGGGACTTGATATACTGCCTTTCTGAGGTTTTTGCAACTACATTCAAAGCGATTTACATAGTATATTCAGGTACTTATTTTGTACCAGTGGCAATGGAGGGTTAAGTGACTTGCCCAGAGTCACAAGGAGCTGCAGTGGGAATCGAACTCGTTTCCCCAGAATCAAAGTCCACTGCACTAACCACTAGGCTACTCCTCCATCCAAGGCAGTACTGGTGTGCAGAGCCTGGACACTTCGTAGATTTCTCTGCTATGCACACCTTAATTCATTCTTTTGTGACCTCTTGACTGGATGATTGTAATACCATTTACGCAGGTTTACCACAAACACAAGTGTGCCGTCTCCAAACATTACAATATTCAGCAATCTGGATGCTCTGTAAGGCTTGGGGTTTTGATCCAGTCACCCACTCTTCATCGAGTTACATTGGTTACCCATTCAATATTCCATCTGTTTTTTCTTACTCATAAAGGCCTTCATTTAAGAAATCCCTCTTATCTCTCTTCATTAGTTATTCCATACACACCTTCTCGTTTGCTTCGTTTCCTTGATTCGAATCAGCTAGTTCTTCCCCCTCCCCTAAGAAAGCTTCTACGGAGCAGGTGGGGGAAGAGAGGTTGGTGGTTGGGAGGCGATGATAGCGGAGGGCAGACTTATACGGTCCGTGCCAGAGCCGGTGATGGGAGGCGGGACTGGTGGTTGGGAGGCGGGAAATACTGCTGGGCAGACTTGTACGGTCTGTGCCCTGAAAAAGGCAGGTACAAATCAAGGTAAGGTATACACATATGAGTTTGTCTTGGGCAGACTGGATGGACCATGCAGGTCTTTTTCTGCCGTCATCTACTGTGTTACTATGTTATCATGAACAACTCGCAATTCAGCCTTTTTTTCTCTCCTCTCGTCCAGACTCTGGAACGACCTCCCCCCCCCTCCCCCCGATATTAGAGCTGAACTTTCTTTTCCTAAATTCAAGACACTTCTAAAGACCCACTATTTCCAACTGACATTTAGCAACGAGCGTACCCTGTGAATGAAACCAGCGAAACTTAATTTCTACTAAGCCTCCTTCCCTCTCCCCTCCTTCCCACCTTCAAACTTTTCTTTGAATGATTGGGATGCATCTTGCCTTTTTCAAAATGGCATTCTGCTGTCTTAGATTTTATGTATAATTGTATATTTTATTTGTAAATCGCTTTGATCTCCAAAGAATAAAGGTGGTATATCAAGCTTTAATAAGCATAATACTTAGGGACAATGGATCAGTCTTAGTAGGCAGTGGAAAAGGTGCTGGTACTCATTACTTCCGAGCAGGGGCGTAGCTACGGGGAGCAATGGGGGCCTGGGCCCCCGTAAATTTCATCCGGGCCCCTGGTTTGGCTGGCGGGGGTCCCCAACCCCTGCCTGCCGAAGCCTTCTTCAGTGCCGGTCTCTGGCGCAGCCGCGTTTGCTGCCCTGCTCTTCTTTCTTCTTGCTCCTCCTGTGTACGCTGATGCTCCTTCTCAGTTTCACATAAAGGAGCGTCAGCGTGCACAGGAGGAGCAAGAAGAAAGAAGAGCAGGGCAGCGAACGCGGCTGCGCCAGAGACCGGCGCTGAAGAAGGCTTCAGCTGGGGGGGGGGGGTTGGGGACTCTCACCAGCAAAGGTATTTGTTTTTGCGGGTGAAGCGGCAAGGAGGCTAGCAGTGGGGGAGGGGAGCGGCGGGGAAGCACCCAGAATGTGCCCCCAACCTCGGGCTCTGGCCCCCTCCCACCGTGAGGTCTGGCTACGCCCGAGTACCTCCTGAAAAAAAGTCAGGACTCTGGTACTTAGGTGATAACTAGTCCTGTATCCTATAGAGGATTTATTGCTTTCCATTAATCATTACTAAATGATTTCATTGTTCTCTTAGCCTATTTTAACATTGCAGGCCTCCTGCTAATGTTCTGTAACAGCATTTCCAGTACTCAGACCATGTCATGTCCCTAAGCGCTGTTTATGGTAATACATGCACTCAGTGGGTGTGGCCTAGTGGTTAGAACAGACTGTGAACAAGGGGAGTCATTGTTCCCCTGCTGACATTTCTTGTGATCTTGGGCAAGTCGCTATGTATCTGCTGCTTTAGATTCCAGCTCAGATTGCAAAGTTGCTTAGGATGAAGAACTTATCGAACCAGAAAGCATGCTGTAATTCACTTTCAGCTAACACTGGAGAGATTATTATTATTAGCATTTGTATAGCGCTACCAGACGCACGCAGCGCTGAACACCTGATACAAAGAGACAGTCCTGCTCAAAAGAGCTTACAATCTAAATAATACAGACAGACAAGACAGTTACGGGTGAGGGAAGTAGTGGGTGAGAAGGAAGGAAGGGACAAGGGGAGGGCAATTGAGTAGTGGCTAGGAGCTAAAAAGCAGCAGTGAAAAGGTGGGTTTTCAGCATAGATTTGAAAACAGGTAGAGATGGAGCTAGACGTATAGGTCCAGGACGTCTATTCCAGGCATAAGGTGCCACGAGAGAAAAGGAGCGAAGCCTGGAGTTAGCAGTGGAGGAGAAGGAGGATGACAAGAGAGATTTGTGAAGCGAGCGGAGTTCACGGGGAGGAATGTAGGGAGAGATGAGAGCGGAGAGGTAATGGGGGCTGCAGAGTGGATGCATTTAAAGGTCAGTACGAGAAGTTTAAACTGAATGCGGAAGCGGACAGGGAGCCAGTGAAGTGACTTGAGGAGTGGGCTAGTGTGAGTATAACGATTCTGGCGGAAAATAAGTCGTGCCACAGAATTTTGGACAGATTGGAGAGGAGAGAGATTTGCTGAGTGGAAGACCAGTGAGAAGTAAATTGCAATAATCCAAGCGAGAGATGACAAGGGTGTGGATAAGGGTTCTGGCAGCGTATTCAGAAAGAAAGGGGTGAATTTTGCTAATATTGTAGATAAAGAAATGACAGATTTTGGCGATCTGTTGAATATGAGAAGGTTGAGAAACATTAAAAAATATTTCTTAGGGGTCCATTTACAAAACTGTGGCAAATGTTTTTGACGCGCACCGAGACCCCCTCTTACCGCAGCGGGTAAAAGGCAGGTCTTTGCTTTTTTCAAGAATTGGCTGTGTGGCAAGTGAAGCACTTGCCACACGGCCATTTGGGTGGGTGGGGGGGAGTGGAGCTCTTGCCGTCGCCCATTGAGGTGGCGGTAAGGGCTCCTGTGCTAACCCGGTGGCAACCAGGCAGTGTGCGGCACTGCCAGATTATCGCCGGGTACACACTGGTGCTACAAAAATGGAAATATTTTTTTCTGCGCTGGGAATGGAGCACGCTGGGGGAGGGAACTACTGTCGGGGTACGCGGTAGCCGGGTAGTAATTCCAATTTAATGCGCTTTGGATGTGAGTAGGCGCCTAGGCACCTTTGTAAAAGAGCCCCGTAGTAAATGATGGCAGATGAGCAGACTGGATGAACCATACTGGTCTTCCACCCCTCTGTGCTCTGTTTAACGTGTGATGGTCAGAACAAAATTCAGGTGTCCTTTTACTAAGCTGTGTTAGGCACTAAGGTGCGTCTGATGCAGCAAAAAGGGATTTGGGTGGAATGCACTTAGGCACTTTGTGGTAATTTGGAAATCTGGGCACACTAACCACCTGCTAAATAATTTGTCTAACTTTTTTCAGGGGGCGTTTAATAGGTGGAGAGTGGGCATTCCTGCAGTAACCATTTAGCACATCTACATGACCGCCCACTGACTGGTTAGTGTGTATGGATACTGTATGAGCCCTTACCCTGTAAAATGGGGGGTGGTTATGCTGATGCAGGAGCGTACTACTACTACTACTATTTAGCATTTCTATAGCGCTACAAGGCGTACGCAGCGCTGCACAAACATAGAAGAAAGACAGTCCCTGCTCAAAGAGCTATGTAATAAAAGTGAGCCAAGTATAGGACAATCAAGCCATTGTGACATCACTGATGAGGTTGGCTCTTATTGGTGGCCTGAGGCATTATGACATCACACTATTAGCTCTGGTTACAAGAGACTACTACTACTACTACTATTTAGTATTTCTATAGCGCTACAAGGCGTACGCAGCGCTGCACAAACATAGAAGAAAGACAGTCCCTGCTCAAAGAGTTTACAATCTAGTAGCCAGACTTCGGCGGGAGGCGGGTCCAGAGCCCGGGGTGAGAGGGCATATTTTAGCCCACCCCGGCGCCGCCGACCCCCCCCCCTAGCATTTTAACCCCCCCATTTTTGACCTCCCTGCCACCACCACTACCTTTGACCACCCCCAGCACCAACCCTTTTGACTCCCTCTTCCTGCCGCCGCCAACCCTCCCCCGCCATCAGGTATCTTTGCTGGCGGGGGTCCCCAGCCCCCACCAGCCGAAGTCCTCTGGCACGGCCGCATTGCTGATCTGCAAGGGCAGGCTTCTGTTAGGACGTCAGACTCACAGAAACAGAAGCCTGCCCTTGCAGATCAGCAACGAGGCCACGCCGGAGAAGAGGACTTTGGCTGGCGGGGTTGGGGACCCCCGACAGCAAAGGTACCCGACGGAGGGGAAGGGTTGGCGGTGGGAGGAGGGGTCGAAGGGGTTGGGGGGGGGGAGAGGGCCAAATCTACAGGGGCCCATGGCCCCACGTAACTACGCCCCTGTGCTGATGTGGTAATTTTTTAAAAAATGGCCATTGATGGAAAGATAGGAAAAACTATGTATGTAAGCAAGGAATTTGCTAATAGGAATACTCCAAACACTGTCATACAAGTTACTGATTAACCAAGTCCTTTGTTAAAAAAGGAGGGAGGAAAAAGTCTTCAGAGGCTCAGCCTACTGTCTCTAAGGTTTTTGAAGTTTTTATATCAATTTCAAAATATTTTCATAATTCAATTATACGTCAACTTTTCTGACTGAGAAGTATGAAGCAGCTAGGACACTTATCTTAGAGCTGAGAGTTCTCACGGGTTCACTCAACAGAGTGCCTCTGTTTCAGATAACGCTTCCTCAGGAGCTAAACTGTTACCCATCCTGCTAGCGTGTCCACTTTATGCAGCTTCTTTTTCTCGTCTGTAAACCGATGCTGCTTAGCCTAGAAATAAGCAGTGGATTTTGACTTATGGACTTTTCTTTTAGGAAACTATCCAAACCTTTGTTAAACCCCGCTAAGCTAACTGCTTTTGCCACATTCTCTGGCAACGAATTCCAGAGTTTAATTACACGTTGAGTGAAGAAATATTTTCCCTGATTTGTTTTAAATTTACTACTTTGGAGGTTCATCGCATGCCCCCTAGTCCTGGTATTTTTGAAAGCGTGAACAGACGCTTCACATCTACCCGTTCAACTCCACTCATTATATTATAGACCTCTATCACATCTCCCCTCAGCCGTCTTTTCTCCAAGCTGAAGAGCCCTAGCCGCTTTAGCCTTTCCTCAAAGGGAAGTCGTCCCATGCCCTTTATCATTTGCGTCGCCGTTCTCTGTATCTTTTCTAATTCAACTATATCTTTTTTGAGATGCGGTGACCAGAATTGCTCACAATACTCAAGGTATGGTCGCACCACAGAGCGATACAAAGGTACTATAACATCCTCATTTTTGGTTTCCATTCGTTTCCTAATAATACCTAACATTCTATTTGCTTTCTTAGCCACCGCTGCACAGTGAGCAGAGGGTTTCAACGTATCATCAGCGATGACACCCAGATCCCTTTCCTGGTTGGTGATTCCTAACGTGGAACCTTGCATGACGTAGCTATAGTTTGGGTTCCTCTTTCTCACATGCATCACTTTTTGCACTTGCTCACATTAAACGTCATCTGCCATTTGGATGCCAAGTCTTCCAGTCTCGTAAGGTCCTCTTTAATTTTTCACAATCCTCTTGTGATTATAACAACTTTGAATAACTGTGCGTCGTCAGCAAATTTAATTACCTCTCTAGTTACTCCCATCTCTGCTGGTCGGAGTGGAGGAGCCAAAATTAAGTCAAATTTAATATGTACATGCTGGTAGATTCTGAAACTAACCATGACCGATTATACGGTATAATATGAGCAGCGGTCAGTGCTAAGAACTTCCACCAGAGGCTTCAGATTCTGGAAATTAAGTAGTGTGGTAGCCGTGTTAGTCCACTCTTAAGGTTATCAATAGAAATCAAACAAAATAAAACATGGAAAAGAAAATAAGATGATACCTTTTTTATTGGACATAACTTAATACATTTCTTGATTAGCTTTCGAAGGTTGCCCTTCTTCATCAGACATTTGCTTATTTCCGATCTGACGAAGAAGGGCAACCTTCGAAAGCTAATCAAGAAATGTATTAAGTTATGTCCAATAAAAAAGGTATCATCTTATTTTCTTTTCCATGTTTTATTTTGTTTGATTTCTATGGAAATGAAGGGAAAGCACCAACATGAGAACAAGCCTTATGAGCTAACTTGAAATCTGGAATGATTTTATGAGCCTGTTGTCTACCCGCTGTTCTAGAAGTGCCCCCAGCTGGTTTATTTTGCCACCAAAACTGGATTTTGCAGCTGAAGCAGTGAGAGGACCAAACAAATTCCACAAGTGTAATTTTTCAGAACTATTAGTATTCTTTCTAATCACTGTTCTTGGAACATATTACAGCACGGGCATACTGTAGAGCTGAGGAAAGTACCTGTGAGCTGTACCCAATGGCAACGGAAACCCCCTAAAGACCGACTCTTAAGCCTTGGTAATCATCCTATTCAGAAAGGGCTCACAGGGGAACAGAGCAGAGATTCCAGCCTTTTAGTACTGAACAAGAGGGATTTGTCTATTCTTAGCAGTTACAGTAACTAGTTGAGCCTGAAATTCAAATCGCCTCACAGTACATTCTGTCCTTTTCTCATATTCTTAGCAGAGATGGCTACCAAAGTAGATCCTGGATCATTTGTTAGGATTGCCACTCATGCCCTTAAGTTATGTCTTTGCTTTGCACCAGCAAAGCAGGTTCAGATCCTTGCTGTACCTTGTGATCTAGGTCGAGTGATGACAGTCACTGAACCTTCTGTTGCCTCAGGTACAAAATTAGATTGAAAGTCCTCCAGTGACAGGGAAATATCTAGTGGACCTGAATTTAACTCACCTTGACCTACTACTGAAAAGGTGCGAGCTAAATCCCCAAAAGGTAGTAAATAATAATGCTGTAATTCACAAAGATAAACAAATAATTCTCTCTCTCTCTCTTTCCCCTCCCCCTCCCCAGTTTGATATTCAAACCACTTATCTGCACAGCAGGTGGTGCTATCTGGAGATATTCTGGCGCTGTCCAGGTGGTGCTGCTGAATATCTTACAAATCACCTTGCCGCTCTCTGGATAGTGCTGGGACGGTAACGTTAGTAGAGTGGCAAATTATCCGGCTGGCAATGATAACTACCTATATCAATAACGTAGGACAGTAATGGTCTGGTAACGTCAACAATAATAATATCAGCAAAAACTAAGCCTGGTTGATGAGTGTTACATTTTTAAAAATTAAGACTGTCCATACTCAAACATCCAAAATAGTGAATTCCCCCCCCCCCCCCCAATCCATTTTCCTCCTGCCCTCCATAATACCCCAATCACAATCAACAATCAGCTAAGGGGTGAAAACGGCCACACTTATTTAAAAAACCTGAGAAGGCTACAGTAAGGAAGAAATATTTTATCTATTCAACACTTGGCTTCTGTCTCTATGAGGGAGAGTGTCCCAGTAAGGCTCCTATATTGACTGGAAAGCTCTTCTTCAATCTGTTCAAAATTCTGCTGCATGACTTACATTCCGCCAGTGTCTCTATGCTCGTAATAGCCCTCTCCTCAAGTCACTTCGTTGGCTCCCTATCCATTTCCGCATACAGTTCAAACTCCTCTTATTGACTTACAAGAGCATTCACTCTGCAGCTCCTCAGTACCTCTCCACTTTTATCTCTCCCTACACGCCTCCCCGGGAACTCCGTTGACCGGGTAAATCTCTCTTATCTGCACCCTTCTCCTCCACTGCTAACTCCAGACTCTGCTCCTTTTATCTTGCTGCACCATATGCCTGGAATAGACTTCCTGAGCCGGTACGTCAAGCTCCATCTCTGGCCGTCTTCAAATCTAGGTTAAAAGCCCACCTTTTTGATGCTGTTTTTAACACCTAACCCTTTCTCACTTGTTCAGAACCCATGTTTTATCCTTCCCACCTTAGTAATTCCCTTATCCCTTATTTGTCTTGTTTGTCTGCCAGCCATTGACCTAGTGGTAAAGTCTCACGTGGTAACCAGGCGGTAATGACCTACATGCGTCAAATGCACTTGCCGCATGGCCGATATGTGCGGCCGAAAATAAAAAATATTTTTCAGATGCGCATATCGGACGCGTGCCAAAAATGAAATTACCGCAAGAGCCATGTGGTAGCCGGCATATTGGGCGCGCGTAGATGCTTACGCGGCTTAGTAAAAGGATCCCTATATTCTTTTATAGAATAAGGCTCCTACCAAGTGCCCTCATAGAATTGCCCTCAAAATGCATTGGTACTTGGTCCTTCAGAAACTCTGTTTAAGAAGTCAATAGACATTTCTACGCACAGACCAGCACTTTATGTTCAGAAATGGGACTTTTGAAAATTACTCAACACATAAGCATATAAATGTATATGAGTCTAGTGAAAATGCACCTAACTATACACATGTATTGGGGAGGGATTGAGGGTGGAGGGTGCACTCACACACCTACTTCTGCATTCCCAAAAGTAGTATGCACATTTTCATGGAAAACCTACCTGTAGAAATATTACAGTGAATGGTGTTAAGTTCAGTACAATGTAAAACAGAAGAAGCAAGGTATATGGTATGTAACGAGATAGCGAAGATGACTCAAAAGGTAAACGACGCTCCAGATTTTACTGACCAGGTACTGTTTATTGGATGTTGAACAGGACTTGACACAGCTGTGTTTCAGCCTATGAGGCACATCAGGAGTCTCTTGTGTTCAAGAATTACATCCACTTGTATTTATCATCGTCATTATGTCTAATAAATGCTTGTTGCACTTTATGCGCCAGAACAAACCAAGGCTGTAATCACCAAAAAACTTTGAGGTTGAACTTTTAGACTACAAGTTCAACCTTGAAGTTTTTTGGCGATTATAGCCTTGGTTTGTTCCGGCGCGTAAAGCTCGACAAGCTTTTATTAGACATAACGACGATGATAAATACAACAAGTGGATGTAATTCTTGAACACAAGACACTCCTGATGCAGGCCTCATAGACCAAAACACAGCTGTGTCATCTGGCAAGTTGAGTACTGCAGCATAATGCACACCAAGCGTCCTGTATAAAGTCTTGACTAGCAACGCCAAGAAATGCATAGATTGGTTAGTGTTGACAAAGAAGCAATGCATTCTCCCCTCTCCCCCCCCCCCCCCCACAAAATAGACAGTCTTAACGGAAGAAGTGACTGGTTCGGTCAGTGTATGAGCCACCCTTGACCTTGTCAACTTAGCGTTCTCTTCCAGGATCTTTATACTTGCCTCCAGTGCCAACATTGCAGCTGTGCCTCAGTTGCACAAGAAAAGGATCCATTTGAAATACTTCTACTAATGTTGCAGTATGACTGTTTCCGTAATTAAAATACCCTTAGGGCTGGCTATGTTTAATGGCTATGACCCATCCACTAACCTGCCTTAGTAATCATTCCATGCTGGCAAGCCACACAAACTCAGTAGAGCTCTTTCTGCTGTACTAACTCATTAAAATGCAATTTAGTGCTTGAGTCAACAATTACTGATGTTGTGCACTGTTAATATATGCTTCTTTAGTGTGTCCTAACATATTACCGTTCAGTGTTTCCCAACCAAAGTTCCCTGGGGCACCAGTGCCTTCAGATGCGATCAGGTAGGCCACAGAAAAACTCAGTCGTCACTACTCGACACAGGTCCAGATCAGCAAACGGGCTCTGCTTTCAGCAGCGAGAGGCGGCAGGCATGGCTTGTAAAGGTGTAGTCATATGTACCTCTCTCCTTCCTAGATATAACATGAGCCCCGGAGAGAGTGAACAGGCAAAATGTAGACGCTAACCCCCAAATTCTATCAATACGCCCAACGTTAGGTGCATAGATGAGCCTATAGTTATGGAATAGGGCCAGTTGCATAAGAACATAATAGCCATACCGGGTCAGACCGTGGTCCACCTAACTCAGTATCCTGCTTCCAACAGCGGCCAACCATAAGCGGAGCCAGGTTGACGGCGTGGGGGGAGCGAAAGCAGCGTGAGAGCGGACTTCCGCCCACGCACATTTTCAATGCAACACGAGGAGAAAAATATAGGCACCAGCACAACTCCGTTTGGGGGAGCGGCCGCTCCCCTGGTGCCCCACCTAGCTACGCCACTGCGGCCAACCCAGGTCACAAGTACCTGAAAGAAACCCAGGTACACTAACCGCTGTTACCAACGAGTTCCGGAGCTTAACTACTCTTTGGAAAAATATTTCCTCCTCTTTGTTTTAAAAGTACTTCCATGCAATTTCATTGAGTGTCCCTTGCTCTTTGTACTTTTTGAAAGAGTGAAAAATCGATTCACTTCTACCCTTGATACTATGTAGACCTCAATCATGTCTCCCCTCATCCGTCTCTTTTCCAAGCTGAAGAGCCCTAACCTCTTTAGCCTTTCTTCATACGAGAGGAGTTCCATCCCCTTTATCATTTTTGGTTGCTCTTCTTTGAACTTTTTCTAGTTCCGCTATATCTTTTTTGACATACGGCGACCAGAATTAGTAATTAGCACTAAATTGTAATAACTATGGTGTTAACAAACACTAATTGGGGTGCTAATTTGCCTTTGCAAGCGTAAGAGTCTTATGCATAGACGGTCGGTAGCCAACTGTTTGGGGAGGCTAAAGGGGGCAGAGCTTACCTCCGTCTCCGTGGAAGCGACATCACGTCGCTGCCACGGGCGGAGCTTACCTCCATACTTTCCATGGAAGTGACATCACGTCGCTGCCAAGGAAGTAAAAAAGATAAAACGCGAGCGGAAGGTGGGAGGGCGGGCTGGGGGGTCAGAAAAAATGGAAGTCCACGATCAGGCTGGGGAGGCTTAGCCTCGCCAAGCCTCTTATACGGGGCGCCTATGGTCTTACACCCCTATTCTATAAACAGTCTACCCGATATTCAAAGCAATTTCAGTATGAAGGAGAGACTCCTGCCTGTTTAAATCATTAGGAGCCACCCAACCTGATATTCAGCAGCACTAAACAGGGCAGTGCCACAGAATATCGACTCTGACTGCCCCTGTAGAAAGTAGGCCGGTCAGAAGCGGTATAGGGGCGGTATTGCGGAGGAGCAATATTCAAAAGTTGTTCTAAGTAGGCTGGTTAGCTATGCGGATCCCAGCACAGTCGTACGGGTCTTGGCCGATATTCAATTCCTATCCAACCCCGGCCTCTAGGCCCAGCCCTCAGCATTCAGAACCCCATCTCCTTGGAATATCCCTCTAACCCCCAACCCCCCAGTCTGGATAGGCCTCCTGGTTCTACATTAGCTTCCTGGTGGTTCAGTGAAGGTGATGGTGGCAGAAGCAAACCCAATCGTTTCTGACCTTAGCAGCAGCACCTTCAAAATGGCTGCTTTGACCTCTTGGGAGGGGATCAGGGGGATTGGGCATTGGGAGGACATTCTGGGGGAGGGGAGGTTCTGCATGGTGTGTGTGGGGGGGGGGGAGGGTAGGGGAAAAGGAAGGAGAGGGTCTGTTTTGTGGGGTGGGAGGGGGCTCCAGAAAGTTTTGAAATTGTTATTCTGGTCTCAGCTGAATATCCAGTGGGATAGTTAGACCCAGATACTGAGGGCTGGGGCCCGCACATGCCCTGACTGAATATCCAAGGCTAATTTATCCGGCCACAGTCAGCACTTAAAAAAAAAAGCACTGACCGCCGCTGGCTGAACATCAGCAAAGGGGGAGTTAATGTGGGAGGAGCATGGGCATCTCAGGGGTGTTCTGAATATTCTTGCCTGCTCTTTCTAGAATAGTTGAATGTATGGTCCAACTGCCATATTTAGGCGCCATCATTTACACCAGCCATAGACATGGTATAAGTGGTTGGGCCTAATGTTTGGTGCATCGCTACAGACTTACGCTAGCATTCTGTAACAGATCTGGCGCAGAGTTCTGCCCTTATAGATCTAATCTAATCTGAAATTTATCGACTGCACTAGCCCCGGCATGAGGTTCAATGTGGGTTTAAAAAAAGAAAACTCAAAACAAAATGAGGAGCTATATAATTAAAAATAAAACAATCAAAATTTCTCAACGAAAAATGCCTTCAGTTTTTTTTTTTTACAAAATTAAATATAATTAAACTCAGAGAGAATACGAAGAGGAAACGCATTCCAAAACATAACAGCTTGAAAAGAGAACAACATAGCCTCGAGATGACATTTCCATCGAACACCAGTAAAAGCAGGACATTTTAATATAAAATTTTCCCTCAGCCGGGAAGAAAGAAAAAAAAAATAAATCTGAAAGAGATTAAATGAACAACTCTGAGGTACTGCCATTTAAAGCATAAAAAAATCCTGCAAACTGATTTAAAAATAATACGTGCCCTAAGAGGAAGCCAGTGTAATTTTCTAGTATATTGAGATACACTATCATATTTCTTCAACTGAAAACCAAAAGTATTTTGAATCATCTGCAATTTGTACAACAGTTTGGCACTCAACCCAACATAAAGGGAATTACGATAGTCCAAGTGAGGCAAGACCATCATCAGGACCAGTACTGAAAAATGTGATTCAGAAAAAATAGGGCCTAAGCAGTGCCTGTTTTTTTTTTTAATGACTAACGTTTAACAACCTATATGAAATTGACCACACAGGACACGTGGAGGGGCATAATCGAAAGGGGTGCCCAAGTTTTCCTGAGGACGTCCTCGCAGGACGGCCCGGCGAAGGGGCGGGGAAACCTGTATTATCGAAACAAGATGGGCGTCCATCTTTTGTTTCGATAATACGGTCGGAGACGCCCAAATCTTGACATTTAGGTCATCCCTAGAGATGGTTGTCCTTAGACTTGGTCATTTCTGATTTTGGGCGATAATGGAAACTAAGGACGCCCATCTCAGAAACGACCAAATGCAAGTCCTTTGGTCGTGGGAGGAGACAGCATTCGTAGTGCACTGGTCCCCCTCACATGCCAGGACCCCAATCGGGCACCCTAGGGGGCACTGCAGTGGACTAACTGATTCACTAACTGACGGAATGGAAAAAGCCCATCCCTTACCGATCCCTTAGCGATTTGGAAAGGAACAGGCATGCATGAAGGAAATCGCATGCAAATGAGCTGCTCACTGTTAGCTCATTTGCACACGATTTCCTTCCTAAGGAGCGGAAGCGAGTACAGAGCAGCCAAGCATTATGCGTGGCTGCTCTGCGCATGCCAGAGACGGCTTCATACATGCAGACAAGCTGCGTGTATAGTAGCTGTCTACAACCTTAGAAAAATAGAAGTCCAGGTGCTCGTCAGGGACGTTTTTTTTTTTTTTTTTAGAGTATGGGTGAAGGATGTCCTTTGCTATGCCTCCATCCCTGCGATGGCAGTTGAGGATATCCAAAATGAGGATGTTTCTATGAGAAGGATATCCATGCCTTTATTATGCCTCTGACATCCCCTTTATTTATTTGGATTTTGGATCACAAGTAGCAGCAGTGGGATTTGAAATGGCCACCTCTGAACTGTAAGACCAGTGCTCTAACCACTAGGTAACTCCTCTCCACTCCCTTGAAATTTGGTGGTCCCTGTGGGGGGGGGGGGGGGGGGGCAGTTCAGGACCTCCAAAATGTTTGAAAAAAGGACGTCCACGCCTTTGCTATGCTTCCGCTGACACAAACATACCTCCCCCCCCAGGGACCTGCATACTCCTGCGATGGACCTGAGTATGAAATTTCAGGCTGGCAAAAGTTTTTAAAGTTGTTTTTTATGGGTGGGAGGTGCTTAGTGACCACTGAGGGAGTCAGGGGAGGTCAGCCCCAATTCCCTCAAGTGGTCATCTGGTCAGTTCGGGCACCTTTTTGAGGCTTGGTTGTAAGAAAAAATGGACCAAGTAAAGTCACCCAAGTGCTCCTCAGGGACGCCCTTCTTTTTTCCATTAACGCTCGAGGACGCCTATCTGTTAGGCAAGCCCCTGTGCCGGCTTCACTACACCTCCGACACGCCCCCAGGAACTTTGGTCGTCCCCGCGACGGGAAGCAGTTGGGGATGCCCAAAATCGGCTTTTGATTATGCCGATTTGGGCGACCCTGAGAGAAGGACGCCCATCTCCCAATTTGTGTCGAAAGATGGGCGCCCTTCTCTTTCGAAAATAAGCCTGATAGTTCTTCCGCCTCTTCCCCATTCTCAGTATCCTCCCTTGAGTCCTTTCACCTTCTAGTAGGTTTTTAGCACTTCCATAGCTTCCTTTTGGCATCTCATGTCCACAGAGGTTGGTGTGCTGTTCAGCTTTTTTTAAATGTAGGAGTGCTTTGGGCTCGAAAGGGTTGGGGTACAGTCAGGGGTGTACTGCTAAATTTTTAACAATGGTCTCTCTCTCCAGGCGTACCCAGCCCTGCAATTTGGGTGGACGGGGGAGAGAACGCATGCCTCTCCTCCCCCTTGTGCGGCCATGCTAGGCATACCTGTGCTGGCAGGGATGCCGAGCTTCACCAGCCAATAAATGGACTGCCACCACTCCCAGCTGCTTGTTTCTGACTCTGAGGAGCAAGCTGGGACTTCTCGCTCGTGCTCAAGAAGCCCCAGCTGGCTGCTCAGAGCTGGAAACAAGGAACGGGGAGCTACAAAGTAGTAAATTTAAAACGAATCAGAGAAAAATTTTCTTCACACAACGCGTAATACAACTCTGGAATTCGTTGCCAGAAAATGTGGTAAAGGCGGTTAGCTTAGCAGAGTTTTAAAAAGGTTTGGATGGCTTCCTAAAGGAAAAGTCCATAGACCATTATTAAATTGGACTTGGGGAAAATATTTCTGGGATAAGCAGCATAAAATGTTTTGTACTTTTTTGGGATCTTGCCAGGTATTTGTGACCTGGATTGGCCACTGTTGGAAACAGGATGCTGGGCTTGATGGACCTTTGGTCTCTCCCAGTATGGCAATAGTGTTGTACTTATGTATTTGGGATTCTGAATGGAATGTTACTACTCTTTGGGGTTCTACATGGAATCTTGTTACTCTTTAGGATTCTAGAATCTTGCTATTGTTTGCAGTTCTACATGGAATGCTGCTACTCTTTGGGTTTCTGCCAGGTACTTGTGACCTGGATTGGCCACTGTTGGAAACAGGATGCTGGGCTTGATGGACCTTTGGTCTGTCCCAGTATGGAAATACTGTTGTACTTATGTATTTGGGATTCTGAATGGAATGTTACTACTCTTTGGGGTTCTACATGGAATCTTGTTACTCTTTAGGATTCTAGAATCTTGCTATTGTTTGCAGTTCTACATGGAATGCTGCTACTCTTTGGGTTTCTGCCAGGTACTTGTGACCTGGATTGGCCACTGTTGGAAACAGGATGCTGGGCTTGATGGACCTTTGGTCTGTCCCAGTATGGCAATACTGTTGTACTTATGTATTTGGGATTCTGAATGGAATGTTACTACTCTTTGGGGTTCTACATGGAATCTTGTTACTCTTTAGGATTCTAGAATCTTGCTATTGTTTGCAGTTCTACATGGAATGCTGCTACTCTTTGGGTTTCTGCCAGGTACTTGTGACCTGGATTGGCCACTGTTGGAAACAGGATGCTGGGCTTGATGGACCTTTGGTCTGTCCCAGTATGGCAATACTGTTGTACTTATGTATTTGGGATTCTGAATGGAATGTTACTACTCTTTGGGGTTCTACATGGAATCTTGTTACTCTTTAGGATTCTAGAATCTTGCTATTGTTTGCAGTTCTACATGGAATGCTGCTACTCTTTGGGATCTTGCCAGGTACTTGTGACCTGGATTGGCCACTGTTGGAAACAGGATGCTGGGCTTGATGGACCTTTGGTCTGTCCCAGTATGGCAATACTGTTGTACTTATGTATTTGGGATTCTGAATGGAATGTTACTACTCTTTGGGGTTCTACATGGAATCTTGTTACTCTTTAGGATTCTAGAATCTTGCTATTGTTTGCAGTTCTACATGGAATGCTGCTACTCTTTGGGTTTTTGCCAGGTACTTGTGACCTGGATTGGCCACTGTTGGAAACAGGATGCTGGGCTTGATGGACCTTTGGTCTGTCCCAGTATGGCAATACTGTTGTACTTATGTATTTGGGATTCTGAATGGAATGTTACTACTCTTTGGGGTTCTACATGGAATCTTGTTACTCTTTAGGATTCTAGAATCTTGCTATTGTTTGCGGTTCTACATGGAATGCTGCTACTCTTTGGGTTTCTGCCAGGTACTTGTGACCTGGATTGGCCACTGTTGGAAACAGGATGCTGGGCTTGATGGACCTTTGGTCTGTCCCAGTATGGCAATACTGTTGTACTTATGTATTTGGGATTCTGAATGGAATGTTACTACTCTTTGGGGTTCTACATGGAATCTTGTTACTCTTTAGGATTCTAGAATCTTGCTATTGTTTGCGGTTCTACATGGAATGCTGCTACTCTTTGGGTTTCTGCCAGGTACTTGTGACCTGGATTGGCCACTGTTGGAAACAGGATGCTGGGCTTGATGGACCTTTGGTCTGTCCCAGTATGGCAATACTGTTGTACTTATGTATTTGGGATTCTGAATGGAATGTTACTACTCTTTGGGGTTCTACATGGAATCTTGTTACTCTTTAGGATTCTAGAATCTTGCTATTGTTTGCAGTTCTACATGGAATGCTGCTACTCTTTGGGTTTCTGCCAGGTACTTGTGACCTGGATTGGCCACTGTTGGAAACAGGATGCTGGGCTTGATGGACCTTTGGTCTGTCCCAGTATGGCAATACTGTTGTACTTATGTATTTGGGATTCTGAATGGAATGTTACTACTCTTTGGGGTTCTACATGGAATCTTGTTACTCTTTAGGATTCTAGAATCTTGCTATTGTTTGCAGTTCTACATGGAATGCTGCTACTCTTTGGGATCTTGCCAGGTACTTGTGACCTGGATTGGCCACTGTTGGAAACAGGATGCTGGGCTTGATGGACCTTTGGTCTGTCCCAGTATGGCAATACTGTTGTACTTATGTATTTGGGATTCTGAATGGAATGTTACTACTCTTTGGGGTTCTACATGGAATCTTGTTACTCTTTAGGATTCTAGAATCTTGCTATTGTTTGCAGTTCTACATGGAATGCTGCTACTCTTTGGGTTTCTGCCAGGTACTTGTGACCTGGATTGGCCACTGTTGGAAACAGGATGCTGGGCTTGATGGACCTTTGGTCTGTCCCAGTATGGCAATACTGTTGTACTTATGTATTTGGGATTCTGAATGGAATGTTACTACTCTTTGGGGTTCTACATGGAATCTTGTTACTCTTTAGGATTCTAGAATCTTGCTATTGTTTGCAGTTCTACATGGAATGCTGCTACTCTTTGGGATCTTGCCAGGTACTTGTGACCTGGATTGGCCACTGTTGGAAACAGGATGCTGGGCTTGATGGACCTTTGGTCTGTCCCAGTATGGCAATACTGTTGTACTTATGTATTTGGGATTCTGAATGGAATGTTACTACTCTTTGGGGTTCTACATGGAATCTTGTTACTCTTTAGGATTCTAGAATCTTGTTATTGTTTGCAGTTCTACATGGAATGCTGCTACTCTTTGGGTTTCTGCCAGGTACTTGTGACCTGGATTGGCCACTGTTGGAAACAGGATGCTGGGCTTGATGGACCTTCGGTCTGTCCCAGTATGGCAATACTGTTGTACTTATGTAGCAGCAGTCTATTTACTTGGCTGGTGAGGCTCAGCATCCCTGCCAGCAAAGTAAAAGAGAATTCAGGAGGGGACCTGAGCCCAAGTAGCCATGGGGGGGGGGGGGGGGGGGGGGGGGGGCGGGAGGGGGCTACTTTAACAACCAGCTCCCAAAATTATCAGATCAATCAGTGGCTCTCTACCCTTCCGGAAATCACTAAAAACCTATCTGTTCAGGCAAGCCTATCCTAATGACCCAAACTAATTCTACTAATCCTACTACCCAGCACATATCCAGAAGACGACGTCAATGACCTTGGCTATCTTTCCAACCAAAATTCCATTTGCTTATCCTGTACCCATCCCTCTCCTGCCTCTTCCACCCTTGCCTACACCTCTCCTACTCCTTTACCCCTCTCCTTCTCTACCTACCTATCACTTTTGTTTTCTCTTCAATATCCTGTAATCCCTATTACTATGTAAGCCGCATTGAGCCTGCTTTGAGTGGGAAAGCGCGGGCTACAAATGTAATGTAATGATAATAAAATAAAGTAATAGTAATAATAATAATAATTGGTGTGTAAATCTTAGCCTCTTCTTTATAGACTTATCTTGCAAGCACTGTGCACGGGGGTGTTATAACTGGCCACTCTGGAAACTGTCTATCTAACGGTAATGTATGTTGTTTAAGGCACGGGGGGGCGTGTAATTCTTAAGATATTAGATCTGTGTGGGCATATCCTGATAAGAGCATGATGTGGGATAAATGAAGTGAATGACTCATTAGTGTAGATGAAAGGCAACACCCTTACTGCCTACACTGGAACCCATCGAAATAGGTTGTTGGTGAAATGTTAAAGCTGATCCTAGCCGTGTAGAAATGAAGTTTATTTTTCCTGCATTTCCAGTAAGAACCATGCACCTAGTTTTCCTTATTGATGTTTGCAAGCCCTGCTTCGGTTAACTCATTATGTGCCCCCAGAAAATGAAGGCTTTATTGTTTGCTGCTATTAATGATTTAGCATCATTTATATGAAGAAACTGCAAAAAAAATGAGCATTTTGGTGATGTCAGGTGTCTGTCGTGACAGAATCTTTTATTTATTTTCCACTGTAATCTTTTTATTCATTTTAAGAAGTTCAGAACCTCTTCAATAATAAACTCAGGTACACAGTCATTAAACAGATATTTTAGAAAACAATACATTACATATTAGATGATGACGGCAGAAAAAGACCTGCATGGTCCATCCAGTCTGCCCAACAAGATAAACTCATATGTGCTACTTTTTCTGTATGCCTTACCTTGATTTGTACCTGTCCTCTTCAGGGCACAGACCATGTAAGTCTGCCCAGCACTATCCCCGCCTCCCAACCACCAGTCCCGCCTCCCACCACCGGCTCTGGCACAGACCGCATAAGTCTGCCCAGCACTATCCCCGCCTCTGCCACCCAATCTCGGCTAAGCTCCTGAGGATCCCTTCCTTCTTCCTTCTCATTACTCATTTAAGATTGAGTAACAATCTATCGGTCCAACCTCTCCCATTTTGGATTGGGACTTCAGAGCTATAAGCTCTTCATACTGTCTTGTGAGGCAAACCCAGTTCCAGCGTTCAATAAGACGCAAATTGGTATAATCTCTCCAAAGATTTACAGTGGTTTTCTAAGCAGGTTCAGGTTCTCTTCAGTTCCTGTCTCATTACTTGATCCTCTATACTCCCTCCTGGATGCTCCACTCTGCTCTAGAGTCAGCTGGTTACTCCATCTTTTTGCCAAGTCTTTCTGGACATCTTTCAGGACTCTCTGCTTAATGTCATTGGGCCCACACTTTGGAATCAGCTTCTGTTACCCAAACGTATAGAACTGTTTCTGTCTAATTTCAAAAAAATCCCTTAAGACTCATCTATTTTTTTTTTTTTTACATTTGTACCCCGCACTTTCCCACTCATGGGAGGCTCAATGCGGCTTACATGGGGCAATGGAGGGTTAAGTGACTTGCCCAGAGTCACAAGGAGCTGCCTGTGCCAGAAGTGGGAATTGAACTCAGTTCCTCAGGACCAAAGTCCACCACCCTAACCACTAGGCCACTCCTCCACTGCTGCTACTATTTGAGATTCTACATGGAATGTTGCTATTCCACTAGCAACATTCCATGTAGAAGTCGGCCCTTGCAGATCACCAATGTGGCCGCGCAGGCTTCTACATGGAATGTTGCTAGTGGAATAGCAACATTCCATGTAGAATCTCCAATAGTATCTATTTTATTTTTGTTACATTTGTACCCCGCGCTTTCCCACTCATGGCAGGCTCAATGCGGCTTATATGGGGCAATGGAGGGTTAAGTGACTTGCCCAGAGTCACAAGGAGCTGCCTGTGCCCGAAGTGGGAATCGAACTCAGTTCCTCAGGACCAAAGTCCACCACCCTAAACACTAGGCCACTCCTCCACTCCATACTACTCCAGAAAGCATTAACTCTTACACTTAGCTCTTGCCTTTGTATTGTGATGTATAAATGGAATTAGATTCTAGGGACCTGGAAATGCAACAGTTGGACAATGTCTTTTATCTATACTTTTCTGTAAGAATAATGGAGTTCTTTTCTAAAATGTGTAATTTTTTTTTTTATTATTGTGCTCCGCTAAGATGGCTTTCCTTAAGTGGACAATCACATTATAGTGAACCTTGAAAAAGTCAAACAAATATCAATCATGAACAAGGATTGCAATCTAATCCAAAAGGTTTCCATGTAACTATTTTAAAGGAAAGGGTAACATTCATCTCAAGAATAGCAATAAGCGTTGTCATTCCTCCATCCAGAATGATTGTACTGTTGCGGCAACAGCAAAGAAGACGATCTAAGGAAATGTTCATTACAATAGATAAAAGAACCAGATGCATAGTAACATAGTAGATGACGGCAGAAAAAGACCTGCATGGTCCATCCAGTCTGCCCAAGACAAACTCATATGTGTATACCTTACCTTGAAATTGTACCTGTCTTTTTCAGGGCACAGACCGTATAATTCTGCCCAGCAGTATTTCCCGCCTCCCAACCACCAGGCCCGCCTCCCATCATCGGCTCTGGTACAGACCGTATAAGTCTGCCCTCCCCTATCCTAGCCTCCCAACCACCAACCCCTCTTCCCCCCACCTGCTCCGCCACCCAATTTCAGCTAAGCTTCTGAGGATCCATTCCTTATAACCAGATGCAGTAGTGAATAAAATCCTTTTTAAATATAAGATTTTCTTTAGATCTGCTTATTTGCTTTTACCACATTGGGGGGTGGGGGCTTTTACTAAGTCACGGTAAAAAAGTGGCCTGCGGTAGTGAAGGTGTGTGTATTGGGCGCATCTACAAAAAATGTTTTTTTTCAAAAAAATGGAACAGGAAAAGGGCATGTGGTAAAAATGAAACCAGCACATGCCCAAAAGTGGCCTGAGCCCTTAATGCCACCCACTGATCTAGTGGCAAAGGCTCATGCGCTACACGTGCGGGGACCGGTTGGCGCACACCATGTGCTGATTCTCGTCCTTAGGTCGTTTTTGAGATGGTCGTCCCCGGTTTTCGGCAATAATGGAAACCGAGGACACCCATCTCAAAAACGACCAAATCCAAGCCATTTGGTCATGGGAGGAGCCAGCATTCATAGTGCACTGATCCCCCTGACATGCCAGGACACCAACCAGGCACCCTAGGGGGCACTGCAGTGGACTTTAGAAAAAGCTCCCAGGTGCATAGCTCCTTTACATTGGGTGCTGAGCCCCCCCAACCCCCCCAACCCCAAACCCACAACTGTACACCACTACCATAGCCCTTAGGGATGAAGGGGGGTACCTACATGTAGGTACAGTGGGTTTGTGGTGGGTGTTGGAGGGCTCCCATTTACCACCACAAGTGTAACAGGTAGGGAGGGATGGGCCTGGGTCCGCCTGCCTGAAGTACATTGCACCCACTACAACTGCTCCAGGTACCTGCATACTGTTGCGATGGACCTGAGTATGGCATTTGAGGCTGGCAAAAAAATATTTTTTTAAGGATTTTTTTTGAGGGTGGGAGGGGGTTAGTGACCAATGGGGGAGTAAGGGGAGGTGATCCCCGATTCCCTCCGGTGTTCATCTGGCCAGTTCGGGCACCTTTTTGATGCTTAGTCATGAAAAAAAATGGACCAAGTAAAGTCGCCCAAGTGTTCGTCAGAGACACCCTTCTTTTTTCCATTATCGGCTGAGGATGCCCATCTCCTAAGCACGCCCCATTCCCGCCTTCGCTACACTGCCGACACGCCCCTGTGAACTTTGGTCATCCCCGCGACGGAAAGCAGTTGAGGGCGCCCAAAATCGACTTTCGATTATGCCGATTTGGGCGACCTTGAGAGAAAGACGCCCGTCTCCCGATTTGTGTCGGAAGATGGGCGCCCTTCTCTTTCGAAAATTCACCTGTAAGTGACCTAAAGTTAAGAGTCAGTTATGCACTTAATCTATAAAATACCGCTCAGAGCTCAACTACACTTGCACGTAAGAGCCAGTATTCTATCACTTAAACGCATAATTGACTCTTAACTTTAGGTGACCGGTTGAATGATGAAGGGGGATAATGTTATACCTCCATTTCTCTAAACAACAAACTAGGCGGGTGTGGAGTCAATGAAGTCCACAATCTTAAACACCAACAACACAAGTGACCCACAATAATGACAAGCAAGTGTATGTGAACTGAAAAGCACGTTATATTTAATGGAAGGAAAAAGCCTCAAGGAGCTCCTGACCAACAGGTCTAAAGAGCTATGGTCGATCAAAATGACCTATACTATGGTCAATATGATATGTTCCTCATCATTGGCTAAAAAACCTTCCTATATCCTTCCATATTTAACTTCAAAAAATGAAAAAAATGTGCAAAGATTAATATTTCCAAACGTGTACCCAGCTCCAAGCTTCAAAGTAATGTAGTTATTAGTTCTACAGGTACATAACGTGCTCAGTTCAGCTCAAAGCTTCAAAATCAAGTACTTAGCTTGAATACAGTTGTCTATCCTGAAAGTCACATAGCTCGGACCGACGGTGGCCAGCGTTTCACTCCAGCTAAATTGAGCAATGCTGCTTCAGGGTCCAAGTGGTAAAAGCTGCAAAAGAGAGAAATATCAGGCATAACTGCATCTATTGATTAAAAATCACATATAAACCACTTTATCCTTACAAAAACGACAGCATGGCCTAGTGGTTAGGGTGGTAGACTTTGGTCCTGAGGAACTGAGTTTGATTCCCACTTCAGGCACAGGCAGCTCCTTGTGACTCTGGGCAAGTCACTTAACCCTCCATTGCCCCATGTAAGCCACATTGAGCCTGCCATGAGTGGGAAAGCGCGGGGTACAAATGTAACAAAAATAAAATAGATACTATTGGAGATTCTACATGGAATGTTGCTATTCCACTAGCAACATTCCATGTAGAAGGTTGCGCAGGCTTCTGTTTCTGTGAGTCTGACGTCCTGTGCAGGACATCAGACTCACAGAAGCAGAAGCCTGCGCGGCCACATTGGTGATCTGCATGGGCCGACTTCTACATGGAATGTTGCTAGTGGAATAGCAACATTTCATGTAGAATCTCAAATAGTAGCAACAGTGAAGGAGACAGTGAAGGAGTGGCCTAGTGGTTAGGGTGGTGGACTTTGGTCCTGAGGAACTGAATTTGATTCCCACTTCAGGCACAGGCAGCTCCTTGTGACTCTGGGCAAGTCACTTAACCCTCCATTTCCCCATGCAAGCCGCATTGAGCCTGCCATGAGTGGGAAAGCGCGGAGTACAAATGTAATAAAAAATAAAATAAACCGCTGTCCGATGACACTGCAAGCCTAAAAAAAACCCGGCGGCTTTATACACCTCTTCGTGACGTCGGACGCCGAGTGTGGACATAACCAATGCACAGTGTTTCAGCCTAGCTGGGAAAGCTGTTTTGGAATGCAGCTAGTAATTTTTGGAATGTGGTGTACCTTTTAGAAGCGATGTTTTGAATGCGCATAATAATCAGTACAGAAAATTGATAAATTCACTAGCTATTCAAGTTACTCAAGTGCATGTATATCTGATGGATCGTCTCGTTAATGGCTGTGTGCAAAGAAAGCTAAATTCCTTTCTGTCCATTGATATTTACTGAAGGGGGGAAAAAAAATCCCGTCCTCTGCAATCTCTCAGCTGTTATTATTGATGTGTCTGCTCCTAATCGAGAGCAGCTGCTGAGCCTCTAGGTAACCCATTCCAATCTAAACAGAGAATTTATGATTCAAGGTTTCTGGTGAGAACTTTCGCAGCTGAAATAAATCTCCCCTTGGAAGGTAAGTGGATGCAGAGAGGAGAAAGAAGTATGTCTTCATGAGATTTTAAGTGTGACTATAGCTTCTTGTTTGACACCATTCGTTCTCGCTCTCACGGGAACGCTAACCTCCTGTAACAGAGCTTCAGCGCCAGTTCAAGATATAGTAAGGAGGTTAGGGATAAACGTAGGAACACATGCAATGATGACAGGTGGAGGGTAATATTTAAGGATGGGCACCCAGATATTTTTCATTTTTTTTTTGGTTGGAAACACGTCATTAACGCCTATGTTTACTAAGGTGCGCTATGGGCACGTTAATGGCTAATGCGCTCATAGAAATGTATAGGTGTGTTAGCGCTTAACGCACCTTAACTTTAAAGGAGCATTAAAAACGCTAATGCACCTTAGTAAACATACCCCTGAGTGCTCACTATCCCCTGATTCTATAAAAATCGCCAAAACTTACGCGCACAAATTTAGGCGTACCTCCGATTTGAATGCACAATTTAATAGAATAATGAGACAATGCCAATAATTGGCTTTTTAACAAACAATTATTGGCACTAATTAGATTTAATTGGGACTAATGCGCGTAAGTTTAGGTGCGGTGCTGAAATAGGAAGGTATTTCAGGGTGTATCAGGGGTGTGGTTTTGAGTTACACAAGTAATTATAGAATACTAGTGGAACCATGCCTGTTTCCTCAACAATGAAATGGGTCGTAGGAAGGCTGTCATGTAAGCTTTTTTTTTCTCTCTCCCCTGCCCTCCCCTCCATGTCCAGCAATTCTTCCCTCCCCTCCCCTCCATGTCCAGCGATTCTCCTCTTCCCTGCCCTCCCATCTGTGTCCCGCGATTTTCTCCTCTACTGTCCTCCCATCCCATCCATGTCCATCAATTCTCCTCTGCCCTGCCTTCCCCTCCCCTCTCCTTCCCTTCCTCCTTCCCACCCCTCCATGTCCAGCAATTCTTCCCTGCCCTCCCCTCCATGTCCAGCGATTCTCCTGTTCCCTGCCCTCCCATCCGTGTCCCGCGATTCTCTCCTCTACTGTCCTCCCATCCCATCCATGTCCATCAATTCTCCTCTGCCCTCTCCTTCCTCCCTCCCTCCCCCCCTCGATGTCCCACGATTTTCTCCTCCCCTCGATTTGTACCTGAACGTTCTCTGGCTGGCTGGCGCTGGCTTCTGTTCCGTTTGTAACATCCTTCCTGACGTCAGCTCGCCTCCAGCGTTCCCTTCCCTCTCAGTGTTCCACCCTCTGACCTCATTACGTCTTGACGCGAGGGCGGGACAGTGAGGGGGAATGGAACGCTGGAGGCTGGCTGACGTCAGGAGATGTTACGAACCCAGGCAGCCAGACATGGAACGTTGGAGGTGCAAATTATTATATAGGATGGGTGCTCTGCGTATACACACAGGCACGGGTATTTGTACCACGTTTTTGTTGGTGCAAATGGCGGTGCATAAATTTACACACGTATAAATCACACCGAACTTGGCACAGCTTATAGAATACCGCTTAAGTGTGGGGGGGGGGGAGGTTGTTGGCGCTGATTTTTTTAGGCAAAATTTATAGAATTTGGCCCTATGCGCACATAGGGAAAGATTCTATATAAGGCACCTAAAAAATCTGCGCAGTAAGCAATTCTGCCTAAGCGTATTCTAGAAACAGTACCTAGATTTAGGTGCGGTATATAGAATATGCTTAGTTGGTATCCCTGCGACTAAAATTATTTGCCTCCATTTATACCAAGAAAACCGTGACATAAATCCCTGCAACTAGATTTACATGTACTGGTCCATATTCTATAACTATACATGTAAATTTGGGAACGCCCATGAAAAGCCCATTTCCCTGCCCATAGCCAAGCCCCTTTTAAACTGCACCCATGAGAATTTAGGTGCAGTTCATTACAGAATATGCTTAGCGAGTTGTGCACGTAAATTCGAATTCTTGCCAATTAGTGCTCATTATCGCTTGTTAAGTGCTGTTATCAATGCTGATTAGATTTTTAAGGGGTCCTTTTACTAAGGTGCACTGAAAATTGGCTTGAGGTAGTGTAAGCGAGGGTTTTGGGCACACGTCGATCCGTTTTTGAGCACGCCTGTAAAAACGGCCTTTTTAAAACATCTTTTCAACAAATGATTAAATATATATGCCTGGTAAAATTATGCAGATGTATTTGGCCACGTGACAGCAATCGATTTTCAAAGAGGATAATCTAGCCAGCTAATTCTTAAAATTAGGCGGAGAGCGTCTTTATACATGTACCCCTTAGATTTTAAGGATGTTCTTGTCAAAACTGGGTTCCAGTGTAGTTTTGAAATCATCTTATTCACAATGCATCTGTGCTCTCAAATTGTCTCAGATACCTGAAATTCACTGTTGATTGTAATGAATTTTTCAACCTACCTTTTCTGATCTCTTCTCAGGATTTACTTATTCTCCCTTGCCCCTGGCTGATCGCTCTTGATTGCCTGTCCTGGAGTCAGAATATCTAGCCAGAGCTAGTTGATGTCTGTCTGTGCTATCCCTTGATGTAGTTCCTTTCCTTTCTCCACTGGCTTTATTATTGTACACCGCTCTGATTGTCCATTGATGGGTGGTATATCAAGTCTCAATCCGGAAGATTCGTAGGTTGCCGGGGATTGCTGGGGTTGATGCTGTAAAGTGGAGGAGTGGCCTAGTGGTTAGGGTGGTGCACTCTGGTCCTGAGGAACTGAGTTCGATTCCCACTTCAGGCAGAGGCAGCTCCTCGTGACTCTGGGCAAATCACTTAACCCTCCATTGCCCCAGCTTGCAAATAAGTACCTGTATATACTATGTAAAACCCACAGAAAGGCAGCATATCAAGTCCCAGTTCCCTTTCCCTATTTCAGATTCTACATGGAATGTTGCTACTATTTGAGATTCTACATGGAATGTTGAGATTCTGTTGCTACTACTTGAGATTCTACATGGAATGTTAATGTTGCTATTCCACTAGCAACATTCCATGTAGAAGCCTGCGCGGCTGCAAGGGCAGGCTTCTACATGGAATGTTGCTAGTGGAGGAGTGGCCTAGTGGTTAGAGTGGTGGACTTTGGTCCTGGGGAACTGGGTTCAATTCCCACTGCAGGCACAGCTCCTTGTGACTCTGGGCAAGTCACTTAACCCTCCATTGCCCCATGTACAAATACAGTGGGGGAAATAAGTATTTGATCCCTTGCTGATTTTGTAAGTTTGCCCACTGACAAAGACATGAGCAGCCCATAATTGAAGGGTAGGTTATTGGTAACAGTGAGAGATAGCACATCACAAATTAAATCCGGAAAATCACATTGTGGAAAGTATATGAATTTATTTGCATTCTGCAGAGGGAAATAAGTATTTGATCCCTCTGGCAAACAAGACCTAATACTTGGTGGCAAAACCCTTGTTGGCAAGCACAGCGGTCAGACGTCTTCTGTAGTTGATGATGAGGTTTGCACACATGTCAGGAGGAATTTTGGTCCACTCCTCTTTGCAGATCATCTCTAAATCATTAAGAGTTCTGGGCTGTCGCTTGGCAACTCGCAGCTTCAGCTCCCTCCATAAGTTTTCAATGGGATTAAGGTCTGGTGACTGGCTAGGCCACTCCATGACCCTAATGTGCTTCTTCCTGAGCCACTCCTTTGTTGCCTTGGCTGTATGTTTTGGGTCATTGTCGTGCTGGAAGACCCAGCCACGACCCATTTTTAAGGCCCTGGCGGAGGGAAGGAGGTTGTCACTCAGAATTGTACGGTACATGGCCCCATCCATTCTCCCATTGATGCGGTGAAGTAGTCCTGTGCCCTTAGCAGAGAAACACCCCCAAAACATAACATTTCCACCTCCATGCTTGACAGTGGGGACGGTGTTCTTTGGGTCATAGGCAGCATTTCTCTTCCTCCAAACACGGCGAGTTGAGTTCATGCCAAAGAGCTCAATTTTTGTCTCATCTGACCACAGCACCTTCTCCCAATCACTCTCGGCATCATCCAGGTGTTCACTGGCAAACTTCAGACGGGCTGTCACATGTGCCTTCCGGAGCAGGGGGACCTTGCGGGCACTGCAGGATTGCAATCCGTTATGTCGTAATGTGTTACCAATGGTTTTCGTGGTGACAGTGGTCCCAGCTGCCTTGAGATCATTGACAAGTTCCCCCCTTGTAGTTGTAGGCTGATTTCTAACCTTCCTCATGATCAAGGATACCCCACGAGGTGAGATTTTGCGTGGAGCCCCAGATCTTTGTCGATTGACAGTCATTTTGTACGTCTTCCATTTTCTTACTATGGCACCAACAGTTGTCTCCTTCTCGCCCAGCGTCTTACTGATGGTTTTGTAGCCCATTCCAGCCTTGTGCAGGTGTATGATCTTGTCCCTGACATCCTTAGACAGCTCCTTGCTCTTGGCCATTTTGTAGAGGTTAGAGTCTGACTGATTCACTGAGTCTGTGGACAGGTGTCTTTCATACAGGTGACCATTGCCGACAGCTGTCTGTCATGCAGGTAACGAGTTGATTTGGAGCATCTACCTGGTCTGTAGGGGCCAGATCTCTTACTGGTTGGTGGGGGATCAAATACTTATTTCCCTCTGCAGAATGCAAATAAATTCATATACTTTCCACAATGTGATTTTCCGGATTTAATTTGTGATGTGCTATCTCTCACTGTTACCAATAACCTACCCTTCAATTATGGGCTGCTCATGTCTTTGTCAGTGGGCAAACTTACAAAATCAGCAAGGGATCAAATACTTATTTCCCCCACTGTAAGTACCTGTATATGTAAGCCGCATTGAGCCTGCCATGAGTGGGAAAGCACGGGGTACAAATGTAACTAAAATAAAGAACAAAAGTACAAGAAGCCATCAGGAACAGAGGTGTCAACTCAAAATTTATTGGACCGACACAGTCCGTGTTTTGGCAAAGCTGCTTGCGTCACAATTTCCAAAGAATGCGTAACAAAAAAATGTTTTTCTAAGCGTTACTCTGCTGTTTTCCGGCTGTTTTATTTATGCGGGTTTGTTATGCAAGTTGCATCCGTGGTTTGTTGGCGTCTTATAGCTTTCTGAGATCTAGCAATCTCTACTGTCTCTTGCATTCTTTGGAAATTGTGACCATTTGCGAGACCACTGACGCAGGCGACTTTGCCGAAACACGGACCGTGCCAGGCCTGTCCAATACATTTTGAGCTGATGTCTCTGTTCCTGAAGGCTCCTTGTGCTTTTGTTCTTTGCATCTGTGTGAGTGTACTTTGGGTTCCCTCTCCTGCAGTGCCTTGGGTTGATGCTGTATCGCTTGTGCATACGCTTAATACAAAATATCAGCAAATGCTCCTTTGGAGGTATCTTACACAATCAAATGCCTTTTAGAGGCACTGGTGAGAAGAAAAGTGCATTTTCTCTCCCAGCATTAGGCGCTGGAATGGCACGTTTGTGGCAGGGGCGTAGCCAGACTTCAGCGGGAGGGAGGTCCAGAGCCCGAGGTGAGGGGGCACATTTTAGCCCCCCCCCCCGGTGCCGCCGACCCCCCCCCCCCGCCATTGTCGACCATGCCGCCGCCACCACCACCAACTTTGCCCCCCCCCCCGCTGACGACCCTCTCGACCCCCTCTCCTGCTGCCAACCCTCCGTCGCCTACCTTTGCTGGCGGGAGACCCCAACCCCCACCAGCCAAGGCCCTCTTCTTCTTGTACGTGCAGGATGTCAGAAACATAAGGAAGCCTTTTGCGAGAAGAAGAGGACCTCGGCTGGCGGGGGACGGTTGGGGTCCCCCGCCAGCAAAGGCAGGCGACGGCGATGGCGGGTTGGCGGCGGGAGGGGGGGTCAAGAGGGTCGTCAGCAGGGGTCCAGGGCCAAATCTACAGGGGCCCAGGCCCTCCCTGGCCCCACGTAGTTACGCCACTGGTTTGTGGTTGTCAAATGCTGGGAGCACAGTGTACATGAAATAAGATGCCATCCTATTGTCTGATTAAAACCAGCTACATATGGTTACTTACCTCAGTCTGGTCTTTCTATCTGTTAGGTGCACTTTGCTATGCGGAACTGGGAACATGCATAAAGAAATCTGGAGGCCATTACATCTACATCCTGGAGGCCTTTGGCCCGTTACCTGCTTTTGTCAGAGTCTGGGTGGAACTCCTTGTAATACGGTAAGCTTTCATTGACACTGCATGTGTATTCCAGATTTGATATACCGCCTTTCTGTAGATACAGTCAAAGCGGTTTACATATGCTGTTTTTGCAGGTACTTTTCTGTCTCTTTTTCTTTTTGGAGGGTTTTTATGATATTTTAATAATTGTTAAGACTATTGATACTAAAGACTTATTATGTCTTATTATGATAGGCCTCATAGACCTACCAACCAGAAACACATCCGAATCATCACGGACATATCTAAATCTCCACTACCCAAGCTGCAAAGGACTTCAATACAAATCAATCTACGCACCCAGTTTCTCCTATATAAGCACACAATTAAGGAGCGCATTACCGAAAGCTGTGAAAACATCATATGGCCATTTAAACTTCTGGAAATCACTAAAAACCAACTTGTTTCAAAAGGCATACCCTACCGATCCAACTTAAATGCCCCAACCCTGCAACACATCAAAACCTAAGTACGCAATGGTCATTACACAACCCTTCCGCCTTATGATACCCCAATAAGACTGTTCCACGAGAACCTATCCCACCACAATATCATTTTGTATTTTATTTATTTTTGTTACATTTGTACCCCGCGCTTTCCCACTCATGGCAGGCTCAATGCGGCTTACCCTAACCACTAGGCACTCCTCCACTGTTGCTACTATTTGAGATTCTACATGGAATTTTGCTATTCCACTAGCAACATTCCATGTAGAAGTCGGCCCTTGCAGATCACCAATGTGGCTGCGCAGGCTTCTGCTTCTGTGAGTCTGACGTCCGTACGTGCAGGACGTCAGACTCACAGAAGCCTGCGCAGCCTTCTACATGGAATGTTGCTAGTGGAATAGCAACATTCTATGTATAATCTCCAATAGTATCTATTTTATTTTTGTTACATTTGTACCCTGCACTTTCCCACTCATGGCAGGCTCAATGCGGCTTACATGGGGCAATGGAGGGTTAAGTGACTTGCCCAGAGTCACAAGGAGCTGCCTGTGCCTGAAGTGGGAATCAAACTCAGTTCCCCAGGACCAAAGTCCACCACCCTAACCACTAAGCCACTTTTGTGCACACTGGAGTCTGCGAACGCCTCTCCGGTACTATTGTAAGCCACATTGAGCCTGCAAATAGGTGGGAAAATGTGGAATACAAATGTATCAAACAAACAAATAAATAAATAAATAAATAAATAAAAGGCTCATATTCTAAGCTTAGTCGTACTTGGGGGCAATGGGCATCAAAACCCTTCAGACACTGAGGAAAAATGATTGCAGGAAGATCTTAGGAAACTGGAAGACCTGGGCATCCAAATGGCAGATGAAACTTAATGTAGACAAATGCAATGTGATGCATCTTGGGAAGCATAATCCGAATCATAGTTACCAGCTGCTAGGGTCCACTTTAGGAGGCAGGCACTCAAGAAAAAGACCTAGGTGTCATTCTACACAATATTGCACTCAAGCTCTATCAAATAAATGAAATTCCTAACACAGGCTCACACTCCCTGTGTAAATATATCTTGGAACTCCCACTCAGTGGTCAGCTTAATCAAATATTTTGATCATGGAGAAAAAAAGCCTCAGAGTCACCGCCCAGCCAGTCCACCTCAGCGGACTATAAGGCTTGAGCTCAGTGTGCCATCATGTAGCTTCAAAAAAACCTCCACTGCTAACTATATGTTAAACTAGACTTTGAGCCCGTAAAAACGGGCTATTATAGGAAGGGGGGGTTGAAAGGCCCGCCCCCACCGCCGAGTTCGCCGCTGCCCCTCCCCCTCCGAGTTCGCGCCCCCCCACCGAGCCGTCACCACCCACCTTCCACCCGGCCGGGCCCTCGCTCCGCTATTGAAACAGCGAGGGTCCGGGAACGCAGCACTGAGCTCTGCTGAGCTGCCGACGTCGGCCTTCGTTCTTCTCTGCCTGCAGCTGCCTGTCCCGCCCTCGTGTGACGTAACGTCGTCGAGGGCGGGACAGAGGCAGAGAAGAAGAAGGAAGGGCGACGTTGGCAGCTCAGCAGAGCTCAGTGCTGCGTTCCCGGACCCTCGCTGTTTCAATAGCGGAGCGAGGGCACGGCCGGGTGGAAGGTGGGTGGCGGCGGCGACTCGGGTGGGGGGAGCGTTAGACGGCGGTGTCCCTCCCTCTGAAATGCGCAGTACAGACCCTCTGTGTTCTGGCCCCTGTCATCACGTATTGACGCGGGGGTGGGGCAGAGAAGGTCTCTACTGCGCATTTGCGAGTGAGTACGGTCACTCGCCGTTTATATGTTTGATAACAAATCACCAATTCTACTGTGTAGTTTGCTGTTTACCTTGTGTGTCCACTATAACTTCTATCAATGTACTGTATACTATTAGTGGAATTATTAAAGCTACCCAAATCCTGTAGAATGCAAATCTAACAAGTCTTTCAAGAGGGTATCACCCGAAACCACTTAGCTCAATGTTAACGCCACCTGAAATTAAATATGACCAAAACCGAGCTTCTCATTTCCCCCCCCAAACCCACCTCCCCGCTCCCCCCGTTTTCTATTTCTGTTGATGGCTCTCTCATACTCCCTGTCTCCTCAGCTCGAAACCTTGGGGTCATCTTTGACTCTTCTCTCTCCTTCTCTGCTCATATCCAGCAGATTGCCAAGACCTGTCGTTTCTTTCTTTACAACATCCGTAAAATCCGCCCCTTTCTTTCCGAGCACTCTACCAAAACCTTCATCCACACCCTTGTCACCTCTCGTTTAGACTACTGCAATCTGCTTCTTGCTGGCCTCCCACTTAGTCACCTCTCCCCTCTCCAGTCGGTTCAAAACTCTGCTGCCCGTCTCGTCTTCCGCCAGGGTTGCTTTACTCTTACTACCCCTCTCCTCAAGTCCCTTCACTGGCTCCTTATCTGTTTTTGCATCCTGTTCAAACTTCTTCTACTAACCTATAAATGTACTCACTCTGCTGCTCCCCAGTGTCTCTCCACACTCGTCTTTCCCTACACCCCTTCCCGTGCACTCCGCTCCATGGATAAATCCTTCTTATCTGTTCCCTTCTCCACTACTGCCAACTCCAGACTTCGCGCCTTCTGTCTCGCTGCACCCTACGCCTGGAATAAACTTCCTGAGCCCCTACGTCTTGCCCCATCCTTGGCCACCTTTTAATCTAGAATGAAAGCCCACCTCTTTAACATTGCTTTTGACTCGTAACCACTCGCCTCCACCTACACTCCTCTCCTCCTTCCTGTACACATTAATTGATTTGATTTGCTTACTTTATTTATTTTTTGTCTATTAGATTGTAAGCTCTTTGAGCAGGGACTCTCTTTCTTCTATGTTTGTGCAGCGCTGCGTACGCCTTGTAGCGCTATAGAAATGCTAAATAGTAGTAGTAACCTATAAATGTACTCACTCTGCTGCTCCCCAGTATCTCTCCACACTCGTCCTTCCCTACACCCCTTTCCGTGCACTCCGCTCCATGGATAAATCCTTCTTATCTGTTCCCTTCTCCACTACTGCCAACTCCAGACTTCGCGCCTTCTGTCTCGCTGCACCCTACGCCTGGAATAAACTTCCTGAGCCCCATCCTTGGCCACCTTTAAATCTAGACTGAAAGCCCACCTCTTTAACATTGCTTTTGACTCGTAACCACTTGTAACCACTCGCCTCCACCTACCCTCCTCTCTTCCTTCCCGTTCACATTAATCGATTTGATTTGCTTACTTTATTTTTATTTTTTGTCTATTAGATTGTAAGCTCTTTGAGCAGGGTCTGTCTTTCTTCTATGTTTGTGCAGCGCTGCGTACGCCTTGTAGCGCTATAGAAATGCTAAATAGTAGTAGTAGTAGTGTCCTTCTCCGGGCGGCACTTCTCACTTCATGACCCGACAGGGAGCTCCCGTTTCGCTAATGCTGCATCAAGGGTAATTTCCAAAGTTCTTCCTCACAAAATTGCATCCACTGCCATTCCACTCCATTTCCTCCTAAGCCATTTGAGGATGGCATAGAGGCTGGCAAAAAAATGTTATTTATTTATTTATACTTTTAATACAATATTCAAGGAGAAAACCTTGTTTGGAAATACAGGTTGAAACAAATTACAATAGTATTCTTCAAAACATCCTCTTATAACCTTTTAAGCACTATGTAAAGAAAATTCTACATTAATGTTTTGTCATTACCATAACAATCATAATACCTTCCTTAGACCCAAAATTGGGAGAGAGAGAAAGAGAATTAGAGGAGATTCCAGCATTAATCAATCAAATATGAATAGGCTGACTCATCCAGGTTACATTTCATTTCACTCGCTTCAATTCTATAAACTCCTTTAGATGTTCCGGTGAAAAGAAAGTATATTTAGTTAGACTGTGTTTCACTACACATTTGCATGGATATGCTAGGAAAAAGGAGGCACCTATATCTACTATATTTTGTTTTAAGGCAAGAAATGACTTCCTTTTTTGCTGGGTTGACTTTGTGACATCTGGGTATATCCATACCTCGGAACCATAAAATAGAGCTTTAGAATTTTTAAAGTAAAGTAAAGTCTTAGGCTGTTATTGTAGTCCTGCTCAAATACCATTGATACAATCATTGTAGTTCTGTTCAATATAACTTCAGAAGATTGTTCCAGAATATCTGAAATATTCTGTAAGTCCAAAGAATCTTTTTCCGGACCTTGCACTCCAGTTCTAACAGGAATATGGTAAATCTTATTTAGCGGGGGAATTGTTTTTTTATTTTTTGGGTGGGAGGGGGTTGGTGACCACTGGGGGAGTAAGGGGAGGTGATCCCCGATTCTCTCCGGTGGTCATCTGGTCAATTGGGGCACTTTTTTGAGGCTTGGTCCTAAAAACAAATGGACCAAGTGAAGCCGGCCAAATGCTCGTCAGAGCCAGCCTTCGTTTTTCCATTATCGGCCAAAGCCGGCCATGTCTTTACCATGCCCCCATCCCGCCTTCCATACCCTGCCAAAACGCCCCCTTGAACTTTGGCCGGCTCTGCGACAGAAAGCAGTTGGAGCTGGCCAAAATCGGCTTTCGATTATACCGATTTGGCTGAGTTTAGGAGATGGCCGGCCATCTCCCGATTTGTGTCGGAAGATGGCCAGCGATCTCCTTCAAAAATAAGCAGGATAGTGTCCAATACGATCTTTGGTTTTGCTGTGTTACAGAGTTTAGGTATTTACGTTGGGTCGGTAAGGTACGCCTTTTTGAACAGGTTGGTTTTTGGTGATTTCCTGAAGTTTAGATGGTCGCAGGTTGTTTTCACAGCTTTTGGCAGTGAGTTCCATAGTTGTGTGCTTATATAGGAGAAGCTGGATGCATAGGTTGCTTTGTATTTGAGTCCTTTGCAGTTTGGGTACTGGAGGTTTAGGTATGTTCATGATGATCCGGTTCTGTTTCTGGTTGGTAGATCTACGGGTCTGTCATGTATCCTGGGACTTCACCGTAGATAATCTTGTGGACCAGCTTGGGTAAGAGACGGATGAGGGGAGATATGATTGAAGTCTACAAAATCCTGAGTGGAGTGGAGCATGTGGAGATGAACTCATTTTTCACTCATTCAAAAAGTACGAAGACCGGTATAACTGTAGGTTCGCAAATGTAATGCACGCTGAGACCAGGTTACACTACCGTTCTATAATGAAATCTGGGCACCTAGGTGCTGTTATGGAACAGGCTGTCACCATGCATCCTCCGGTTTTATTTATTGGGCTTTATTAACCACCTTTATGAACAGATTCGCCCTAGGCGGTGTACAGCAGGGTTGTCTAAATGGAAGCGTCTATTGCAATAAATTAAAGACAGACCTGCTAATGAATGCATAAGAAAGTAGTTTTTTTCCATTAGGCAGCTCCACAAAAATCTTTATAAGGCCTTTCCTCTGTTATGAAACACTGCATAGAGGGGTTCTTTTACTAAGCCATGTAGGCGCCTACGGCAAGGGCGTACCCAGACTGGCAGGAGGGGGGGTCCAGAGCCCGAGGTGAGGGGCACATTTTAGCCCTGCCGGTGCCGCCAACCCCCTCCGCCATTGCTGACACCCCCCGCCACCGCCACCACCAACTTTGACCCCCCCCCCCGCCGCCGACCCTCTCAACTCCCCCTCCCACCACCAACCCTCCTCCGCCGTCGCCTACCTTTGCTGGCGGGGGACCCCAACCCCTGCCAGCCGAGGTCCTCTTCTTCCGGCACAAGGCTTCGTTCTGTTTCTCTGAGTCTGACATCCTGCGCGTTGTACGTGCAGGACGTCAGACTCACAGAAACAGAACGAAACCTTGCGCTGGAAGAAGAGGACCTCGCTGGCTGATCTGCAAGGATTCGTTCTGTGTCTGTGTGTTTCACGTCCTGCACATAAGTACATAAGTATTGCCATACTGGGAAAGACCAAAGGTCAATCAAGCCCAGCATCCTGTTTTCAACAGTGGCCAGTCCAGGTCACAAATACCTGGCAAGAGTGGAGGAGTGGCCTAGTGGTTAGGGTGGTGGACTTTGGTCCTGGGGAACTGAGGAACTGAGTTTGATTCTCACTTCAGGCACAGGCAGCTCCTTGTGACTCTGGGCAAGTCACTTAACCCTCCATTGCCCCATGTAAGCTGCATTGAGCCTGCCATGAGTGGGAAAGCGCAGGGTACAAATGTAACTAAATAAAAAAAGTACAAAACATTTTATGCTGCTTATCCCAGAAATAAGCAGTGGATTTTCCCCAAGTCCATTTTAATAATGATCTATGGACTTTTCCTTTAGGAAGCCATCCAAACCTTTTTAAAACCCCGCTAAGCTAACCACCTTTACCACATTATCTGGCAAAAAACTTCAGAGTTTAATTACATGTTGAGTGAAGAAAAATTTTCTCTGATTCGTTTTAAATGTACTACTTTGTAGCTTCATCGCATGCCCCCTAGTCCTATTATTTTTGGAAAGCGTAAACAGACGCTTCACGTCTACCCGTTCAACTCCACTCATTGTTTTATAGACCTCTATCATATCTCCCCTCGGCCGCCTTTTCTCCAAGCTGAAGAGCCCTAGCCGCTTCGGCCTTTCCTCATAGGGAAGTTTTCCCATCCCCTTTATCATTTTTGTTGCCCTTCTCTGCACCTTTTCTAATTCCGCTATATATCTTTTTTGAGTTGCTGCGACCAGAATTGAACACAATATTTGAGGTGTGGTCGCACCATGGAGCGATGCAAAGGCATTATAACATCCTCATGTTATTCCAACTGACATCCATGGTGTTGTCTTACGTTGCTTTGCGATTTTTGTTTTGTGTTTCTCTAATAAAGGAGCAGGCAGAAACCCAGGCGCAGTTGCTAGGCGTGCTATATTTAATTGTGTAACATAGAATTACGAACTTCCTTTTCACTTTCCCGTGCATGAAACAAAAATGAGCTATGCAAATGTTATCTAATAATTCAGCTTGTGTAAGACGCTGGCTAGGAGTCAAAGCTGAAGCAGGATGACTCGACAGCCACAGCACGTAATCACAACAATGCCAAGTCATTGTGAATCTCAAAGCTGCCGGAAGTACATGTCTATAAATTTTGATAATGAAACCACATGTTGAAACACTCATCATTATAGCATTTCGGGCTAATAAAAGTAGGGTTTTCCCTTGGATCTAGACAGGAAGAATTAGACCCTAATTAGGACAGTGTTCAGTTCACACCCTAGAGTATATATAAGGCACTGGGCACAGCCTCTTATCTGCAGGATGTGTGGTAAGAACCACATCCCACTTGGGTAAATTTCTTCCTCTTGCTAAACTAACAGCTGTCTGGGAAAAAAAACAATCCCAATCGTCTAGTCATTTCGTAAGAGATCATATCAAGTTTCCAGCTCATTGTGCTCATACATGGAATATTCCACAGGGCTATGTTATGCCTTCGGCTCAATCACTCCTATCTGTACCCTTCTCCACCACCGCTAACTCCAGACTCCGCCCCTTCTGCCTCGCATCACCTTATGCCTGGAACAGACTTCCCGAGCCCATACGCCATGCGCCCTCCCTGCCCATTTTCAAGTCCTTACTCAAAGCCCACCTCTTCTCCCTTGCTTTTGGCGCCTAACCACCTTCCCCATTCACGATACCTACACTGACTACTTAGTTTGTTACCTTTAAATTGTAAGCTCTCTTGAGCAGGGACCGTCCTTCCCCCATGTTTAAACTTGTACAGCGCTGCGTAACCCTGGCAGCGCTATAGAAATGCTAAGTAGTAGTAGTAGTCACAGCACAAGGTCCGTCTCTCCCTTCCCCCCCCCCCCCCCCCCCCCCTCCACCAAACCCTTCCCCTCAGTGCTTGCATATGTGCTCCAGAGTGAAAGGATCCCTTATTGGAGCACATTTACAGAAGTGCATTCCTCATTAACAAGCTGAGGCAACAGGTTCCTGTTCAAAACCTTCCTTCTTCAGAGAAGCGGGAAAAATTAGTGCTGGGTCAAAAAAGTGCTGGATCAAAGCAGTGGATTGCTTGCTTCGAAAACGAGGATTCGCTGCTCTCCTAAGAACTCGAGCCAGCATTTTATTCCCATGTGCCCGAGACATTTGGCTTGCTATTCATCATAGTATACTAGTTTGGATGCACGTGCTGGATACAGGTTGCCAAGTTGTGTCTCTAGAGATCGAGAAGACATGAGGGATCTTCATTATCTGCAGCAAAATATATACAGTACCCTGACAGTAGTATAATACATATAGGGCTGGATTCTATATATACCGTGTTTCCCCGAAAATAAGACACTGTCTTATATTAATTTTTGCCCCCCAAAATGCGCTAGGTCTTATTTTCAGGGGCTGTCTTATTTTTTGGGGAAACATCGGGGTTGGATCGGGGTTGGCCCGCCCGCCCTCCGTCGCTCCCGGAACTAACCTTAAATGCCTCCTTTCACCTTCGCAGCAAGCAGCAGCAGGGCAGGCCACTCCTTCCTTCCGTGTCCCGCCCTCGCCTGACTTAACATTCGCGAGGGCGGGGCACGGAAGGAAGGAGAGGTCTTGCTGCGAAGGTGAAAGGAGGCGTTTAAGGTTAGTTCCGGAAGTGATGGAGGGTGGGTGGAGGGGGGGGGGGGCGGTGACCTCGGGTGGGGGTGGGGGGCGGCCCGGGGGCGGCCTTGTCCGGCTCACGGCGGCCCTGCTTTCAAACAAAAATTTGCTAGGTCTTACTTTCGGGGGAGGCCTTATATCTACCAATTCAGGAAAACCTCTACTAGGTCTTATTTTCGGGGGATGTCTTACTTTCGGGGAAACAGGGTAGCATCTAAAAAATCCATGTGGAAATGATTTCCGCCTAAGCGTATTCTATAAGCGGGGCCTAGATTTAGGCGCGGTATATAGAATACGCTTAGTCAATATTTCAGCGCCTAAATCTCCGTGCATCCATTTGCACCAACGAAAACCTGGCGTAAATCCCATGTGTGTAGAGTTACACGCACTAGGCTGGATTCTGTAACTACATGTGCAAATTTTAGAATGCCCACTAAACACCCATTTCCCTGACCATAAATACACCCATTTTTTACCTGCACACTTTAGAATTTAGGTGCAGATCATTATAGAATACTAGTAACAAAAAGCCCGTTTCTTATTGAAATGAAGCGGGCGCTAGCAAGGTAATCACCTTCAGCCATTAATCTTTTAAGGGAAGTTCCAGCGTCCCCCTTCCCTCCCTCCCTCCCACCTACCCAATTCCAGGGCCCTCCCTCCCTCCTCCCTCCCAGTTCCAGGGTCCCCCCTCCCTTCTTCCCAGTTCCAGGGTTGTCGACCCTCCCTCCGAGTTCCAGGGTTGTCATCCCTCCTTCCCTCCCTTCCAGTTCCAGGCCCCCTCCCTCCGAATTTTAAAAGTCATCCTGACTTACCTTGTCGGGGTTACGGCGGCTGGCAGCAATGGTAAAAAGCGTGCAGGCTCGGCACTTCAGTTTTCCCTTCTCTGTCTCTCAGCTCTGGTTCCGCCCTCATTTCCTGTTTCCGCAAGGGCGGGACCAGAGCTGAGAGACAGAGAAGGGAAAACTGAAGTAAGTGCTGAGCCTGCACGCTTTTTACCACCCAAGGTAAGTCAGGATGACTTTTAAAATTCAGAGGAAGGGGGCCTGGAACTGGAAGGTAGGGATGACGACCCTGGAACTGGGAGAGAGGGGGACCCTGGAATTGGGAGGGAGGGGGGATGCTAGAACTGGGAGGGAGGGGGACGGACGATGATCCTGGAACTCGGAGGGAGGGAACGAACTTCCAGTGGGTGAATATTATATGCAGCCTTCCCTTCCCTCCGAGGGCGGGGCACTGAGTGCGAGTGCGAGGCATGTGGTTGGTCCCTGCTCCTTCTGACGTCGCGTTTCTTTCCCTGGCAACTATACAAAGTTCCCTCGAGGGCGGGGCAGTGATTGGGAGTGCGATTACGAACCCTACAAACACTACAATCACTGCCACACTGCCACGGAGTCAGTTTCAGAACGTTGGAGGTGCGAATTATTATATTAGATGCTTAGCGAGTTGTGTGTGTAAATTCTCATTATTGCTAATTAGGGCTCATTATTGCTTTTTAAGTGCTGTTAAATATGCTGATTGCCTTGTTAAACCGCATGTAGTTACAAAATACGCTTTGATTTCTGTGCGGATCTAGGCAGGCTATATAGAATCCGGTCCATAAGGCTAGATTCAATAAATGGAACCCAAAGCTAGGCACAGCAAACAGGAAGAACCTCCATATAGCAAGTACGATCAAAGAGGAGTAGAGGACGGCCATTAGACACTCCAACACAGGAAATAGTGTTTAAAAGATGCTTTATTCACCGCTTGGACAGAAGGACCTGACATGGTCCGTGTTTTGGCGTAATGAAACGCCTGCCTCAGGGGTCACAATGCTGTTCAAGTTATCGAGTGTCTGAAGTCTTTTTTCCTCCCTAAAATTATAAAATTATAGACATTCGCTTACAGATGTTACAGTTGGAGTTAGAAATATAAAAGTTTGGTATATAAAGTAGAAGCCTATATTCACCGTAACTTACTTAAAGGGTCCTTTTATAAAGGCGCGCTGAAAAATGGCTTGTGGTAGTGTAGGCGCAGGTTTTGGGCACGCATTGAGCCATTTTTTAGCGTGTCTGTAAAATAAAGGCCTTTTAAAGATTTTTGCTGAAAATGGACGTACGGCAAAATGAAAATTGGCGCGCATCCATTTTGGGTCTGAGACATTACCACAAGCCATTGACTCATGTGGTAGCTGGGCGGTAATGACCTACGCATGCCAAATGCCACTTGGCCTGCGTACGTTGCAGGTGCCTGAAAATAAAAAGTATTTTTCAGACACGCATATCGGACGCATGCCAAAAATGAAATTACTGCAAGAGCCACACGGTAGTCCGGTGGTAACTCCATTTTGGCGCGCTTTGGGCACGCGTAGACGCTTACCCGGCTTAGTGAAAGGGCCCCTAAGTGTTGCTGTACTTGGACAGGTTGAAGGTGCATCAAGCCCAGTATCCTCTTTCCAACAGTGTCCAATCCATGTCACAAGTACCTGGCAGATCCCAAAATATTTTATGCTGTTTATCCTAGAAATAAGCAGTGGATTTTCCCAATTTTCTTAAAAATGGATTATGGACTTCTAGGAAATTATCCAAGCCTTTTTAAAACCCTGCTAAGCTAACTGCTTTTACCACATTTTCTGGCAACACATTCCAGAGTTCAATTACACATTGAGTAAAGAAATATTTTCTCTGATTTGTTTTAAATTTACTACTCAGTAACTTCATTGAGTAATCCCTAGTCCTAGTATTTTTGAAAAGAGTAAACAAACAATTAACGTCTACCTGTTCCATTCCACTCAGTTGCATAGTAGCAACTTGGTTTCAATTATGTGATTTTATATTCTTTTTGATTGCTTTTATTATGGGTTCTATGTTGTATAGAATATATATAATAATTTATTACTGTTCTTCACCTATTACTGTGAAGGTTAAGTGGAATATTAGTTCCAAATTACCATAGCTATTTGCATATATAGTCATATCCTGACTTTCACCTTTAACTATTAAGAAACATTTGATGACTCATGTATAGATTGCATTCTTCCCTCAGTCCTGTGGCCAGCATATTCCCTTCCTTTCTCTATCACACCCTTCCCAGTGTACAATGTCTCATCTCCTGCCTTTCATCTGCCAACATATATCCCTTTCCTAGTCCTGTGGACAGCATCTCCCCTTCCTCTCCCTATCCCCTGGGGGGTCCAGTGTCTCATGTCCTGTTCCTTTCCTATCTAGCATTTCCCTTTCCCTGGACCCATGGCCAGCATCTTCCATTCCCCTCCCTAGGATCTAGCATTTCATCTCTCTGCCTCCCCCAATACAGGGCCAGCATCATCTCTCCCTGCCATTCCCCATGCAACTGCTGATCGCCCCTAGCCAGTGTTGCCATATAAAAAAAAAAATTCCCACCCAAAACAGCCCAAAACCCGCCCAAAAACCGCACACACCCCACCCCCGACGTCATCACCCCGCCCCTTCCGTCTTCACCCCCACCCCCGCCGTCATCAACCCTGCCCCTTCCGTCATCACCCCTGCCGTCATGAGCCCCACCCCTTCCGTCATCACCCCGCCCCTGCCGTCATCAGCCCCGCCCCGTCACCTCGCCCCGCCCAATATGTCACCAAACCCCGCCTCTGTTGCCGTTAGCCCCACCCCCGCCGACCGAAAAACCGCCTAAAACCCGCACAAAAAAAAAAAACAAGCCCAAAAAACCGCAACCCGCCGTGGGCAAAAGTTTCCCGTGGCGGGTTGCGGAAAACCGCCCAATTGGGCGGGAAAACTGCCCATCTGGCAACCCTGCCCCTAGCTCTTCTTGTGCACTGACACAGGGCGGGCCATCCTGTAAAGGCCCACATTCAAGTGTGCTGCTGTGTTCCATCCTAACCCTGACAGGAAATGCATCATTGGAGCTGCCATGATTCCTTTCACTCCTTCCTCCCCCTCCAGCTGTGAATACTGCTTCTACAACATTCCTAGCCCCAGGAGACCCAGGGAGCAAATGTTCTGACTTTTAGGGATCAAACTGGGAACCAGTACACAGATCTTGCCACCTGAGTCTCAACACCAGATTGGCTAGTAGCCCTGGATTCTAAGTGAAAAAATAACAAAGGAAAAATGTCTCAAATTAAAGATGTATATATATAAAAAAAAAGATCTGAGAGAAGAAATGTGGAAAATGTATTTGAGCATTGAGGTAAGGCATTTGTCTGCATAGGTAAGTCTGCTTGAAAGTCAGCAGATCAGCCAAACGTCTGAAAATTTTCTCCTATACAAGCACGCAAATATGGAATGAATTACCAAAATCCATAAAAACAACTCACAACATAATTAATTTCCGTAAATTATTGAAAACCAATCTATTCAAAAAAGCATACCACAATTAATTCCATCCTAATTTAACTGTAAACAAATTCACACTTGATCCACACAATTATGTTACTCTTTATTTTCCTAATTGTCCATGCAAATCCTATATAATAAAATGCACCTCCAACATTCTGAAGCTGACTGCATGGCTGAGGCATTCCTGCTCTCTGTATCCATCTCCTCAATTGACATCACGTACTTCCGGGTTCGTCACAAGCAGAAGTGACCAACCACACGAGGTTTCTCGGCTTCAGAATGTTGGAGGTGCATTCTATTAAATAGGATTGGTCAGTTCCTTGAAGCACAGCCAGAGCTCAGCGTCCTGCACAGTAACACTCAGACAGAAGAGAGAGAGGGGGGGCCTGACACCAGAGGGAGGGAGAGAGGGGGGGCCTGACACCAGAGAAGGGGGGGGGGGGTATCTCTGTCACACACACACACACACTCTCTCTCACAGTCAATGTCTTTCTCTCACTCTCACACACTGTGTCTCACACACTCTATATCTCACACTGTATCACATTCACTCTCTATGTGTCACACAGTCACTCACACACTCTCTTGGTCTCACACTCAGTCTCACAGAGAGTCTGTGTCTCACACACACTCTCTCTCTCGCACACACTGTATCTGTGTGAAACACACTCTCTCTCTCTCTCTCACACTGTTTTTCACAAACGCACTTGCACACACTCTCATTCTCACACACACTCACTCTCACACATACTCTCTCAAACATACACACTCCGAGGAAAACCTTGCTAGCGCCCGTTTCAATTGTGTGAGAAACGGGCCTTTTTTACTAGTTTTATCATAATTTGAAGTTTATATTTCTATTGTTCATGACAATTTACCACGTCTGAAGTTTTACCCATTACCTTTTATTTCTTATTATGAAAATGAACTTCCTACTTGAATACTTAACCCACTCTGTCTCATTCACCTTATCTATGTATTTCTCTTTTCCGAAATTGGTGATCACCATTACGGAACAATTGTAAGCCACATTGAGCCTGCAAATAGGTGGGAAAATATGGGATACAAATGCTACAAATAAATAAATAAATAATTGCATCCTTTGAAGATGTGGTTTAGAAAACAGCATTTATTCTGTGTCGTTCGCCAGCGTACAGTTGTCTTTCAATTCAGCTACTGCACCTGTGATATTTATTTTCCTTCCTTTCGCTTCCTATAGCCCTGCTGCAACAGCAGTGATCTCCTTGGCGTTTGGACGTTACATCCTGGAGCCTTTTTTCATCCAGTGTGAAATCCCGGACCTTGCAATCAAGCTTGTTACTGCCGTGGGCATCAGTGAGTACAAATGTCATCCAGGAAAGAGATTTTCTCCGGGAGTTAAAACCATTGTGAAACCATTTTGATGTGATTTAACGTATGCCATGAGTTCTTCACTGTTACTGTGCATTATATATTGCAGACAAGACTCGAATATTGACCTGTCAGTTGTGTAGTGTATATTATGTGAATGAGTTGTTTATTTGAACAATAACTTTTACGGCAAAGAAATGGCTGATTGACCTGGTGCTGTGAGTTATAATGATAGGTGTATCATAGATTGGTAATACAGCTGTGTTGTACGGCTGTACGGAAAATGAGAAATGATCTTTCTGGAGATACGATAGAGGTCTATAAAATAATGAGTGGAGTGGAACGGGTAGACCTGAATCGTTTGTTTACTCTTGGACTAGGGGGCATGCGATGATGCTACAAAGTAGTAAATATAAAATGAATCGGAGAAAATATTTCTTCACTCAATGTGTAATTAAACTCTGGAATTCGTTGCCAGAGAATGTGGTAAAGGCAGTTAGCTTAGCGGGGTTTAAAAAGGGTCTGGATGGCTTCCTAAAGGTAAAGTCCATAGACCATTATTAAATTGACTTGGGGAAAATCCACTGCTTATTTCTGGAGTAAGCAACATAAAATGTATTGAGCTTTTCTGGGATCTTGCCAGGTATTTGTGACCTGGATTGGCCACTGTTGGAAACGGGATGCTGGGGTTGATGGACCTTTGGTCTGTCCCAGTGTGGCAATACTTATGTACTTTTGTAAGATTTGACTTAATTCTTAGGTAGGACCCCCCCCCCCCATTTTTCTTACATATTATTTTATCTACGTGTATGATTTAAATGTTCAAAGCATTTTGTATAATATGTGTTTTTTTTAATTCATTCATACATTTTAGATTTTTAAGTACTTTTTAGACCCCTGATGCAGGCCAGTAGGGTCAAAACACGAGTTGTGTGGCTGTACTGCATATCTCTTTGGATATCCATCGAGTCCTAGGGATACGGGATGCATCAATGTGGGTTTTGTGATTCAATTGATAACACTTTTAAAGGGGGGAAAAAAAGGATATTTGTTCTTGTAGGTGAGGAATACAGTGAAAGCATGAGATGTGCTTAAAATAAAGAGGCGAATTAGATGAGGTTTGTAAGAGATATTTTAAGTGAGATTCTCACTGACAGGGTTGGCCTATGTAGGATTTTTTTTTTTTAATTAAGCATTGAAAACCAATACAACAGCAAGTAACTTTCCAAGATAATGCAAAGTGCAAAATAGAGAACACAATCTTAAAATACAAGAACATAGGTGTCATAAGAATGCATGAGTACAAATTCAATGCATCCATGGATACTAACTATACCCTTATTTTTCAGGTTTTATACCCCCCCTAACCCCCCCCCCCACCGCAAAGCCAACCCAATGATCCACCCCAGCCAACCCATCCCCATCCCAATACCCCCCCCCCAGAAGTCCTCACTCCCCCCCCCCCCTTCACCAATCCATAAACAAATAAATCGCCAGTCACGCAGGGCAATGTTGAACAAAAGGTTCCCAAATCTTTTCCCATCTGGGCAATGTTTTCTTTTTCACCGCTGTCAAACGTTCCATCTCACATATGTACCCCACCTTAGCAACCCACCCCCTCAGCGATGGGACACTGGGAGATTTCCAACACTTCGCCAAGTGTATTCGAGCAGCCTGCATGGCCCCCCCCCCCCCCCCGCACCAGTAAAAATTGAGACCCTGTAACGCCCACTGGCCTCTGTCCAAGCAAAAATACCACAGGATGCCACTGTACAGGAATGCCCACCCAAGCCTGGATATGCGACGGCCTATGTAGGATTTAAAAAGCGAACACCACAATTCCCGTTGAGAAAATTTTCAAAGCAGATTTTATATATATGAAATTTTATCCAGTGTTTAAAAATAGAGGACACGCCTTGTAAAGATTTTTTGTGGTGCTTCCTGATAGAGAAAAAGGAGAAACTTTGTCCCAGTCGTTGAAATGTCACTATAGAGAGAATGGTTAGGCCCTATGGTTAGCTACAGTCATGTTCTGTGTCATGTTATTTATTTTTGTGGATTTATCTTACACCTTTTTCAGTAGTAGCTCAAGGTGAGTTACGTTCAGATGTTCCAGTTATTTTCCTGTCTTTACAGGATTCACAAACCTAGGGGTCCTTTTACTAAGGTGTGCTGAAAAATGGCTTGCAGTAGGGTGCGTGCCGATCCATTTTTTAGTGTGCCTGTAAAAAAAAGGCCTTTTTTTGGACAAAAATGGATGTGCGGCAAAATCAAAATTGCTGCGCGTCCATTTTGGGTCTGAGACCTTACTGCCAGCCATTGACCTAGTGGTAAAGAATCCAGGTGGTAATGACGTACGCGCGTCAAATGCCACTTGGTGTGTGTCCGTTACGCGTGGCTGAAAAAAATATTTTTCAGACGTGCATATCGGACACGCGCAAAAAATGAAATAACTGCAAGAGCCATGCAGTAGTCGGGCGGTAACTCAATTTTGATGCGCGTTGGACACGCGTAGACACTCACGCGGCTTAGTAAAAGGGTCCCCTAATTTTGTATCTGAGGTAATGGAGAATTAAGGGGTCCTTTTACTAAGGTGCGCTGAAAAATGGTCTGCGGTAGTGTAGATGTGTGTTTTGAGCGTGGGCGGAATCATTTTTTTCGCGCACCTGTATAAAATGCCTTTTTAAGATTTTTGCCGAAAATGGATTCCTGCTGGTACACAGCAGATTTGTTTCGTGTGGGAGCAGCTTTGAAGCTCACTCGCGTTCCTGCGCCGTTCGTCGGCATCTCTCATTACTTACGTTTCAAGCAGATTTGCCTTTTTCAAGACAAGATGGTATCTTTCCACTAGACAACTGATACCTGTGGACTCAGGTACCACCACTAGACTCCTGACGCAGGCGGTTTCGCCAAAACACGGACCGTTTCGGGTCTGATTAATAAAGTATACTTGTGACACCCGTTACTCTTGAAGGCTCCTTGTGCTTCTTCGGCTACTCACTGAAAACCAGGCTAGTCAGGGCGTCTCTAGAACAGAGTGGAGGAGTGGCCTAGTGGTTAGGGTGGTGGACTTTGGTCCTGGTTTACTGAGGAACTGAGCTCAATTCCCACTTCGGGCACAGGCAGCTTCTTGTGACTCTGGGCAAGTCACTTAACCCTCCATTGCCCCATGTAAGCCGCATTGAGCCTGCCATGAGTGGGAAAGCGCAGGGTACAAATGTAACAAAAATAAAATAGATACTATTGGAGATTTTACATGGAATGTTGCTACTCTTTGAGATTCTACATAGAATGTTGCTACTATTGGAGATTCTAGATTCTACATGGAATGTTGCTAGTGGAATAGCAACATTCCATGTAGAATCTCAAATAGCAGCAACAGTGGAGGAGTGACCTAGCGGTTAGGGTGGTGGACTTTGGTCTTGGGGAACTGAGGAACTGAGTTCAATTCCCACTTCAGGCACAGGCAGCTCCTTGTGACTCTGGGCAAGTCACTTAACCCTCCATTGCCCCATGTAAGCCGCATTGAGCCTGCCATGAGTGGGAAAGCGCGGGGTACAAATGTAACAGAAAAAAAAAACTGCTAGTCTAATCTCACTCTGAGAACACTGTATACAATCCGACCTTCACTCCATAGAAAAAAATCAGCGCCTGTCTTGCAAAAGTTCATTTATTTCCACAAGGGACAATAAAAGAAGTAATGGAAATCAATATCTAGCCATCAAAGGTAAACGAAATCAATAACTGACCAACTTTGTTTGTCTTTCAATTATGTATAAACCTGGGACTTGTGTAATTCATTAACAACTGAGTGAAGCACTTAATTATTAAGTTTAATAAATTGATACACAAGTCTACATAAACTGTATTTAGAAAAGAACCACAACGTAGATACTTCATAAACTTCACGGTCAATGTGTCAGTGAGAATGTGATGGAAAATCCCTTTGGAATATTTGGAATACGTGTTACCTGGCTAAAGTAGGTGAATGATTAATGTATGTTGCTTCTAGTTAATTGAAAACTCCGGATTTCCTAACTGGAATAGTGAAAGAGAGTGGAATAAGGACATGCTGAGGGTGATATGAATAGGGCATAATTTATAGACAGAAAGGAATTGGTAATGTGGAGCCAGAGAAGGGGGCGGCGAGTAGGCCAGAGGTAGGAGGAACACCGTAAGAAAAACTGGATTCCGGCACAGAATGACTGTTCTTTGCTTACTCCATGCTCATACCTTCCCTTGCTCTTCTCAGAAGGGAGCCTAGAAGGGAGGAGTTGGAGGAGAACACCCTCTCTTCTCTGGAATCTGAATAAAATAAAATGGTGGACCTGTGCTCCGAGCCATTCCCCCCAAAAGGAGGGCAAGGGATGCTGTAGTGTAATTAAACTCTGGAATTTGTTGTCAGAGAATGTGGTAAAGGCGGTTAGCTTAGCGGGGTTTAAAAAGGGTCTGGGCAGCTTCCTAAAGGAAAAGTCCATAGACCATTATTAAATTGACTTGGGGAAAATCCACTGCTTATTTCTGGGATAAGCAGCATAAAATGTATTGAACTTTTTTGGGATCTTGACAGGTATTTGGGACCTGGATTGGCCATTGTTGGAAACAGGATGCTGGGCTTGATGGACCTTTGGTCTTTCCCAGTATGGCAATACTTATGTACTTGGCATTCTGAATGGAATCTTGCTATTCTTTGGGGTTCCAAATGGAATGTTGCTACGATTTGAAATTCTGCATGGAATGTTGCTATTCTTTAGAATTCTAGAATCTTGCTACTCTTTGGGGTTCTACATGGAATGTTGCTATTGTTTGGGTTTCTGCCAGGTACTTGTGACCTGGATTGGCCACTGTTGGAAACAGGAGGCTGGGCTTGATGGACCTTTGGTCTGCCCCAGTGTGGCAATACTTATATACTTATGAATGTAGACAAGCTAGGAAGAAGTACCAGTTATATGAAAGGCGAGTTTGGTGACTGGCTTTCTAGTTAAAATACAAGACGCTCCGAGAGAACTACTTTAGAATAAGATGTGAAGAAGAAACTCTGACATTAGGGTTAAGGATTGGATGACTCTGGATGGCTTCTTTTTTGCTTGTGCTCTGTATATGACTCTGGTATCTGTTTCATCACATGGCTGCATGGGGGAGGGCAGTGGCGTACCTAGGGTAGTTGACACCTGGGGCCGGTCATTTTTTAACACCCCCCTCCAAAATCCAGTACTAGGCATACCGAGAATACAAAACACTCAGGACCTATAGAGCAATTCTACCATACCATAAGCAGTCATTTGTACGAGTCACACAAGGAAAAGGAAAGCATCTTAAACACTACAGTGAGCACTAGAACATCAATTCACCTATTGTAAAACGAAAACAGACAGATTAGTACAGATCGTCAATCCTGCACAGTCAATGCCAACTGAAAGTCATGTCTTTTTCACAAACACAGATACACCCTAATCCACTATAGAATAAGTAATCATAAACTTTCTACTTAGACAAAAATTAAACTGAACCCCCAAGGTGCCAGATTCTGCTTACAATGCAACACCACAGAAACAGAAAATGTCCCCTCTCTCTCTCTGCCCCTTTTTTCAGCCCCCAGTTCCAGCCCTCTTATCCCACCTGCCCCTAGTTCTAGCCCCAGCCCACATCTCCCACTTGCCCTCCCTTTTCAGCCCCACTATCCCACCAGTCCGCAGTTTCAGCCCCAGCCCTTTTCTCTCACCAGTCCCGAGCTTCAGCCCCAGCCACTTCTCCCTGTCCCCTTTTCAGCCCCCAGTCCCCCCAGTTTCTGCCCCTTTTCAGCCCCCAGTTCCAGTACTAGCCCCCCTTATCCCACCTACCCTCCTTTTCAGCCCCCAGTTCCAGCCCCCTTCATCCACATGCCTTGCATTAGGGACCCCTTTTCAGACCCAGACCCATTTTCCCACCAGCCCCAGGCATGGCTCCCATTTTCTCGCATGGCCCCTTCCCCACCCCCCTTCTCCCCACCCATCCCCTTCTCTCCTCTTCTCCCATCTGAGATCCCCCTCCCCTCCCTACCCCAGTCCCCTTCTCCCCTCTTCTCCCATCTGAGACCCCCTCCCCACCCCAGTTCCCTTCTCCCATCTGAGACCCCCACCCCTTCTCCCCACCCCAGTCCCCTTCTCCCCTCTTCTCCCATCTGAGACCCCCTCCCCACATCCCCTTCTCCTATTTGAGACCCCCCACCCCCCTTTTCCCATCTGAGATCCCCCCTCCCCTCCCCAGTCCCCTTCTCCCATTTGAAAACCCCCTCCCCAGTCCTCCTCTCCCATCTAAGCCCCCCAACTCAACCCACCTACCACCTTTGTGGAGAGACGACAGCCCTCGTCTCCTGCCTCCATCCTGCTGTGCCTTTAAAGAAAAATCTGAAAAGCGACATGGCAGGCATGCTTCGCGTCTGCCCTGCCTGCTTGTAAAAGAAAGCGGCAAATCTCCTCGTTGATGTCGCGACGTTGCGTCAGGTCTTCCAGTGAGGGAAGACCCGACGCAACGTCGCGACGTCGACGAGGAGATTTGCCGCTTTCTTTTACAAGCAGGCAGGGCAGACGCGAAGCATGCCTGCCATGCCGCTTTTCAGATTTTTCTTTAAGGCACAGGATGGAGGCAGGAGACGAGGGCTGCCTGCAGTCTGCAGCACCGACAGAGCACCCCCCACCCACTGACACCCGGGGCAAACCACCCCCACCGCCCCCCCCCCCTTGGTACGCCACTGGGGGAGGGGTACAGAGTAGAGGAGCAGCCGAGCAGCTAGAACAGCAGACTGACAACCAGGGAAACCTGATTCAAATCCCACTGCTCCTCCTTGTGATCTTGCACAAATCACTTAGGGGGGTCCTTTTTACTAAGCTGTGCTAAAAAATGGACTGTGGTAGTGTAGGCGCATGTTGTGGACGCACGCATATCCATTTTTCAGTGCACCTGTAAAAAAAAAAAGGCCTTTTTAAAAATTTTGCTGAAAATGGACGTACGGTAAAATGGCCATGCGTCCATTTTGGGTCTGAGACCTTACCGCCAGCCATTGACTTAGTGGTAAGGTCTCTCGCGTTAATCGTGCGGTGATCACCTACGAGCGTCAAGTTGGACTTACCACCCGATTTTTGCTGTGTGCCGGAGAATAAAATATATTTTCTGCTGCGTGTAGTGGATGCACGTCAAAAAATGAAATTACCGCACGAGCCATTCAGTAGCCAGGTGGTAACTCCAAATTGACGCACGTTGAGCGCACGTAGGCGCCTACGCGGCTTAGTAAAAGGACCCCTGAACACTTTATTCCCTCAGGCACAAAACATGAAATTGGAAGCCCTCCAGGGAAGGCAAATACCCAGTGTACCTGTATGAAACTACCACTGAAAAGGTGTGAGCTTGCTATACTCACAATTTTCAAAAATGGTGTAGAGGGTCAGAGAACAGATAAAAAAAAAAGTGGGAAGTGGACCAATAAGTACATAAGTAATGCCACACTGGGAAAAGACCAAGGGTCCATCGAGTCCAGCATCCTGTCCATGACAGCGGCCAATCCAGGCCAAGGGCACCTGGGAAGCTTCCCAAACGTACAAACATTCTATACATGTTATTCCTGGAATTGTGGATTTTTCCCAAGTCCATTTAGTAGTGGTTTATGGACTTGTCCTTTAGGAAACCGTCTAACCCTTTTTTAAACTCTGCCAAGCTAACCGCCTTCACCACATTCTCCGGCAATGACTCCAGGACGCTGAGACTGCGGTGGTATATAAAGGAGCAAACTTTATTGTAGACTCGACACAGTACTGTGTTTCGGCCACAGGCCTGCCTCAGGAGTTTGTCGCTGGCCTAATAGAAGCAGGAGATTCTACACCTTGTTTACCGATGCATGACAACCGCCCGTCCTATTGAAATACTTCAACAGCTTACACACTCACATCCGTCTACCTAGGCCGAAACACAGTACTGTGTCGAGTCTACAATAAAGTTTGCTTCTTTATATACCGCCACAGTCTCAGCGTCCTGGAGTCATTGGTTCCACTTCCCACTTTTTTAATCTGTATCTTTACCTCGTGGGATTTTGTGTTCATCCACTTAGGTGGATATCCTACCCCGAGGGTCAGAGAACAGCCAGTAGACCAAGCTTCTTTTCTGCTAATTTAACAGGTGCAAGTCCAGTTAATGTTCCCAAAATATTTATTTATTTATTTGTTGCATTTGGATCCCACATTTTCCCACCTTTTTGCAGGCTCAATGTGCATTGGCAGTAATTCAAGAAGCATTGCTTGAAAGGAAATCATATAGAAGAATACCCACAGAATTCATCATGCAAATAATTACTATAGCTTTAAAAGAAAATTTTTTCAAATTTGAAGGATGTTACTACCAACAGGTGAAAGGGACAGCCATGGGGGCAACGGTAGCCCCATCGTTGGCAAACTTATTTATGGGTAATTTTGAAAGGAAATATATACAGACTAGTCCCTTGAGAAAATACATTTTAACATGGAGGAGATTCATAGATGACATACTGATGTTATGGGAAGGTAGTGAAATACAGCTGAGAGAGTTTTACAAATGGTTGAACACACGTGATAATAATTTGAAATTTCTAATGTATTTTAATAGAAAAGAAATACCATATCTGGATATAAAAATACAATTTGAACATGGCAATTTTAAAACTACAATATACCGTAAATCAACAGACAGGAATAAACTTTTGAAATATGATAGCTGTCATAGCCAACCGTTGAAACGTAACCTCCCATATAGTCAGTTTTTAAGAGTTAAAAAATTATGTTCAGATACTAATGATTTTCAGAAACAGATGCATGTAATGGCTGATAGATTTAAACAGAGGGGATATCCACATAGATACATAGAGGAAGGGATGCTAAAAACAAAAGAACATCAAAGAGGTAACCTCCTCCATAGAAATAATAATATTCCTGATAAGAATACAGATAAAATTGTGTGTACCCTTTATTTTGACAATGTGTCACGTGATATTATTAAAATACTTAGAAAACATTGGACACTTGTTCAGAATATACCGTGCTTTTCTGAGAAACAACTGATGATAGCATTTAAGAGAAATAGAAATTTAAAAGATTTCTTAGCACCATCAGCATTACCAGTACCTGTAAGGAAAGATCCAGTTTGGGGGCATTTCCCATGCTTGAATTGTTGTTTTTGTACAGTAAATCTGAAAGCAAAATTTTTTGAAAATCCAAAGACAGGAGAAAAATTTGAACTAAAACAATATTCGAATTGTAAAACATCTCAGGTTGTCTATGCAATTATTTGCCCTTGTGGACTTGTATATATTGGTAAAACAGTACGTATATTCAACAAACGTATTGCAGAACATAAGAGTGCCATAAAAAACAAGATGTTTGAAAAACCACTGGTAGAACATATGCATGATTTTATGCACTCCTTTGAAGAATTGAGATTTCTTGTATTATTGAGAATCAAAACACATTGGAGAGGTGGAGATGTCAACAAATTGTTGTTAAAGGCAGAACAGAGGCTTATTTTTAAATTTAATACAGTGAAACCATATGGGTTAAATCAAGAGAGTGACTACTCGGTTTTTCTATGATAAAGCCATTTGTTTAGATAAGCTTTTTATTAATTTAGATCACCAGTTTTGTAATTTTTATGAACATTTGTTTATTTTAAACCTGGTTCTCAAATGTAAAATATCTATCTGGCCCTTTAAGATACTTGCAATGTGCTTAGAGATGACCTTTAACCTCATGATGATGCTATATGAGTCATGGGTCTCACAGAAGCTAGTAATGCTAATGCATATCAGTTCAGTTGGAAGTAGCAGATAAATGGGTAAGTGTTTGCTTTATTTCTGTTGAGCTTGCACACCTTTGGAATATGTAGGGAGTCTAGTTGTGATCTTATTGAAACGTACTAGATGTTGTTTTTAAAGATGGAGTGCTTGTAGTGCTCTCTCTGCTGTTACATTTTTGTGAGAAGTTTTTCATTCAGTGAATTGTTACCTGCCTTAGCAGAAATGTGGACAGGTTATTTATTCCTAGAGTTTTCGGTTTTGAAAGCATTGTGTTTATACCCATTTGTAAGCTTTTATTAATTCAGATCATTAGTTTTGTAACCTTTATGAACATTTCACAATTAAGCACTGTTTATTTTAAAATCTGGCTCTCCAATGTAAAATAGCTATCTGGCCCTTTAAGATACTTGCAATGTGCTTAGAGATGACCTTTAACCTTATGATGCTATATGAGTCATGGGTCTCAGAAGCTAGTAATGCTAATGCATATCAGTTTAGTTGGAAGTAGCAGATAAGTGGGTAAGTGTTTGTTTTATTTCTGTTCATCTTGCACATCTTTGGAATATGTAGGGAGTCTAGCTGTGATCTGGTGGAGATGTATTAGATGTTGTTTTTAAGATTGAGTGCTTGCAGTGCTTCCTCTGTTGTTATATTTTTGTGAGAACTCTTTTATTCAGTGAACTGTTTCCTGTTTCCTGCCTCTAGCAGTAATGTGGACTGGTTATTTCTAAGGAGTTTTTTTGGTTTTGTGTTAAGAATACCAGTGGAGAAACTAGAATGTCTAGAGTCTTTTAAAAGTTTTGTGCACATTTAGATATGCTTCTTGTCTGATGATATTTTTATTTTTTGTTTTTATATCTGTGTAGAACTAGATTTTTGGAACTACTAGTGTGTATGATATATTTACATACACTTTTGATAGGTATGTATAAAGAAATTTCTTCCCCTCTTCATTGAAATGTTTTGATTCTAATTGTATGATCTTAACATTTTTTATTGAGAGTTATAAATGTGATTTGAGTAATTGTAGATGTTCTGATAAAAATTTTATGTGATGTATGATTTTAATGATAATTATAAATATTTTGTTTTATAGATGATATCATGTATAAATATTTTTTTAGAACTCTTAAAGGATTGTTTTATATATGTTGAATCTCTTTTTATATAATTGCCTTTTATTAGTTGAATCATGCTTATGACATTGTTAATATGTATGGTTATACATGTTTTTATACTTGTGTTTTGTTTTTATAGTTTATACCCCTGACGCAGCCTGAGGGCGAAACGTGGCCACGTCGGGTATTGTTCCAATAAATGCATTTGATTCCACTGCTTTGTTGTTTTTTATCTACTGTTTTGTAAGCAGTTGTGTGCCTTTTTGTTTTTTTTGTTTTGCAGGCTCAATGTGGCTTACATTATGCCGTAATAGCGAATGCCATTTCTGGAAAGAGAAATACAAAGTAGTATTACTTTTAAAGTTCATAAATGTTGAAATAAATTAAAAAGTAAGTTAGATAAACAGTTCATTTCAGGCGTGAGAGATAAGGGGGTAGTGCGTTAACGTTCATTAGTGACAAATTGATTGAAGCAAACAGGTATAGAGAGTTCGATTTTGTCTGGTTCTGGTAGAGTTTTGATGCCAGGTCATTTATGAAGGATCATTATGGTATGTCTTTTTGAACAGGTTGGTCTTTAGTAATTTCCCTAAGCTTTAGCTTTAGTTACACGCCAGCGGACTATTTAGGAATGTATCCAATTTTGGGGAGAAAATAATATTTTTCTGACATCTCAATAAAAATGCCCTTTTCATCTCAAAGGTTATTTTGAATGTAATTTAATAGGAATAGAAGACACATTATTAAACTGTACACACAAAACATTTAGAAATGAATTGGGAAGTAGGCGATGTGTTGGTAGACAGCTCGTACAATGCCCATGCCTTCTGACATGGCATGGACAATAAATTCATAGATTTGGGGGCTCCTTTTCAAAACAAAAAATGTCCAAAAAGCAGTAAAAAGAAGCAGATGGACTTTTTTTTTGGCCAAAATGTTCAAATCACTATTTTCAAAACCTATTTTAAGATGGTTTTCTATTCAGTTTGTATGCAGTGCATCCAATGGGGGGTGGGATTTGGGCGTTCCCAAAACTTGAACATTTTTCTGCCATAAGGGAACAAAGCAAAAATGTCCGGGCTAAAAGTTAGACAGTTTGGTCTAGACCTGTTTCAATCAGAACTGAATCACAAAAAGGTGCCCTAAATGACCAAATGACCACTGGAGGGATTAAGGCATGACCCCCACCCTTACTCTCCCAGTGGTCACTGATCCCCTCCTAGCCCCCAAAGATGTGAAAGAAACAGTACATACTAGCCTCTAAGAAAGCTTCAGATGTTGTGGTCAGTCCTATTAGAGCAGCAAGCTGGTCCCTGGAGTAGCCTAGTGGTCAGTGCAGTGCACTGCACTGCGGAGAAAGGGACCCAGGCCAATAATCCATTCTGTTACACTTGTGGTGGAAAGCGTGAGCCCTCCAAAACCCACCAAAGACCTACTATACCCACATATAGGTGACACCTGCCAAGACAAGGGCTATTGTAATGGTGTGTTCAGTTGGGTACAGTAGGTTTTTGGTGGGTTTTGATGGGTTTTGGAGGGCTCACCATACAATGTAAAGGGGTAACGGTGACATGTGTACCTGGGATTTTTTTACATGAAGTCCACTGCAGTGCCCCCAGGGTGCCCCACTGCTCCGCTGGGATGTCTGTGTGGCCAGTCTACTAAGAATGCTGACCCCCTTCCATGCACCCCGATCCCCAATGGCTTGTCTTTGCGCATTTCCCTCGGACTTTTTTTTTTTGATCGTTATATCTTACCTGTTTTATTTTGTGTTATATAAATCATTCTACTGACCTATCTACCTAATTTCTTACACAGTAATATGTTAAATTAGACCAAACCTCTTACTCTATTTATGATTATACCTTTTGCAATATAATGTAAGCCACATTGAGCCTGCAAATAGGTGGGAAAATGTGGGGCACAAATGCAGCAAATAAATAAATAAATAAATACAAGCACTGAGCACAAAAACAGCTAGTAAACAACCATTTTCTGCAAAACGTCCAAAATCGGATTTAGGCGTCATATCGAAAATGCCCCCTCACATATACTTTAATTACATAAAACGTACCACTGAATTGCATAAAATGAAACCTATCATCATAGAAAGTATCAAATCCGTACTACCATTCTTGGCCCTTACGATTGCAAAATGTTTCAATATTGCTATACAGAGACCCGCTATGGGCTCTACCTGGTATTTTTCTGTGTATATGTGGAAAAGAGAATATTCTGGAAGACAGTGGGCCTTTGTAGTGTGATGTAATAAAAAGAGAGAGTTTCTCCATTTCTAAAGATATGACAGAAGTACAAATGGGACTCAGAGAGATGGAGGACCCATGTCTAGGAGTATTTATTGTTGTCCAGGAGGCAGCAAGCGTCTGACATTATCCACTGCTCAGGGGAGGGGGAGAGCAGTGGCTCTTCCATCTCATTAGGAATGTGTGTGGCTCTCCTCTTAAAATGTAGGAGGTAGTTCCCTGTGCATAAGTACAAAGTTGTGAATAGCTTATGGGAGCTTCCACTTGACTGACAGTTTCTTGGCAGGCTATTAGTAGGGTGGTTTGCTGTTGTTTCCCCTCTGGCTAAGGCTGGGTTCTCATTTACTGATTGAAGGTGGATGGATGGCTGAGTTGGCCAGAGACTAGTTACCTGACAGAAATCAGGGCCTCTCTGTCTCTCTCTCTCCCTTTCCATCCAGCACATGCTCCCCCCCTCTCTCTCTCTCTCCCCTTTCCATCCAGCATCTTCCCCCTCTGTCCCCCCTTTGCCCTTTCCATTCAGCATCTGCCCCCCTCACACCTTTCCATCCAGCCCCTCTCCCCCTTTTTCTTCCAGTGTCTGCCCTCTCTCTCCCCCTTCCATCCAGCATGCGGCCCTGGCTGTATATTGGGACAGCCAGCCCCCATAACATTTTTGTTTTCTTTACAAGAGCCCCTGAGATCCCTCAAGTCTCCCCCTGCCAATGTCCCCTTCTTTCTCTCCCCTTCCCAGCCCACATCAAGAACTCAACCCCGGAAGACCACCTGCCCCTCCTCAGCCTACCTGTATCCCTGGAAGTCCAGGGGGATCGTTGGGGCAGGAGCACAGCCCCCTCACTCCTGCTTCTTGCGGCGCTGGTCTAAAGTGGTTGCCGTGACCTTTCACAGCAGCTCGCGGTACTACATGAAGTACAGCGAGCTGCAGCTAGAAGTCGTAGCAGTCACTTTAGACCAGTGCCGTAAGGAGCAAGAGTGAAGGGGTTGAGCTCCTGCCCCCAACAACCCCACTGGACCACCAGGGATACAGGTAAGCCCAAAGAGAGGGCCTGCCTGCATGACTTGGGGAGGGGGCAGGGGGGTCTTCTGGTGAGGGCAGAGGGTCTTGATGTGGGCTGGGAGGGGAGAGAGAAAGAAAGGGACTGGCGTGGGGGGCACCTAACCTTTATACCTTTCAGGAAATCTAGACTGCCCCTATTTGACTGACTGTACATTTGTCCTTTAGATTGTAAGCTCCTTTGAGCAGGGACTGTCCTTCTATGTTAAATTGTACAGCGCTGCGTAACCCTAGTAGCGCTTTAGAAATGTCAAGTAGTAGTAGTAGTAGTAAAGAAAAAAAAAATTTAAAAAGTTATGTGGGTGCCAGCCTGATATTTAGAGCCAGCGTCTGCATAGCTGTCCTAAATGAAGCCGCTTAGTTATGCGGGTGTCAGCACTGAATATTGCTGGCACCCGCGTTGCTGCCCCCAGCGTCGCCCCCGACCTGCCCACTTTTTGTTTGGGCGGTCTCAGGGGCTATTCAGAGGCACTGTCCAGTTAAGTGCCACTGAATATCCCCGGTTAAGCGTCGGGAAGCTATTTAAGCGGGGCAGGAGAGACTCCTGCCCCGCTTAAATTGCTTTGAATATCGGTCCCCATATGTAGAATTTACTCCATCATGTGTACAGTACTGTGTACATCTATAGTAATAAGTTAACAGGAAAATTCTGAAACCCAGATGGTCCTTGAAAATTAGATTAATCAACACCTATGGTTTCTTGCACGTCCAGGTCCTTAGGTTATCATCCTACGTAGCCAAAGAGCACTCGCCCACACACAGTGTGACTTATGATTTGTGTTTTCCTACAGCTGCAGAGTGAGCTGGTATTGTACAGTCCCCAGAGGTAGGCCTTACTGAAGCCACAAGTTTATCAGAATCTGGTGAACACTACTCATTTTGCTAGGTGAGATAGAAGCCAGGCAGATCCGCAGATATTTCATCAAGTACTGTCCCAGCAGAGTAATGCTGGTCACCTTATATGCATATAAATCTAAGCTGTTATAGCTCACATAGCCAAAGGGGGTTGCTGCAATAGCATTTGAGAAAGCTATGGGATTACAGTGTGTTGCTACAAAATATTGTGGTTGTTTTATACTTCACGTGAAACATGCAGACATTATTGAGAAATACAGTAGCCATAACTTACAGCTGGTGTGAGACTGAGATATCTCATTAGACCACTAGATGGCAGTGTTATCTTGTAGGGATTTGAATATTGCATGCTAGTTTCTTTTCATTGAATTGCTGTTCTTAACTGATTCTTTATGAGGAGAGTCTACTGATTACCTGCCTCAGATTTATCAGGATAAAAAGCTCTGTGTGCTGTATAAAATATAGTTTCAGATTGCTGCTGCATTTTGTGCTTTAATTTGTTAGGGAAAGTTCACTCCGTAACAGAAATAAGGGTCAATAAATAAGTTACATATGCAACACCTTTTTTTTTTTATTAAACTTCATACATCTATTACTATGTGTGACCACCTCTGGGAAAAAGTGACCAAAGTAACCAGAAACAAAAAATGATGTTTTAATGAATTCTGTTAGAGCAAACAATCTATAATACAACAGTCCAAACCCCATCCTTTTGTGTGACAATAATGACATGAAAAATCAGCCATTCTCAACATTTTGGATCTGAGATTTTAGAGATGGTCTAAAATTTCCCCGAGATGGTCACATATAATCTTTCAAATTAGTCATACAGTAAGGGAAAGGGAAGGGAAAGGGAAAGGGAAATAGGACTTGATATACCGCCTTTCTGAGGTTTTTGCAACTACATTCAAAGCGGTTTACATATATTCAGGTACTTATTTTGTACCAGGGGCAATGGAGGGTTAAGTGACTTGCCCAGAGTCACAAGGAGCTGCAGTGGGAATTGAACTCAGTTCCCCAGGATCAAAGTCCACTGCACTAACCACTAGGCTATTCCTAGTTAGTCCAATACAAAGGTATCACCTAGAACAGGAGTCCTCAAATCCAATCTTTTGAGGTTCACAACCCAGCCTGGTTTTCAGGATTTCTACAATAAATATGTACGAGATCTATGTGTATGCAATGGAAGCAATTAACGCACATTGTAGAAATCCTGAAAACCAGGCTGGGTTGTGGACCTCGAGGACTGGATATGAGGGCCGCTGACCTAGAACTTATTGAGAGGATTTTCTACATCAAAGCTCATTTTCTCTATTCCACATGGGTCTTTCCCATGAAACAAAATGAGAGACAGTATAAATATCAATATTCAAGGGGGTTTAACGGGCAGTAGAGTCTCCTGCTCGGTTAAAGCCTGCTGAGCTGGCCAGCCCCCGTTATTCAGTATCCAGGTAGTGCCACCGAATATTGGTTCAAGGTTATTTTATTTGATAGGGCCACTTAAGGACAACCATTAACCCTAGAACGCATGACGTTAAAAATATACATATTAACGTCATGGGGGCCTTTTAGGCCCCCATGCACATAATGTAGAAAAACACACTTAAATAACTTTCACAAGTTTATTTCAAAATTGCTCAATAAAATATGAATAGTGGACAACATTTTAATTATAATTTTTCACAGAAAACACCAAAAAATCTTTTTTTTCCCAAATTTCACTCAAAGACATGAAAACACACAAAAATGCATAGAAATCTATAGCAAATTAGCTGCAGCTACATTTTTATTCTAACTTTCTTTTCTATTATATTAGTCTTCCAAACAATTCTGACATGTTATTTTTTCAGAAGAGTGTTCTTTGCAAACAGTTTCCTTACAAGTGGAACAATATCGCTCAGTTTTCCTCTCTTTGTTTCTTGGACACATGAAACAACGCTTTCGTTTTCTTTCTCCTGGCTCTGGAGTAATCTGAAACTGTACGCCACACCGTTTCATTGCTTCTTTAGTTTTCTTTGGCAAGCATTTCAAGTCGCTTCGCTCTATCATGTGAGGTATTACAAGTTCATGACAAAGGTCCTTCAAGAATAAGCGTCTCCTGTCCTTCCTCTGTGCATGAAATTCAGGATGAGTTTCTGTATAAATAATGAATGAATTTAGGGCTGCTACATCAAGCATATTTGAAAATAGTACTACAGGCCATCGTTTTGTTTGCCTCTTACACTAATATTCTCCCACCATCTCATCCATTTTATCTACACCTCCTTTTGTTGCATTGTAATGCAGGATGATTTCTGGTTTCAATTTTTGGTTATTGCTGTCAACACTGCAATCGTGATGCATGGTACTGAGTAAAATTACAGATTTCTCCTTCTTTGCCTTGTAAGATACCAAAGTCGCTTTGTTATTGAATCCAAAGACACTCTCATAAAGTGCTCGCTGACGATTGTGTTTGAGTGCTGCTGGAATTTCTCGTCTGTTTTGCTTTATAGTACCAACAAGTGTAATAGCTTTTGCAAGCAGAAAATTGCCTAGTTCAACATTGGTGAAATAATTGTCCATGGTGATGTTTCTACCTGAATTGAATATTGGAACAGCAAGAGTTTTGACTATTTCAGACCCCAGATCCTTCTGTACTGGTGCACCAACCTCTTTGCCACAGTAGATTACGCCATTTATGCCATAATAATTTGCAGAATCACACATCCAGAAGATTTTTATACCGTACTTGGCTGGCTTGCTGGGCATGTATTGTATGAATTTGCAGCGTCCTCTGAACGGTACAAGTTGCTCATCTACAGTAACATTAGTACTAGGATTGTAAAGTTTTGTGCAATTTTTGATAAATATGTTCCAGATATAACTGATAGGGGCTAATTTGTCTGTTTCAAACCTCGCTGCACGAGTTCGCTTATCATCAAAGCGAATGATCCTTCTAATTTCCTCATATCTGCCCACTGACATTGTCCGCCTTATAGTGTGGATCAGAAAGTGGGTCCAGAAATAATTCTCGTATTGGGACATCATACGATTTTTGACTCCCTGCCAGCAGGAAAAGTCCAATATATGCATAAAGTTCCTCTTTTGAGATATTTTTCCAGGACTTATTTTTTGCTGAAGCGATACATCTTCCTTCTAGGTTTGAACATAATAGGACCTCTTCTGCAATATTGTCAGAAAAATAAGTACAGAATACATCTTTAGGGGTAAAGTAACTGGGACTTCCCACAGCTCCTTGAGCCTGTCTCACAATATTGTGTATTGGAGTACGTCCGACTAATGTAGGATTACTGTCCCAAAAAACATTCGTTTTGGATGTTCTACTTATCACTTCTTGAGGATCCACTAGATTCACTTCTTCATCATCAGAAGAATCACTGGATGAGGATGTTTGATTAGCTGGTGGCAGATATTCTTCATCAGACAAAGATAGTTCACTTTCATCATCGCTTTGAAACATAATCGCTTCAATCTCTTGGTCAGTCAGACACTTGGAGGAAGACTGTGCCATTGCTGACTAGATGTTAGAAAATGAAACAGATTTCCTCTCAACAGCTTATCTTATCATAGGTCCTTCAGCAATTAGCTCACAGTGTATACTGTCCTCAGTGTTCAGAGGACCTGAGGTGATGTCATGGCCTTATCACTCCCTCCAAAAATCACATGACATCCTCACATGTTATTATCCACACCCTGGCCCCTCCACCAGCATTACTGAGTACAAATAAAGTAACTTGAGACACAAACACTTCTGAGAACATGATAAAAACAGCGGGGGCCTAAAAGGCCCCCAATTCGTACAGATGTAGTTTTCACCAAACAAGCATTGTTACACCATAATGCCTATGAAAAAAAATTATATGAACAACTGGATATTATCAACAATGACATACTTGAGGAATACCTTGAGTTTCAAAATTCTAACTAAAGTAATTTTGCAGATAATAGCAAAAATGTAAGCATGGGGGCCTAAAAGGCCCCCAATATGCGTTCTAGGGTTAAAGCGGAATACAAAAATTAATTGTACCATTAAAACAATCAAGAAAAAGGAATGCCAATCAAATATAAATGAAAACAGGATAGGAGAGTAAACATAACTTCAAACCAGCCGTGTGCAAACCGGCTAAGTTAGGGGAGGTCTGAGGATGGAGTTTGGGCAGAGCTGCTGTTTAGCCAGCGAGCTGCGGCATTCAGGAGCCATTTTACAAAGGTGCGTAAGGGCCTACGCGCGTCCAGGCGGTAAATTCCAAGTTTGCCACTTGCCCAAAACACCCTGTAGAAAATAATTTTCTATTTTCTACTGTGGGGGCATCCCCGGCGGTAATCGGCAGTTGGCGCACGCTGGATGGTTATCACAGAAGTAACGCGTGATCCCTTTCTGCTAAGTCAGTGGGTGGCGTTAAGGGCTCAGGCTGTTAATAGATGTGCACCGGTTCTAATTTTGCCGCACGTCCATTTCCCAGCCCCCTAAAAAAAACCCCTTTTTTTCCAGTTGCGGTGGAGAAATTGTCCGGCACACATCCAATGCACGCGCCCATACTGCCGTAGTCCATGTTTTGGCACGCTTTTCTAAAGGGCCCCTCAATGCGCTAACTGGCTTAGCAAGTCGATTAAGTTAGGATAATAACAAGGCTGTCCTGACTTTATGTATCGAGTTAACCCAAGGTTATTTTATGTGATACAACCATTAACGCGGAGTACAAAAATTAATATTAATAAAATTTAATATTAATTAATTAATATTAATACGTACATAAGTACATAAGTAATGCCACACTGGGAAAAGACCAAAGGTCCATCGAGCCCAGCATCCTGTCCACGACAGCGGCCAATCCAGGCCAAGGGCACCTGGCGAACTTCCCAAACGTACAAACATTCTATACATGCTATTCCTGGATTTTTCCCAAGTCCATTTAGTAGTGGTTTATGGACTTGTCCTTTAGGAAACCGTCTAACCCCTTTTTAAACTCTGCTAAGCTAACCGCCTTCACCACGTTCTCTAGTAATAAAATTTACACCAGAACTACACAAAATGTAACCCTTTATTTTCTGATTGTTCAAACTAATCTACCACAGTTGAAGTGTAATATTCCTGATTATTCAAGCTAATTTATCACGATTGAAGTTTAATCCCATACCTTCTATTTCTTCTTACGAAAATGAACTTTCTTCACCTGTATTCTGTCACCTCCATCTTAACTATGTATTTCTCTTTTCCGGAACTGGTGATTACCAATATGGAACAATGTAAGCCACATTGAGCCTGCAAATAGGTGGGAAAATGTGGGATACAAACGCTACAAATAAATAAATAAATATTCAGTGCTGGAGGCCTGACGTGTCCCAGATTGAATATCTGGGGTTAATTTACCCACCGCTAGGAGCGGCTTACAAGCCAATTTTCCACTGAAGGCTGAATATCGAGACTAAAACTTTTTTACTATAGGCGGAGAATAAAGAAATCTATTTTTGAATAAGGTCCACAGTTTATTGTCTTGAACTTATAGCAAGACTCTTGAATGGGATCCTCAAACATTGTCAGATTAATACTCGGCCAGTGTTTCCTTAAAGGCTGACCGTGCTGGGCCAGATCTGGGCACTGTCACTGAGTATCCAGGCCATCGGCGGACCTGAAAGTTACGCGGATACTGTCCGATAGTCAATGCTGGTGCCCACATACTTAATTGGGAAAGGTAGAAATGCAGTCCTGTTTGCCTGGAATGTTGGGTATTATTAGGAAAGGAATGGAAAACAAAAATAAGGTCGTTATAATGCCTTTGTATCACACCATGGTGCGACCGCACCACGAATATTGTGCTCAATTCTGGTCGCTGCATCTCAAAAAAGATATAGTGGAATTAGAAGAGGTGCAGAGAAGGGCGACGAAAATGATAAAGGGGATGGGGCGACTTCCCTATGAGGAAAGGCCGAAGCGGCTAGGGCTCTTCAGCTTGGAGAAAAGACGGCTAAGGGGAGATATGATAGAGGTCTATCAAATAATGAGTGGAGTGGAACGGGTAGGTGTGAATCGTTTGTTTACTCTTTCCAAAAATACTAGGACTAGGGGCATGCAATGAAGCTACAAAGTAGTAAATTTAAAACGAATCGGAGAAAATATGTCTTCATAATGTGTAATTAAACTCTAGAATTCGTTGTCAGAGAATGTAGTAACAGCAGTTAGCTTAGCGGGGTTTAAAAAAGGTTTGGCTAGCTTCCTAAAAGAAAAGTCCATAGACCGTTATTAAAATGACTTGGGTAAAATCCACTACTTATTTCTAGGATAAGCAGCATAAAATGTACTGTTTTGGGATCTTGCCAGGTACTTGTGACCTGGATTGGCCACTGTTGGAAACAGGATGCTGGGCTTGATGGACCTTTGGTCTGTCCCAGTAAGGCAATACTTATATACTTATATATGTTGAATATTGCCAGTGCCCACATTCTTTCCGGGTCCACCCCAGCCGACCCTAGGACAGTGTGGATTGTGCTGGTGCGGTTAGGGTCAATATTCTGCAGCACTGCTCGGTTAAGCTGTGCTGAAAATCTACAGCCGGCCCCTTCAGCTTGATTTAACCAAGCAGGGGCCCCCTCTGCCTAGTGAAATCATTTTGAGTGTCTAGCCCTGTGTTAACGTTTTTGAATGAGAAGTGTTTTATTTTTGTTTTTCATTTTTTTTTCCCTTCTTCTCTTTTTCAGCTGCAGTAATGGTGCTGAATAGTCTGAGTGTCAGTTGGAGTGCCCGAATCCAGATTTTTCTAACCTTTTGCAAGCTTGCAGCAATTTTGATAATTATAGTCCCTGGAGTTATGCAGATAATTAAAGGTATGTACTATGAACTGAAAAGCACTTATCTACCTTATCCCCTGAAATCCTCTGCTAGTGTAAACAGAAAAAGGTCTCCTAATTAGAGCCTGCTTGTTTTATCTAGACTTCCCGTGCTTTACTACGTTTTTATCCAGTAACTCCCGGATTCTATACATGGTGCCGAGATTTTGGCAGTGAAAGTTGGGCATGGATGAAAGATGAGCCATTGACTAGCAATTAATCAATGGTAAACATTAATTGGCATAATTGGAATTTGTACAAGCATCTGCCTGCGAGCTGTACTCTAACCCCAGCCTCCTAATACTCTAGCGCGCAACTCAAAATAGGATATGGGCAGGGGGAAGGGTAGGAGTGTTCCAAAATGTTGACTGCCGAGTTATAGAACAGCCGGCACCCCGACATAATAGACCATACAAAAAAAAACCCCAACAAAACAGACTAAAACCAAAACAGACCATGAGAACCCCCCCCCCCCCCCCAAAAAAAAAAAAAACCCACAACAAAACAACCCAAGACAAAATAGACTTTTAATCAAGCTGGATTATGTTTTCAAGCAGATTTATGATTCTCACTAGATACTAAGTGTCGATAGTGAAGTCAAGCCGTATGTGCCAGGACTTTCAAGTGACAAGCCCTGGACTTTCTCAGTAATTTATCCTTGAAATTCATACCATTGAAAAATAAATCTATTTCAACAAGCCCTTTTGTCAGAAGTCTATTTTGTCTGGAACTTTCATGTCGGGAACTTTTTTGTCTGGTTTCTTTTGTCTGGTTTCTTCTGACCAGCTGCCAGAACAGCCCTATTTCCGTGTACAAATGCCAGAAGTTGGACGCTGGCATTTACACCGTTCTATACAGGGAGCTCAACTTGGAGTGCTGATTACAGGAAAGCGCTCAGCGCTGATTTTTTTTTCTTTCTGCTGACAATTTTTCTGCACCATTTATAGAACGCTCGTGTAAGCGCACAATGAGAGAATAGTCTTAGTGATCAGAGGTAGCTCCACATAGGTGTGCACCAGTATTATAAGGACACTGTTTCAAACAGAGATAGGTGGGGGGAAATGTATGATCAGAGTACAGCGGAGACTCATATTGGCTGATATTTAACTGGTGGCAGACAGCGGTTTTTTTTTGTGCAGTGCCAGCGCAAAAACCAGAAATTCAATGCCAGGCCCTGTGTGCGGGCTTCGGCATTGAATTTCTGGCTTTTAAAAGCCAGCTAGCGCATTCCCAGTTAAGTCAATATTCAGACATAACCAGCCATGGGCTAGTAACATAGTAGGTGATGGCAGAAAAAGACCTGTACGGTCCATCCAGTCTGCCCAACGAGATAAACTCATATGTGCTACTTTATATGTATACCTGACCTTGATTTGTATCTGCCATTTTCAGGGCACAGACTGTAGAAGTCTGCCCAGCACTAGCCCCGCCTCCCAACCACTAACCCCGCCTCCCAAAAACCGGAGCTGCCACCCAATCTCTGCTAAGCTTCTGAGGATCCATTCCTTCTGAACAGGATTCCTTTATGTTTATCCCACGCATTTTTGAATTCCGTTACCGTTTTCATCTCCACCACCTCTAACGGGAGGGCATTCCAAGTATCCACCACTCTCTCCGTGAAAAAATAGTTCCTGACATTTTTCTTGAGTCTGCCCCCCGTCAATCTCATTTCTTGTCCTCTAGTAAAGATAGACAGCTGTTTATGCACTGAACATGGCAGGTTAGCTCTGAGTATTGTGAGCTAACAGGACTCCACCTCTGAAATGCCCTCAAATCCCCGGATTCTATATAGCACGCCTAGAGTTACATGTGGTTCTGCGCGTAAATCTAGGCATATTCTATAAATATGTGCATAGATTAATTGTTTTAACAAGCAATGAAGCGTTGTTAACAGCTCTTAACAAGCAATTAAACTCTGAAATTCGTTGCCAGGGAATGTGGTAAAGGCGGTTAGCTTAGCGGAGTTTTAAAAAAAGGTTTGGATGGCTTCCTAAAGGAAAAGTCCATAGACCGTTATTAAATGGACTTGGGGAAAATCCATTATTTCTGGGATAAGCAGTATAAAATGTTTTGTACATTTTTGGTATCTTGCCGGGTATTTGTGACCTGGATTGGCCACTGTTGGAAACAGGATGCTGGGCTCGATGGACCTTTGGTCTTTCCCAGTATGGCAATTACTTATGTACTAATAACGAGCACTAATTTTGCAAAAATTAAAATTTATGCCAGTACATTGCTAAGCCTATTCTGTAATGTACTGTGCCTAAATTCTCACGTGCACAGGCAAAAAGGGGCATGGTTAGGGGAGTGGAAATGGGCATTCTGAAATCTACACACTTTGTTGTAAACCAAGGGCCTGTGCACATAAATACAAATATGTCAAAGAATTCTCATGTCTAAACACATAAAAGATTATAGCACATATATGCATGTGTTTAAAAAAATAAAAATTAAACGAGAGTGATCAATTAATGGCAGATTCAGAAAATTGACGAAAGAAATTAATAAATGGCAGACTAAAAAATTGATAATGAGTGTGGTAACACTGACCTTAATGCCGAATGCTTTTGAGAACTATTTGATGACGGCATATCCTCAACAATTTCACCTCTTAACCAGACCTCCCATTGTTGAGGATTTGCCTTCATCAAATAGTTCTCAAAAGCATTCGGCATTAAGGTCAGTGTTACCACACTCATTATCAATTTTTTAGTCTGCCATTTATTAATTTCTTTCGTCAATTTTCTGAATCTGCCATTAATTGATCACTTTCGTTTAATTTTTATTTTTTCAAACACATGCATATATGTGCTATAATCTTTTATGTGTTTAGACATGAGAATTCTTTGACATATTTGTATTTATTCATGTGCAAATTGTATTTATATAAGCACACCATTTTATGCGTTTAAATATTTATTCATTGTTTGACCCCCCTTTTTTAAATATATGAGAGGATTCATTTAATTTTTAATGTGTATAAATTCACCTTTGAATGCATTTGGTTATCCATGTTTAATGTATCCAATCCACACTGCTTTCTTACTTTGTGTAGATATGAGAATTCATTTACATATTGTTATTTATTTATATGTACATCATTTTTATACAAGCACACCATTTTTTGTCTTTACATATTTTTAAATATGGAAGGTTTTATTTTATTTTTTGATGAATTTAAATGTTTTATTTCTTAAAATTTAATCATCCGTTTAAATTCATATTCATTCTTAAATGCATCTAATTTGTTATTATACATACTTTTTTATATAATAACATTTAAAATTATAAAATTAATTTTAAATATTTAAACGTATATATATATATATGTTTTATATTGTTTTTATAATTTATGTATTCAAAATTTGATTATAGACTCCTGATGCAGGCCTAACGGCCGAAACACGACGTTGTGTCGAGTCTTTATACCTCAATAAACATCTTTATTATTATATATCCTTTCAGTCTTTGGAATCCTTGGTCGCCCTCCCACTTTTATTTCATTTCTTGTTGTCCGTGGGGCGTCTAGAGTTCTCCGCCTTCTGGCGGATATTTTTTCTCTGGTCTTTATCTGCTGTCATTTACTATATTACTATGTTACTGTGATTGTTGGTTCAATAATGTTTTGATAATGAATGTGACTGTTGGGCAGACTGATTTACTATGTTACCACGTTACTATTTTCTTTGGTTATATCCCGTTAAGCATAAGTTACTTGGAGGTACTGAAAACGTATTTCTGTGTTGCAGGAGAAACTTATCACTTCAAAGATGCGTTTGTTGGGAAGGATGTCAGTGTTATGGGATTACCTCTTGCGTTCTATTCTGGAATGTACGCCTATGCTGGCTGGTAAGTCCAAAGAGCTGTAACTGCTGCGTGGATAGTTTTAAAATGATGATATCAATGCTATCGGCACTCTTTACATCATGTCTTCTATGCTTAAAACAAGCGAGGAGCTGCCTTAGACCAGGGGGTGGGCAAAGTTGGTCCTCAAGGGCCGCAACCCAATTGGGGTTTCAGGATGTCCTCAGTGAATGTGTATGAGATGTATTTGCATGCACTACCTCCATTGTATGCAACCAGATCTCACGCATATGCATTGAGGAAATCCTGAAAACCCAACTGGGTTGCAGCCCTCAAGGACCGAGGTTGTCCACCCCTGCCTTAGACCTTTTTTAAACCATTCATCACATATGTTAACGTGCATTTTTGATTTGCCTGTCCTATTCTCTTAAGTCCTGTGTAATCATAATCTGAAATTTTTTGTAGCACAATTTGGTCACATGACTAATTGATTTTTAAATGGTGTTGGTTTTGCCTCAGTCTACCCACATTAGCAATGTATGGAGTTTTTTTTTTCTTTTAAATTTAAATTTGTCTACCCGCAGCCCCCACTGCAAATGAAGTTCCAACTTGTTCAGTCATAGTGGCCCCACATTCCCTATGAGGAAAGGCTGAAGCATCTAGGGCTCTTCAGCTTGGAGAAAAGACAGCTGAGGGGAGATATGATAGAGGTCTATAAAATAATGAGTGGAGTGGAACGGGTAGACGTGAATCACTTGTTTACTCTTTCCAAAAATACTAGGACTAGGGGGCATGCGATGAAGCTACAAAGTAGTAAATTTAATACGAACTGGAGAAAATGTTTCTTCACTCAACGTGTAATTAAACTCTGGAATTCGTTGCCAGAGAATGTGGTAAAGGAGGTTTTTTTTTTTTTGTTATATTTGTACCCCGCACTTTCCCACTCATGGCAGGCTCAATGTGGCTTACATGGGGCAATGGAAGGTTAAGTGACTTGCCCAGAGTCACAAGGAGCTGCCTGTGCCTGAAGTGGGAATCAAACTCAGTTCCTCAGGACCAAAGTCCACCACCCGAACCACTAGGCCACTCCTCCACTGTTGCTACTATTTGAGATTCTACATGGAATGTTGCTATTTATTCCAACATTCCATGTAGAAGTCTAGAAGTCGACCCTTGCAGATCACCAATGTGGCCGTGCAGGCTTCTACATGGAATGTTGCTAGTGGAATAGAATCTCCAATAGTAGCAACATTCCATGTAGAATATCCAATAGTATCTATTTTATTTTTGTTACATTTGTACCCTGCGCTTTCCCACTCATGGCAGGCTCAATGCGGCTTACATGGGGCAATGGAGGGTTAAGTGACTTGCCCAGAGTCACAAGGAGCTGCCTGTGCCTGAAGTGGGAATCAAAACTCAGTTCCTCAGGACCAAAGTCCACCACCCTAACCACTAGGTCACTCCTCCACTGTTGCTACTATTGGAGATTCTACATGGAATGTTGCTATTCCACTAGCAACATTCCATGTAGAAGTCGGCCCTTGCAGATCACCAATGTGGCCGCGCAGGCTTCTGCTTCTGTGAGTCTGACGTCCTGCACGTACGTGCAGGACGTCAGACTCACAGAAACAGAAGCATACGCAGCCTTCTACATGGAATGTTGCTAGTGGAATAGAATCTCCAATAGTAGCAACATTCCATGTAGAATCTCCAATAGTATCTATTTTATTTTTGTTACATTTGTACCCTGCGCTTTCCCACTCATGGCAGGCTCAATGTGGCTTACATGGGGCAATGGAGGGTTAAGTGACTTGCCCAGAGTCACAAGGAGCTGCCTGTGCCTGAAGTGGGAATCGAACTCAGTTCCTCAGTTCCCCAGGACCAAAGTCCACCACCCCAACCACTAGGCAGCAGGGTTTAAAAAGGGTCTGGACGGCTTCCTAACGGAAAAGTCCATAGACCATTATTAAATGGACGGAGCAAATCCACTATTTCTGGGATAAGCAGTATAAAATGTTTTGTACGTTTTGGGGATCTTGCCAGGTATTTGTGACCTGGATTGTCCACTGTTGGAAACAGGATGCTGGGCTTGATGGACCTTTGCTCTGTCCCAGTGTGGCAATACGTATGTACTTATGTAAGCAGGGGCTCTCAGATCCTAGTCACTTGTTTACTACTTTTGTCAGGTGCAGGTAAATTGAAAGCAGTATCCGAAGCTACAGAATGAACGATGGGTTTTCAAGGTTCTCATTCTTACCAATCTCTTGGTCTCTAGTTACCACTTCTTGACCCACGAAACGCCCATTTCCATGCCCCTAAACATGCCCCTTTTTGCATGCACCCGTTAGAATTTAGGCAGAGTACATTACAGAATACGCTTAGCAATGCACAGGCATAAATTCTAATTTTTGCCAATTACTGCTCATATTACGCGACCCCCCGGCAAGCGCACAACTATGGAACGCATTGCCAAAAGCAATAAAAACTACGCTCGACCACCTAAACTTTCAGAAAGCATTAAAGACAGACCTGTTCAGAAGAGCATACCCCACCGATCCAACATAAAAATGCCTGTTCACCTGCGACACGATGCAACCAAAGACCGTAACGAACATTACCTGACTCTTCTTACCCCTTTTCCTCTAAAGTTCCCTCAACTGTACCTACCATACATGTACCTCATGCTACTACAATATTACGTTGTATTCATTCATACCATGTATTTGACCAGACCGTAATCGGTAACGCCGTTAACGGTTATATGTAAGCCACATTGAGCCTGCAAAAGGTGGGAAAATGTGAGATACAAATGCAACAAATAATAATAATATTGTCTGTTAAGAGCTGTTAATAATGCTTAACAACTTGTTAAAACATTTCATCTACACGCATAGTTATAGAATACGCCTACATTGACGTGCTGAGCTGCGCATAACGCTAGGTGTGCTATATAGAATCCAGGGGTAACTGTGCCCAGAGTGCTGCACAGTAATGAAACTTTTAATGCAGGATCTGCATAATTAGGTGCTAGGCAAGACCCCCAGTAAATGCTGCCTTAAACTTGCAAGCTGCTGCAGATATATTTGCTGCATTAAGACATGGTAATTGCAAATTTTAATGCACTTCAGTAAAAGAACCCCTTAACCCCTTCACTGGCTTCCTATCCATTTGCGCATACAGTTCAAACTCCTCTTATTGACCTATAAGTGCATTCACTCTGCAGCTCCTCAGTACCTCTCCACTCTCATCTCTCCCTACATTCCTCCCCAGGAGCTCCCTTCACTGGATAAATCTCTTATCTGCATCCTTCTCCTCCACTGCTAACTCCGGACTCCGTTCCTTTTATCTTGCTGCACCATATGCCTGGAATAGACTTCCTGAGCCGGTACGTCAAGCTCCATCTCTGGCCGTCTTTAAATCTAAGCTAAAAGCCCACCTTTTTGATGCTGCTTTTAACTCCTAACCCTTATTCACTTGTTCAGAACCCTTATTTTATCACCCTCACTTTAATATTCCCTTATCTCTTGTTTGTCCTAATTAGATTGTAAGCTCTGTCGAGCAGGGACTGTCTCTTCATGTTCAAGTGTACAGCGCTGCGTACGTCTAGTAGCGCTTTAGAAATGATAAGTAGTGGTAAGTAGTAGTAATAGTAATGTAACAATAGACCAAAATATGACAAGACAGGGCTACAATTTAGCAATATATTAAACCTGCCTCCAAATCTCTGCCTGTGGATATTTCTTTCCTGGCCTGGGTTTGTTTTTGCTGAGTTTATAATGGACTTGGCACCTTAAAGCTGGCAGCAAGGCACAGTGGCTATTAAAAGTAACTTTCTATGAAAGGTTGGTACAGTTTTTGACTCTGACAAACATTGGCTATTTTGAAGGTTTATTTATTTATTGACTACAGTTAAGATCATTTAAGCGAAGATTAAATACAGGGTCTGAGCTATGAGCCATGACCAGTCCCTTCTTGGCCAGCTGACTGAAATTAAAAACCTGTACAAAATGGAGTGTTAACCCCCTGAGACCTGACCTTACTGAGGAGATAAAAATTGTTATGACTAGCCAAAGAGAGGATTAAATCTTCCATTAAAAATCTACCACTGATACATGATATTCATTTATTCTTTGGAAGAGAATGAATTGGACAAACAGCTGGGATGGATATTTGCCAGTTTGTCAAACCTCTGACACAACACATTTTCTGTCAGGTTTACTTTTAATGCATGTAAAGGCTATTATATATTTTTTTTAAGTGTTAATTCATCATACCGTGTGAGCAATACATACAGGCTGACTCTGCTTTGTGAAAAAAGGTATCTAACTGCCGAGTAGAGTGACCAGTCCATATCATCAAGGGACAGGCTAAATCAAGCCCGATTTCAGCTCAGTGCATGATTGGAGTTTTCTCATGGAATGTTAGAACTACATCTCCCTACATGCTTCGGGGCAGAACTTGCTCCCTTTTATATGGAACCAAATGAATTGTTTTCTGGAGCCAAATTAGAAATTCTATATAGCAAACCTAGAGATCCACGCCGAACATCTAGCCCAGTAGCCTGTTTTTCAAACAGTGGCCAAGCCATGTCACAAGTACCTGGCAGAAACCCAAATCGTGGCAACATTCCATATAGAACCCCAAAGAATAGCAAGATTCTGGAATCCTAGAGAGTGACAAGATTCCATGCAGAATCTCAAAGAGTAGCAACATTCCACGTAGAACCCCAATGAATAGCAAGATTCTGGAATCCTAGAGAGCGACAAGATTCCATGCAGAATCTCAAAGAGTAGCAACATTCCATGTAGAACCCCAAAGAATAGCAAGATTCTGGAATCCTAGAGAGTGACAAGATTCCATGCAGAATCTCAGAGTAGCAACATTCTATACTACAAATCCCAGGGCAAACAGTTGCTTCCCATGTCTGTCTCAATAGCAAACTATGGACTTTTCCTCCAGGAATTTGTCCAAATATTTTTAAACCCAGGTACACTAACCGCTGTTACCACATCCTTAGGCAGAGTTCCACAGCTTAAATATTCGTTGACTGAAAAAATATTTCCTCTTATTTGTTTTAAAAGTATTCCATCTAACTTCCTCGAGTGACTCCTAGTCTTTGTATTTTTGGAACGAGTAAAAAAATCGATTTACTTCTTTTCATTCTACACCACTCAGGATTTTGTAGACCTCAATCATATCTCCCCTCTGCCGTCTGTTTCCAAGCTAAAGAGCCCTAACCTATAACCTATAACAATGCATGTAAGTTAACACAGTTAGCAAGCTAATGACCACTGATGACAGCACTTAACGAGCAGTAATGAGCACTAATTGGCACTGATTACAATTTATGTGCACAACTCACTAAGCGTATTCTGTATCAAAGTGCGACGAACTTCTAGTGCACACAATCAAAAAGGGGTGTGGTTTTGAGCAGGGAAATGAGCGTTTCATTGGCGTTCCAAAATTTAGATGCATAGATCTAGAATATGGCCCAATGTGTCTAAATCTACGCGTCGAGATTTACGCCACATTTTTGTTGGTGTAAATGGATGTGCGTAGATTTAGATGCTGAGATATCAACTAAGCTTATTTTCTAATCAGTGGCTAAATCTAGGCGCCGATTATAGAATACACTTAGTTGGCACTGATTTCAGCTTCGATTTGTTTAGGCGCCATACGTAGAATCTCCCCCGCTGCGGCCTAGAGACAGTCAAGCCTGACGCCATTCTTTCAAATTTTTGCTCAATCTCGTTAGGATTAGAATGCAATTCCGTCTGATACTGTACTTCTGTTCATTAAAAGAGAAGAAAATAACCAGACTCGTATTTGGAAAGGCGAAATATGAAAGTGCCAAACCCCTCAGAGAAAAATTACACTGGCTACCATTAAATGATCGAATTACATTCAAAATCTGTACCCTGGTCCACAAAATTATTCATGGTGAGGCCCCGACATATATGTTTGACCTCGTCGATTTACCAGTAAGGAATACAAAAAGTTTGTCACGTACTTCCTTGAATCTCCATTATCCCAATTGCAGAGGGCTTAAATTTAAATCAATATATGCGTCTAGTTTCTCCTACATTTGTACGCAACGTTGGAATGCCATAAAAACAACACACGATCTGGCAGCCTTCCGGAAACTATTAAAGACTAACCTGTTCAGAGAGACTTATCAAAAGGACCCTTCTTAAAAAAAAGGACATCAGAACTCTACTAGAATTAGTTAACATTGAATTATTCTTATTTTGGTTACTTTATCACATTGTCATAATTGAACGCTTTTCACTACCCTTGATTTCAGCACCTGAAATGTATTGCTTACCGATTTTATTCTAATTTACTGTGTACTCTTTATACTCTGATTGGAACATTCTTCTGTATTTCTTATTGCGGAAATGGCGATCGCCACTACGGTATTTGTGAGCCACATTAAGCCTGTGAAGAGGTGGGAAAATGTGGGATATAAATGCAGAAAATCAATAAATAAATAAACAAACAAACCAGCCAAAATTTGCTGATGTGATTTAGCTTTGCTGAAGAGCTCACCGTCCACTTCTCCTGAAATTTCATTATCACCTACTGCTGTCAGTGTTGGACATGAAAATCTGGGTCCCCATAGCAACTCATTAGCATATGGTAATTAGTCACGTTTATCAGAGAAAATATTTGTTGCTTTGTGGTCCTGTGCTTGTCCTAATTCGTGCTGTTCGTTTTACTTACCAATTAGGTGAAGGCAATTGATGCTAAATTTTGCACACCGGGTGGCCAGCACACCTGTTAAGGTGCTAATCAGCGGAAGTGAGGGTGTAGAATGAAGTGAAGGGGTGGCTTGTATGCCTGCAACAGAGTAGAGCAAAAAACAGCATTTGGTTTAGCTGGATAGCAGAATACAATATTTTTTTTAATACATATTCAAGAACATGGAAAGGTCTACTGATAGAATTCTTCATAACTGGAAGAGCTGCAGGTGCTGTTAATACTACTACTAATTTCTATAGTTCTTCTAGATGTACGTAGCGCTGTTCACATTATTCGCAGGTACATTCTCTGTCCCTAGAGGGCTCACAATCTTAAATTTTTGTACCTGGGGCAATGGAGGGTTAAGGGGTCCTGTTTCAAAGGCGAGCTAAAAAAAATGGCTTTCAGTAGTGTAGGCGTGGGTTTGGGGCGTGCACCGATCCATTTTTTAGCGCGCCTGTAAAAGGCTTTTAAAAAAATTTTTTGTCAGAAATGGACGTGCAGCAAAATGAAAATTGCCGCGCATCCATTTTGGGTCTGAGACCTTACCGCCAGCCATTAGGTAAAGACTCGCAAGGTAACTGGGCGATAGTGACCTACACACGCCAACTGCCACTTGGCACACGTCTGTTATGTGTGCCCGAAATTAAAAAATATTTTTCTCACACGCGCCAAAAATGAAATTACCGCAAGAGCGTGCGGTAGTCGGGCGGTAACTCCATTTTGGTGCGCATTGGGCACACGTAGACGCTTATGCGGCTTAGTGAAAGGACCCCAAAGTGACTTACCCAAGGGGCTGTGGTGGGAATCACACCCCGGTTTCCAGGATCAAAGCCCACTGCACTAGCCATTAGGCCACTCCTTCCTCCATTTGGTATGAACAGAGCCTCTTTGGAAGTCCTTTAGTTGTGAGGCAGACCTGACTGGAAGAGACGAATGTCAAATGTCAAGGGGTCCTTCTAGTAAGGTGTGCTGAAAAATGGCTTGCGGTAGTGATTTGATTTGCTTACTTTATTTATTTTTTGTCTATTAGATTGTAAGCTCTTTGAGCAGGGACTGTCTTTCTTCTATGTTTGTGCAGCGCTGCGTATGCCTTGTAGCGCTATAGAAATGCTAAATAGTAGTAGTAGTAGTGTAGACGCGTGTCTTGGGCACGAAGAATCATTTTTCAATGCAAGCGCAAAAAAAAAAATGCCTTCTTTTTATTTTTGCCGAAAATGGACGTGCGGCAAAATGAAAATTGCCGAGCGTCCATTTTGGGTCTGAGACCTTACTGCCAGCCGTTGACCTAGTAGTAAAGTCTCACACGGTAACCGGGCGGTAATGAGCTACATGCGCCAAATGCCACTTGACGCACGTAGCTGACGCTCGCCAGAAAATAAAAAATCTTTTTCAGGCACGCGTAGCGGATGCGCGCCAAAAATGAAATTACCGGAAGGGCCACGTGGTAGCTGTGCGGGAACTCCATTTTGGCACGCGTAGACGCTTATGCGGCTCAGTAAAAGGGACCCTGAGTGTCTCAAATGACTGTGCTATGGACATTTGACCGGGCAAAATCAGCTGCAGCAAGAAAAAGGAACCCACATGCTGGTGCTCATTTTTCCTTGGGTGCAAAACTCCATTTAGTCATAAATAGCGTTACCATATGTCCGGATTTACCCGGACATGTCCTCTTTTTGAGGACATGTCCGGGCAACCGGGCGGGTTTTGCCAATCTGCCTGTTTGTCCGGATTTCTGGACAAACGGGCAGATTGCTAGCCTCCCCTCCCATTACTTACTACTGTAGAACTCCTGAAATTCACCAAAGAGGGGTTGCTACACTACTGCCCTGGTGGTCTAGTGACCTCTTCCGCCTTTGGGACAGGAAAGAGCCTCCTCTTTCCTGCCCGGAGCGCTGCTCTGCATGCATCCTTCCTGTTGCTGATCTCGGCGCCGATTCAAAATGGCCGCCAAGAGTTGACGTGACCTCACCAGACTTCAACTCTCAGCTGTCATTTTGAATCGGCACTGAGATCAGGAACAGGAAGGATGCATGCAGAGCAGCGCTACGGGCAGGAAAGAGGGGGCTCTTTCCTGCCCCGAAGAGGTCACTAGACCACCAGGGCAGTAGTAAGGTAAGGGGAGGGGGGGGGTGTCGGGGAGGGGGAGTGACGGGGTGTGTGACAGGGGGTGACAGGGGGCGGAGCGAGGGTGTGAAAGGGGGCGGGCTGGGGTGTGAAAGGGGGCGTGGTGGGTGTGTGGTGGGGGCAGGGCATGTGTCCTTCTTTTGGGGGGACAAAATATGGTAACCCTAGTCATAAATATTTCAATAAATTTATTTTGTAATGGGGGAAGAATGGAGAAGATGCCTTGTTTTAAAGGAGAGGAAAGATGAAGCCCTCATTTAGGGACTGTGCCCTGTTATTCACTTATGCTAAGACAAATTTTCTGTCAGGTTATTTTTTTTTCATCCGTGGTATGAGTTTAGAGTACGCAGAGCATTCCATAATGTGTACACTTTTCAGTGCATTTAGGGCAGTTGTTTTCAGGGGCATAGTTTTGCACAATAAGAAAATGATGGGCCCGACATTCAGACTGCGGGAGGTAGCCGGGCTGCCTCCTGCCGTCAGTGGTGAATTCAGATATTCAATGCCGGGCCTTTTCCACTGACCGGCACCGAATATCCAGGTGTTTTATGGTGGGTTTCAACGTAACCAGCCAAGCTGATATTCAGCACTGACTGGTTAAATTGAAACCGTAGTGGAGGAGTGGCCTAGTGGTTAGAGCACCAGTCTCGCAATCCAGAAGTGGCTGGTTCAAGTCCCGCTGCTGCTCCTTGTGATCTTGGGCAAGTCACTTAACCCTCCATTGCCTCAGGTACAAACTTAGATTGTGAGCCCTCCTGGGACAGAGAAATATCCAGAGCACCTGAATGTAACTCACCTTGAGCTACTACTGAAAAGGGTGTGAGCAAAATCTAAATAAATGGAATGTTGCTACTCTTTGAGATTCTGCATGGAATCTTGTTACTCTTTACAATTCCAGAATCTTGCTATTCTTTGGGGTTCTACATAGAATGCAGTGGAGTGGAGGAGTGGCCTAGTTATTAGAGCACCGGTCTTGCAATCCAGAGGTGGCTGGTTCAAATCCCACTGCTGCTCCTTGTGATCTGGGGCAAGTCACTTAACCCTCCATTGCCTGAGGTACAAACTTAGATTGTGAGCCCTCCTGGGACAGAGAACTATCCAGAGTACCTGAATGTAACTCACCTTGAGCTGCTACTGAAAAAGGTGTGAGCAAAATCTAAATAAATAAATAAAACTGGGAAAGGATAGACCTGTTATTTCAGTGGCGAATTTGGCCACCAAACTTAGCCAGAGATGTACTGAATATTAGCAGATAGCCAATTATATTACACAATGTAACTGGCTAAGTGCTAATTGGCAATATTCATCAGGAAATAACTGGCGATCTTCTGCTGAATATTGCCAGACCGGCCAGGAGCTGTTCCTGGCTGATTAAATGGTTTAAAATATCAGGCAGAAAGCATTCACATGTGTAGGTGGCAGCATCCCATCATGTATATACTTGTAAGTGCATTTAGGACAGTTGTTTTCAGGGGCTTAGTTTTGGACAATCAGGAAATAATGTATATAGATTGTACTCTTAACTCTATGAGACCCATTTAAGTGAAGAACAGGTCTATAAGATGATGATAAAATCTAGACAAAATACTCCAGTGAAGCCACAGTAGTCAGAGTTAAGAACTGCAGTATCCTTCCGATCAGCAAATTAGAGCCAAGGCACGGGAGTGAGACAGCTGTTAATAAAACATGTACATCGTAAGAGATACTACCGTGGAAAACATCCAAGTCAATGATGGCCTTCGGGTTGACTACTCTGGCTCGCCTTCCTGCTAAGAAAAAAGCGACACCGGAATCAAACTCGTTTGAAGTTAGCGATAAATAATTGAAATCGTGTGGGAATGCTGTAAGCGCGGTGCAGAAAGGTTAGCTTGGAACACACGTCCTTTATAGTCTGACTCAGCAGGATGGTGAGAGAGAAATGGAGACAGATGTATCAGCCAGCACAGGAAAAGAGACTGAAGAGGGAAACTGCGGTGAGGTCAGTCAGAGTAACGGCAAGACGAAAATATGATTCCTCATAGAAAAGAGGAGAGGTGAGAGATGAAAAGGAATGCAGAGATGAGAACAGTGACAGCTTTGGAAGACGAGCAAGAAAATGTAATCATAGGCAAGGAACGTCTGAAGCTGAGGAAAGTATTTTCATCCCAGACGATGGTTGGGGGATAACGACTAGGGACTTGCAGTTTTACTCTGTATGACAGGAAAAAAAGAATTCCAGTTTTTTTTTTTTAAATTGTGTTATACATAAATGGCTCTCACATCCTCCCTGTCTCCTCAGCTCGTAACCTTGGAGTCATCTTTGATTCCTCTCTCTCCTTTTCTGCGCTTATTCAACAGATCGCCAAAACCTGTCGTTTCTTTATCTACAATATTAGCAAAATTCGTCCCTTCCTTTCCGAATACGCTGCTAGACCCCTTATCCACACCCTTGTCGCCTCTCGCTTGGACTATTGCAATTTACTTCTCACTGGTCTTCCGCTCAGCCATCTCTCTCCTCTCCAATCTGTCCAAAATTCTGCGGCACGACTTATTTTCCGCCAGAATCGTTATACCCACACTAGCCCGCTCCTCAAGTCACTTCACTGGCTCCCTGTCCGCTTCCGCATACAGTTCAAACTTCTCTTACTGACCTTTAAATGCATCCACTCTGCAGCCCCCCATTACCTCTCCACTCTCATCTCTCCCTACATTCCTCCCCGTAATCTCCGCTCGCTGGACAAATCTCTCTTATCGTCCCCCTTCTCCTCCACTGCTAACTCCAGGCTTCGCTCCTTTTCTCTCACGGCACCTTATGCCTGGAATAGACTTCCTGGACCTATACGTCTAGCTCCATCTTTACCTGTTTTCAAATCTATGCTGAAAACCCACCTTTTCACTGCTGCTTTTTAGCTCCCATTACTTCCCTCACCCGTAACTGTCTTGTCTGTCTGTATTATTTAGATTGTAAGCTCTTTTGAGCAGGGACTGTCTCTTTGTATCAGGTGTTCAGTGCTGCGTGCGTCTGGTAGCGCTATACAAATGCTAATAATAATAATAAATAGTGTGCATTGTGTGAAGAGAGTACGCATGCTACATGAGAAGGGCACACTTTTGAAAAATAGCACCCGCTCTTTGTGAAGAAACTAAACAAAATTACAATGTTTGGGTTGTAAAACCCTAATAACTGGATCAGACCCCTAGAAGGTTTGGGGCTTCCTTGTCTACAGTGCAGGAGTAGCCTAATGGTTAGTGCAGTGGGCTTTGAACCTGGAGACCTGGGTTCCAATCCCACCACAGCCCCTTGGGCAAGCCACTGTGGGGTCCTTTTACTAAGGTGGCTGAAAAATGACCTGAGGCAGTGTAGACGTGTGTTTTGGTCGCGTACAGAATCATTTTTTAGCGCACATGTAAAAAAAACGCCCTTTTAAAATTTTTGCCAAAAATGGACGTGTGGCAAAATGAAAATTGCCGTGCGTCCATTTTGGGTCTGAAACTTTACCACCAGCCATTGACCTAGTGGCAAAGTCTCACGCGGTAACCGGGCAGTAATGACCTACATACGTAGCTGACGCGTGCAGAAAATAAAAAATATTTTTCGGACGCGCATAGTGGACACGCGCCAAAAATGAAATTAGCGCAAGGGCCACGCGGTAGCTGGGCAGTAACTCAGGACTGGCGCACATTAGGGGCACGTGGGCCATTACATGGCTTAGTAAAAGTGCCCCTTAACCCTCCATTGCCCCATGTACAAAAACTTAGGGGTCCTTTTACTAAGGTGCGCTGTAAAATGGCCTGCGGCAGTGTAGACGTGTGTGCAGAATCATTGTTTAGCGCACCTGTAAAAAATACCTTTTTAAAATTTTTACTGAAAATGGACGTCTGGCAAAAGTAGCGGCAAAGTCTCACTCGGTAACCGGGCTGAAATGAGCTACGCGCATCAAATGCCATTTGACGTGTGCCAGAAAATAAAAAATATTTTACGGACGCACGTAGCGGACACACACCAAAAATGAAATTACCATAAGGGCCATGCGGTAGCCGGGCGGTAACTTGGAATTGGTGTGCGTAGGCGCTTACACGGCTTATTAAAAGGGCCCCTTATGTTGTGAGCCCTCTAGGGACAGAGAAAGTAACTGCATATAATGTGTACAGCACTTCATACATCTACTAGGGCTATATAAGTGATTAATAGTAGTTCTAAGGAGTTTTACCATAGACCCTTTTACTAAGCTGTATTTGGCACTAACGCACACCTAACACAGCTTAAAATGGGATACCACATGATGCGCTCAGGGGTCTTGAGATAAGTTCCAAATGTGTGCAGGCTAACTGTTTGAGGGGGTATGTCTGGGGGCAGAGAATGGGAGTTCATGTGTACATAAGTATTGCCATACTGGGAAAGACCAAAGGTCCATCGAGCCCAGCATCCTGTTTCCAACAGTGGCCAATCCAGGTCACAAATACCCGGCAAGATGCCAAAAATGTACAAAACATTTTATACTGCTTATCCCAGAAATAGTGGATTTTCCCCAAGTCCATTTAATAACGGTCTATGGACTTTTCCTTTAGGAAGCCGTCCAAACCTTTTTTAAACTCCGCTAAGCTAGCTTCCTTTAACGCGTTCTCTGGCAACAAATTCCAGAGTTTAATTACACGTTGTGCTAATCAGTTAGCGTGTCTACATTAGCACGCGCTAACTGGCTTGTCCTCAGGGTTGGAACAGAAGTTGGTCTGCATACGGGGAAGTGGTAACGGCAGCAGGAACACGGACGGCAGATCCTGCTGGTATATCAGCTCTTTGGGGGAAAGGGTGTCAAATAGAGAGAGAGAGAGAGAAACACACACAGACTGGAGCATTCGCCATTTACTCAGGGCTGCGACCTTTGCAGGGAAAGAAGCAGAGACCACATGGCAGAAGCCCTGGATGCTGACTGGCTTGAGAGGAGGAATGGTGTCTGGCTGGGAGAAAGTAGAGCCACACTGGTGACTCGGGAGGGGAGGGGCGGGGGGAGAGGAAGGACGGACAAAGAGATCACCGGTTGGCAGAACATGGAGTTTCCTGGGTTATGGAGCAGGTGGCTGCATAGCTTGGCTGAGTAACTGGGGTGTCTGATTAGGATATAATATCCCAAAAAGGAGCCGCCAACTCTTCAGTCTCAAGGATTAGCTCTGCAGCTGATCCCCATTATTTTAGGAAGGTAGCCAACTGGTCCCTGGCATCTAAATGGTTGATAAACAGAGGTCTGTGCGAAATAACTTTACACCCTGGCTTCTAAAATCCCTGCAAACTATAGACTTAAACTTTAATGAATAATATATAGTGAGGTAAACCATGCCAGCACCTTCGAAAGGAAGAAGCCCTCCCAAATGGACAAGTTCATTAAAAGATAGCTTTGCCTGCAGCCTGCGTGATGCTCACCCTCCATAGTAATAAAGTACCAACACATAAAAAGAGCTGTCTGCTAAGCATTCCTTTTGACAATCGCTTGAATCCGTTGCATTATTTAATTCAGCTGCCAAATGCCTCCTTAGACTTTCAGCACAATGACATTGTAAACCTGCAGAATTCAGTACTCCACGTAAGGAAGGAAACGGTGCCTCCGTGTCAAGTACCAACCATGCTCGTAACTGGTTTCCAGTGGAAATTAGGTGAGCCAGACAGTTCAGAAATGATACTGTGGACCAAAAATGATCCTACGTATCATTGGAGTGCAGGAGTGGCCTAGTGGATAGGGTGGTGGACTTTGGTCCTGGGGAACTGAGGAACTGAGTTGGATTCCCACTTCAGGCACAGGCAGCTCCTTGTGACTCTGGGCAAGTCACTTAACCCTCCATTGCCCCATGTAAGCCGCATTGAGCCTGCCATGAGTGGGAAAGCGCAGGGTACAAATGTAACAAAAATAAAATAGATACTATTGGAGATTCTACATGGAATGTTGCTATTCTCGCACCCATTCAGATTTCCTTCACTACAAATTCATGCTATCCTCCTTCCAGTCCTCACTATTCCTTGCCAAACAGGACTATTACACCCAATTGACTAATTCTCTCAGCTCTAACCCTCGTCGTCTCTTCGCCACCCTTAACTCCCTCCTCAAAGTGCCCTCCGCTCCCACCCCCCCGTCACTCTCTCCTCAATCACTGGCTGACTACTTCCGCGACAAGGTGCAAAAGATCAACCTTGAGTTCACTACCAAGCCACCTCCTCCTCTTCACCCTTCAACCCTCTCCCTCAACCAACCAACCCAGACCTCTTTCTCCTCCTTTCCTGATATCTCCGAGGAGGAAACCGCCCGCCTTCTTTCCTCCTCAAAATGCACCACTTGTTCCTCTGATCCCATCCCCACCAACTTACTTAACACCATCTCTCCTACTATCACCCCCTCCATCTGTCATATCCTCAACCTCTCTCTCTCCACTGCAACTGTCCCCGACACCTTCAAGCATGCTGTAGTCACGCCACTCCTCAAAAAACCATCACTAGACCCTACCTGTCCCTCCAACTACCGCCCCATCTCCCTCCTACCCTTCCTCTCCAAGACACTTGAGCGCGCAGTCCACAGCCGCTGCCTTGATTTTCTCTCCTCTCATGCCATCCTTGATCCGCTTCAATCCGGTTTTCGCCCTCTTCACTCGACAGAAACAGCACTTTCTAAAGTCTGTAATGACCTGTTCCTTGCCAAATCCAGAGGCCACTACTCCATCCTCATCCTCCTGGATCTATCCGCTGCTTTTGACACTGTCAATCATGACTTACTTCTTGCCACACTGTCCTCATTTGGGTTCCAGGGCTCTGTCCTCTCCTGGTTCTCCTCCTATCTCTCCCACCGCACCTTCAAAGTTCACTCTCATGGATCTTCCTCCACCCCCATCCCCTTATCTGTTGGTGTTCCCCAGGGATCGGTCCTTGGACCCCTTCTCTTCTCAATCTACACCTCTTCCCTGGGCTCCCTGATCTCATCTCATGGTTTCCAGTATCATCTCTATGCTGATGACACCCAACTGTATCTCTCCACACCAGACATCACCGCGGAGACCCAGGCAAAGGTATCGGCCTGCTTATCCGACATTGCTGCCTGGATGTCCAACCGCCACCTGAAACTGAACATGTCCAAGACCGAGCTTATCGTCTTTCCACCAAAACCCACTTCTCCTCTTCCTCCACTTTCTATCTCAGTTGATAACACCCTCATCCTCCCCGTCTCATCTGCCCGCAACCTCGGAGTCATCTTTGACTCCTCTCTTTCCTTCTCTGCGCATATCCAGCAGATAGCCAAGACCTGTCGCTTCTTCCTCTTTAACATCAGCAAAATTCGCCCTTTCCTCTCTGAACACACCACCCGAACTCTCGTCCACGCTCTCATTACCTCTCGCCTGGACTACTGCAACTTACTCCTCACCGGCCTCCCACTTAGCCATCTATCCCCCCTTCAGTCTGTTCAGAACTCTGCTGCACGTCTCATATTCCGCCAGAACCGATATACTCATATCACCCCTCTCCTCAGGTCACTTCACTGGCTTCCGATCAGATACCGCATTCAATTCAAGCTTCTCCTTCTTACCTACAAATGCACTCAGTCTGCTGCCCCTCACTACCTCTCTACCCTCATCTCCCCTTACGTTCCCGCCCGTAACCTCCGTTCACAGGATAAATCCCTCCTCTCAGTACCCTTCTCCACCACCGCCAACTCCAGGCTCCGCTCATTCTGCCTCGCCTCACCCTATGCTTGGAACAACCTTCCTGAACCCTTACGCCAAGCCCCCTCCCTGCCCATCTTCAAGTCTTTGCTTAAAGCCCACCTCTTCAATGCTGCGTTCGGCACCTAACCCTTACCGTTCAGTGAATCCAGACTGCCCCAATTTGACTGCCCCGATCGGACCGACCGTTCACTTGTCTATTAGATTGTAAGCTCTTTGAGCAGGGACTGTCTCTCTTTGTTAAATTGTACAGCGCTGCGTAACCCTAGTAGCGCTCTAGAAATGTTAAGTAGTAGTAGTAGTAGTATTCCACTAGCAACATTCCATGTAGAAGGCTGCGCAGGCTTCTGTTTCTGTGAGTCTGACGTCCTGCACGTATGTGCAGGACGTCAGACTCACAGAAGCAGAAACCTGCGCGGCCACATTGGTGATCTGCAAGGGCCGACCTCTACATGGAATGTTGCTAATGTTGCTAGTGGAATAGCCACATTCCATGTGTAGTAGTAACAGTGGAGGAGTGGCCTAGTGGTTAGGGTGGTGGACTTTGGTCCTGCGGAACTGAGGAACTGAGTTTGATTCCCACTTCAGGCACAGGCAGCTCCTTGTGACTCTGGGCAAGTCACTTAACCCTCCATTGCCCCATGTAAGCCACATTGAGCCTGCCATGAGTGGGAAAGCTCGAGGTACAAATGAAATAAAAATGTAAGCATTCAGGACTGATGACAAAAGCTGTTGTGGAATGAAGGTCATTGAAGGACCATCTAAGGTGACTCATTGTCCTGGATGTATATTTTGGGGCAAAACCAAAATAAAGCACCAAGGGCCCACACGAATGAAATAAACAATAATCCTTTATTCATAGACCCAATATGGGTTGTATTTCAGTATCAAACACCTGCGTCAGGGGTCTAATAAATCAGGCAGATCTTTAAAAAAAAATTTTTTTTGAGGGGGCATGTCAGGGGCAGAGAATGGGTATTCTTGCATTAACTGGATACCGCATGAGCCCTTATGACCTACAAAATGGGTGGTGGTAAGCGCTCACGTGGTGATTTCGTAAAATGGCTGCCTGCTAATTTGCATATGACCACTAATACGGAAAATAGAAAAAAAGACATTTTTATGACTGCGGTACAAAATGCCCTTAGCGTCTGGGAAAGACCTGTGTAAAGGTGTGCTAAGGTCACTTTTTCCAGTAGCTTAGTAAAAGGACCCCTAAATAACTGATTTTAAGGGTAGGATGAGTTTCATACACCGTGGAAGTTGCATATGTGTTTGAAGTCCATGTATCCCTGATGCAGCTGGGCGAAACATTGGCTTAAATACAAAAGACAAAAACAACTTATGCATCCTGCTTCTCATACATAAGTGCACAACTGTGGAATGGACTCCCAAAAGCTGTGAAAACAATCCAAGACCATCCACGTGCAGGACGTCAGACTCACGGAAACAGAAGCCTGCCCTTGCAAGCCCACCCTTCTGATGTTGCTTTTAACTCCTAACCCTTATTCACTTGTTCAGAACCCTTATTTTATCATCCTCATGTTAATATTCCCTTATCTCTTGTTTGTCCTGTTTGTCTGTCCTAATTAGATTGTAAGCTCTGTCGAGCAGGGACTGTCTCTTCGTGTTCAAGTGCACAGCGCTGCGTACGTCTAGTAGTGCTATAGAAATGATAAATAGTAGTAGTAGTCTTTGGGATTCCGGAATCTTGCTGCTCTTTGGGATTCTGCATGGAATCTTGCTACTGCGGGATTCCGGAATCTTGCTACTCTTTGGGATTCTGCATGGAATCTTGCGACTCTTTGTCCTTATCCCTTACTTGTCCTGTTTGTCTGCCCTAATTAGATTGCAAGCTCTATTGAGCAGGGACTGTCTCTTCATGTTCAATTGTACAGCGCTTCGTACGTCTAGTAGCGCTATAGAAATGTGTTAGGAGTGTTACCTGGAGGCACACCCGCTTCTCAGTCATGCTCTTCCCACATGTAAATCCCCTTTACATCTGTGTGCTATAGCATTTGTGCATGCCCATACGGAATAACAGTGAGTCCCCAGCATTCTATGCACGGCGACCAATGTTGCATGCATAAATCAGCATGGATAGCTGATTTGCGAGTGCAACTTAATTGATTTAACAAGCCAATCAGTGCCGATTATTATAATTGGCCTCTAGCAAGCAGTTATCATCACTAATTAGAATTTACGCGTGCAACTTTCTAAGCGTGTTCTGTAAAGTGGTGCATTTGAATTCTAATGCGTAGCTCACAAAAGGGTGTGTGGCCATGAGAGGGGCATGGGCGTTCCTAAAATTTTTCTGCGCCTAAATAAGGCTCAGCCATTCGTACCAGGTTTTCATTGGTGTAAATGGTCATGCCTAAATTTTAGTTGCGGGGACAGGTGCTATGCGAATTCTATAAACCATGCCTAACTGTGATCGAGGTTTATAGACTAAAGCTAAGCGCAGTTTTTTTCAGTGCTGATTTTCTAGTCACTATTTATAGAATTTGGTCCTGGGTGCTTACGCACATAACTGATGATTTTTTTGCATACTAACATGTACAATGACGTGCATACTTGTAAATGTCTGGTTATAGAATTGCCCTTATAACCATCTACCACTTGGAAAAATAGCTACTTTGATTTTTAAAGGGGGCTGGGCTGCTACCAATCTTTTGCTGCTCCACTTGCTAAATATCTATCTGTAGCTGTACCACATTGAATGTTGATGTGACTACACTCCTTCTGGAAAAGTAGACCATTTCATTTAAGTATTTATATACTGCTTAGCGGTTTAAAGTTTCATTTCACAGGTACTGGGACTGTCCCTAGTGGGCTCACAATCTAAATAGTACATTGTACTACTGTTGTAGCTGGGGCAGTGGAGGGTTAAGTCAGTGGCGTAGCAAAGGGGGCAGGGCGGTGGGGGTGGTCCGCCCCGGGTGCACGCTGCTGGAGGGTGCAGAGAGCAGCCGAAAGCGCTGTCGGCTCCGCTGGTTCCCTGCTCCCTCTGCCCCGGAACAGGTTATTTCCTGTTCCGGGGCAGAGGGAGCAGGGAGCCAGTGGAGCTGACAGGCGCGTGGCTGCTCTCTGCACCCTCCAGCAGCCAAGAATGCACCCGGTGGGGGAGGGGGAGCTTGATGCGGGGGGGGGGGGGGTGTCATGCTGCACCATGGGGAGACGGACGCCGCTGCACCCAGGGGGGGGGGGGGGTGTGCAGTGGCGATCCGCCCCGGGTGGCAGCCGACCTAGGATCGCCACTGGGTTAAGTGACTGGCCCAGGGTCACATGAGGCTGCAGAGCAGTGGCGTAGCCATGGGTGGGCCTGGGTGGACCAGGGCCCACCCTATTTGGATTCAGGCCCACCCAAAATTGTGGCACTCTTGCTATGGCTGGCAGAGATCCTCAAACCCCGCCAGCTGAACATTTCCTCTTCCTCAGGCAACCGGTGCTGCTGGCTGCTGTTTGGAATAGCGCTGACTGCCTGAGCAGGAAGAAATCTTCAGCTGGCAGAGTTTGTAGATCCCCTCCTGCTTAGATATTTAATATTTTGGGTTTGCAGGTGAAGGGGGGGGGGGGGGACAAAGAGCAGAGAGCGGAGCAAAGCAGAACAGAGGGGGGCTAGGGACAGGGGGCATGAATTCCATGCCCACCCACCTTCGACTCAGGCCCACCTAAAATTGGCTCTCTGGCTACGCCCCTGCTGCAGAGGGAAGTGAACCTGGTTCTCCAGGATTTCAACCCACTGCTAACCATCAGGCAGCAGCAGCAGGAATCAAACCCAGTTCCCTAGGTCCACAACCTGCTACACTAACCGTTAGGCCACTCCTCCACTCCTCAGTCTCTTGCCCTGTGTGGATAATATACCAATTACTGTTATTTCATCCACAGGTTTTACCTCAACTTTGTTACTGAAGAAGTGAAAAATCCTGAAAAGTAAGCACTTTCTACTTTGTTTCAGCATACCAAGCTGTTATTTTCAACACTGGAATCCCAGGGTCGGATATATTACGTTTTTTTTTCTCATCCCATCAATACAGAAAAGCCTTAGAAAACCAGGCCCCTCATTTGTAGATTAAAAAGGGGGAAAAAAACCGCTATGGGGGTCTTTTGCTAAAGCCACGGTCGCGTTGTTAGCGCATGGCACAAATGAAGTGGGCATCTCTTCGTTTACCGCTAGCTGATTAGTCCTGCAAAATAAAAACAGTACTGTGGTTTACTTGTGACCTGGAGTGGCCACTTCTGGAAGCAGAATACTGGGCTAGATGGACCATTGGTCTGACCTAGTGTGGCTATTATGTAATTAAACTCTGGAATTTGTTGCCAGAGAATGTGATAAAAGCAGTTAGCTTAGCAGCATTTAAAAGGGCTTGGATAATTTCCTAAAAGAAATGTACATAAGCCATTATTAAGATGGACTTGGGAAAATCCACTACTGATTTCTAGGATAATCAGCATAAAATCTGTTTAACTCTCTTCGGATCTTGCCAGGTACTTGTGACCTGAATTGGCTACTGCTGGAAACAGGATACTGGGAATGATGGACCTTTGAATGTTCCCGTATGGCAACACTTATGTTCTAAAAGAATAGGAAACTTGGGATATGGATCCTCAGGAGCTTAGTCAAGAACGGGAGGCGGGGCTGGTGGTTGGGGGCGGGGATAGTGCTGGGCAGACTTATACGGTCTGTGCCAGAGCCGGTGGTGGGAAGCGGGACTGGTGGTTGGGAGGCGGGGATAGTGCTGGGCAGACTTGTATGGTCTGTGCCAGAGCCGGTGGTTGGGAGGCGGGGCTGGTGGTTGGGGGCAGGGATAGTGCTGGGCAGACTTATATGGTCTGTGTCAGAGCCGGTGGTAGGAGGTGGGACTGGTGGTGGGAGGCGGGGATGGTGCTGGGCAGACTTATACGGTCTGTGCCCTGAAAAGGACAGGTACAAATCAAGGTAAGGTATACACAAAAAGTAGCACATATGAGTTTATCTTGTTGGGCAGACTGGATGGACCGTGCAGGTCTTTTTCTGCCGTCATCTACTATGTTACTATGTTTAATAAAAGACCCCCTTTTGTGAAATAAAAAAAAATTGCCTTTCATGATAGCTAAATACGTCTGAGAAAAGTTTTGCAGATATGTGTTCTGCAATCCGTTCTTTAAGTATTTGGACCTCTCTGTACAGTGGAACATATTTTCCTCACAATAATCTTAAGTAGGAAGAAGAAAACGGATGATTTATTTTGTGATGTTTAATTGCTTGAAAAGCTAATACTTTTTTTTTTTTGTGGCGCTTATGCCAACCTACCTCCTGAACGGACAAATCCGTTTGATGGAAGTGTTGCAGAATCAAGGAAGCTGCTAATTGCTCTCCAGTTTCCGCATACACGTAGAAAATGCTGTGTAGCCTTTTCTAACCTGCAGGCCAGCAAATGGAAAGAGGAACCTAATAATTAAACGTTGGACTTCTATTCCAGAAACGCTCAGTGCTGATCAGGTGTCTAATTATTCTCAGTAAGTCCCATAGACCTTTTTTTAGATAGTGTTAGGTACGAGTAAAACACCATTTTGGTGGTCCAGCCAAGTGGCTGGTGTCGTGGGTGCCTGGTTTATCAGAGAGTCTCAGGGTGGAAGATGCCGGACATAAGTCCCAGGATGATCAGTACAAAAGTTTATTCTTCAAGTTCAACACGCAAAGTGTATTTTTTAAACCTCGACAATTATGTTGTATTCATCATATTTTTTTTTCATGCCTCGCATTTCACTATTTTGGTACAAGTTATTATGGGGCCCTTTCATGAAGCAGTGGCAAAAAGGGCCCTGCTCTGGCATTGCGCCGAGGCCTACTTTTAATGAAGCAGGTAAAAGGTAGTTTTTTTTTTTTCTTCAAAAAATGGCCATGTGGCAAATGAAGCACTTGCCGTGCTGCCATTTCTGGGGGGGGAGCACATACTACCATTCATTGAGGTGGCAGTAAGGGCCCCTGCGCTAACCCAACAGTAACCGGGCAGCACATGGCACTGCCCAATTACCACCGGGTACACACTGGTGCTACAAAAATTTTAATATTTTCGTAGGGCTGGATATGATGGTGATCTGGGGGTGGGAACTACCAGCAGCCCGGCGGTAAGTCCGCTTTGGGCTTACTGCCACTTTGTGAAAGGGACCTAAGCCCTTTCCTTTCTGAGCACACTACCAGAACCCACATCCACACTCTTATCACCTCTTGCTTAGGCTATTGCAACTTGCTTCTCACAGGTCTCCCACTTAGCCATCTCTTTCCTCTTCAATCTGTTCAAAATTCTGCTGCACGACTAATATTCCGCCAGGGTCGTTATGCTCATATTAGCCCTCTCCTCAAGTCACTTCACTGGCTTCCTATCCGTTTCCGCATACAGTTCAAACTCCTCTTACTGACCTATAAGTGCATTCACTCTGCAGCTCCTCAGTACCTCTCCACTCTCATCTCTCCCTACATTCCTCCCGGGGAACTCCGTTCACTGGGTAAATCTCTCTTATCTGCACCCTTCTCCTCCACTGCTAATTCCAGACTCCGTTCCTTTTATCTTGCTACACCATATGCCTGGAATAGACTTCCTGAGCCGGGACGTCAAGCTCCATCTCTGGCCGTCTTCAAATCTAAGCTAAATGCCCACCTTTTTGATGCTGCTTTTAACTCCTAACCCTTATTCACTTTGTTCAGAACCCTTATTTTATCACCCTCACTTTAATATTCCCTTATCTCTTGTTTGTCCTGTTTGTCCTAATTAGATTGTAAGCTCTGTCGAACAGGGACTGTCTCTTCATGTTCAAGTGTACAGCGCTGCGTACGTCTAGTAGCGTTTTAGAAATGATAAGTAGTAGTAGTAGTTATGTGTGCAACTGCTAATTAATTCCAATTAGTGCTTGCTAATGCCAATTATTGGTATTTATCTGCAATTAAGTACAATTGCATGCCTAACGTTAGGCGCCATTTATAAAATTTCGCAGTGAACTGTTTTACAACATTTTAGTAAAAGGGTCCCTTACCCCCTAATTCTATAAAAGTCACCAAAAATTGATTGCTCATGTGCAACTGAATTGAACAACAAACCAATTACTGGCAGTAATTGGCTTTTGAATGAGCGATTATTGGTTCTAATTGAAATCAATGAACAAGTAAACATGTAAATTTAGGTACGCGATCTGCCCCTAAATTGTACATGTGTCCTGGAAAAGGGGGGCACAGAAATGGGAGGATCATGGGCATCTTGGGGTGGAGCATGGGCGTGGATTCCAGTTCCGTGCGCAATTATAGAATAAGGGTGTTCCATGTATTTGCACCACAGTTTCATTGGTGTAAATCGACGTGCCTAAACTTATGTGCGACCCCTGCACTTAAATGCTATTCTATAAACCCTGCCTAATTATAGGCGCAGCTTAAAGAATAGTGCTTGTGGGGTTTTTTCGGTTCTGACCTTTTAAGTGTGATTTATAGAATTTGTCCCTTAGCATAGATCCCGATCTCCAGGCAGACTAGATGGACCATTCGTTCTTGGTCTGCTGTCGTCTGCTAAGTTACCCTGGAGAGAAGGGTTTCAGTTAGGCCGTAGTCTCGGAACACTGACTAAAAAATAGTCAAACCTAATTTCAGGATCTAGGGTGCGAGAACCAAGGCATTTCAATGCACATTTTTTATCAAGAGCTTTGACTTGTGGCAGATTGTTCTTCCTCTCGAGATGTAGTCTGGAAGTCTTCCAGCGAAAGCCGTTGCTTTAGCTTGCCGAAGAAGCATTGCTGAGCCACATTTACATTTCAGGTTTGTTGCTCTTGCAGATGTGTAACTACCTCTGTCTGCAAATTGCACTTTTGGAAAGCCAAGATACAGTACTTATTCCTTCTGTGTTGTAACTTGCCAAAGGAAGTTCACATTTCACGTTCACTGACAGCTGTCTCATGCCAGGTGCAGCTCAACATTTAAAGTTAAGTGTCTGACAGCAGCTGGCATTGTGACTTTGTAGCTGGATGTTTGAGAAACATCCCCCCTGCCTTCGTATACATTAGGAATGCTTTTCCCAATGTGGTTCATGAACAGCATGAATGGAAAGCAATATTACTTACTTGCGTTTTCAGTGAAAATATTTACTGGCATAGAATGGGCCTCATTAATTCCTTCTTCCCCCTCCTCCCACTTAAAAATACGTACGCATACTCTGGAGACAGTGTAAAGTAGAAAATTGGTATGAATTATTGTAAACCCATGTAACCATCCCTGTCCCAGATATAAGGGTAGAGGGGTATAGGAGATGGAGAGATGAACCCTCAATAGTGGGGAGCAACGAGTTGTAATAGAAATGCGATGGGACACCGGATTGTTCTTTCTGAAATGTTGCATTTATTTTTCTGAGGTAGCTGGTTGTATAGTGGACGAGACAAAAAATAAATAATTCAGTCATGTCTTTGATTAGTTGTGCTTCTGAGTACTGAACAGGTAAAATTTATATGCCTTTCTACTTCTCCCTGTCTTTCTCTGTGACTACAAGGGCTTTTTATCCATGATGTGTTGGAGTCTACTACTTACCACTAGGAGTGAAGCAATCTTGCAGTTTCAATCGTATGGGACATACAGATTCTGTGGGACTCCCAGTGCACCCACATGTTCTATGCAGTTGAAGCTTTGAACTGCACTACCCCCAATGGCAAGAATGCAGATAGTGAACTTTCATTGGCCTTTCCAGCTCTCAGTGAATACACTAAGAGCTGAAAAGCTCAGCTGCAAAGGACTTTAAATCAGGCATGGATGTTGGTTAAAAATAGCATTTCGGAAGCCCAGACCAGATGTATGCCACATATTAATAAAGGTGGAAAGAAGGGAAAACGGCAGCCAGCATGGTTAAAGGGAGAAGTAACAGAGGCAATTACGGCCAAAAGAACATCTTTCAGAATATAGAAAAAAGATCTGAATGAAGAAAAGAAGAAGCAACATAAGCACTGGCAAGTTAGATGCAAGGCGTTGATAAGGAAGGCCAAAAGAGAATACAAAGAGAAACTTGCCTCAGAGGCAAAACCTCATAGTAATAACTTTTTCAGGTATACCAGAAGCAGAAAGCCTGTGAGGGAATCCATGGAACCGTTAAGGAGTAAAAGGGGCACTCAGGAAAGACAGGACCTTAGCAGAGAGGCTGAATGGATTCTTTGCCTTGGTCTTTACTGAAGAAGATTTAAGAGATCTACCTGTACCAGAGATGGTTTTCAAGGGTGATGGTGCAGAGGAAGTGAAATAAATCTTGATGAACCTGGAAGATCTACTCAAATCATCTGGACCTTTGTATCGCTCCATGGTGCGACCGCACCTCGAATATTGAGTTCAATTCTGGTCGCCGCATCTCAAAAAAGATATAGTGGAATTAGAAAGGGTGCAGAGAAGGGCGACGAAAATGATAAAGGGGATGGGACGACTTCCCTATGAGGAAAGGCTAAAGCGGCTAGGGCTTTTCAGCTTGGAGAAAAGGCGGCTGAGGGGAGATATGATAGAGGTCTATAAAATAATGAGTGGAGTTGAACAGGTAGATGTGAAGCATCTGTTCACGCTTTCCAAAAATACTAGGACTAGGGGGCATGCGATGAAGCTACAATGTAGTAAATTTAAAACGAAATCGGAGAAAAATTTTCTTCACTCAATGTGTAACTAAACTCTGGAATTCGTTGCCAGAGAATGTGGTAAAGGCGGTTAGCGTAGCAGAGTTTAAAAAAGGTTTGGACGGTTTACCTAAAGGAAAAGTCCATAGACCGCTATTAAATGAACTTGGGGAAAATCCACTATTTCTGGGATAAGCAGTATAAAATGTTTTGTACATTTTGGGGATCTTGCCGGGTATTTGTGACCTGGATTGGCCACTGTTGGAAACAGGATGCTGGACTCGATGGTCTTTCGCAGTATGGCAATACTTATGTACTTATGTAGGTATTTGCAGGGTAGCACTGAGACAGAATTTCTGAATTTACAGGTGTGTATGTACACGTATGTGCAAATTAAAAATAAAATACCATCATCACCAGAAAAGACAGACACCCTTCTATGCTATGTTCTGGTCGTTTATATACATTGTTGATTTCTCAGTGTTGTTGCCTTCCTTACAGAATTAGCCCATATCTGCACATTATTGCATGTAAGTAATCTATAGCTAGATAATAAGTTGGTAACCTTATCGGTTAATATTAATCTGCCTTGAAATAAAGAAGTTCCTCATTCTTTTTCTTTGTTGTGTGACTCCCATCCATAAAACTTTTCTATTTGTCGAGAAACACCTTGGTGGGTCAGGAGCCATCCATCACTGTTTAAGGAGTTTCTCAGCGCAAGGAATGTGGGATTGAGATGTATATGTTGTTTGTAAGCTCTCTCCAGGATTGATAAATCATGTCTTGTGCAGCCACAGAGCTGAGAAATGAATTGCTTTGTAGTGACCCTGGGGGTCCAAGATTAGTCCGATTGTCTATAAGATCTTTCCTGGGTTCTCCTCACTTCATTTATTCTGCTCCGTTTGAGGAAGCAAGAAAATAACAGACTTGTGGCAAGTTGTAAAAGTTTGCTACCATCTGTCACCGGGGGAAACCCACAGGATTAAAAACACCCCGAGGCACGGAGTTTAATATCGGCTTTAAATAATCCCACTGTCATGCTGAAGTAATATGTTTCCTGCCTTCTATTTATATTAGCGTTTGAAAGTTGTGGACATGGTCAAGTCCATGTGTAATAGAAGGAAGGAATTTTGTGTGATTATATTGATAAATTGTCTTTGGGCAAGCTGGCTACAGAGGTCCAGGGCTCCACCACTTTCTTTTATCATTGTTAACTGCTGTGATCAAGCGATTTGTAATGGCGGTATATCAAGACCGGAATAAACTATAAGTATCCTGAAAAAAATCGGATCTAGGCGGTAGAACGAGAGGACATGAAATGAGATTGAAGGGGGGCAGACTCAAGAAAAATGTCAGGAAGTATTTTTTCACGGAGAGAGTGGTGGATGCTTGGAATGCCCTCCCGAGGGAGGTGGTGGAAATGAAAACGGCAATGGAATTCAAACTTGCATGGGATAAACATAAAGGAATCCTGTTCAGAAGGAATGGATCCTCAGGAGCTTAGCCGAGATTGGGTGGCAGAGCCGATGGTAGGAGGCGGGGCTGGTGGTTGGGAGGCGGGGATAGTGCTGGGCAGACTTATACGGTCTGTGCCACAGCCGGTGGTGGGAGGTGGGACTGGTGGTTGGGAGGCGGGGATAGTGCTGGGCAGACTTATACGGTCTGTGCCAGAGCCGGTGGTGGGAGGCGGGACTGGTGGTTGGGAGGCGGGGATAGTGCTGGGCAGACTTATATGGTCTGTGCCAGAGCCGGTGGTTGGGAGGCGGGGATAGTGCTGGGCAGACTTATACTGTCTGTGCCCTGAAGAGCACAGGTACAAATCAAAGTAGGTTATACACAAAAAGTAGCACATATGAGTTATCTTGTTGGGCAGACTGGATGGACCGTGCAGGTCTTTTTCTGCCGTCATCTACTATGTTACTATGTTTGCAGGGTACCCAAATCTGCATAGTCATCTGGTTACTGAGTTGAATCTATGCCGATGTAGTTTATGAATATTTCTTGAAGAGTTTTTGAGCACCAAATCTTGTGACGTTCAAGGTTTAGAATTGATGAGTTCCGCGTACGTGACAGGAAGAAGCAAGAGGCTGTTCCTAAAGTAATTTAGAGATTAAAAACACAGCAAAAATGCTATGAAAGGTTTGTAAGGTATGATAAGCCTACTTCAGACATTTTGTTTGAAACTGAATAATGGGGTATGTGATTCAAGCCTTTCTTAAGACTTCCCGATACTCAAGGCGATCTGTGGCCACAGAAAATGGTTAAATTGAAACTCTTTTTTTATGTCTTTATTTTCATTACATGTGTTATAATGATTTTAGTATCAAGTAGCCATCACTAAACACTGAAGTCCTCCCTCTAGCCACGGAACAGAATTTTTTTTATATTTAATTATGCTCTGTTCGTAGGATTTAATGTAGCGTTTGTTGACTTGGTTTCTCAGGGTATATCAGGGGTGAAGGTGTGCATGTGTGTGTGTTGGCAGTAGTGGTGGTTGGGAAGACCCTAGATGGAGGTCTCAAAAAAAAAAAAATTTACAGCTTTAACCCATCTAGAACGAGGTTTTATCTGTGTCAGGCAGAAGGAGGCAAAGAAAAAAAAGATTTACTTTCAGAAATCAATGTAAAGCTCAGAAAAGTTGAGGACATCAAAAAATTACTCTCGTGGGCAAATTCAGAGTATTTGAGATGAAAGCAAGGAGTCTCCCTGCTTTGAGAGAACGGCATTCTCCTAGTCAGGAAAGGGCTGATCTGAGGTGTCACCCTTGAACTGCTGAACTGGCTCTCTGTTAAAGCGTTTCTAAGTTAAAGTAGACCATACCTAATCTAGGGGCACTTTTATGGGCCTATGCACGTGCAGTGCGCGTCGAATCGGCATTACCGCCCGGCTAGCGCATGCGCCTGGTGGTAATTTTGGGTTTGGCGCATGCTGAAAACCTGTGGTAAAAAAATAATTTTCTATTTTCTACCATGGGGGGGGATTCACGGCAGTAATCGGCAAGCGCTGGATGGTTACCGTACAGGTAATGCGTGAACCCTTACCGCTAAATCAATGCCTGGCGTTAAGGGCTCAGGCCGTAAATAGATGTGCGCTGGTTTTAATTTTTTCCGCGCATCCATTTCCCGGCCCTCCTCCAAGAAAACCCTTTTTTCCAGACGTGGCGGAGAAATGGTCCGGCGCGCGTCCATAACACGTGTCCACACTATCGCAGGCCAGTTTTTGGCATGCCTTAATGAAATACCCCCCCCCCCCCCCCCAGAGAGCCCCAATATGCTCGAATCAGAGTTCCCCTGTTCTGCTTCCTAGATACACCAGATCCACACATTGTTCGTGTTCATGTAATGCTTCGGATGTCAGAATTGGGGCAAATTGTTTTTTTTTTAATTATCTTAAGGCGATGAAAGGGGGGAAATATTTATTTCTCGCAAGCTCTTCATAAAATCTATTTTGCTTGAGCTCATTTTTGACATTTTCAGTCCGATTGGACCAAACATTAAGAAGCATATTTTCTGCTTTGCATTGTTTTGCTATGGAAGTGAACGTATTTGTTTTTCTGTCTATATTATATTGAACAGTGTTTCCCACATGTCGAAAATGTGTTTAAACTGAAATGGTGACTGAATACTTGTGCCGAAGGAAAAAATGGCCTCACAGAGCTCCTGGATCAGTACAATCTACGAGAGCTGAAACGGATCTTTACACGATCCTCTGGTCATCATTGGCCATACAAAAAAAAACTTCGAAAGTACTATAGAGTCACTAAACTGCTACTGTGGCAATGATTGGAGTGGAGGAGTGGCCTAGTGGTTAGAGTGGTGGACTTTGGTCCTGGGGAACTGGGTTCGATTCCCACTGTAGGCACAGGCAGCTCCTTGTGACTCTGGGCAAGTCACTTAACCCTCCATTGCCCCAGGCACAAATAAGTACCTGTATATAATATGTAAACCCCACAGAAAGGCAGCATATCAAGTCCCAGATCCCTTTCTCTATTTCAGATTCTAAATTGGAATGTTAATGTTGCTAGTGGAGGAGTGGCCTAGTGGTTAGAGTGGTGGACTTTGGTCCTGGGGAACTAGGTTTGATTCCCACTGTAGGCACAGGCAGCTCCTTGTGACTCTGGGCAAGTCACTTAACCCTCCATTGCCCCAGGTACAAATAAGTACCTGTATATAATATGTAAGCCTCATTGAGCCTGCTATGAGTGGGAAAGCGCGGGGTACAAATGTAACAACAAACAAACAATGTTGGTACTATTTGAGATTCTGTAGCTACTATTTGAGATTCTACATGGAATGTTAATGTTGCTATTCCACTAGCAACGTTCTATGTAGAAGCCTGCCCTTGCAGCCGCACAGGCTTCTGTTTCTGTGAGTCTGACGTCCTGCACGTACGTGCAGGACGTCAGACTCACAGAAGCAGAAGCCTGCGTGGCCACATTGGTGATCTGCAACATTCCATGTAGAATCTCAAATAGTAGGAACAGTGGAGGAGTGGCCTAGTGGTTAGGGTGGTGGACTTTGGTCCTGGGGAACTGAGGAACTGAGTTTGATTCTCACTTCAGGCTCAGGCAGCTCCTTGTGACTCTGGGCAAGTCACTTAACCCTCCATTGCCCCATGTAAGCCGCATTGAGCCTGCCATGAGTGGGAAAGCGCGGGGTACAAATGTAAGAAAAAAACATTATCTAACAACTTTCAAATAATACATACTATATCTTCAGTAGCAGTGTTATGAGATTTATGAGCAATTCTTATGACTGAAAGACCACTTGTCTTTCAAATGCACTTGCTACCGACACTTGTAGCTTCTGTTGCTAGAGTTGATTTCCTCTCCCCTCGCCCCAAGCCGACGATGGCCAGCGTTTCATACTGCTGCTTCAGGGTCTTGGTGGCGGAATCAACTTTGAAACTGGCACTGGTAAAGCTGTTCAGTGTCTCTCCGTAAAGATCCGTTTCAGCTCTCGTAGATTGTATTGATCCAGGAGCTCTGTGAGGCCATTTTTTCCTTCGGCACAAGTATTCAGTCACCATTTCAGTTTAAACACGTTTTCAACACGTGGGAAACACTGTTCATTTATATCTAGCGATTGTTTGTTGTTCCACACCCTAATATAATTATATCTAGTGTATATTATATTGAGCCTTGGGTTTGAACATACAACTTTAACGGGGCAATTGTATAAAGCAACGTCCCCCAGATTCTATATAACACGATTTTGAGTTGCATGCGCAAATCTAGTTGTATTCTGTATTACGTAACAAGCCAATTAGCGCCGAAAATTGCCACGTATCAAGCAATTATTGACAAAAATTGGCATTATTTAGAATTGATGTGCGGAACTGTCTAAGCGTATTCTTTAACGATGTGCATAAAGGGGGCGTGGACATGGGTGGATCATGGGCATTTCTAAAATCTATGTGCTTTGTTTACAAATACACCTGGTCTGCACGCAATTTAGGCGTTGGCGTTTACACTGAGTTTTACTTGGCGTAGGTCACTGGGCAAACTCTATAAACTGCATTGAAATTGAGGCTTATTCTATAAATTTAGGCGTACTTTATAGAATATGCCTAGGTGTATTTCGTTTGAGTGCCAATTGTTTAGGCATGATATATAGAATCTACTACTACTACTACTACTATTTAGCATTTCTATAGCGCTACAAGGCATACGCAGCGCTGCACAAACATAGAAGAAAGACAGTCCCTGCTCAAAGAGCTTACAATCTAATAGACAAAAAAGTAAATAAAGTAAGCAAATCAAATCAATTAATGTGTACAAGAAGGAGGAGAGGAGGGTAGGTGGAGGCGAGTGGTTACAAGTGGTTACGAGTCAAAAGCAATGTTAAAGAGGTGGGCTTTCAGTCTAGATTTAAAGGTGACCAAGGATGGGGCAAGACGTAGGGGCTCAGGAAGTTTATTCCAGGCATAGGGTGCAGCGAGACAGAAGGCGCGAAGAATCTAGTCTTCATATGTAAACAGTGTGTTTGACATGTGAAAATTGGCTTGTTTACAATTATAGGACCTAATGCATGTTTATAAGTACACTTTCTACGAGATGCTGCATACCTATATAGATATAATGGATAGGTGTTCCCAGGGTTATAGTTTAGGAGAAGCAGGGATGGATTTGCCATATACAAGTGTATTAAATAAAATATACTACAGTAATACCTCGGTTTTCGTCGATAATCCATCCGAAAACAATCGGCGAAATCCGAAACCGACGAAAACTGAGGCAATGAGATTTGAGCGCATGTGATTTTATCTTATGTGCCTTACGTACATTTTGAAACTGAAAAACGCAAAATAAACACATTACACTGAGTACTGTATACGCAGTAATCACTTTTACATGTAATTGTAATATTAGCACTCGCAATCAATTAAAAAAAGCACAAAAACACTGGTAAGCGATGGAATTGTTTGGCTAGACGCGCGGGGTGATGCTTACACAACAGGAAACAACGCCACATTGTGCAGGAGAACACGTGGGTCGCCCTTTTTTCCGCAAAATTAGCAGCAAGGTCATGCCAACGAAATCCGAGACAAATTTTTTGCGAAAAAAATCGACGAAAACCAAAACCGACAATAACCGAAGTCAATGAAAACCGAGGTATTACTGTACTAATAATCATTTCTATAGCACTACTAGACGTTCACATTATCCTCATGCCCACATTTAATTGAATAACAAATAATCATCAACAGTAAGTGATATTAATTGGAATTTTCATGCATATTTTTAGTGGGCGTGGCCCTGGGCAGATCCTAGGTATTCCTACAACTTATGCATACTTTTATAGAATAAGGGGAATCTCTACCTAATTTACATGTGATGATTTATACTAGCTTTTACTTGGTGGAAATCCTCATGTCTAAAGTTAGGCTCTGAGCCCAGCACTAAGTGTATTCTGTAAATGGTACCTAACTTTCAGTGCTGTTTATAGAATTGCATCCCTTTTTGAAACTTTTTGTAGAATGTGACCCTATGCGCTGGTACTTTATCTGTTCCTAGTGGGCTCACAATCCAAGTTTTCTACTTGGGGGCAATGGAGAGTAGAGGGGACCTTTTACAGAGCGACGGTAAACCCAACACAGGCTTACCATTCGCTCTTCCGGGACTACCGCAGGCCCCACATGGCCACCGGCGGTAGTCTCGCCCCGATTGCACGCCATTTCCAGGGGGGAAAAGAAAACCCCTGGAAATGGCTTGTGTAGCGATAATCCAGTGGTAATTGGGCATCGCACTGCCTGGTTACTGTCGGGTTAGCGTGGAAGCCCTTATCGCTACCTCAGTGGGTGGCAGTAAGGGCTCCCCACCACATAGCCACGCAGTAAGAGTTATCTCACCGCGTGGCCAATTTTTTTGGCTTTTACCGGTTGTGGAAAAACAGCCCTGGCATGCAGTAAAATGGCCCTTGTGCAGGGCCTTTTTTTCCTGCAGCTTGGTAAAAGGACCCGTAGCCTAGTGGTTAGTGCAGCGGACTTTGATCCTGGGGGACTGCGTTCAATTCTCACTGCAGCTCCTTGTGACTCTGGGCAAGTCACTTAACCCTCCATTGCCCCGGTACAAAATAAGTACCTGAATATATGTAAACCGCTTTGAATGTAGTTGCAAAAAACCTCAGAAAGGCGATATATCAAGTCCCATTTCCCTTTCCCTAAGTGACTTGCCCAGGGTCGCAAAGAGTTGCAGTGGGACTTGAACCTGGTTTTTCAAGATCTCAACCCATGGCACTAACCATAGGCTACTCCTCCACATGCACATTTGTACCTTCATGGGTCCCACAGGAGTCAATCTGTGCCCGAGGATTTGCACACGGTTGGGGCTGGTTCTGGGCATCTGCTTCATAAAGGCACATAAGAATCTATCAGGCTTATTTTCGAAAGTGATCGCTGGCCATCTTCCGACATAAATCGGGAGATGGCCGGCGATCTCTCAAAAGTGGCCAAACCGGTATAATCGAAATCCACTTTTTTGACACCATCGCCGCTTTCCCGTCGCCGAGCCGGCAAAAGTTCAAGGGGACGTGTCAGCGGCATAGCGAAGGTGGGACATGGGCAGGCATGGGCGTGGCTACCAGATGGCCGGCTTTCGCGGATAATGGAAGAAAAAGCGGCGTCAATCAGTATTTCGCCGGGTTTACTTGGTCCTTCTATTTTCACGACCAAGCCTCAAAAAGGTGCCCCAACTCACCAGATGATCACTGGAGGAAATGGGGGATGACCTCCCCATACTCCCCCAGTGGTCACCAACCCCCTCCCACCCAAAAAAAATAAAAATAAAAACCTTTTTTGCCAGCCTCAAATGTCATACCCAGCTCCCTGGTGGAAACTATACAAAGCAGATCGTTAATAAACCAAAATATATTTTATTGATATAACCAAGTTAAAATATGCATACAATAGCCCGACACAGGCCGTGTTTCGCCCAACTGGGCTGCTTCAGGGGCTAAAAAACAAAATAATAAATGATAAGTAGTAAATCTTAACATCTAAATAATAAAAATAGCATAATAATAACATAAAAATTGCATAAATTATAAAATAAAGGAAGTCAAAAATAAGGTGATATTAAAAATATGGTCACATATAAATTTGTAACATTAAAATCTATAACATCGAAATCCCTTTGCTTTCTTATACCCAGCTCCCTGACAGCAGTATGCAAGTCCATGGAGCAGTTTTTAATGGGTGCAGTGCACTTCAGGCAGGCAGACCCAGGTCCATCCCCCCCTACCTGTTACACTTGTGGTGCTAAGTGTTGAGCCCTCCAACCCCCCTCCAAACCCACTGTACCCACATGTAGGTGCCCCCTTCACCCATAAGGGCTATGGTAATGGTGTAGAGTTGTGGGGAGTGGGTTTGGGGGGGATTTGGGGGGCTCAGCACCTGTGGAGGAGTGGCCTAATGGTTAGGGTGGTGGACTTTGGTCCTGGGGAACTGAGGAACTGAGTTGGATTCCCACTTCAGGCACAGGCAGCTCCTTGTGACTCTGGGCAAGTCACTTAACCCTCCATTGCCCCATGTAAGCCACATTGAGCCTGCCGTGAGTGGGAAAGCGCAGGGTACAAATGTAACAAAATAGATACTATTGGAGATTCTACATGGAATGTTGCTACTATTGGAGATTCTACATGGAATGTTGCTACTGTTGAGATTCTGTTGCTACTATTTGAGATTCTACATGGAATGTTGCTATTCCACTAGCAACATTCCATGTAGAAGGCTGCACAGGCTTCTGTTTCTGTGAGTCTGACGTCCTGCGTCAGACTCACAGAAGCAGAAGCCTGCGCGGCCACATTGGTGATCTGCAAGGGCCGACTTCTACATGGAATGTTGGAATACCAACATTCCATGTAGAATCTCAAATAGTAGCAACAGTGGAGGAGTGGCCTAGTGGTTAGGGTGGTGGTGGACTTTGGTCCTGAGGAACTGAGTTCAATTCCCACTTCAGGCACAGGCAGCTCCTTGTGACTCTTGGCAAGTCACTTAACCCTCCATTGCCCCATGTAAGCCGCATTGAGCCTGCCATGAGTGGGAAAGCGCGGGGTACAAATGTAACAAAAAAAAAAAAAAAAGGTAAGGGAGCTATGCACCTGGGAGCTATTTGTATATATTTTTTTAATTTTTAGAAGTGCCCCCTAGGGTGCCTGGTTGGTGTCCTGGCATGTCAGGGGGACCAGTGCACTACAAATGCTGGCTCCTCCCACGATCAAATGCCTTGGATTTAGCTGGGGTTGAGATGGCCACTTTTAGTTTCCATTATCGCTGAAAAACAAAACCGGCCATCTCAAACCCGGCGAACTCTGGCATTTGGCCGGGCCAAACCGTATTATCGAAAGAAAAATGCCCGGCCATCTTTTTCGATAATACGGTTCGGCCAGCTGTTTGCAGCACCGCCAAAATAAATTGCCGGCAATCTATTTCGCCAGCGCCGTTCGATTATTCCCCTCCACTTTGATTTAAAAAAATTTACCCCATGCATTTAACACAGAAACATCTTGTGACAGTCTTGAATTCCTGCCGTGCGGAGATTTCATGCACCAAATAGCTATGATTGATTTGTCTCTCTTATCACTCAGATGGCAGCAGGCACAACGCTTGACTGGTATTAAGCAAACACCAGAAATTATACATATATAAGTCCTTCTGAGTGGCTATACCTCACATTCTTGTTTTCTTCAGTCTGGCATTATGGCTTCATTGAGCCATGCTGAAACAGAGAAAAACAGAATCCTTCTCATTTTTACTTGCTGAATCCAAACACATTAATTTCACCAAATCTCTAACACAAAAATGTCAAACCCTCCTGAAAGAATTCACAGACGTAACTGGAACACTAGTGGTTTCTAATGCATTTCTCAGGACAGTTGGATATTCAGGGTGTCCACAGTTAATATGTTTGAAATAGTCTTGCATGTACTGCCTCTATCTCAATGGGTCAGTGATGAGGACTGGGTTGAGAATCACTGGTCAGGATTGTCAAGCAACAATTCTGGAGGGCTGCAAACCAATAAGGTTTTCAGGATAGTCCTAGTGAATATGCATGAAATATATTTACATGTCACTATTTAATGAACATATATCTCCTGAATATTGATTAGTGATATCTAAAAAAAATAGACTGGTTTTCAGTCCTCTGTTTAGAATGAATATCAGTTTTGGTTTCAATACTGAAACCAGCCTGAAATCGGTATTCAACCTTGTTTCAGATTTGACTGAAAACATTGGTGTGTTTTGGGCTGAAAGCGAAACTTTGTGCTTTGCCCCCACAATGCTCTCCCCCCTGAACAGGAGCAGGCTCCACTCCCTCCCTCACTTCAAAGAGGAGCAGCCTTCCTTCCACAGCCCCCCCCCCCCCCCCCCAAAACAGGAACAACTTTGCCTCCCTTCTTATGGGCAGTATCGCTCCCCATTCGCTCTGTCCCATGCAGGCTCCAATCTCAAAATGGCTGCCATGACCTCTAGCAGCATCTGTTTTGACAGTAGAGACAACAGGGGCAAGAGTGACTGGGAATTCATACTACCTATGGGGAGAGAGGGGAGGTTGCTGCTGCCTCAACTATTCCAGTAGACCACCAGTGATTGTAAGGTAGGCCTGGGGAGAGAGGGGTCTATGGGAGGGGTGCTACTACTTTTTGGAGTGGGGAACAGATGCGCCATAGCACTGATTCAGGGCAGTAGCAGACAGTTTTGGTTTTGACTTTGACTTTGGTTTCTGCCCAAACTGAGCCATGAATTTTATTTGTTACATTTGTACCCCACATTTTCCCACCTATCTGCAGGCTCAATGTGGCTTACAAGTACCGTGAAGGCATTTGCCCTTTCGGTTGATAACGAATACAAAATTGTGTTGTGGTCAGATGAGGTAGATGTGAGTTAGGCGTCATGGGGTCGAGGCGAAGATGATGGTAAGTTGTCCAGTACGATGCTTGATTATGTTGTGTTTCTGGGTGTGGGGAGTTACGTTGGATCGGCGGGATAGGCTTTTTTTGAAGAGGTGAGTTTTTAATGATTTCCTGAAGTTTAGGTGGTCACGTATTGTTTTCACAGCATGTGGGAGTCCATTCCATAGTTGTGCGCTCATGTAGGAGAAGCTAGATGTATATGTTGTTTTGTATTTTAACCCTTTGCAGTTAGGGTAATGTAGGTTTAGGTATGATCACGCTGATCTGGATCTGTTTCTGTTTGGTAGATCTACAAGGACTGTCATATATCCTGGGACTACGCCGTAGATGATTTTATGGACCAAAGCACAGATTTTGAAGTAGATCCGTTCTTTGATTGGGAGCCAATGCAGCTTTTCTCGGAGGGGTTTAGCGCTTTCGAATCGTGTTTTACCATATATCAATCTGGCTGCTGTGTTTTGGGTGGTTTGGAGGTTTTTTTGTAAGTTGTTCTTTACATCCCACGTAGATTCCGTTGCAGTAATCTGCATGGCTTAGGACCATTGATTGTATTAGTTTGTGGAAAGTATCCCTCGGGAAGAAAGATTTTATTCGTTTGAGTTTCCACATTGAGTAAAACATTTTCTTTATTACGGTTTTTTTCTTGGCTCTCGAGGATGAGATTGTGGTTGATTGTGACTCCTACTTCTAGGACTGAGGTTAGACACCCTTGATTTAGTTCCCCCCCCCCCCCCCCGCAACAGGGGCACAATATCTATTACTTTTCAGTTGTCTCCCAGGGCCATACCTAACCAGTTGGGTTTATCGGATTGCCACAGTGAATATTCATGTGATAGATTTGCATATAATAGAGGTGCTATAGAAACAAATCTGTCTCACACATGTTCATTGTGTTAATTCTGTAAACCCAGTGGTGTGCTGAAGTGGGCTCTCACGGGCTTGTGAGAGCCGTTTGTTACGTTTTTAAGTATTTTGGGAGCCTGTTGTTAAAGTAGGCCCCTCCATGGCTACTTTAACAACAGGCTTCCAAAATGTGAACTCGGGGCCCCCTTCTGAATTCTCTTTTACTTTGCTGTTAAGGATGCTGAGCCCCCCACCCCCCAGCCAAGTAAATAGACTGTTTCTACTCCCTCATGTCAGTGTTGCCATGTGGGAAAAAATGTTCACGCCCCAAACCACACAAAGTTAATTTGCATGTGAATGACATCATCAATAAATATTAATGAGGTCATTTGCATATGAATGACATCATTAATAAATATTAATTAGCCCATTTGCATACAAATGACATCATCACGGCTGCGGAAAAAAACTGCGGCGGGCGAAAAAACCACCGGCGGGGCAAGAAGAAGCCGCCCGAAATCCCGCAACCCACACGCGGCATGAAAAAGCCGCAGCGGGTCACGGGAAGGAGCCCAATTGGGCGGGAAACCCGCAGCCCTGGCAACATTGCCTGCTGTTTGTTTCCAGCTCTGAGCAGCAGGTTGGGGCTTTTTGAGCATGAGTGAGAAGTCCCAGCATGCTGCTCAGAGCCAGAATCAAGCAACGGGGAGTGGTGACAGTCCATTTATTGGCTGCCAGCAAATGTATGCCTAGCATGCCTGCATGAGGGGGTGGAGAGAGAAGCAGGCGTTGCCCCCCCCTCGCCACTGTCCACTCCTGCCCCCTGCCCCCCCCCAAAAAAATTGCATGGCTGGCTATGCCTGGAGAGAGAGCCCGTTAAAAATTTACCAGCACAACCTTGTATAAACCTGACTAGTTAGGTTGACTAGTGAGGCGCTAGTTTTCGATCATCCAGGAGGAACGCGAAATGACCTTATTTACATGAGATTGACTACATTTAAATGTCATGTGCGCAAGAGCCTGGCGCGCTTGCAGTTTATGGCGGTAACCGCGTTGATCATCCCACGTTGTTAAAAGCGTGCGCAAAAACGGCGCTAATGGGCTTGCGCGCCTGTGTTGACTTTTGATCATGAATGCCTTAGAGGGCTGAGTTGTTGAGGGTGCAGGATTACTTCTGTCAGTCTGTTCCATGTGCTGAAAAGGAAACAAAAGGGGAGGGGGAGATTAAATCTCATCCCTTATGGTAAAAAATGCAGGGGTTCAATGTGTCTAGCCTGCCCTCTGGCCTTCCTGGAAGATGGTCTCATTCAGCACTGTGGCCCAGATGCATGAAAGACATTGGTAATTCCCGTTCCCTACCGATTCCATAGCGAATCGGTAGGGAACGGGAATGCATCAACGATAGGGAATGCAAATGAGCTACTCATTGTAGCTCACTTGCATTCTCTAGTCCTTCGGTACCTGAGTCAGAGAATCGGGACGTCCCTTTAGATTAGGCTCCTCTTCCTGGTCTCTTCAGCCAATCAAAGCGGGCTTAGCTGGCTGTTGTCAGCGAAACGCGCTCTGATTGGCTGAAGAGACCAGGAAGAGGAGCCTAATCTAAAGGGATGTCCCGATTCTCCGGCAACCAGGAAAATAGAAAAATTTCGCTGTTGGAGGGGTAAGTGGCGCGGCGAAGACTCAGAAGGGGGAAAAAAAACACGAGCGCCGGCAGAACAAAAAACTGCAAAAAAAAAAAAAAAAAAAAGACGTCTCTCAGAAGCGCAGGGAGAGTACGTCCTTAAAGGACGCCCCTCACATGCGCTCCCTGCTTTTTTTTTTTTTCTTTTTTACCTTTTTTGGGGGCCCTTTTCCTTTCCGATTCCCTCACAGGAGCCCTAACGAGAGGTCAGACATCTCGTTAGGGTTCCTACGGTAAGGGAATCGGAAAAACGGTAGTGCATCTCATTATAAGGGGCTGCAACGGTACTGCAGCTCATTATAATAGCTTTTCAAACATTTGCATTCCGTTTTCGTTGCCTGCTACCGTGGCAGGGAAAATGCCCTTAGTGCATGCCCGGGGTGAACTACTTGCGTTTTAAACTGGCTGGAACCAGTTTAAAACGCAAGTTGTGGGCTCGTTAGGTTTTGTGCATCTGGGCCTGAGAATCCCTCTCCTCTTTGTTAAAGTTTTTTTATTTCAGAGTCTGTTTCCTCCTTTGCGATGTTGATCCAGTACCATGTTTTCTGTAAAAAAAAACCAAAAACCAGCAGTACCAGATAAAGATAAACTAATTGCTCAATTGAGCTTCTCCTGCCAAAGCTGCCTCATGCAGTAGGGCACCTTCCATGTTTGACTGCAGCCATAAAGCATTTGTAAAAAGGTACAGTACAGGATAGATGCTTTATTTATTTATTTATTTATTTATGGAATTTATATCCTACATTATTCCCACCCACCGGCAGGCTCAATGTAGTCTATTAAATAACAATATTACAAAATACAGTAATTAGAGGCGTAATAGGGAAAGAGGAACAGCAGGAGGGAACGGGAGAGAGGGGAAGGTGACAAGATGTCGCTGTGGCAGCCCAGGTTCAGAAGGATGAGGCACCAGGAAGGCTCACGGCTCTTATGATAAGAGTAATTAGTGCTGGAGGGGGTGGGGGGGGGGGGCTGGAGTGGATTATCATGTTGCCTTGATGTGCGAATGGAGCCAGGGCTGCTCCGGCTCACCGTATTCTGATGAACTCACGCTGTTATCCGGAAAAGCAAAAGGGTTGCAATTCACAGTGCATTTTCAGAACTGCAGAATAGTATCACAGCTCTGTGATTAATGCTGTTACGCAAAAGCAGGTCTCTCTCCCCCCCACTCCAATTATTGGATTGCCAGGGATAATGCAGTGCTAATTACAGCCACTCATCACATTGACTGGTATGCACTGAAAGTTAGTTCCTGAAGAAGTGTAAGAAAGCTTCCATCTCAAGTTTGTCATGCTCGGTGTGTATAATGTTTGTAGAGACTAGTAACCTTCTCAGGAGCAATATCTCTTTACTGCCTTTCAAGTTTAAGGCAGTCCATTTTAAATTGCCACTACTACTACTTATCACTTCTATAGCGCTACAAGGCATACGCAGCGCTGTATACCGTACATGAAAAGACAGTCCCTGCTCAAAGAGCTCACAAATAGGACAGGCAAACAGACAGAACAACTAAGAGGTAAGGGAATTAAAGAGAGGTGGGGATAAAAGGGTACAGGGCAAGTGAGTAGTGGTTAGGAGTCAAAAACAGCGTTAAATAGGTGGGCTTTTAGCCTGGATTTGAAAACGGCCAAAGACGGGGCTAGACGTACAGGCTCGGGAAGTCTATTCCAGGCGTGAGGTGCAGTGAGATAAAAGGAACGGAGTCTGGAATTAGCAGTAGAGGAGAAGGGGACAGACAAGAGAGATTTATCCACAGAACGGAGTACCCGAGGGGGGGCGTAGGGAGAGACAAGAGTGGAGAGGTACTGGGGAGCGGTAGAGTGAATGCACTTATAGGTCAGTAAGAGAAGTTTGAATTGAATGTGGAAATGGATAGGAGCCAGTGAAGTGACTTGAGGAGAGGGCTAATGTGAGCATAGCGACTCTGGCGGAAAATGAGTCGCGCAGCAGAGTTTTGGACTGATTGAAGAGGAGAGAGATGGCTAAGTGGGAGGCTGGTGAGAAGCAGGTTGCAATAATCTAGGCGAGAGGTGATAAGAGTGTGGATAAGGGTTCTGGTAGAGGGCTCAGAGAGGAAGGGACGGATTTTGCTGATGTTATAGAGAAAGAAACAACAGGTTTTGGCAATCTGCTGAATGTGAGCAGAGAAGGAGAGAGAGGAGTCGAAGATGACTGGCTACTGGCTGGAATATGCTCGGACAAAAAGCCATAATATAGATATGTCTGCATTCAGTTGAGCAAAGGCTCCTTTGGACAGTGAACGGCTGTACTGGCAGCTTTGATGCCACCTCTGAACAGTCTACTGAACACAATCGAGTCTGCTCAGTTTCTTGCTCTCCTTTGATCCCCTGCAGAAACTTAAGCAAGGGTGCAAGCCCTTCCTCCACCCCCCACTTCCCCTCTGGATCAGTCACCTTTCTGGTGTCTTTAAAGCAGATCCTGCGTGAAACTGTGTACAAGAAAACCCCCTTTGGGCAGAAAATCATTTTTCTTGATGCATTAATTTGGGTTTAGGATGGAAGATGAAGAAGCAGGCAGAATGAAAGAAAGTTAAAAGCCGAAAGATGGATAAAAGACCCCCCCTCCCCCCGACACTTCTGCATTTTGCCCAACAGGGCTTTCTCAATCAAGAGTGAATGAGTAGACACTCCCTCTGTGTCTGAATGCTCTGTTTTCCCTGGGTGTGTTGGCAGTGTCCATACCCCAGGCTTTTACCATGGGTGAAGTGATGGTATTACACCTTGAATATATAAGTATTGCCCCTGAAGCAGCCCTTGCTGGGTGAAACATGGCAGTGCCGGGCGCCTTTAGTCTTACTTTCTACAATAAAGGCTTTTAATCTCCTTTCATCGTGTCTGCTTCTTCATCTTCCATCCTATTGGAACTAGGACTGCTTGCACACTTGTTTCTTAGGAAAAGAGAAAGGGAAATGGGACTTGACATACCACCTTTCTGTGGTTTTTGGAACTACATTCAAAGCAGTTTACATAGTATGTACAAGTACTTATTTGTACCTGGGGCAATGGAGGGTTAAGCGACTTGCCCAGAATCACAAGGAGCTGCAGTAGGAATCAAACCCAGTTCCCCAGGATCAAAGCCCACTGCACCGACCACTAAGCTAGTCCTCCACTCCTTACTCTTTGGGATTCCGGAATCTTTCTATTCTTCGGGGTTCTACATGGAATGTTGCTACTCTTTTGAGATTGTGCAGGGAATCTTGCTAATGGGACTTGATATACTGCCTTTCTGTGGTTTTTGCATCTACATTCAAAGCAGTTTACATAGTATGTAAAAGTACTTATTTGTACCTGGTACAATGGAGGGTTAAGTGACTTGCCCAGGGTCACAAGGAGCTGCAGTGGGAATTGAACCCTGTTCCTCAGGATTCATTTAGTTTTTTTCTTGTGTTTTCAGGGTTAGATTTATGAAGCATGTCATCTCGTTAGTGCACACGAACACCAGTGACAGTTTATTGGTCCCGTTGCATGAAATGGGACTGGCAGTATATAGGAGGTAATTCTAAAACTGGGCACCTCCATTCAAGTACCCCGATGAGTGTTTACTATAATGTCGTTTGGGCACCCCAGACATTGTTATAGAATATTAGCGTAACTCGGTATCGTGCGCCTAAAATCTCGGTGCCTGCAGTTACACCAGCCCAAATGTAGAAATGGTGCATATAACTTACAGCTTTCAGGAGTGGAGTAGCGTAATGGTTAGCTCAGTGGGCTGAGATCCTGGGGGACTGGGTTCAGTTCCCACCATAGCCCCTTGTGACCCTGGGAAAATCACATTGCCCCAGGTACAAAAAAAAAAACACCCTAGAGTAACTCCTAACTCACTTACCCTGCCCTTTATCCTCATCTCTCTTTATTCCCTTTACCCTTAATTGTTCTGTCTGTTTACCTGTCTTATCTAGATTGTAAGCTCTTTGAGCAGGGACTGTCTTCTGTGTATGGTGGACAGCGCTGCGTATGCCTTGTAGCTCTATAGAAGTGATAAGTAGTAGTAGTAATGTAGAAGCCTGCCCTTGCGGATCAGCAACGCGGCCGCGCAGGCTTCTGTTTCTGTGAGTCTGACGTCCTGCACGTACTACTTGAGATTCTACATGGAATGTTGCTATTCCACTACCAACATCCTCACACCTGTTTTCCATACCTTTCCTAATAATACCCAACATTCTATTCGCTTTCTTAGCCGCAGCAGCACACTGAGCAGAAGGTTTCAGTGTGTTATCGACGATGACACCCAGATCCCTTTCTTGGTCCGTAACTCCTAACGTGGAACCTTGCATGACGTAGCTATAATTCGGGTTCTTTTTTCCCACATGCATCACCTTGCACTTGCTCACATTAAACATCATCTGCCATTTAGCCTCCCAGTCTCCCAGTCTTGTAAGGTCCTCTAATTTACTTGATACTCTAGTTACCTTAACTGTATTAATACTCTGTACTTCTCATTCCGTTAATGGCGGTCGCCATTGCGGCATAGTAATAAGCCACATTGAGCCTGCAAAGAGGTGGGAAAATGTGGGATACAAATGCAGCAAATAAATAAATAAATAAATAAACCAGTGTCAATAGTCTTTACCAATACAAGTGTAATGCACCCTGTTAGAGAATTGCGTCCGAAATGTACACTGGAACCTTCCAGTGCAGCTAGCCCTGATTGTCCTGGAAGCAATGGAAGGTTGTGTGAACTTCCCCAAGGACACAAGGAGCTGCAGCGGATTTAAACTATGGCTTCCCTGGTTCTTGTCTTGCTTTTCTAACTTCTAGGATTATTATTATTATTATTTATTGCATTTGTATCCCACATTTTCCCACCTCTTTGCAGGCTCAATGTGGCTTACAATACATCATGAGTGGTGGAAATATGTTAGAAAATAGACATTTAGCGTTACAGAAGGATCATTGGGCAACATGATAATGAAGAAACATGATAGTAGTATAACAAGCAGATATTATAAGACAGTGCTGGATATATGTGGAGGAGTTGTGTATGTTCACGTTGGATTCTCTTTGTGGTATGCCTTCTTAAAGAGATAGGTCTTCAGTAGTTTGCGGAAGTTCGTTGGTTCGTAGATCTTTTTAAAGTTGCGCGGTAGTGCGTTCCATAACTGTGCACTCAAGTAGGTAAAGTTTGACGCATGTATTAATTTGTATTTTAGACCTTTGCAGTTGGGGAAGTGTAGATCAAGGAATGTGCGGGATGATCTTCTGGCATTCCTGGGTGGTAAGTCTATCAGGTCTGACATGTAGGCTGGTGCATCTCCGTGAATGATTTTGTGAACTAGGGAACAAATTTTGAACGTGATGCGTTCTTTGAGTGGGAGCCAGTGTAGTTTTTCTCGTAGGGGCTTAGCACTTTCATATTTTGTTTTGCCGAATATGAGTCTAGCTGCGTGTTCTGGGCTGTTTGAAGTTTCTTGATTATCTGATATGCCTCCATGCCATTGTTATTATTTTTTTTTTTACTAGCTGTTCCTGGTTTTGGCTACGCACAGTGCCTTTCCTCTCCAGAATAGAGCGAGTTGCGAAGATCACATATATTTCCGTGTATGAAGAGGGTTATAAAAAAGAAACAAACCATTTTTTCTGAATCCCCTGTACTGATAGTCGTATTGAACTCCTAAAACTCCTTTCTGTGAGGTAGTCAATAAAAAAAGCCAATTCATGCCTCCTTTTCTTAAGTTGCTTTTTTGGGTCTGGAGACATTTTGCTGGAGCAGAAGGCCATTTCCTGTCATGCCATGCCAAGGGGGAAATCGAAATTAACTTTAGTCACAGCTCCAGGCTTGGTAATCTCTGCCACCGGGGGCTGCTTTCAAGAAAAGCTGTTTGATTTGGAATTGGTTTTTCCGAGCAGGCAGCTCCCACAGTAATGGCATTTTAAAACCAGATGCTCTTCTGTCCTCGCTGCTACAGCTTCCCTCGTATTGTCTTTCTATTAAGATGAAAATGAGAGGCGCGGGGCTGTGTGAACTGTGACATCCTGCTTGGTAGATTGAATGTCGTCGGAGGTACAAGCAGCAGCGCATGTTATACGGAACGCAGGTCTGGTGCTGGAGAACTCTCAGAAACGGCCTTCTTAAGTTCAGATCACAATTCACAGCACTAAGATAGTTGAAACCAGTGAAGGCAGCACTAAATCAGTAAAAAGGGGAAAAATCCTGAAGGACTCTGTCTTTGTTGAAGGGAAAGTTTGCAGAAATGGCCAAGTTGCTTATTCTTTTTTTTTTTTTTTTTAGACAGCCATGTAAAGCTCTTGTCATGCATGAGTTTTCCAACATTCAACTTGCAAAAGTGAGCGAGAAATGCCATTCCCTTGCACTGAAGACATGAGTTTTGGAAGCCTATGCAAATGGAGGGCTGTGGGGTATCTTCTAATTGAATCAAAATGGTGACTTAACATGGCTCCACAGGATCCAAGCTCTGTCCAGGGTCCTGAAGAAATCACAGTACAATGAACATTCAGACATACATTTTGTTCAGGTGCTCAATAGAAATCAAACAAAATAAAACATGGAAAAGAAAATAAGATGATGCCTTTTTTATTGGACATAACTTAATACATTTCTTGTTTAGCTTTCGAAGGTTGCCCTTCTTCCTCAGATCGGAAATAAGCAAATGTGCTAGCTGACAGTGTATATAAGTGAAAACATTCAAGCATTACTATGACAGTCTGACAGGGTGGGAGGATGGGGGTGGGTCGGAGGTATGCATGGGGACATCAAAGCATATCATTGATATTCTAACAGGATGGGTGTGGATAGGTGAGGGGTGGGGTGATCAACAGAGACATACAGCTTTATGGTTTATAATGGGCTAGGAACCCCAGATCCTTGTTAAGTCCTTTCTGTTGGGTGTTAAAATATTCAATCATTCTGACTTCAAAGGTCTTACGTTCTCTTATGGTTTTAAAGTTACCTTTCAGGATTCTCACTGTGAAGTCACTGGTACAGTGTCCTGGTCCTGTAAAATGTTGACCAACAGGTGCTGCAACTCACTTACAGCTAAATGTGTTGCAGCATGCTGTAACCTCTTCCGTGTTTCCTATCAAATCCTCTATAATAGTAGAAAGGTTTCAATTATTGTACTTAGCTGTTATCTTGTTTGGTGATTGAATTGTGCCAAATTCATTTTAACTCTGACTGGATAGATAGTTGTATTATCTGTTCTTTTTCTGTACTGGTTGATGCCTATAGTCTGTTTACCTTTAATTGAATTTGTTTGTATCTTAAGACAGTCTAGGCAATGCACAACAAAAACTATAACATCAAATACAAAAGACTAAACAACATCAGTACAATGAAACATATACAATAATTAAAAAACAAAACAAAACAAAAATCAACTATAAAATCACCAGTATTCTTCCACTGTGTAGCTGATTTTCAAAGAGAAACTATCTGAGTACCTTGCACCTGCTGGAAACTCTAGGTATAGATTTGGAAATTGAATGCATGGTCACCTTTCTCACAATCACCTGACCTAGTCGCACCTCCCCGGACACCCATATTTTAGGGATGTGCATTCAGTAGTGCACATTTGGTTCATTTAGTAACATTACATATTTTGTTGTGGGCAAACTCGATCATTGGTGCTTGAATACTGCAGGTACAATTGTTTTGCACATATTACAAAGTTAAGCATTAAAATAAATATGGAAAATGAATTGAAAACCAAAAAAATAAGGAAACGTTTGCTCATCACTACCAATTATTTCATTGCTAGGTGTCAGTCAGTGTTTCCCAGTAAAGAAAGCAGGTGTCACCATCCGTCCCCCCAGGGTGCAGCACGACACCCCTTCGCCCCGGTGCAATGACACCCCCCTCCTCATCAAGCCCCCCCACGGTGCAATGAAACCCTCCTCCCCACGCACATCAAGCCCCCCCCCGGGTGCATTCTTGGCTGCTGGAGGGTGCAGAGAGCAGCCGCACGTCTGTCGGCTCCACTGGCTCCCTGCTCCCTCTGCCCCGGAACAGGAAGTAACTTGTTCCGGGGCAGAGGGAGCAGGGAACCAGCGGATCCGACAAGCGTGTGGCTGCTCTCTGCACCCTCTAGCAGCATGCAACTGGGGCGGACCGCCCCCCACCGCCCCGCTCTTGCTACGCCACTGGTCACCATCTTGCAAGATGGCAACAGTGAGGAAAGAACATCACTAGATACATCCCCAATCCAACTAAATATTATTAGACTGGGGTGTGTGTCTGTGTGGGGGGAGGTGGTTAATGTGTTAATGGACTGGGTACCCAGGCCAGGGGGGTTCTGATCCATGGTGCCCTGGCTTAGGACACTCAGGCTTTCATGCTATATCTTTACTTCATTCTTGATCAAAGTGATGCACATTGGAAAGAATAACACAAATCATAGTTACCTGATGCTAGGGTCCACTTTGGGGATCTGCAACCAAGAAAAAAGATCTAAATGTCATTGTAGACAATACACTGAAATCTTCTGCCCAGTGTGCAGTGGCGGCCAAAAAGCAAACAGGATGCTACGAATTATTAGGAAAGGGATGGTAAAGAAAAATACGAATACTACAATGTCTCTGTATCGTTCACGGTGTTACCTCGCCTTGAGTACTATGTTCAGTTCTGGTCGCCGTATCTCAAGAAACATATAGCAGAACTAGGAAAGGTTCCAAGAAGAGTGACCAAAATGATACAGGGGATGGAACCCCTCTCGTACGAGGAAAGGCTAAAGGGTTTAGGGCTCTTCAGCTTGGAAAAGAGACATCTGAGGGGAGATATGATTGAGGTCTACAAAATCCTGAGTGGTGTAAAATGAGTAGAAGTGAATCACTTTTTTTTTTCTCTTTTAAAAAGTACAAAGACTGAATGAAGCTGCGTGGAAATACTTTTAAAACAAATAGGTGGAAATATTTTTTCACTCAGCGAATAGTTAAGCTATGGAACTGGTCTCTGGAGGATGTGGTAACAGTGGTTAGCATATCTGACTTGACAAAAGGTTTGGACAAGTTTCTGGAGGAAAAGTCCATAGTCTGCTATTGACATAGACATTGGGAAGCCACTGCTTGCGCTGGGATTGGTAGCATGGAATGTTGCGACTATTTGGGATTCTGCCAGGTACTTGTGACCTGGATCGGCCACTGTTGGAAGCAGGATACTGGGCTAGATAGACCATTGGTCTGACCCAGTATGGCTATTCCTATGTTCTTAACCACACAAAATGTTAGTAAATTATTTTCCATGAGGTGCAATTTCAGATTCAGCACTTTATATGCTAGGCACATGACTGCGCTTCCCTTTTGTGCAGTGGTTTTACCGCTGATTTTCCTGCGCTAAACATTCTTAGTGCATCAGGAGTAAGATTGGCGTGGATAATCAGGCGTAAAGTGTTATGTTAAAGGATGGTGCTGCTCATTGCATCAGTACCTAAGATGAACCGCACAGACAGCAGAAGAAAGACATTGCATTAGGGGCGAAATCGGGTATTTTGAACGCAGCTTCCAGGGCTTATCTGCCGTCACGTTCTAGGAGGACGTATACCCAAGCTGGAAATAACTCGTCAGTGAGTTTGCAGTCTGTATGTGTGCCAGGCAGACCCTTCTGAAGTCCTATCTTCAACAGTCCTAAATAAGCCCTGGATTTTAAGAGGTCCAAAATGAATGTTTGTCAGATGGGTTTGCTTGCACTTGGTCTGAGAGCTGTTTGTTTACCATCAAAACCAGACCTGGTTGTGGCCCTTGAGAGCCGGAGCTGAGCAGCTGTGGTTTAAGGCATCCCAGTAGACCATGTTATTTATGAACATCACAGGGTTTCATAGTTTGATATTAAATCTGACAATGAACTACTGCAGGAAGCTGCTTATTTTTTATTAAAAATGATTTTGGCTTTGGGCAGTGTTATCCTGTTCATAAATCAGGTGCTCAGAGATAATAATTCATAATTCATACGAGAACCTTGAGGATTAAAATACGTGCTGTATTTTCGTTTGCTTTTTCTCTTTATTTTGAGATTTTTGGCAACCTCCTTCCTCCTGCTGTTTCTTTCTTTTATTTATTGATATCCATCCCCTTTGGGATGTTTGCAGAGCGTATGGCGAGGCAGGCAAGGCAAGAGCACCCCACCCCCCACCCCCCAATCTAGAGTTTTATAATCCAGTTAGGATGATTTGAGCTGCATTTGATGAGTTTTACGGCTTTTCTCTGTACTAGTTTCTCTGTGAAAATCCCATGCCATCTCTTCCACTGTTGGCTCTTTGCTTTTCTTGTAATCTTCGGGATGTGTTTGTTTTTCATCACAAGGCAAGTCAGGGATCACAGTGCCAGTGTTACCTGGGAAAAAGCTGGCAGAAGTACATAAATATTGCCACACTGGGACAGACCAAAGGTCCGTTGAGCCCAGCGTCCTGTTTCCAGCAGTGGCCAGTGCAGGTCACAAATACCTGGCAAGATTCCCCAAAAGTTCAATATAGCAGTGGATTTTCCCCAAGTAATTTTAATAATGGTCTATGGACTTTTCCTTTAGGAAGCCATTCAAACCTTTTTTAAACCCTGCTAAGCTAACTGCCTTTACCACATTCTCTGGCAATGAATTCCAAAGTTTACACATGTGCAATAGTCCTTTCACGATGGTGCTGACCATACATGTCTGGTTAGATTTTAAACTCTTTTCTTGGAATTCTCTTGGAATCAATTATCATGAAAGGAAAAAAATAATGTATGATATGCTGGTAGAACAGATGTCTACTAAATACAACAACCAAAGATCCACGCAATGTGTAATAGGCTAACAGCACACCCAAGTGAAGCACTTAACAAATGCTTATGCTCCAATGTTCACAATAATTCTTCGCAATACTTTTAATATTTTTGTTAAGAGAGTACCCTCAGAAAAAACCACCAATTTTAAGGCAACATGATTGATTTCGCCCGGTGGTATAGCACATCTTTCATAGGGCTAACTCTCAATTACTAATATCACAATTACAATCTAGGTCTCAACTCTATAATTAGTTACACATTATATTACACATTATTCACTAGTAACTGTTTAACATTTTAAAATATATTTCTTTATTAATAGATCAATACAATTTTCCTAAAATAAAATCCATTCCCTTAACCCATAGTTATTAACCAATCCATACACCAATACATTTAAAACCAAACAATTCTCCACAATACTCTTTCAATACACATTCAAATAGCATATATCTGGCAATCTTTTACATCAATGTGTGATCAAAGCTCTTTAGTCATGTGTCAACCCACTGCTCCAGAGTCTCCCACAAGATTCAGCCTTGCTTCAAATCAGACTCATTGAATCACCAACTTGTAAAATAGTTCTGTCCTTTTTTCCAACAAACCATTGTAACGTTAGTGATAAATCTTGAATAACCATTGATGATATCAGTCAGCAACATCCAAAACTGTCCATTTTCACCATTAGCAGTATCATGTGTTCCAGATATACAGTGGTGGAAATAAGTATTTGATCCCTTGCTGATTTTGTAAGTTTGCCCACTGACAAAGACATGAGCAGCCCATAATTGAAGGGTAGGTTATTGGTAACAGTGAGAGATAGCACATCACAAATTAAATCCGGAAAATCACATTGTGGAAAGTATATGAATTTATTTGCATTCTGCAGAGGGAAATAAGTATTTAATCCCTCTGGCAAACAAGACCTAATACTTGGTGGCAAAACCCTTGTTGGCAAGCACAGCGGTCAGACGTCTTCTGTAGTTGATGATGAGGTTTGCACACATGTCAGGAGGAATTTTGGTCCACTCCTCTTTGCAGATCATCTCTAAATCATTAAGAGTTCTGGGCTGTCGCTTGGCAACTCGCAGCTTCAGCTCCCTCCATAAGTTTTCAATGGGATTAAGGTCTGGTGACTGGCTAGGCCACTCCATGACCCTAATGTGCTTCTTCCTGAGCCACTCCTTTGTTGCCTTGGCTGTATGTTTTGGGTCATTGTCGTGCTGGAAGACCCAGCCACGACCCATTTTTAAGGCCCTGGCGGAGGGAAGGAGGTTGTCACTCAGAATTGTACGGTACATGGCCCCATCCATTCTCCCATTGATGCGGTGAAGTAGTCCTGTGCCCTTAGCAGAGAAACACCCCCAAAACATAACATTTCCACCTCCATGCTTGACAGTGGGGACGGTGTTCTTTGGGTCATAGGCAGCATTTCTCTTCCTCCAAACACGGCGAGTTGAGTTCATGCCAAAGAGCTCAATTTTTGTCTCATCTGACCACAGCACCTTCTCCCAATCACTCTCGGCATCATCCAGGTGTTCACTGGCAAACTTCAGACGGGCCGTCACATGTGCCTTCCGGAGCAGGGGGACCTTGCGGGCACTGCAGGATTGCAATCCGTTATGTCGTAATGTGTTACCAATGGTTTTCGTGGTGACAGTGGTCCCAGCTGCCTTGAGATCATTGACAAGTTCCCCCCTTGTAGTTGTAGGCTGATTTCTAACCTTCCTCATGATCAAGGATACCCCACGAGGTGAGATTTTGCGTGGAGCCCCAGATCTTTGTCGATTGACAGTCATTTTGTACTTCTTCCATTTTCTTACTATGGCACCAACAGTTGTCTCCTTCTCGCCCAGCGTCTTACTCAGTGAATCAGTCAGACTCTAACCTCTACAAAATGGCCAAGAGCAAGGAGCTGTCTAAGGATGTCAGGGACAAGGTCATACACCTGCACAAGGCTGGAATGGGCTACAAAACCATCAGTAAGACGCTGGGCGAGAAGGAGACAACTGTTGGTGCCATAGTAAGAAAATGGAAGAAGTACAAAATGACTGTCAATCGACAAAGATCTGGGGCTCCACGCAAAATCTCACCTCGTGGGGTATCCTTGATCATGAGGAAGGTTAGAAATCAGCCTACAACTACAAGGGGGGAACTTGTCAATGATCTCAAGGCAGCTGGGACCACTGTCACCACGAAAACCATTGGTAACACATTACGACATAACGGATTGCAATCCTGCAGTGCCCGCAAGGTCCCCCTGCTCCGGAAGGCACATGTGACGGCCCGTCTGAAGTTTGCCAGTGAACACCTGGATGATGCCGAGAGTGATTGGGAGAAGGTGCTGTGGTCAGATGAGACAAAAATTGAGCTCTTTGGCATGAACTCAACTCGCCGTGTTTGGAGGAAGAGAAATGCTGCCTATGACCCAAAGAACACCGTCCCCACTGTCAAGCATGGAGGTGGAAATGTTATGTTTTGGGGGTGTTTCTCTGCTAAGGGCACAGGACTACTTCACCGCATCAATGGGAGAATGGATGGGGCCATGTACCGTACAATTCTGAGTGACAACCTCCTTCCCTCCGCCAGGGCCTTAAAAATGGGTCGTGGCTGGGTCTTCCAGCACGACAATGACCCAAAACATACAGCCAAGGCAACAAAGGAGTGGCTCAGGAAGAAGCACATTAGGGTCATGGAGTGGCCTAGCCAGTCACCAGACCTTAATCCCATTGAAAACTTATGGAGGGAGCTGAAGCTGCGAGTTGCCAAGCGACAGCCCAGAACTCTTAATGATTTAGAGATGATCTGCAAAGAGGAGTGGACCAAAATTCCTCCTGACATGTGTGCAAACCTCATCATCAACTACAGAAGACGTCTGACCGCTGTGCTTGCCAACAAGGGTTTTGCCACCAAGTATTAGGTCTTGTTTGCCAGAGGGATCAAATACTTATTTCCCTCTGCAGAATGCAAATAAATTCATATACTTTCCACAATGTGATTTTCCGGATTTAATTTGTGATGTGCTATCTCTCACTGTTACCAATAACCTACCCTTCAATTATGGGCTGCTCATGTCTTTGTCAGTGGGCAAACTTACAAAATCAGCAAGGGATCAAATACTTATTTCCACCACTGTATGTTCGTTTTGCCTCCCTTCAACTCGTCTATTTCTCTTCCCCAACCATTATCTCTTTGGTCGCTCTGCAGTCTGTCCCTGTGCCTCTTCACATGATGTCCGTTTTTCTTCACATTGGATCTGCCCTCTTGTTCCCCTATTATCTGGCCTGTTTCCACTTAGCAATATGGCGCTTTCCTTGTAACCAGCCTGGATATAGTCCCAGAAAAAGGGGGAGGGGGTTCTAATTTGATGGTGGGTCCAGGTCAGGAGCAATATCCCTGGGAGGCCATTGGAAAACCAATCCACATTCTCGACTCTCCACTGGCACTCAAGAACTCAGGATTTTGAACCAAAAGGTTTTACTGAAAAATAGATGTAAGCAAAAAGGACAAAATGACAACCACAGTAAAGCAGAGAACATAAATAATACAATACAATTTATTCTTATAGTCCACAATAGCCGGCAAACACAATCAATCAGTTCTCCTAGGACTCTCTAGCTCCCAAGTGATTCCTCTTTTTCTTCATGTTTCCTTCAGGGTTGACTTAAACCCAGATATGGGTTCACTATTTGGCTTTTCTTTTGCATCTCCCAGGGACCTCTTCTGTGTTTTCTCAGCACCCATTGTTCCCTTGTTTCTCCAACTGCTCAGCACCTCTCTTCTTCTGTTTGACAGTGTCGTTCTGGCTTCCTTTTTCCAGCTCACACCTTCGAGCAAGTGCGGAAAGCCCAGCAATCCTGTAACTGGTCACCATTTCTTTCCTACTGGCACAATGGCTGGGCTAGCCTAATGATCTTAATTCCCTTGCTGAACCTGAGCATTGGACAAGGAATCAGAGCCAAAGCATTCAAAACAGGGTTGGGATTTATACCAATCCCAGTTTCCCTTGAAACGAGGTCTCTTCCTTCCATTACATTACTTGTAAGGAAAACCCTCCCTTCCTTCCGGAAACTGCTGGAGTATTCATAAGTCTAAGTACAATGTTTTAGTAAAGCCACAGGTGGTCTCTGCTATCCACCTAGAACAGAAACTTAGATGTCTCTACATTGCTTTCATGTTTCATATTTCAGTTGTGTTGTTAATCTTGTTTAATTCACCAGTTTTTTTTACTCTCATAAAACAAAAAGGCCAAATAATGTCAGAAGGTGACAGAAGGACGTTTTTCTCTCAAAAACGTCCAAGTTGCAATTTTCGACATCCTGATTTTGCTCTACTGTTTCTCCAAATTTGAAGGGGCTGTTTGTTTTTGGTGGGGGGTGTTTTGGGCAATAGTGGAACAAAATGAAAACCTCTAGGGCCAAAATTGAGACATATTTGGCTAGACCTCTTTCACGCACAACTAAGTGACCAAAAGATACCCTAAATGACTAAATGACCACTGGAAGGATCAAGGCATAACCCCCCTTACACCCCCTATGACCACTGACCCTCTCCCACCCACAACACCACGAGTCCTTGACTTGTACATGGCATAAGTCCGTGTGTTACCTGCAGAGGATCAAAAGCGTTCTGCTCTCAGCAGAGGTTAGGACTGCTCAGCAAAATGTACTGAGGCACAGCAGGAGAAATCCACTGTAACTCAGAAAGGCTTTTTGTTTTTCATTTTTGTAATTAAACTCTGGAATTCGTTGCCAGGGAATAGGGTGGAAATGAAAACGGTAACGGAATTCAAAATGCGTGGGATGAGCATAAAGGAATCCTGTGCCGAAGGAATGGATCCTCAGGAGCTTAGTCAAGATCGGGAGGCGGGGCTGGTGGGAGGTGGGGATAGTGCTGGGCAGACTTATACGGTCTGTGCCAGAGCCGGTGGTGGGAAGCGGGACTGGTGGTTGGGAGGCGGGGATAGTGCTGGGCAGACTTGTACGGTCTGTGCCAGAGCCGGTGGTTGGGAGGTAGGGCTGGTGGTTGGGAGGTGAGGATAGTGCTGGGCAGACTTATACGGTCTGTGCCAGAGCCGGTGGTTGGGAGGTGGGGATAGTGCTGGGCAGACTTATACGGTCTGTGCCCTGAAGAGCACAGGTACAAATCAAAGTAGGGTATACACAAAAAAGTAGCAAATATGAGTTATCTTGTTGGGCAGACTGGATGGACCGTGCAGGTCTTTTTCTGCCGTCATCTACTATGTTACTATGTTACTATGGTAAAGGTGGTTACCTTAGCAGGGTTTAAAAAAGGTCTGGACGGCTTCCTAAAGGAAACGTCCATAGACGATTATTAGATTGATTTGTGGAAAATTGACTGCTATTTCTGGGATAAGCAGCATAAAATATGTTGAACTTTTTCGGGATCTTACCAGGTATTTGTGACCTGGATTGGCCACTGTTGGAAACAGGATACTGGGCTTGATGGACCTTTGGTCTGTCCCAGTGTGGCAATACTTATGTACTTATGTCTCGCTCTACCATGGGATTTTTCTTTTCCAAAGGATCAATCAGTCACAGTGGCAAAGCCAGTGATTATTCAGAGGGCCAGACAGACTGCTGTTCTGATTTTCTCCATTTTTGCACTAGGAACTGTCAAGCAAGTAGCCCCAGAGAGCTCTTCCTGGCCTTGCTGAATGCTTTAGTATTTACCTACTCTGGGCTGTAACATATACTGTAAGTGCTGTAGGAAGTTGCCTCCTTCCCCTTAAAGACCAAACATTAGAAACAAAAACACGTTAATGCGAAAGTGTTCCGCTATTATATTCTTTTTCATCCAGAAGCAGCAAGGTAGCTTGGAATAGGCTTGGAAAAGGGTAGCAGCATTACCCAGGCATTTTAAATGTCATAAAAGCAGCCTTAAACGTCCTGAGCTTTTTCATTTTATAGGGTTCATTTTAGAAAAGGTTAAAGTCCTCCTTTTGCCCTTCTAAAGCTGAAAGCCAGAAAGGTCAGTACATCAGTTTATTACCGCAGTTCATCGCTACTGTTTATACCGTCAGCTACAGTTCAATACAGTGTAGAAATTGGGCTTTATCTATTTTGCATCTGCAGAATGTAGCCCAGCTAAACCTGAAAAGCATGAGACAGAGTCCTCAGTATCAGTATGAGAAGGTAGCCGCTTTTCATTTTACTGCTAGCAGAATTGCCCAAAATGCCTGATGCGACAGTGCCCGATGATGCACAAAGCTTGACTTTGCAACTGTGGCCCTTGAAGGTCAGGAACAGGAGGAATGAAAATACGGGAGCTGCACATATAGAAATAAGTACATAAGCAATGCCACACTGGGAAAAGACCAAGGGTCCATCGAGCCCAGCATCCTGTCCACGACAGCGGCCAATCCAGGCCAAGGGCACCTGGCAAGCTTCCCAAACGTACAAACATTCTATACAATCAAGCCATTGTGACATCACTAATGAGGTTGGCTCTTATTGGTGGAATGAGCCACTATGACATCACAATAGGTTAAATCACTGCTCTATGTAATAAAGGTGAGCCAAGTAGAGGACATAAGTACATAAGTAATGCCACACTGGGAAAAGACCAAGGGTCCATCGAGCCCAGCATCCTGTCCACGACAGAGGCCAATCCAGGCCAAGGGCACCTGGCAAGCTTCCCAAACGTACAAGCATTCTATACATGTTATTCCTGGAATTGTGGATGTTTCCCAAGTCCATTTAGTAGTGGTTTATAGACTTGTCCTTTAGGAAACCGTCTAACCCCTTTTTAAACTCTGCCAAGCTAATCGCCTTCACCACGTTCTCCGGCAACGAATTCCAGAGTTTAATTATACGTTGGGTGAAGAAATATTTTCTCCGATTTGTTGTTCCATAAATATACATTTTGGGTATCCTGAAAACCAGAATTATCTGTAATCCTCGATGACCAGAGCTGGAACACCCTGTGGAATTCAATCCAGTTCTGAGGCTACACCAGCACATCTGCAGGTTTTTAAGATGACCCCCTCCCCCTCCAATGTTCCCTGTAAGTGGAGCTCATACATTTTAGGAGCATCGCTCATACAATTTTCCATGGTTGCTCACAAAAATGTTTTATTTTTTGTGCTATATACAGAAATGCTTTGCTAGTATTTGCTTTGCTTAATTTACATCTTCCCAACTGCAAAAGAATTAAATACAAAACCTACTATGCATCCAATTTCTCCTTCCTGGGCAGCCAGCATTTTGCTGATGACACAAAGTTATTCAAAGTCGTTAACTCGCGACAGGATTGTGAAAAATTACAAGAGGACCTTGCGAGACTGGGAGACTGGGCGGCTAAATGGCAGATGACGTTTAATGTGAGCAAGTGCAAGGTGATGCATGTGGGAAAAAAGAACCCGAATTATAGATACGTCATGCAAGGTTCCACGTTAGGAGTTACGGACCAAGAAAGGGATCTGGGTGTCGTCGTCGATAACACACTGAAACCTTTTGCTCAGTGTGCTGCTGCGGCTAGGAAAGCGAATAGAATGTTGGGTATTATTAGGAAAGGTATGGAAAACAGGTGTGAGGATGTTATAATGCCATTATATCGCTCTATAGTGCGACCGCACCTTGAGTATTGTGTTCAATTCTGGTCGCCGCATCTCAAGAAAGATATAATGGAATTGAAAACGGTGCAGCGAAGGGCGACTAAAATGATAGCGTGGATGAGACGACTTCCCTATGAAGAAAGACTAAGGAGGCTAGGGCTTTTCAGCTTGGAGAAGAGACGGCTGAGGGGAGACATGATAGAGGTATATAAAATAATGAGTGGAGTGGAACAGGTGGATGTGAAGTGTCTGTTCACGCTTTCCAAAAATACTAGGACTAGGGGGCATGCGATGAAACTACAGTGGTGAAGGCGGTTAGCTTGGCAGAGTTTAAAAGGGGGTTAGACAGTTTCCTAAAGGACAAGTCCATAAACCGCTACTAAATGGACTTGGGAAAAATCCACAATTCTGGGAATAACACGTATAGAATGTTTGTACGTTTGGGAAGCTTGCCAGGTGCCCTTGGCCTAGATTGGCTGCTGTCGTGGACAGGATGCTGGGCTCGATGGACCCTTGGTCTTTTCCCAGTGTGGCATTACTTATGTACTTATGTACCAAGATCCATCTGAACAATTATTGACTATGTACCCTTTAGGAAAATGTTGAAGACACTTCTCTTCAAGCAAGCTTACCCTGACGACCCTACTTAATCCTATCAGCCCACTTATATAACTCCTACTCTGACAATGACACTGCCTCTGACACCGATTATACCTTTAACCTTATCTCCTAATGCCCTTATACTCTAATCGTTTCTTCCCCATCTTCCTATTCCATCCCTCTCACAATCTCCTCTCCATTCGTCTATCTTTCCTTGTTTACCTTCCCATATCCAACCCATATATTCTTCATTATTATTCTTCATTATTATTATTATGTTATTGTAGTTTGTAACATTCTCCTTACAGGACTTTGCAATGGTTTTTTTTTCTTTACCATGTAAGCCGCATTGAACCTGCTGTATGTGGGAAAGCGCGGGGTACAAGTGTAATAAATAATAATAATAATAATAATACTGGCACTCAAAAATTATTGTTTTTAAAAACAAGTTGTTCACAAAAAAAAAAAAAAAAAGAAATTTGCACACACCAGGCCACTCAGTAGAGGAAACATTGTCCCTTCCCCAAAAATGCAAATTAACTTGGCTTGAAGACCAAAGGGCTAAAAGACTAAAGTGTATTGATGCACTTGAAGGGGTCAGTTTCATTAAGTGACTTCAAGAGGGTGTCCAATAGGAGCCTGTTCTGTGAAGGGACTACGTTTCTTTATAGACTCCTAGTGTAACTGGGTATATGCGCAACGCATGCCGTTGGGAATGAGCACTTAGGCCAGCCATAGAGCTGGTGTAAATTCTTGCACTTAAATTCTGGACATAGGTGTGTAATGTAGAGTATTTTATAAGTTATGGGCCAAATTCTTTAAGTAGCGCCTAAACATCAGAACTGAAAATGTAACTCGCTTAGCGCAATTCTATAAAGGGTATTATATTAGTAATACAATGTTACTTTTTGCATTTCAGAAATATCCCTCTTGCGATCTGTATATCGATGGTCATTGTCACAGTAGGCTACGTGTTGACAAACGTGGCTTATTTTACAGCCATAAGTGCCGAAGAATTGGTCCTCTCCAAGGCTGTGGCTGTGGTAAGTAAGGAAGCAGTGTGTCATCAGCTAGTATGTCTCAGGAGTTACAGTTCTATCAAATGAATAGTCTTTCTGACTTAATTAAATATTTTTAAAAACTACAATTACATATATTTTTAATATCATCCTTTGGGCTACCTCTACATCCCTGTTCGCCGGAGTACCTACTGGGGATCTCCCTGATGGGTTGGGGGTAGAACTCAGACCCCCTAGTGACAGTCTCACAGTACCTATTACTACTACATATCTGAGGCTACCAATTTTACAGAGGAGGCCACCGAAGCAGGAGAGACCAGTGATTGCTCCTACCCTCGACTACCCTCCAAAAAGATTCCCAGTAGGTGCTAGCGAGTACTTTCACATGGATCACGAGTTAGGTAGGCAATTTTTTTACACCTTCACATAAGCAACCGCTTTTGGAGCATCCCCGGAAGCATTGTCTCACATGTGAGAGGACCAATTCCCCAGGAGAAACCTAACGCTGCTTCCTGAAGTGTTGTTAACGTTAAAGAATGAACACAACTTGAAAGCTAAATACAAGTTGTGTTAGTCATTTTGCATAATAATGATCTGCTTTGTGGTAAAAAAAAAATCCCACCTTTATGGCAAATTTATTTATTTATTTTGTTACATTTGTACCCCGCGCTTTCCCACTCTTGGCAGGCTCAATGCGGCTTACATGGGGCAATGGAAGGTTGAGTGACTTGCCCAGAGTCACAAGGAGCTGCCTGTGCCGGGAATCGAACTCAGTTCCTCAGTTCCCCAGGACCAAAGTCCACCACCGGCCCTTGCAGATCACCAATGTGGCCGCACAGGCTTCTGCTTCTGTGAGTCTGACGTCCTGCACGTACGTGCAGGACGTCAGACTCACAGAAACAGAAGCCTGCGCAGCCTTCTACATGGAATGTTGCTAGTGGAATAGCAACATTCCATGTAGAATCTCCAATAGTAGCAACATTCCATGTAGAATCTCCAATAGTAGCAACAGAATCTCAATAGTAGCAACAGAATCTCCAATAGTAGCAACGTTCCATGTAGAATCTCCAATAGTATCTATTTTATTTTTGTTACATTTGTACCCTGCGCTTTCCCACTCATGGCAGGCTCAATGCGGCTTACATATTATATACAGGTACTTATTTGTACCTGGGGCAATGGAGGGTTAAGTGACTTGCCCAGAGTCACAAGGAGCTGCCTTTGCCTGAAGTGGGAATCAAACTCAATTCCTCAGTTCCCCAGGACCAAAGTCCACCACCCTAACCATTAGGGTCTTATGTTTGTGCCTAAGGCAATGGAGGGTGAAGTGACCTGCCCAAGCTTGCAAGGAGTGTTGGTGGGATAAATGGGATTTGAACTTCTCAGCCATCTGCTTTTACCACTAGGCAATCCTCTACTCCTGACCCAGAGGCTGCTTTTCCTTAGAAGTACCCCACCCCTCTTATCTTGAGTAAAAAGCCAGGGGACGCCATTCTTACTTCTCCTGACAGTTGCTCCCACCTTCACTTACTCCACCTGAAGTTGCTAAAATGATGATGGGGAACCAGAAAGCATGACTCCTCTTGTCCTGAGAGCCCCAAAATCCATATGAGCACCAAATGCCATTTACTACTACTACAAATCATTTCTATAGTGCTACCAGTCGTACGCAGCGCTTTACAATTGAACATGAAGAAGAAACAGTCCCTACTCGAGAGCTTACAATCTAAATCAGGACAGACAGACAGGACAATTAAGGGTAGGACAGACAGATAGGACACATAGGGATAAGGGACTATTGAAGAGAGGAAGACAAGATAAAGGTTACGAACAAGTGAAAAGTTAGGAGTCAAAAGCAACATCAAACAGGTAGGCCTTTAGTCCAGATTTGAAGGCGGCTAGAGTTGGAGCTTGACGTAGCAGCTCAGGAAGTTTATTCCAGGCATAAGGTGCAGCAAGATAAAAGGAACGGAGTCTGGAGTTAGCAATGGAGGAGAAGGGTGCAATTGGGAGAGATTTGCCTAGTGAACGGAGTTCCTGGGAAGGAGTGTAGGGAGAGATGAGGGTGGAGAGGTAGTGAGGGGCTGCAGAGTGAATGCACTTATAGGTCAATAAGAGGAGCTTGAATTGTATACGGAAACGGATAGGGAGCCAATGAAGTGACTTTAGGAGAGGGCTGATATGAACATAGACCAGTGGTTCTCAATCCAGTCTTCAGCCATACCCAGCCAGTCAAGTTTTCATGCTATCCACAATCAATAAACATGAAATAGATTTGCATACAAAAGAGGCAGCACATGGAAATCTATCTCATACATATTCATTGTGGATAACCCAACTGACTGGATGTGCGTCAAGGATCCAATGATTTAGACAGACCTTAATGAAATATTCATAAGCTGCTTAACATGTCACATGGTTCATTTAAGTGTCCATTAACATTATTGCGGACTAATATCCAGTTTTGCCTTATTGAGTGCAAATGTTTAATGCACATTAACGCTAGTGTTGGTGTTCTAGCAGAGGTTTTCAACCCAGTCCTTGGGCCACACCCAGCCAGCCGGGATTTTCAGGATATCCCCAATGAATTCAATGGGAATATCCTGAAAAACCCTGACTTGGCTGGGTGTACTCAAAACATCCTATTCTCAAAAAAGATATAGTGGAATTAGAAAAGGTACAGAGAAGGGCGATAAAAATGATAAACGGGATGGGATGACTTCCCTATGAGGAAAGGCTGAAGCATCTAGGGCTCTTCAGCTTGGAGAAGAGACAGCTAAGGGGAGACATGATAGAGGTCTATAAAATAATGAATGGAGTGGAATGGGGAGACGTGAATCGTTTGTTTACTCTTTCCAAAAATACTAGGACTAGGGGGCATGCGATAAAGCTTCAAAGTAGTGGAGGAGTGGCCTAGTGGTTAGGGTGGTGGACTTTGGTCCTGAGGAACTGAGTTTTATTCCCGGCACAGGCAGCTCCTTGTGACTCTGGGCAAGTCACTTAACCCTCCATTGCCCCATGTAAGCCTCATTGAGCCTGCCATGAGTGGGAAAGCGCGGGGTACAAATGTAACAAAAAAAATTGGAGAAAATGTTTCTTCACTCAACGTGTAATTAAACTCTGGAATTCGTTGCCAGAGAATGTGGTAAAGGCCGGACGACTTCCTAAAGGAAAAGTCCATAGACCATTATTAAATTTTCTTGGGCAAATCCACTGCTTATTTCTGGGATAAACAGCATAAACTGTATTGTACTGTTTTGGGATCTTGCCAGGTACTTGTGACCTGGATTGGCCACTGTTGGAAACAGGATGCTGGGCTTGATGGACCTTCGGTTTGTCCCAGTATGGCAATACTTATGCACTTGGGATTCTGAATGGAATCTAGCTACTCCTTGGGGTTCTACATTGAACGTTGCTACACTTTGAAATTCTGCATGGAATCTTGTTATTCTTTAGAATTCTAGAATCTTGCTATTCTTTGGGGTTCTACATGGAATGTTGCTATTCTTTGTTTTTCTGTCAGGTACTTGTGACCTGGATTGGCCACTGTTGGAAACAGGATACTGGGCTTGATGGACCTTTGGTCTGCCCCAGTGTGGCAATACTGCACGTGAAATGCTTTCTCTCTGCATTAGTGTCACTGTGTTTCAGTACGTAAACCCTCGGCGTGATGCACTCCAGCCCGGGGCCACAAGCAGATCATGTTCTGAGGCATCTGCATAGCGTGAAGTTCTCTCTCCACTCCAACCATATTTCTAGCCCCAGCAGGAAAGGAGAGGCGGGAAGCTTGGTGGCATATGCTGCAGAAGGCTGTTGGCATTTCCATAGAAAACAGTGCGATTAACACAGTGTCATTTCTTGCTATATAAAATGTGCACCTGAGCAACAGTTGGTGAAATGGAAATGTACAACCACTACTTATAAAATATAGTTCTTCTGAAACAGCCCGTGTCTCCTACTTAGAAATCTAGTGGGGGAGGGGGGGGGGTCGATATCTAAAGCGATTTAAACGGCCAGAAATGGCTCCTTGGTGATTAAATCAGCTGTTCGGGTTAACTGGTCATATTCAGCAGCTCTTAACCGGTTAATACTGCTGACAATGACCGGTTAGCGCTCAAAGCAAAACTGGCTATTTTGGGGGCGTTTCAGGGCGGAGTCCGTTCAAAGGGGTTAGGTCTAAAGGAGGTAATTCTATAAGTGCACACTTATAAATAATCTATTCTAGGTGAGTACTTTCCATTACAGAATATTAGCATAACAAAAAAATATTGGGGCCGTTATTCAGACCGCGGGAGTCAGACCGGCTAACTCCTGCAGTCGGATCTGAGCCCAGATATTCAATGCTGAGCTGTTTCCAGTGATCGGCATTGAATATCTGGTGTATTTTGGGCCGCTTTAAAGATAACCGGCTAAGTCGATATTCAGAGTTAGCGCCAAAAATATCCCAGGTTTTCATATGGCCAAATATGGTTGAAAGGGAACAACACTTGATGTACTTATTTGTACCTGGAGCAATGGAGGGTTAAGTGATTTGCCCAGAGTCACAAGGAGCTGCAGTGGGAATTGAACCTCAGGATGGAGGTCCACTGCACTAACCACTAGGCTACTCTTCCATCTTTAAAACTCATCGGGTAGTTGGTTATATCAGGGTATATAACTGGCTATCTGCTAGTTGCTTAACTGGGGATATTCAGCAGGGGATAGCCGGTTATCTCCCACTGAATATCGGCAGATAGAAGGTTAAGTGCTATTTAACTGGTCAGCAGCCGTTCTGGACGGTTAAATAACACTGAATATTGGGGGGTTATGTGTATAATTTAGGTCCAAACACTTATACCAGCCATAGAGTTAGTATAATTATTCGCACCTGAATGCTGGAGATATGCGTGTAACCATAGGAGCCAACTTTTCAAGATGATTGGGGGTGCTGAAATTTTTTTTTTTACAGGTGGTGCATTCCCCACCCGCCCCCTCTCCTCTCCCTCTCTCGTCCCCTCTCCCTCCGCGTTCCAGGCCCCCCTCCCTCCGCGTTCCAGGCCCCCTTCTCCCTCCCTCCGAGTTCCAAGGCCCCCCCACTTCCTCCGAGTTCCAAGGCACCCCCCTCCCTCCCTCCGTCCGTCCGTCCGTCCAAATTTTAAAAGCCCTCTTCTTACCTCATCAGTGAAAAGCGTGCACTGCAGACTCGGCGCTTCAGCCTTCCCTTCTGTCTCGAGAGCTGAGAGACAGAAGGGAAGGCTGAAGCGCCGAGCCTGCAATGCACACTTTTCACTGATGAGGTAAGAAGAGGGCTTTTAAAATTCGGACGGACGGATGACGGATGGACGGAGGGAGGGCGGGCCCTAAACTCGAATGGAGGAAGGGAGGGACGGACGGACAGACGGTCCTGGAACTCGGAGGGAGGGAGGGATTTTTAAAATTCTGTCTGGGCTGGAAGGGAACTTCCGGTGCATAAAATATTGGGGGTGCTTGAGCCCCCACAGCACCCATGGAGTCGGCGCCTATGCGTGTAACACAGTGTTGTATCAGTTATACACCTAAATGTGAGTCCTACATTTACGCCTACCTGTAAAATGCACGCTATGTAAGACAAAGCGCCAAGCAGGAAAAAGGAGAGCAATGGAACCTCTCGCAGATGGCGTTCAGAAATTTGTTTATTAAAAAGTTCTTTTAAAACAATGAGGATGACCCGACACGACTCGTGTTTCGGCCTTACAGGCCCTGCATCAGGGATCTAGGAATCTGTCATTCAATACATATTCCTAGATTTAGTCGTCAGGGGATTAAACTTCCACTCAATGGTCACTCAGAAAGGGATTACAAAGAAATCTCGGACAGAAATACAGCATACAGGTACAGCATTCATCTCTGCATTTGTGTCCGAGACACCGGCATTAGGTTTTGAGCATCGGGCCCTTTGAGTTGAAGTATTGCTTAGTTCCATGACCGATCTAGTAATGTTCCTTCTTTTTCCAAGACCTTTGCAGAGCGATTGATGGGAAAGTTCTCATTGGCTGTGCCAATATTCGTTGCACTTTCTTGCTTTGGATCTATGAATGGCGGTGTCTTCGCAGTCTCCAGGTGAGTTGATGCATTCTTGTCATGTGGGAAGGGATGAAAGTAGTGTTTCATAGGGCAAGTGACACAAAGTGACATGAACTTAGTTCTGTCTGTCAGCAATCCAACCGAGTTTCCCAAACTCGGTTCTCAGGACACTTGGGGCCCTGTTTACAAAACCACGTTATAGGCGCATTAACATTTTTATTGCGCGTTAACCATGTACATGCGTTAACTGTGTACACATCTACAATATCCCTATAGGCACCTACACGGTTAACGTGTGTACTGATTGTAGGCGTGTTAAAAATGCTAACACGCCTTAGTAAACAGGGCCCTTGGCTAGGTCTAGATTTTAACATATTCTCAATAATAATCATTCATGAACTTTATTTGCATTAACCTTTATTTTTCAAACCCTGACCATCACCGGCTACGTTAGCCTGGATATTCAGTGACGGGACATGTGGTCATGGGCACTGAATATCTGGGGCTAATGTACTCGCTGCTAGCTGCCAAAGTTTATGGAGGTCCCAGCCAATATTCAGCCACGATCCGCATAATTTTAAATTTTTCTCCTCCCCCTCCGAGACCCCTCTTTCCAATAGCCACCTCCCAGGACACGACATTGACAAACCTCTTCCTCAAAACGTCCCTCCCAGGTCTACTTTCTATCCATGGAGATGCAGTGCGGGTGGTTGGGACAGGAGCGAACGCCGCTGCCTCCCACCCGTATTGGCAGGATCTTCAAAATGGCGTCTCACGGTATTACGGTAGTACTGCGAGGCTGTCATGATAAGGTTGAGGAAGCCATTTTGAAAATGCTGCCGCTAGAAGCAGAAGCAAGTGGGGTTCGCTCCTGCCCCCACAATCCCCACTGGACCACCTTCCATTACCCCAGGTATAAAATAAGTACCTGTATATAGTACAACCAAATGATAAACAGGATGGAACTCCTCTGGTATGAGGAAAGGCTGAAGGGATTAGGGCTCTTCAGCTTGGAAAAGAGACAGATGAGGGGAGATATGATTAAGGTGTAGAAGTAAATCAATTTTTTACTTGTTCCAAAAGTACAAAGACTAGGGGACACTCGAGGAAATTACATAGAAATACTTTAAAAACAAATAGGAGGAAATATTTTTCACTCAATGAATAGTTAAGCTCTGGAACTCTTTCCAGAGGAGGTGGTAACAGCGGTTGGCGTATCTGGGTTTAAAAAAGTTTTGGACAAATTCCTGGAGGAAAAGTCCATAGTCTGCTATTGAGACAGACATGGGAAGCAACTGTTTGCCCTGGGATTTGTAGTATGGAGTGTTCCCACAATTTGGGTTTCTGCCAGGTACTTGTGACCTGGCTTGGCCACTGTCGGAAACAGGATACTGGGCTAAATGTACCATTGGTCTGACCCAGTATGGCTACTGTTATGTTCTTATATAATATGTAAACCCCTCATGCCCACTTAAATCACTTTGAATACTGAGCAGCAGGAAAATATAAATACCGGGGGAGATTCTATATATCCCGCCTGGAAATTCCACAAGGAAATCATTTTCGCCTAAGCGTATCCTATAAGATATATGCACAATATAGATTTACACGAACTGGGCCATATTCGATAACAATGCGTGAACATTTGGGAACGCCTATGAAATGCCCATTTCCCCATCCCTTTTTGGTTCCATGCATTAGAATTTAGGCATTCAGCGTTACAGAATATGCATAGCGAGTTATTCGTGTAAATTCTAATTGTTGCCAATTAGTGCACATTATTGTTTAAGTGCTGTTAACTGGCTTAACGAGCCAATCAGCATTGTTAAGTTACGCGCGTTGTTCTGGAATACGCTTAGATTTAGGCACGGAATGCTAGGCACACCTGGTCAGAAGGGGTATGCAGAGGGTAAACTTTCGTTGGATTAGTTATTTTATTGGCTTGTTGAGTTTCATTTTCTTTTAATGCACATAAAACAAAACTTAGCAAAATGAAAATCTGCAGCCCAGCGGTCAAACGTTCCGCAAACTGAATTTAGACAGCCAGGCGCAAGATGCTGCGGGAGAGCCATAGTCCCCAATGGTTATCTCAGATGGGTCAACCCCTGAAGTCTGGCACATTCAGACTAAAACATCCTTCCTGACAGAGCGCGGGAATAGCAGCCACAACTAATATTAATAGCTGACTCATTTACGGCTATTAAAAAAAAAAGAGGCAGATGAATTCAGCCAATCGAGTTACTTAATTGACTGAACGCCTACATAAGTACATAAGTATTGCCATACTGGGAAAGACCAAAGGTCCATCAAGCCCGGCAACCTGTTTCCAACAGTGGCCAATCCAGATCACAAATACCTGGCAAGATCCCAAAAAAAGTATAAAACATTCTATACTGCTTATCCCAGAAATAGTGGATTTTCCCCAAGTCCATTTAATAACGGTCTATGGACTTTTCCTTCAGGAAGCCGTCCAAACCTTTTTTAAACTCCGCTAAGCTAACCGCCTTTACCACATTCTCTGGCAACGAATTCCAGAGCTTAATTACACGTTGAGTGAAGAAACATTTTCTCCGATTCATTTTAAATTTACTACATTGTAGCTTCATCGCATGCCCCCTAGTCCTAGTATTTTTGGATAGCGTGAATAGACGCTTCACATCTACCCATTCAGCTCCACTCATTATTTTATAGACCTCTATCATATCTCCCCTCAGCCGCCTTTTCTCCAAGCTGAAGAGCCCCAGCCGCTTTAGCTTTTCCTCATAGGGAAGTCGTCCCATCCCCTTTATCATTTTCATCGCCTTCCCTGCACCTTTTCTAATTCCACTAAGTCTTTGAAGAAAGCTGCCGCAATATGCAGCAGCAACGAGGTTGTATAAATTATAGGTTGGAGGAATTTAAAACGTTGTCTCCTTTAAAATGCATATATAAATCTCCTTTTCCTTTCTTTGTGGGTGCAACTTCCCCTCATTCGTAGTTCAGACAAGACCAGGCCTCTCACGTGCGGTTTGGTTCATGTTATTTGATCTTGTTGCAACAGCTTGCAAGAACATATTTTAATATCAGAATAGACAAGTCAGGGTTATAACACACGCTTATCAGTTTTATGCCTGCCACAGCTAAAAACATTTTGGTATATAAAAAAAAAAAGTGTTTCCTTCTGTTCCTGCATTTCCGTTAAAGCAGCAGTGACTGCCAAATTTGTTTAAAATAATTCTGTTATCTGTTGGAATAAACGAGTTCAGATTTGTCACGTTCCCATTTTAAGGGCCCTGCACTAGAGACACGCTAGCGTTTTTAGCTCGCGATTAACGTGTACATGCCTATAATATTCCTATGGGCGTCTACACGGTTAGCACGTGCTCAAAATGCTACTCACTTTAGCAGTGACGATCCTAGGTCGGCTGCCACCTGGGGCGGATCACCGATGTGCACCCCCCCCCCCCCGGGCGCCATGAGTATATGGGACGCTGATCCCAAATGGTTTATGCTGTCAGTTACTCTGAAGATCCCCGGCAAGAAAGTAATATAGCTAAGGTGAAGTTCTGAATAACATGTGATTTTGGACTGTGTATCTTATAAAAGTTGGGATTGTTTGGGACAGAATTTAATGTATATTCTATAAAGATCAGCATGCAAATCTTTTAAGGTGCAAATAAAAAGGGGGTGTGACCATGGGAGAGGCATGGGTGGGTCAGGGGAATTCACCAAAGGTACGCACAGTATTATAGATTTCACGGAGAGAGTAGTGGATGCTTGGAATGCCCTCCTGCGGAAGGTGGTGGAAACGAAAACGGTAACGGAATTCAAACATGCGTGGGATAAACATAAAGGAATCCTGCTCAGAAGGAATGGATCCTAAGGAGCTTAGACGAGATTGGGTGGCAAAGCCGGTGGCGGGAGACAGAGATGGTGCTGGGCAGACTTATACGGTCTGTGCTAGAGCTGGTGGTGAGAGGCGGGACTGGTGGTTGGGAGGCGGGGATTGTGCTGGGCAGACTTCTACGGTCTGTGCTAGAGCCGGTGGTGGGAGGCGGGGATAGTGCTGGGCAGACTTCTACGGTCTGTGCCAGAGCCGGTGGTGGGAGGCGGGACTGGTGGTTGGGAGGCAGGGATAGTGCTGGGCAGACTTATACGGTCTGTGCCCTGAAAAGGACAGGTACAAATCAAGGTAAGGTATACACAAAAAGTAGCACATGTGAGTTTATCTTGTTGGGCAGACTGGATGGACCGCGCAGGTCTTTTTCTGCCGTCATCAACTATGTAACTATGTTACTATAAAAAGGGGGTGTGACCATGGGAGAGGCATGGGTGGGTCAGGGGAATTCACCAAAGGTACGCACAGTATTATAGATTTCCGGAGATCCATGCCTCACTTACGTGCAAGGATTTACACCATCTGTTGGTGTAAATCATCCTGCCAAAATGCTTGCGCAGAAATCAGCTTTTCTATAAACAGCACTCAGCTCGTAGCACTGTTTACAGAATAGTGTTCAACACGGATTCTTGTCAGAGCCCAAATTTGGGCACCGTTTACTGAACCTAGTCCTGGATGTGTAATTGTTCATTGCTCTCTTTCCTCAGGATGTTCTATGTTGCATCCCGCGAAGGTCATCTTCCAGAGATCATCTCCATGATTCACGTCCACAAGCACACTCCTCTGCCGGCTGTCATCATTCTGGTAAATCACACTAAACACCTTTTCCTTGTGTCAGATGGGGTAGTGTCAAGAAATAATTTTTAAAAGCAGGAAATGCCTTCTTCACAGGAAGGGTAGAAGAGGCCTGGAATGTTCTCCTGGGGGAGGTTGTGAAGGCAAAAAGAGTGACAGAATTTGAGAATGTGAGGGATAAACAGAGGATTGCGGTGTAGAAAAAGGATGGGATCCGATTAAAGCAAAACTTACTGGATTGAGCTGTGACAGCAGCTTCAGAGGTTGAGAAATAAGACCAATGATAGGCAGCAGTGGCGATCCTAGGTTGGCTGCCACCCGGGGTGGATCGCCGCTGCACCTCCCCCCCCCCCAGGTGCAGAGGCGACCGTCCCCCCCAGGATGCAGCACGACACCCCCTCCCGGCACAATGACACCCCTCCCCGGCACATCAAGCCCCCCCCCCCGGCGCAATGACACCCCCCTACCTGGTGCATCAAGCCTCCCCCCCGGGTGCATTCTTGGCTGCTGGAGGGCGCAGAGAGCAGCCGAGCGCCTGTCGGCTCCACTGGCTCCCTGCTCCCTCTGCCCCATAACAGGAAGTAACCTGTTCCGGGGCAGAGGGAGCATGAACCAGCAGAGCTGACAGGCGTGCGGCTGCTCAGCGTGCACCCGGGGTGGACCGCCCCCACCGCCCTGCCCTTGCTATGCCACTGATAGGCAGACTTTTACGGTCTGGGTCCTGTAAATGGCAAATACAGCTCAAGATCATGGCTGGAGTGGGTTTCAATGGCAACTCCAGTAGTTGGGAAGTAGGACCAGTTCCAGGCAGACTTCTATGGTCTGTGCCCCAGAATCGTTAGGGAAAGATAGAGTTTAAGTATGCCAGTGTTTAATCTTGAAGAAGGTTAACCTGTGCAGAGTGCTAGATGGAACTCTGGCCACCTTTTTGGGCGACTGGATAGACCGTGTAGATCTTTATCTGCCAACGTTTACTTTATTACTATTTGGAGGGAGGTGGCGAAAGGCTCAGGGGGCAAGAGGTTTGTTTGGAGAGCCTCCAGGTACTGCTAGCTAATGCATTATTGCATAACACACTCGTCTGTCACAAGTCACCAATAATGTTTGGGTACAACTAGGGAAGAATCTGGAAGAATGCAACCACCAGGTTATTACTCAAAGACGCTTCAAAGCAGTGATGTGCTGGGAAATTTTTAATAACAGGCTCTCTCTCCAGGCATAGCCAGCTCTGCAATTTTTTTGGGGGGGGTCTGAGGTGGACTTAGGGGCAACACATCAGTGGCATTCCTAGGGGGGCTGACACCCGGGGCGGATCACCGATGCGCCCCCCCCCCCCGGGTGCAGCGCCCCCCCAGTGCAGCACAACCCCCCCCCCCGAAGAAAGAACCCCCTCCCCTGGGTGCACACCGCTGGGGGGGTGCCACGCGCCGGTCAGCTTCGTTCGTTTCCATGCTCCCTCTGCCCCGGAACAGGTTACTGTTCCGAGGCAGAGGGAGCATGGAAACGAACGAAGCTGACCGGCGCGTGGCACCCCCCCAGCGGCGTGCACCCAGGGCGGACTGCTCCCACTGCCCCCCCTTGGTACGCCACTACAACACGTTCCTCTTTCTCCTCCCTCCTCCTCCCATGCGGTCATGCTAGGCATACCTTTGCTGGCAGGGATGATGAGCCCCACCAGCCAAATAAATGGACTACTGCCACTCCCCGCTGCTTTGTTCTGGCTCTGAGCAGCATGCCGGGAATTCTTATACATACTTGCTCGAGGTTGCCAGATGGGTCAGTTTCCCACCCAATTGGGCTGGTTTTTAAGCAAGGATGCGGAAAATTTTCGAAGGCTGCAGGCTGCGGGAAATTGGGCTTCTTTTTCACTGCAGCTGTGCGGGTTTGGGCGCTTTTTCCGGGGCTTCTATTGGTCCAATTTGGTCCAATAGAAGCTTTTCTGGGGCAGGGTTGACATCGGGGCGGGGTTAATGACGTCAGAGGTAACGTCAGGGGCGGGGTTAACGACATCAGAGGTGACGCCAGAGGCGGGGTCGATGACGTTGGAGGCGGGGTTTGGGCGGGTTTAGGGCTGATTTTGGGTGGGGAAATTTTTTCTCATCTGGCAACCCAACTCCTGGCATGCTGCTCAGAGCTAGAAACAAGCAGAGAGGAGCAGCAGCAGTCCATTTATTTGGCTGGCGGGACTTGGTATCCCTGCCAGCAAAGGTAAAGGAGTTCATAGACGCCAAGGGTGGCCCATCTCAAAGCTGGAGATTTACCACCGCTATCCTGGAGATTGAAGGCCAAAGAGTGAGGTTTTTCTTGTGGGCATCCATATATATATATATATATTGCAAAAGTATACAACAACTTCTACAGAGTAATCCAAAACTTAATTATTTTCTCATTTCCATCTTCCAAAATTCCAGTCAGCAGATGTACAGATCAGCAGGACACAACGCAGTCCAAAACAAGTAAAGTCAGAAATACAGTTTATACCTAATTATTCCACCACTCTTAGGATTCACCTTTGGGTTTAAAAAGCAAAACCATGTGCATGTAAGGACTGGATAAACAAATTAAAATAAAGCTTAAAGCAAATGCCCTTAATATGTAATTATTGGTAGCAATAATGAAACAGTGATAGAATATTCACATAGCAAGCAGACCGAGCCAACAGATTTATTTTCCATTGAACATAATTAACTTTGTATGAACTTGGCAGCTAATAGTGTGTTTTACTCAATGTTTAGACTGACTCTGGACAGAACTTCTGCATGAAGGAAGTCCTTCCCTCATTATTCAATACCTCTCTGTGAAATAATAGTAATAAAAATAGGCAAGTGCATTTTTATAATATACCCCTACAATCAACAAAACAAAAGGAGCAAGTTCCCACATGCCATCTTTTCCTTTTGGCACAGGAAAAAAAAAGATGTTAAATGCTCCCAGGTTTTTCCAACCTAATTATTACTTTTTATTTTATTTATAAGTAATAAGTCTGATTGTTAAGCACCTGATTCTCATAACGTCTGTTTTGGTGGCCCTTTATTAGGTGAAAACATCTCTGCATGAACACAGGGGATCCCTATAACCAGCCCCTCCAAATGATGCAATAATTTAAAATTTAGAATTACTACTCTAATTGATGAAACCAATACTTCCTCTGTGTACGTCCGTATGTCGGCGGTCTGAATATTATTACATTTACAGACTCACCGAACAGCTTCTCTTCATTGGCTAAAAACCCTCTATTTTATTCTCTTTTCCTCTTTACTTATTTTAAAAATCATTGAGTATAGCATATATTCTTGCAGTCTGTTATTTGAAATGTTGCAAATGGCATATGTCAGCACAAATAACAAAAATATCAAAAAATTTCAAACTTATCTTCGAATTGTCTTCTCTTAATGATATCAGGCTGTTCGGCGAGTTTGTAAACGCAATAATATTCAGACCACCGACATACAGAGGCATTTTCCCTCTTTGAAGTCTCATTTCCTCAAGAGAATAGTTAAAAACTAAAAAAAATTAAAAATTTAAAAAAAAATTTAGTTTTGGGGGAAAAATTTATAATAAAACCATACATTAGAAAAACCACTGATTATTTGTGACAAGTGTCTTTGATATAGGTGGTTTAGTTCTTGACATATTATTTTTATTATTTATTGCATTTGTATCCCGCATTTTCCCACCTATTTGGAGTTTGTATTATATGATATATACATTGTGATGATTCTAGTTGAAGTCAATTCATGTGTATTATATTGCCCAGCTTAACAGTCAGCCTTTCCTTATTTTAAGTGGCTTTTGTTATCGAATTTTTGAATAAAGAATATTTTTAAAATCTCTCTATATAAAAGGCACCACCAACGTTCTAAATGAAGCCTCCAGCCGGAAGTGTGAAGGGGGAGAGATATCCGGTTTCCCCAGGAGTGTCTGCCCCGCCCTCGCTCTCTCTGTAACACAAACAGTGAAGGAAAACACAGCAAAGCACGAAATCAAATCGCTCTCTCTGTAACAGTGAAGGACTCAGAGGGGGGAGGGGAGAGAGGGCAGAAGCCCTCACTATCTCTGTAACACAAACACAGCAGGAAACTTAACACTGAAGGACTCGACTCCGAGGGGGGCGGGGACAGAGAGCACAGGGGAAGGGAGAGAGGGCAGAGGGCAGGGACACACACACTCCCACATGCACACAGAAGAAAACCTTGCTAGCCCCTGTTTCATTTGCATCAGAAACGGAGCTTTTTTACTAGTTTAGATATAAAGATATGATTGTGTTTGATTTTAGATATTAGATATTGTCTAATCATATTATATATAGATAGTCAATTTTTTTGAGTTATACATATTCATTGGGGATGTCCTGAAACTCTGCCTGTCTGTGGGGTCCCCAGGATGGCTTTAGGAAACCATTTAAAATCACATTCCTGTTGCATCTCACCTAAAAAGACTGGACACTGAATCCACAGTGCCGTGACCCTTTGGCCCCCCCTTCCCGCCGCCAACCCTCCCCCGCCGCTGTCGCGTACCTTTTCTGGCGGGGAGACCCCAACCCCCGGCAACCAAAGTCCTCTTCTCGGCCGCGCGGCGTTGCTTGCCGAATGATCTAATCAAGTTTCTGTACGTGCAGGACGTCAGACGCACGCACAGAAACAGATTCAAACTTGATCAGATCATTCGGCAACACCGCGCGGCCGAGAAGAGGACTTCGGCTGGTGGGGGTGGGGGTCCTCCGCCAGCAAAGGTACGTGGCGGGAGAGGGTTGGTGGCGGGAAGGGGGGGTCAAGAGGGTTGTGGCGGCAGCAGCGGCAGGGTCAAAGCTGGCGGCGTGCGGGGGGGTCGGCGGCACTGGGGGGGGGGGCTAAAATGTGCCCCCTCATCTCAGGCTCTGGACCCCCCTCCCGTCGAAGTCTGGCTATGCCCCTGGTTGCAAGTGCAGAGATTGAGGGCTTCCTCTGTATTTTATTTTTGGGGGGGGGGGGGGAAGCACTGAAGGATGATAAGGCTGCACTAGCCAGGAACCATTCCCCTGTTTTCTCTGTGCTGCTGGTGATGCTATTTAACTTAGAGGCAGCAAGGAAAATCACTTCTTAATGAGATATATTTCTGGGGACGGGAAATATGGAAAGGAAGTGATCATGGGGTTCTTTCTGAGAGACACAGAGTCCGGCAGAGAAAGATATAACTTAATAACCTTCACATTCACTTCATCAAAACTCCCTTTCAGTGTTTAAGAACTGCCAAGTTCCTCCTTATGAGGACTTTGCACATGTAAAGCCGGTAGAAATGGATGACAAAGCAGAGATGAGCTCCCCGTTTGAAGTGCAGGTTCGAGGTAGACAAGCACAGTTTGGGCCGAGGCTCTTTGAAGGGCAACATTTGCTCATGCAGTCTTTCCAAAAGGATATTACAGCAGGCGAAATGAATCTCAGATGCAGGGGGTAGTAGCACAGAAGGAGCTCTTTTCACTGTGCTTGATCAGCCTGTCCTGCAAACCAGTTTCCATTTTAGCTGATGCATTGCTTTGGGTGCAGAAGATTGACGTGGGTTTAGAAATGCTCATTTCATTTGAAAACGTTGCTGGGAATATATATATTTTTTCTTAGACGTAAGCACCAAATCGAGCGCTCGGCTCTCCCATGGCCCTGGAGACAGCCTCCCCAGTAGATCCAGAATGTATTCCTGGGCACGAATGGGGCTTTTCTTTAAAGCGGTGCTTTGTGCCCAAAGAAGGAGCTTTGGTTTTGGTTTTTAAAACTCATTTCTAGCTGGTTCCTGTCACTTCCAACACCTTAAATATATTATAACCCTGTGCTGTGAGCGTGCATTTTGCTTGGTTGTTCATCCTTTGCATTTAGTAGGGTTGATGTTGCATTAAGACGGCACTGGTTTATATATGTAGGGAGGAGTGGCTTAGTGGTTAGGGTGGTGGACTTTGGTCCTGAAGAACTGAGTTCGATTCCCACTTCAGGCACAGGCAGCTCCTTGTGACTCTGGGCAAGTCACTTAACCCTCCATTGCCCCATGTAAGCCGCATTGAGCCTGCCATGAGTGGGAAAGCGCAGGGTACAAATGTAACAAAAATAAAATGGATACTATTGGAGATTCTACATGGAATGTTGCTACTATTGGAGATTCTACATGGAATGTTGCTATTCCACTAGCAACATTCCATGTAGAAGGCTGCGCAGGCTTCTGTTTCTGTGAGTCTGACGTCCTGCACGTACATGCAGGACGTCAGACTCACAGAAGCAGAAGCCTGCGCGGCCACATTGGTGATCTGCAAGAGCCGACTTCCACATGGAATGTTGGCATAGCAACATTCCATGTAGAATCTCAAATAGTAGCAACAGTGGAGGAGTGGCCTAGTGGTTAGGGTGGTGGACCTTGAGCCTGGGGAACTGAGGAACTGAGGTCAATTCCCACTTCAGGCACAGGCACCTCCTTGTGACTCTGGGCAAGTCACTTAACCCTCCATTGCCCCATGTAAGCTACATGAGTGGGAAAGTGCAGGGTACAAATGTAACAAAAAAATATATATATATGTATTTCTCTCTTTTTTTTTCTTTTTTGCAGTACCCCTTAACCATGATTATGCTCTTCACCGGCGATCTCTACAGTCTTTTGAATTTCCTCAGCTTTGCCCGTTGGCTGTTTATCGGGCTGGCAGTTGTGGGGCTGATTTATCTCAGATACAGGCGGCCAGACATGCCTCGCCCTTTCAAGGTAATGACCGGTGTCATGTTACTCAGATTTTAATGCCCAAACAGAATCGGTTGAGCATGGTATAAAGCGTCTCATTTAAACAACACAGAGGCAGATATTCAGACTGCAGAGGTCCGCGTTTTTTTTTTTTTAAACTACGGCCGCTGTAGTTAACACTGGATACACCCTGCCAGTGTCCAGATATTGGCTGTTGTTTGCAATATTCAGGGCCCTATTTGCTAAGCAGCACTAAGGGTGTGCTAACGTTTTTAGCACGAGCTAATGATTAGCACACGCTAAACGCTAAGGGGCCCTTTTACTAAGACGCGTAGAGGGGCATAATCGAACGGGGTGCTCAAGTTTTCCTGAGGGCATCCTCACAGGACGTCCCGGCGAAGGGGCGGGGAAACCCGTATTATCGAAACAAGATGGGCGGCCATCTTTCGTTTCGATAATACGGTCGGGGACGCCCAAATCTCCACATTTAGGTCGACCTTAGAGGTGGTCGTCCCTAGAGATGGTCGTCCCTAGAGATGGTCGTCCGCGATTTTCGGCGATAATGGAACCCGAAGACGCCCATCTCAGAAACGACCAAATCCAAGCTCTTTGGTTGTGGGAGGAGCCAGCATTTGTAGTGCACTGGTCCTCCTCATATGCCAGGACACCAACCGGGCACCCTAGGGGGCACTGCAGTGGACTTCATAAATTGCTTCCAGGTACATGGCTCCCTTACCTTGTGTACTGAGCCCCCCAACCCCCCCCCCCCCAAAGCCACTCCCTACAACTGTACACCACTACCATAGCCCTTAGGGATGAAGGGGGGCACCTAGATGTGGGTACAGTGGGTTTGTGGTGGGTTTTGGAGGGCTCACATTTACCACCACAAGTTTAACAGGTAGGGGGGTGGGTGGGCCTGGGTCCGCCTGCCTGAATTGCACTGCAGTACCCACTAAAACTGCTCCAGGGACCTGCATACTGCTCTCATGGAGCTGGGTATGATATTTGAGGCTAGCATAGAGGCTGGCAAAAAATATTTTTAAAATATTTTTTTGAGGGTGGGAGGGGGTTAGTGACCACTAGGGGAGTAAGGGGAGGTCATTCCCGATTCCCTCCAGTGGTCATCTGGTAAGTTTGGGCACCTTTTCGTGGCTTGATCCTAACAAAAAAAGGACCAAGTAAAGTTGGCCAAGTGTTCGTCAGGGACGCCCTTCTTTTTTCCATTATCGGCTGAGGATGCCCATGTGTTAAGCATGCCCCAGTCCTGCCTTCGTTATGCTTCCGACACGCCCCAGGGAACTTTGGTCGTCCCGCGACGGAAAGCAGTTGAGGGCGCCCAAAATCGGCTTTCGATTATGCTGATTTGGGCGACCCTGGGAGAAGGACGCCCATCTCCCGATTTGTGTCGAAAGATGGGTGCCCTTCTCTTTCGAAAATGAGCCCAATAGGTGCCTATGCATGTACCACATGCGTCAAATTAGAACTACCGTCAGGTATACATATAAAGTAGCACATATGAGTTTATCTTGTTGGGCAGACTGGATGGACCATACAGGTCTTTTGCTGCCGTCATCTACTATGTTACTATCCTGCTTATTTTCGAAGGAGATCACCGGCCATCTTCCGACACAAATCGGGAGATGGTCGGCCAGCTCCTCAACCCGGCCAAATCGGTATAATCGAAAGCCAATTTTGGCCGGCTTCAACTGCTTTCCGTCGCAGGGCCGGCCAATGTTAAAAGGGGCGTTTCGGCAGGGTACGGAAGGTGGGACGGGGCGTGGTTACGAGATGGCCGGCTTCAGCCGATAATGGAAAAAAGAAGGCTGGCTCTGACGAGCACTTGGCCGGCTTCACTTGGTCCATTTATTTTTAGGATCAAGCCTCAAAAATGTGCCCCAACTGAGCAGATGACCACCGGAGTGAATCGGGGATGACCTCCCCTCACTCTCCCAGTGCTCATCAACCCCCTCCCACCCAAAAAGAAAAATTAAAAAGCATTTTTTTGCCAGCCTCTATGCCAGCCTGAAATGTCATACCCAGCTCCATCACAGCAGTATGCAGGTCCCTGGAACAGTTTTTAGTGGGTACAGTGCACTCCAGGCAGGTGGACCCAGGCCCATCCCCCCTACCTGTTACACTTGTGGTGGTAAATGGGAGCCCTGCAACCCCCCCCCCCCCCCAAAAAAAAAATAAAATATATATATATCTGGTTGATATTCAGCCTACAGTGCTTAGCATTTTTTAATATTCTGACCAGTGGCGTAGCCATGGGTGGGCCTGGGTGGACCAGGGCTTGCTATGGCTGGAATAGATACTCAAACCTCACCAGCTGAAGATGTCCTCCTCCTCAGGCAGCTGGCAGCCCTTGTCTCGAGCTGACACCAACATCAACCCCTCTGCACATGCTTAGTTTTCATGCATACACAGCCTGCTGGCTGTGGCATCAGTTCGAAGAAAGTGCTGCTGGCTGCTGTTTGGAAGAGCGCCGACTGCCTGAGCAGGAGGAAATCTTCATCTAGCGGGGTTTGTAGATCCCCTCCTGCTCAGGTAATTAATATTTTAGGCTTGTGGGTGGAGGGAGGAAGAGCAGAAAGCGGAGCAAAGCAGAGCAGAAGGGGGCATGAATTCAGTGCCCACTCACCTTGGACTCAGGCCCACTCAAAATTGGCTGTCTGGCTACGCCTCTGATTCTGACCACCATGTCCAGGCCACCAGCACAGAATATTTAGGACCAATTCCTATTAGCCTGGCCACCAGAAGTTTTGCGGATCCCAGCCCATATTCAACCAGGCCCGCATAAAAAAAATTATTGCCCAGATCCTAATCCTATCTCGATTTCACGTCCCACCCACCCCACCTCTTCTCATCCACCCCCTGAAGATAAAGCAAGGTAGGCATGCCCCCCCCCCCCCCCACTGCCCCCAGGTCTACCTTAATGAATCCTTGTTAGTCCAGTGGTAAATAGGCAGGAGTGATGCCCATGTTGGAAGCCACATCAAAATGGCTGCCACACCTTCTAGTACCAGCCTCGTGGTGCTTCTGGGGTGAGAGGGATGGGGAGGTCTGCAGGAAAAGTGGTGCCGCAACCCAGAAGCTAACCAGGCACAGGCCAATATTCAGACTGGTACCTAGCTAGCTTTGTGGCTAAGGCTGTCCTAACTTCAGTGATGTACCTAACTGGTCAACGGTCTGAATATGGCTGCTTGCTGATTAGATTCTAGCTCCTCTCACATCCGCCCACAGACCCCTCAAGCACTAACTGGATAATGCAGGGGCAGTCTGTGGTGATATTCAATGGCACTGTCCAGTTACTGTATATACTCAAATGTAAACCTATTTGAGTATAAACCGAGATAGCAGTTTTTCCCCTCAAAAAGGGGGAAAATTGTTAACTTGAATATAAACTGAGGGGGTGGGGGGTTCTATATTCAAGTGTAAGCTTCAGTGAGCATTGGTCAGGCCAAAAATGGCATCTGAAGAAGGTAGAACCTGTGAATAAAATCCAGTAACCGCATTGCTGTCTTCCACTTCCCCCCTCCCGATGACCAATTCTTCTGTCCTCCACCCCCCTTCTGGCATTGAGCTTACCATTCTGGTGCTCACAGAAGCCGGCAGGCCTTGATCATGTTTCAGATACTCAAGATCCTACACCAGCCCATCACAGAGCATTGCCCTCAGATTCAGTGAGCACTAGAACAGTAAGTGCAATGCTGGTCGGGTTGGGGGTGGAGGATAGTAGTGCTGGTCATTGGGGGGGAGGGGGAGAGGAGTGGAGGACAGCAGCACCAGTCCCCGGGGGGGGGGGGGGGGGGGGAGGACAGTAATTCTGGTCTTTGGATTGGATGGGGAGGGGAAGACAATAGCATCAGTCATCAGATGGGAGTTATATGTTGATGACGTCCACGCTGATGATGGTCATGTTTTGGCTACTTTTGATAAATTGAAATTAATCCTGTATTCGATTAAAAGTTGGATGAAAGCAAATGGTCTGAAATTGAATGTCAAGAAAACAAGGATTTTATTGTTAGCGAAGTGTGAATCATCTGACTTGCCTACTTGCTTCACATTTGAAGGGGAATCTATACCTATTATTAGTGTCATGAGGCATTTGGGAGTGATGGTACATTCAGGTCTCACGAAGAAAGTGCAAATAGGAAAGATCATTAAAGGTGTCTTCTTTAAGCTAAGATTGGTAAGACGATTGAAGGGTCTATTAGCACCCCAGAATTTTAGACCTCACGATGCAAAGTCTGATTATGCCGTGCTTTGATTATTACATAGTAACATAGTAGATGATGGCAGAAAAAGACCTGCACGGTCCATCCAGTCTGCCCAACAAGATAACTCATATTTGCTGCTTTTTGTGTATACCCTACTTTGATTTGTACCTGTGCTCTTCAGGGCACAGACTGTATAAGTCTGCCCAGCACTATCCCCGCCTCCCAACCACCAGCCCCTCCTCCCAACCACTGGCTCTGGCACAGACCGTATAAGTCTGCCCAGCCCTATCCCCGCCTCCCAACCACCAGCCCCGCCTCCCAATCTTGACTAAGCTCCTGAGGATCCATTCCTTCGGCACAGGATTCCTTTATGCTTATCCCACGCATGTTTGAATTCCGTTACCGTTTTCATTTCCACCACCTCCCGCGGGAGGGCATTCCAAGCATCCAGCTTACTTGCAACAGCTTACTGTTAGGCATTCCCAAATTCCAACTTAAAGCCCTACAGATTGTGCAAAATGCTATTGCAAGGGCCATAGCTGGGTACAATCGTTATGAACACATTTCATCAGTCTTCAAGAGTTCGCACTGGCTCTGGATAGAGTTTCGCATTAAATTTAAAGATTTTATATTTGGTTTCTAAAATTCTAACGGGACAAGTGTCGGCTGTGTTGGACACAAAACGTCATGTGTATCAGCCCCCAAGAAGAGAGGAGAAGGGTGGGTAGATATGACCACGGACCACAAAGACGAAAGGGACGATCTTAGGTAAAAGAAGATTTATCGATCAAGGACTCAACACAACGCTGTGTTTTGGCAAAAAAAAGGCCTGCTTCAGGATTCTTCCAAGATAAACGTCAAATTCTCCAAATGTGAAGCATATCAGAGTAGACCAATGAAATGGTATTGAAAAAGACCATAATGATAAATGATGCGTGCCTTCAAATCTGCTAATCCAAAATGCTCAGGCATCAGAGGGTTAACTCAAGCAGTGCTGGATTAAGATGATTTTCAGCAACAGAAAATAGCCATAAACTTAGACCACTATAACACAGCACTAAGTCAGCGACATGAAAATTGCTCCTACGGTGAGTGTTAAGATGCTTGGAATGCCCTCCCGCGGGAGGTGGTGGAGATGAAAACGGTAACAGAATTCAAACATGCGTGGGATAGGCATAAAGGAATCCTGTGCAGCAGGAATGGATCCTTAGAAGCTTAGCTGAAATTGGGTGGCGGAGCAGGTGGGGGGAAGAGGGGTTGGTGGTTGGGAGGCGGGAAATACTGCTGGGCAGACTTATACGTTCTGTGCCCTGAAAAAGACAGGTACAAATTCAAGATATGAGTTTATCTTGGGCAGACCAGATGGACCATGCAGGTCTTTTTCTGCCGTCATCTACTATGTTACTATGTTACAATGTAACCTGGGTCTCACAGTTCCAAGTCCATTATTATAAGCAATCAAGCAGCACTGACTCTCCCTCATAGGGTTAAATATTCAGCCGGCGGTGATCAGCGGTTGTTTGGCTGCCGCTGGCATTATCCCCAGATTTTCAGTGCCGGGACATGTCTGGACACCATAATTGAATACCTGGGTTTAGGTGATATTTGGCACGTAACTGAATAAGTCAAAGCAGATAAAGATTGGACTGTGTTTTATACGGTTCTGTTTATCCAGGTAACATAAAGTGCTAAATATTGATTTTTAACCAGCAAAATGCCAACTCTGCCCTCAGAAAGGCCACAAACTAGCCGGTTTGGTCTTAGACACTACCCAGGTGTATTCAGCGGTGCTGTCCGGTGAACCCTGAACAAGTGATTTAAATGGCCAGGAGCCTCTCTTGGCTGTTTAAATCATTTTAAATATCATCCCTATAGTTTTTAGAGTAAATTGTTTCCAGCAAAATTAATCAGAATTTCCAGATTTGTCTAGCAAAGCTGCGGCAGGGTCACACTGCCATCGACTTTCAGTGCTTAAAATCTTTTCATTCTTCCCTCCATTGCCACTCTTTCCCTCTGTCTATACTGTACATAAGTATTGCCATACTGGGACAGACCAAAGGTCCATCAAGCCCAGCGTCCTGTTTCCAACAGTGGCCAATCCAGGTCACAAGTACCTGGCAAGATCCCCAAACAGTACAATACATTTTAATCTGCTTATCCTAGAAATAAGCAGTGGGTTTTCCCCAAGTTCGTTTTAATAATGGTCTATGGACTTTTTCTTTTAGGAAGCTAGCCAAACCTTTTTTAAACCCCGCTAAGCTAACCGCTTTTACTACATTCTCTGGCAATGAATTGCAGCGCTTAATTACATATTGAGTGAATAAAAATTTTCTCCGATTTGTTTTCATTTTACTAGTTTGTAGCTTCATTGCGTGCCCCCTTGTCCTAGTATTTTTGGAAAGAGTAAACAAACGATTCACGTCTCCCCGTTCCACTCCACTCATTATTTTATAGACCTCTATCATATCTCCCCTCAACCGTCTTTTCTCCAAGCTGAAGAGCCCTTGCTGCTTCAGCCTTTCCTCATAGGGAAGTCGCGCGCGCGCGCGCGCGTGTGTGTGTGTCTCTCTCTCTTCTCTCTGTCTATGTTTCCTCTTCTCTGTTTTCTCAGCTTTTGTCTCTCAATCACTCTCTACCCATCTGTGCATCACTCAGGTGCTTTCTGCTTCTCCCTCTTTCTGCTTACAGCTTGTCATTTGCCTGGAGCATTTCCTTTCAGAGGACTGCTTTGCAATGCACCATTTGAGGACACAAAAGCAAGGGGTAGTCTTCAGTGGATTCCTGGGAACACTTTGGTGTATACAGACATGTCCTTAAGATTGTGGCAGAGAGAACAGAGTGTCAGGATCACACTGCAAACATTTCTCATTTATTTTCCCACTGTAAAACAGGCAGCGCCACCCAATCCACCTTATTTTTCGATTATGGTGAAAATAGATGCATGATGCCATAAGATATAAATATCACAAGTCCAAATTGGTGTTTTATTTGATATCCACGCACCTAATAATTGTTTTAATCCTGACGTATAATACTGAGAAAAGCTGTGAGTGGTTTTCTAGAATGTTGTCACACTGTAATACCGTGAACATCGCATGGCTTTTGAAATAGATAGTCGTATTTACACTAAAGTAGACAACATAAGAATAGCCGTACTGGGATCAGAGCAATATCCTGTCTCCAACAGTGGTTAATTCAGGTCAAAAGTACTTGGCAGAAACCCAAGCAACACTCCATGCTATCAATCTCAGGGCAAGCAGTGGCTTCCCCATGTCTGTCTGAATAGCAGACTATGGACTTTTCCTCCAGGAACTTGTCCAAACCTTTTTTTAAACCCAGATGCGCTAACTGCTGTTACCACATCCTACAACAACGAGTTCCAGAGCTTAACTATTCTTTGAATGAAAAAAAAAAATATTTCCTCCTATTTGTTATAAAAGTATTTCTATGTAATTTCATTGAGTAAGAATAGAAACCAAACCAAAATGAAATATGTATATATCTATATCTAGATAGACAGATGTAGATGTAGGTAACTATGTAGAGGGTGTTATTCGCCAAAACACAACCAAACAAAAACCCAAAATTTACTGGCAAAACTCTTTTCAGAAGGAACCTCTAGAGGGCAGTAGCTCACCACATTCCATGGAACACAATAAAAAGTGCATTTTTCCACTGCACTCCAGGGCCGCTGAGAGCCTGAGCCAGGCCCGGAGCAGGACGGCTGCTGCCGGTCCCCCCAGGACCGCTGCTGCCACCCCCCTGACTGCCGTTGCCGCCTCCCGAACCACTGTGTAGCCAGACTACAAAAATTGGGCGTGGCCAGGGCCAGAGCCCCAATGTGGGGGGGGGGGGGGGGGCACATTTTGCCCCACCTCCCTGCCCCCCCCCCCCGCTGCAACTCCACATACATTGGCTGACGGGGGTCACCAAGTTCAATTTCATCAAAACCGAGCACGACGTGAGGGGAAAAGCAGCCGCAGGGGGCAGAGAACAGCGCTGAAGGAAGGGAGGCTTCGGCTGGCGGGGCTTGCGGACCCTTGACAGCCAAACCAGAGACCCCAGCCTTAAGGGGGAGCCCGGTGCTGAAGTCTTCTCTCTCCTGCTCCTGTGAGGACACTATCTCCCGGATCCCGTCAGGAGCAGGAGAAAGATAGACCCTGGCAGCAGGCTGCCTTTGGAGGTCAGGCCTAGGGGAATCTTGCCCCCTGCCCCCCTTCTTGGAGGCCCTGCTGCCCCCTTCCACACACACATCCCAAGGCAACTAGAGACCAGTTAATTCCTAACAACAGTTCAAGGCAGTGTACTGGAAGCAATTTGTAAGAAAAAAGCTGGTTGTTTTCCACGAAGCCCACGTCCTTTCAGTGAATGTAACATGCCTTGTAAATTTGGCTATCCTTTAAGCAGGGGCGTTCCTAGGGGAGCTGACACCCGGGCTGGATCGCCGATGCGCCCCGCCCCCCGGGTGCAGCGCTCTCCCCCAGGTGCAGCGCGACCCCCCCCCGGCGAAAGGACACCCCCCCGGGTGCACGCCGCTGGGGGGGGGGGGCACCGCGCGCCTGTCCGCTTCGTTCGTTTCCATGCTCCCTCTGCCCCGGAACAGGAAGTAACCTGTTCCAGGGCAGAGGGAGCACAGAACAAACGTAGCGGACAGGCGCGCGGCATCCCCCCCCCCAGCGGCGTGCACCCGGGGCGGACCGCACCCACCGCCCCCCCCCCCCCCCTTGGTACGCCACTGCCTTTAAGAAGAGGATGATCCAGATTTACCCAGTTCCAAGAGGGAGATTGTAAGCCAGCCCTGCATTTCTGACAACTCCATCCCGGTGCATTATGGGACCTGCAACACTGATTTCAGTGGGTAGAATCAGGGGCTACAAATGCCAGGACTCAGGAGTGGCCAAAAAGCGTCCCTCCTGGAACTGGGTAACTTGTCATCTTTGATCATCAGGATCCAAGGGACTTGGGGAGGGGGCGAATGTGCTGTTTATGGTTTTTTATGCATATAACAGGCAGGGGCGTATCTGAACTGCGGCGGTAGGGGGGGCCAGGGCCAGAGTGAGGGGGCACATTATAGCCCCCCCCCGCCGCCGCCGCCGCCGCTGCCATTGCCGATCCCCCTCCCCCCAGCTGCTACCATTTCCAACCCTCCCCCTCCGTTGCTTGCCTACCTTCGCTGGCGGGGGACCCCAACCCCCGCCAGCCGAGGTCCGCGTCCTCCTGCCGCTGCCGCTGCCGGCTGCCTTTGGTCCTTTCATTTGTCCATTGAAGCTGGCGCCGACGAAAATTTCTTTTGACTCTGACGTCGCTGCACGTTGTACGTGCAGGACGTCAGACTCAGAAACATTTTCTGAGCCTGACGTCCTGCACGTACAACGTGCAGCGACGTCAGACTCAAAAGAAACTTTCGTCGACTTCAATGGACAAATGAAAGGACCAAAGGCAGCCGGCAGCGGCAGGAGGACGCGGACCTCGGCTGGCGGGGGTTGGGGTCCCCCGCCAGCGAAGGTAGGCGAGCAACGGAGGGGGAGGGTTGGCAGCGGTAGGGGGGTCCAGGGCGAAATCTGCGGGGGCCCAGGCCCCTGAGGCCCCACGCAGATACGCCCCTGATAACAGGTCTGACCTTAACTCGGCATTTCCCTGGAGTGGAGGAGTAGCCTAGTGGTTAGTGCAGTGGACGTTTGATCCCGGCAAACTGAGTTTGATTCCCACTGCAGCTCCTTGTGACTCTGGGTAAGTCACTTAACCCTCCATTGCCCTGGTACAAAATAAGTACCTGAATATATGTAAACCGCTTTGAATGTAGTTGCAAAAACCTCAGAAAGGCGGTATATCAAGTCCAATTTCCCTTTCCCTATTTGAGATTCTACATGGAATGTTGCTACTATGGAAGATTCTAGATGGAATGTTGCTACTATTGAGATTCTGTTGCTACTGTTTGAGATTCTACATGGAATGTTGCTGTTGCTACTATTTGAAATTCTGGAATGTTGCTAGTGGAGGAGTAGCCTAGTGGTTAGTGCGGTGGAGCATGGAATGTTGCTACTATTGAGATTCTGTTGCTACTATTTGAGATTCTACATGGAATGTTGCTATTTCACTAGCAACATTCCATGTAGAAGCCTGCCCTTGCAGATCAGCAATGCGGCTGCGCAGGCTTCTGTTACGTGCAGGACGTAAACCGCTTTGAATGTAGTTGCAAAAACCTCAGAAAGGCGGTATATCAAGTCCAATTTCCCTTTCCCTTCAGTCTGTTACAGATTTTCCCCACCCAGCACATTCATTTGTATGAGCAGAAAATGCTGCTCAGTTTTCTATTAATGTGTATCGGGATCCTGATTCTATAGCTGATGTGTATACCACTGTGTGTGCATTTTCCATCCCTCTGGATTAATACTTTCTATTGCTCTACATCTATCTACCTGTCGCTCCCTCTCAATAAACTGCTCATGAGATAAATTATGGAGAATGTTGACCTAGAGGGATGAACTATAACTGATCCAGCGCTAGAAAACCAGAGAAAAAAAGGGACTTTTACGACCTCACGTTGCCTGCTGCCTGCAGTGTGAATTACTGACGGCTTCTGAGTTCATTGGTTTATTTTATGTCGGGGAGATGATCTTGTCAGCATCAAAAAAGTGTGTGTGTATATTAAGAGTCTGCTTTACTTTCTCTGCACATTGAAATATTTTACTGATGTATGCATAAAAAATAGGACCTTTTATTGAGGTAATTTTATAAGGGGGTGTGCAGTTAAAGGGCCTTTTAAAGTGGCATGTAAAGACAATTAGTTACTTCCCCAGTATCTCTCCACACTCGTCCTTCCCTACACCCCTTCCCGTGCACTCCGCTCCATGGATAAATCCTTCTTATCTGTTCCCTTCTCCACTACTGCCAACTCCAGACTTCGCGCCTTCTGTCTCGCTGCACCCTACGCCTGGAATAAACTTCCTGAGCCCCTACGTCTTGCCCCATCCTTGGCCACCTTTAAATCTAGACTGAAAGCCCACCTCTTTAACATTGCTTTTGACTCGTAACCACTTGTAACCACTCGCCTCCACCTACCCTCCTCTCTTCCTTCCCGTTCACATTAATTGATTTGATTTGCTTACTTTATTTATTTTTTTGTCTATTAGATTGTAAGCTCTTTGAGCAGGGACTGTCTTTCTTCTATGTTTGTGCAGCGCTGCGTATGCCTTGTAGCGCTATAGAAATGCTAAATTTATTTATTTATTTATTTATTTGTTACTTATATCCCACATTTTCCCACACATGCAGGCGCAATGTGGCTTACAGAGAATTAAATAAGAGTACAATCTTAACAGCTTAGGCAAGCATAAAGAAATACACAGGAGGGAAGAAACTAACAAAGTGAACTAAGTAGGGAAGGGACAAGGGATGCTTTAATCAACATGGTAAATAGAGGGGTAAGTCTTAGCAAAGAGGAATGTCTTTAATAACTTCTTAAAAAGGGCATGGTCCACTTGGGTTTTAAGGTGACGAGGTAACGTGTTCCAGTATTTGGGACTCCAATAACGGAAAGACGAGGCGAAGATTTTCTTATACTTGACTCCCTTACAATTCGGAAAATGGAGATGGAGATATGACCGAGCAGCAGTAGTAGTAGTAGTAGAATGTTGCTACTATTGGAGATTCTACATAGAATGTTGCTACTATTGGAGATTCTACATGGAATGTTGCTATTCCACTAGCAACATTCCATGTAGAAGGCTGCGCAGGCTTCTGTTTCTGTGAGTCTGACGTCCTGCACGTACGATTCACAGAAGCAGAAGCCTGCGCGGCCACATTGGTGATCTTGTAACCACTTGTAACCACTCGCCTCCACCTACCCTCCTCTCTTCCTTCCCATCCACATTAATTGATTTGATTTGCTTACTTTATTTATTTTTTGTCTATTAGATTGTAAGCTCTTTGCGCAGGGACTGTCTTTCTTCTATGTTTGTGCAGCGCTGCGTATGCCTTGTAGCGCTATAGAAATGCTAAATAGTAGTAGTAGTAGTCTCTTGTAACCAGAGCTAATATTGTGATGTCACAATGCCTCAGGCCACCAATAAGAGCCAACCTCATCAGTGATGTCACAATGGCTTGATTGTCCTATACTTGGCTCACTTTTATTACATAGCTCTTTGCGCAGGGACTGTCTTTCTTCTATGTTTGTGCAGCGCTGCATATGCCTTGTAGCGCTATAGAAATGCTAAATAGTAGTAGTAGTAGTAGTAGTAGTACTTCTCTTTATTAAATAGTAAAATGTAGTAACATAGTAAAATGACGGCAGATAAAGACCTGTACAGTCCATCTAGTCTGCCCAACAAAATAAACTCATTTAACATGGTATGCAATACTGTATACAAGCTGCATTGGCTCCCCATCAGAGAAAGAATAAATTTTAAAGTCCACACTCTGATTCATACGATCATATATGAAGAATCCCCTAACTACATGAATAACCTCATCGACCTCCCAACCAGAAATAGATCATCGTCTTCTCGTACTTACCTCAATTTACACCTTCCAACTGCAAAGGTATTAAATACAAGATCTCCTATGCATCCAGTTTCTACTTTTTGGACAGCCAGCTTTGGAACGCTCTGCCAAGATCCATCCGAGCAATCAACGGTCATCTACCATTCAGAAAAATGTTGAAGACCCATCTCTTCAAGAAAGCTTACGCTAATGACCCAACTTAACTTTTTAAGCCCACCCACATGATTCCTGCCCCGACGATTATTATACCTTTGACCATGTCTCACAATCTCCTTATGCTCATTCCTCAATCTCTTCCTCTCCATCCTTCCTACTCCTTACCCCTCCCAATCTCTTCTCCTTTTGCTCTTCCTATCTTTGTTTACCTCTCCATGCTCAATTTACATATCCTCAAAACCCCACTACTACTATGTTTACTACAACTTGTAACATTCTCCTTCAAGACTTTGTAATTCTATTTACTATGTAAGCCGCATTGAACCTGCTATGTGTGGAAAAGCGCGGGGTACAAATGTAATTAATAATAATAATAATATATGTATACCTGAGTTTGATTTGTCCTTGACATTCTCAGGGCACAGACCAGCACACTTCTTGTACTAAAAGTTCTGAAGCTAACGTCAAAGCCCCTTAAAATTTACACTCCAGCCCATCCCTATCCAGTTACGATCAGGGCGTAGACTGTAGAAGTCTGCCTAGCACTGGTTTTACTTCCCAATTACCGGCGTTGCCACCCAATCTCCGCTAAGATTCCATAGATCCATTCCTTCTAAACAGGATTCCTTTGGGTTTATCCCATGCATGTTTGAATTCCATTACTGTTTTCATCTCCACCACCTCCCTCGGGAGGGCATTAGACATATCCACTACCCTCTCTGTGAAAAAATACTTCCTGACATAGTAATACAAGGTGCAGGTACAGACATTTACATCAGCTCCGGAGCTGTGAGAATGATCGTATTTCTAATCTACGAATGTACTTGCTTGCTCCATCCACATTCTGCTTAAACTCCACTCCTGTATATATGAATGGTCTTCTAATAACCACCGATAAACACTAAACAGGCAGTCTCAAACTTCAATTAAGCAATCGTAATAATTATCTAGAAAGAGAGAAGAACCCTCAGCCTTAAAGATAGTAAAACACCACCACCGGGACTAAAATGCTAATTAACGATTAAGAGACTCACACGGGTCTCACCCGCTCAAGCATTAATACGGTCATATCACATCCTTGGGCTCCTCCAAAATATTTTAAAGCAAGAGACTGCACACTATAACATATTGGTTAACCAAAATGGATGGATGCTCCAAAAGTTCCTAACTAAATGTCCGCTCAAAATTTATTTTATTAAAAAATTCATATTATAACTTAATAGCCACCAATAGGATTTATCTTAAACCTCAGCAGAGTGTTCAGTGGTATTTTACCATCTTTAAGGTTGAGGGTTCTTCTCTCTTTCTATATAATTATTACGATTGCTTAGTTGCGACTGCCTGTTTAGTGTTTATCGGTGGTTATTAGAAGACCATTCATATATACAGGAGTGGAGTTTAAGCAGAATGTGGATGGAGCAAGCAAGTACATTCGTAGATTAGAAATACGATAATTCTCACAGCTTCGGAGCTGATGTAAATGTCTGTACCTGCACCTTGTACTACTATGTCAGGAAGTATTTTTTCACAGAGAAGGTAGTGGATATGTCTAATGCCCTCCCGAGGGAGGTGGTGGAGATGAAAACGGTAATGGAATTCAAACATGTGTGGGACAAACACAAAAGAATCCTGTTCAGAAGGAATGGATCTACAGAATCTTAGCAGAGATTGGGTGGCAACGCCGGTATTTGGAGAGTAAAACCGGTGCAAGGCGGACTTCTACGGTCTGCGCCCTGATCGTGACTGAATAGATATGGATGGGCTGGAGTGTAAATTTTAAGGGCTTCGACGTTAGCTTCAGAACCTTTAGCACAAGAAGTGTGCTGGGCAGACTTCTATGGTTTTGCAAAACATCCAAAGTTGGACTTAGACCTCATATCAAAAATGATATTTAAAAATGTAATAAGAAAATAACAGGTTACTGTGAAGTGTTGGAAATGGATTTTTTGGTTTGTTTTTTGCAGGTGCCATTGTTCATCCCTGCCTTGTTCTCTTTCACCTGCCTTCTCATGGTGGCCCTGTCACTATTCTCAGAACCCATCCATACGGGGATTGGTTTCGCGATCACGCTCACCGGGATCCCTGCCTACTACCTCTTTGTGATCTGGGATAAGAAGCCCAAATGGTTCAGAAGGTTCTCAGGTAATAAGGTGGACATTGACGTTTTAACTCAGTACTGTATGTAGCTCAGGACAAAACAGGAAGCCGTTCAATGAAGTACAGAAGGAAGGAGTGGAGAAATATCTCTGTGGTTAGAAAAGCAAGTGACAAGCCACGGGTTCATATCTTGCTCCTCCCGCTGACCCTGTTTCTGACCTTGAGCAATTCACATCACCCGCAATTCACATCACCCAGGGCCACCAAGAGACACAGCTGGGCCTGGCACACAAGCACAGCAGGGGGGAGAGAGACCTGAAAGCAGGCAGGCAGGAAGAAACTTGCCGGCATTTTGAATCGGCGCCGGGACGGGAGGCATCAAGATAGTCTGCAGTCCCGCCAGGCAGGAAAGAGGGCGCTCTTTCCTACCCTGAAGAGGTCACTAGACCACCAGAGCACTACAGTAAGGTAAAGGAGGAGAGGGGAAGATAGGACAGCATTAGGTGGAGTGACGGGGGGGGGGGGGGGGTGGGATGTGACAAGGGGTGGAGCATGTGTCCTCTTTTTCTTTAGGGCAAATATGGTAACCGTAGAGTGTGCCCTCTCTCACAAAGAGGAGCATAATCGAACGCGAACGCCCATTTGTAAAAACGTCCATCTCCGAGAACGGGTCCGTGAAGGGGCGGGCCGAACTGTATTTTCGAAAAAAATGGACGTCCATCTTTTTTTTCGAAAATACATTGGATTAGGGCGTTTTTTGAGCTGGGCGTTTTTGTTTTTTAGCGATAATCGAAACCGAAGCGTCCCAGCTCAAAAACGACCAAATCCAAGGCATTTGGTCGTGGGAGGGGCCAGCATTCGTAGTGCACTGGTCCCCCTGAGATGCCTCTATGCCAGCCTCAAATATCATACCTAGCTCCATGACAGTAGTATGCAGGTCCCCAGAGCAATTTTACTTTAGTTGGTGCTGCGCGGGACCCATGCAGAGAGGAAAAATCGGAAGAAAAAAAAAAAACAAGCAAGCAAGTGCAGTCAGGGACGTCCAAATTAAAAGATAGTGAAAGGGGGAATTGAACCAGCAACCTTTTGATTACAAGCTCAGTGCTCTAGCCAGTGCACCACTGATTAGACATCCTTCCCGTTCCATTAAGTCTCTCCAGGTTTCTGTCAGCCAATCACAGCTCATTTAGCTGACATCTGTATCAGCTAAACAGCGGTGATTGGCTGACAGAAACTTGGAGGGACTTAATGGAAAGGGAAGGACATCTAAATGCCTGAATAATGTGGTTCACTGGCTAGAGCACTGAGCTTGTAATCAGAAGGTTGCTGGTTCAATTCCCCCTTTTACTATCCTGGTAATTTAGACGTCCCTGACTGCACTTGCTTGTTTTTTTTTTTTTCTTCCGATTTTTCCTCTCTGCATGGGTCCCGCACAGCACTAACTAAACTAAAATTACTTCGGGGACCTGCATACTGCTGTCATGGAGCTGGGGATGACATTTGAGGCTGGCTTACAAGTTGGAAAAAAAGTGTTTAACATTCGTTTTTTTTTTTGGAGGGAGGGGGTTAGTGACCACTGGGGGAGTCAGGGGAGGTCATCCCCGGTTCCCTCCGGTGGTCATCTGGTCATTTAGGGCACTTTTTTGGGACCTGTTCGTGAAAAAAACGGGTCCAACAAAAGTGACCTAAATTCTCTCTGAAAACGCCTTTCTTTTTTCCATTATCGGCCGAGCACGCACATCTCTGCTCAGCCGATAACCACGCCTCAGTCCCGCCTTCACCACGCCTCTGACACGCCCCCGTCAACTTTATGCGTTCCCGCGACGGAGTGCAGTTGGAAACGCCCAAAATCGGCTTTCGATTATACCGATTTGGGCACCCACAAGAGAAAGACGTCCATCTCCCGATTTAGGTCGGAATTTGGGCGTTTTTCTCTTTCGAAAATAAGCCTCAAAGTGTGCAGTTTCATTCATTCCTGGTGTGCATCCTTACAATGTAGTTGATCTCTGGCATTCCTGACACTTCTTTGCACATTTATCCAATTAATATTTTGCTCCCACTTCTGTCATCACCACCTTCCCTGGGAGGCCATTACACAAAGCTACCACTCTGTCCTTGAAGAAAGATTTTCTGATGTAGCATCTTGCAGCCTCATACTACAGCCTCTTCTTCTCAATCGTTCTTTCCTTTGATAAGGCTTTGTTTCTTGGACATTATCTATACCTTTGGGGCATTATCGCTTCCTTTTTCCTATTGGTTATTTATTTATTTATGCATTCTTATATTCCGCCGTTATCCAAAAACAGGTTTCGGTTCAAAGTGGCCTACAATTTACGTTCTGGTTGAGAGTTACAGTAATGGTGTCTAGTTTACATTCTGATAGAACATTACTCTGATGGTTTGTAGATTAGGTAGCAGAAAGGGCCTGGATAGCTTGTCTAGCTTGAGAGTGGAGGAGTGGCCTAGTGGTGGACTTTGGTCCTGGGGAACTGAGTTCAATTCCCACTTCAGGCACAGGCAGCTCCTTGTGACTCTGGGCGAGTCACTTAACCCTCCATTGCCCCATGTAAGCCGCATTGAGCCTGCCATGAGTGGGAAAGTGCAGGGTACAAATGTAACAAAAATAAAATAGATACTTTTGGAGATTCTACATGGAATGTTGCTATTCCATGTAGAAGGCTGCGCAGGCTTCTGTTTCTGTGAGTCTGACATCCTGCACGTATGTGCAGGACTTCAGACTCGCAGAAGCCTGCGCGGCCACATTGGTGATCTGCAAGGGCCGACTTCTACATGGAATGTTGCAATCTCAAATAGTACCAACAGTGGAGGCGTGGCCTAGTGCTTAGGGTGGTGGACTTTGGTCCTGAGGAACTGAGTTCAATTCCCACTTCAGGCACAGGCAGCTCCTTGTGACTCTGGGCAAGTCACTTAACCCTCCATTGCCCCATGTAAGCCGCATTGAGCCTGCCATGAGTGGGAAAGCGTGGGGTACAAATGTAACAAAAATAAGTTATAGAATTTTTTTTGTATAAGTAGGTTTTCAGTTCTTTTCTGAACTGTAGATAGTTGGATGTGCTTCTTGTGATCTTTGATATTGAGTTCCACCATTTGGAACCCAGATAGCTTGATCCCTCCATTTATATATATTTGTAAGTTATATTTCTGCAGTTAGGTAAGTGCAGAAGTAGGTGGCCTCTGGTTTCTCGGCTTGTGTTTCTTGGGGATAGTTCGATCATATCTAGCATATATTCTGGTGACATGCCAAACAATATTTTGTAAATCATGGTGCTAGGTTTGAAGATTAATCTTGCTTTGATTGGCAGCTAGTGTATAATATATAATATAAGTAATGCCACACTGGGAAGAGACCAAGGGTCCATCGAGCCCAGCATCCTGTCTATGACAGCGGCCAATCCAGGCCAAGGGCACCTGGCGAGCTTCCCAAACGTACAAACATTCTATACATGCTATTCCTGGAATTGTGGATTTTTCCCAAGTCCATTTAGTAGCGGTTTATGGACTTGTCCTTTAGGAAACCGTCTAACCCCTTTTTAAACTCTGCCAAGCTAACCGCCTTCACCTCGTTCTCCGGCAACGAATTCCAGAGTTTAATTATGTGTTGGGTGAAGAAACATTTTCTCCGATTTGTTTTAAATTTACCACACTGTAGTTTCATCGCATGCCCCCTAGTCCTAGTATTTTTGGAAAGCGTGAACAGACGCTTCACATCCACCTGTTCCACTCCACTCATTATTTTATATACCTCTATCATGTCTCCCCTCAGCCATCTCTTCTCCAAGCTGAAAAGCCCTCGCCTCCTTAGTCTTTCTTCATAGGGAAGTCATCCCATCCCCGCTATCATTTTAGTCGCCCTTCGTGTAGTGTTTTGAGCATTGGGATAACTCGTATTTCAACTTGCTGCTGTGTTTTGGACGGTTCGCAGCGATTTCAGTGTATTTCCCTTGCATCCTACATATACTGCATTGCAGTAGTCCAGTTGTGATATTATCGTCGATTGCACTATTATCCGGAATGACTGTCTCGGGAAATAGTCTCTGATCCTTCTCCGTTTCCAAAGCATTCTGAAGCATTTTGTTGTTACTGCTGATATTTGGCTGTCTAGTGATAGATGTTTGTCTATGATATTTTTAGCTGTGTTTCGATTTGGTATGTTTGATTGTTGATTGTGAAGTTTTGGTGAGGTGTGAGTTTGTGCGGGCTTGATAATACCAGGAATTCGGTTTTGTCTCTATTCAATTTCAGCTTGAATGTTGCTGCCCAGTTTTCCATCAGGTCTAGCTAGACCTGTTTTAATTTTGTCCAGTATTTCCATGACGCTGTTGTTAAAAGGTATATAGCTGGTGGTTATACCCGCCCCTGTGCACCATAGCATCCCTCTGACTCTGGACACTGTCTTGATCACATAGCTTTCCTTCCTTAAGTTCATCAGATGTGATCAACCCAATATTCCTTTCTTTGTTGGTACAAGTTCGTGTCTCTCCCTCCCCCTTAATCAAGTACCGGGACCTTGCATTTCCGCATCCCATTCACTAGACCACTCCCAAGCTCGCTTAGATCACGTCTCATTAGCTAGCTCCCTGAGGCCTTCCCACTTTAGTGCAGATCTTAGTGTCATCCGCAGAAAGGCCGACGTTTCCTTCTAACCCCAAAGCGATAGTCTCAACATCTCTGGTCTTTCGGTAGCCAAATCTGTGCATCAGAGCCCGGTTTCCTGGACCACATGGAAACTAACAGATTATGCGTATTCCTGGCGGATATTTTGAAAACCAGACCTGTTGGGGGTTCTCCAGCACTGAATTGATGTCACTGCAGAGAGGGCTGTTTACTCATCGCGTTCCTCTCACCTCCTCATATCAAACACAGCACAGTCGGGGCAGCTTGCCTTTTTTTCCTTCCAACGCAGCCTGTTTCTTTTTAATTAAAAAAAAAAAAAGATCTCAGCTAATTAAAATGTTGTGCTTATGGCAAGCTGTTCATTTAGATGGGTCAGGGTGGCAGATGGATTTGTAGCATAAAAAGGCATTTACAAGTGAGTTGCTGAACCCTGGCAGTGTGGGAGGATGATGTGTGTGAAAAGAGCCTTTTACCTGTAGTGGTAAATGCAACATTCTGTCACTCCTCTGGAAGAGACAGCTCTTGAGCGTTTACAAGACTGATGCTATGAAGACAATGGTGCCATTTCCCTGTCCCCCCCCCCCTCCTCAGTACGATATAGAGTATGATGTAATGAGTATTGTAGACACAGATCTGTCCACAATAGCAAGAAAGGAAGACTCAACAGAGCAGCCGGGCTGAGAATGCATATATCAAATTGCTGGTTTGTTTCCATCTATAATTTACTGGCCATTTATTTATAACGTTACTCAAAAGAGACAAGTTAAAACTTGCACCAATCTGCAACAGATAAAGAAAGTGTCATTTAGATTTAAAAAAATTATAATAAAGTCAAGAATACAACAAATAAGGCAAAAAAAAAAAAAAAAAATCAACCACATGTTCAGTCAACCCCCATTTGGAAGAAGAGGAAACTACAGTGTAGTAAATTTAAAACAAATCGGAGAAAATATTTCTTCACCCAACGCATAATTAAACTCTGGAATTCGTTGCCGGAGAACGTGGTGGAGGCGGTTAGCTTGGCAGAGTTTAAAAAGGGGTTAGACGGTTTCCTAAAGGACAAGTCCATAAACCACTACTAAATGGACTAGGGAAAAATCCACAATTCCGGGAATAACATGTATAGAATGTTTGTACGTTTGGGAAGCTCGCCAGGTGCCCTTGGCCTGGATTGGCCGCTGTCGTGAACAGGATGCTGGGATCCATGGACCCTTGGTCTTTTCCCAGTGTGGCATTACTTATGTACGTATGTATTTATTTATTTTATTTATTTGTTTCATTTGTATCCCACATTTTCCCACCTATTTGCAGGCTCAATGTGGCTTACATAATACCGTAAAGGCATTCGCCTAGTCCGGTGGAAAAAACAAATACAAGGTGATAAAGTCGATTATCGATACATGTGGTTAGGTACAATGAGGATAGAGGAGAGGAAGGTCAAATAGTGTACATTATTATGGGGATCGAGAAGAGGAGATTAAGTACTGCCCAATACGATCTTTGGTTTTGCTGTGTTGCAGTGTGTAGATGGTTATGTTGGGTCGGTGGGGAATGCCTTTTTGAACAGATTGGTTTTTAATGCTTTCCTGAAGTTTAGGTGGTCATATGTGGTTGTCACAGCTTTTGGTAATGCGTTCCATAGTTGTGCGCTTATGTAGGAGAAGCTGGATGCATGGACTACTTGAGTATTTAAGTCCTTTGCAGTTTGGGTAGTGAAGGTTTAGGTACGTTCGGGATGATCTGGTTATGTTTCTGAGCAGAAGGTCTATAAGGACTGTCATGTAACCTGGGACTTGGCCATAGATGATTACTATTGTGGACCAGGGTGCAGATTTTGAAAGTGATGCGCTCTTTGATTGGAAGCCAGTGCAGTTTTTCTCGGAGGGGTTTGGCAGTGTCGAATCTCGATTTGCCAAATATCAGTTTGGCTGCTGTGTTCTGGGCGGTCTGAAGTTTCTTTGTGAGTTGTTCTTTGCATCCCGCATAGATTCCGTTGCAGTAGTCTGCCTGGCTTAGTACCTTCCTTACTGATTTTTTTTTTCACATATTTGAAGGGAAGAATTTTCTAAGGTGTCCTTGTGAATTACATTATTATGTGGCTAGGAGGAGCAGAGAGTTTAAGGATTTTATGATGATCCAAGGTTATGAACAAAACATTATTCCAAGCAGGTGTAGTGCTATTTTAACTCAATGTGAGGGAAGAAACTCCAAATGAGTCCAACAGGACAATGTCACAGTTAAATGGTCTTCATTTGAAAATAAAGGTCCATGCCAAATGCACCCACTCCATCCCCCTCCCATCATTGTTAATTCTTCCAGCCTGGGTGCAAGGCCAGTTAACATGGAGAAGGGTGAATGTGGTTCCTTTGCACAAGAGTGGAAGTAAGGAGGAGGGAGGTTAGGAATTACAGACCTTTCAGTCTGACCTCGGTAGTGAGTAAGCTAATGGAAACGCTATTGAAGCGGAGGATTGTGAGATTTCTCGAACTGAATGGAATGCAGGACCCGAGACAGCATGGCTTCACTGAATCTGACTGACTCATTTGACTGGGTGACCAAACAGTTGGACGTGGGAGGGGTACTAGATGTGGTATACTTAGATTTCAGCAAAGCCTTTGACAGGGTTCCACACAGGTAACTGATAAATAAATTGAGTGCCCTCAGTATGGGGCCTAGAGTAACTGATTGGGTTAAAAAATTGGTTGAATAGAAGGAGACAGAGGGTAGCGGTAAATGGAACTTGCTCTGTTGTCAGTGGAGTACTGCAGGGATCGGTCCTTGGGCCGGCTCATCTTTGTGAGCGATATTGCTGAGGGGCTGTCTGGTAAGGTTTGTCTCTTTGCGGATGGAGGGCATGAATGACATGAGGAAGGACCTAGCGAAGCTAGAGGAATGGACCGGTATTTGGCAACTAAGATTTAATGCTAAAAAATGCAGGGTCATGAACTTGGGTCACAAGAATCCGAGTATAGGGGGGTGAAGTGCTTCAGTGTACAAAGGAAGAGTGGGACTTGGGAGTGATTGTGTTTGATGACCTTAAAGCTTCCAAATAGGTAGAAAATGCGATGGTCAAAGTCAGAAGGATGCTTGGGTGCATAAAAGAGGGATGACCAGCAGGAAAAAGGAGGTGATAGTGTCAGTGGCATTCCTGGGGGGGGGCGGTGGGTGCGGTCCGCCCCGGGTGCACGCCACTGGGGAGGTGCCGCGCGCGCCTGCCCTCCGTTGTTCCATGCTTCTTCTCTGCCCCGGAACAGGTTACTTCCTGTTCCGGGGCAGAGAAGAAGCATGGAACAACGGAGGACAGGCGCGTGTGGCACCCCCCCAGCGGCGTGCACCCGGCGGGGGGGGGGGTTTCCTTCGCGGGGGGGTCCTTTCACCGGGGGGGGGGGGGCCGCGCTGCATCGGGGGGGGGCGCTGCACCCGGGGGGCGGGGTGCGTCGGCGATCCGCCCCGGGTGCCAGCCCCCCCAGGAACGCCACTGGATAGTGTCCTTGTATAAGTCTCTGGTGAGGCCCCATGTAGAGTACTGTGTGCAGTTCTGGAGACCACACCTACGAAAAGATATAAACAGGATGGAGTTGGTCCAGACAGCGGCTACAAAATTAGTAAATGGTCTTGAACACAAGAAAATACGCTGGAAGAGAGGAGACATGATAGAAACTTTTAAATATCTCAAGGGCATTAATGTACGGGAAGTGAGCCTTTTTCAACTGAAGAAAAACTCTGGAACGAGGGGGCATATGATGAAGTTAAGAGGGAATAGGCTTAGGAGTAACCTAAGGAAGTATTATTTCACAGAAAGGGTGGTGGAGGCGTGGAATGGCCTCCCGGTGGAGGTGGTGGAGTCGAGGACTGTTCCAGAATTTAGAAAGGCATGGGATAAGCATGTGGGATCGCTTAGGAAAAGGAAGAGTTAGGGGTTACAGAGGGTGGGCAGACTGGATGGGCCATTTGGCCTTTAAGTTCCATCATGTTTCTATGACTAGGGAGTGTTGGGGGTTTTTTTTAGGGGGGGGGGGTTGGTATGCCCCTTTTTTGTGGAATCAACGCCCTTTAGATATTCAGGAGGAGGAGGAGTCATTCGAGCAGTTTAAAGTAAAATTAAATACGTATCTTTTTTCAACATTTTTAGGCTGATTGTTGCGATTTGGTTGGGTAACCTGTAGGAATGGCGTTCTTTTCTATTTTTATTGGATTTTTTAATGTTGTAAATCACTCTGACTTTGTTTTACAAAATAGAGTGGTATATCAATCCCTCTGTTTACTAAGCAGTAATAGCGGCTGCCGTGCGTAGGGTTACCATATTTTGTCTCCCCAAAAGGACACATGCCCCGCCCCCTTTCACACCCCACCTGCCCCCTTTCACACCCCACCCCACCCCCTTTCACGCCCTCGCTCTGCCCCTGTCACATTTTCCCCTCCCCCCTGTCACCCACCCCATCACTCCCCCTCCCCGTTACCCCCCTCCCCTTACCTTACTACTGCCCTGGTGATCTAGTGACCGCTTCGGGGCAGGAAAGAGCCCCCTCTTTCCTGCCCGGAGCGCTGCCCTGCATGCATCCTGCCTGTTCGTGATCTCGGCGCCGATTCAAAATGGCAGCCGAGAGTTGAAGTCTCGCGAGGTCACTTCAAGTCTCGGTGGCCATTCTGAATCAGCACCGAGATCACGAACAGGAAGGATGCATGCAGGGCAGCGCTCCGGGCAGGAAAGAGGGGGGCTCTTTCCTGCCACGAAGGCGGAAGAGGTCACTAGACCACCATGGCAGTAGTAAGTAAGGGGAGGGGAAGCTAGCAATCTGCCCGTTTGTCCGGATTTCTGGACAAACGGGCAGATTGGCAAAACCCGCCCAGTTGCCCGGACATGTCCTCAAAAAGAGGACATGTCCGGGTAAATCCGGACATATGGTAACCCTAGCCATGCGGCAAAGCCGTCATAGCCCTCAGCATAAACTGGAGGGCTGTGACCAATGGCCATTCTGTTGTTTAGCTGGCATGATCAGTTATCTGTCTACTGAGGGTATTTGACATCAAGCAGAAACACATAGGACTAAAGGAGTCTAAGAGGCTTCAGCATTGAGGCTGGACATGTTGGACTGGTGTGTGTCGGGAGAATACGCACCAAGATAGTACAATGAATATCCAGAAACCTCTAAAAGGGAAGCTACTACTACTATTTAGCATTTCTATAGCGCTACAAGGCGTACGCAGCGCTGCACAAACATAGAAGAAAGACAGTCCCTGCTCAAAGAGCTTACAATCTAATAGACAAAAAATAAATAAAGTAAGCAAATCAAATCAATTAATGTGAACGGGAAGGAAGAGAGGAGGGTAGGTGGAGGCGAGTGGTTACAAGTGGTTACAAGATCACCAATGTGGCCGCGCAGGCTTCTGCTTCTGTGAGTCTGACGTCCTGCACGTACGTGCAGGACGTCAGACTCACAGAAACAGAAGCCTGCGCAGCCTTCTACATGGAATGTTGCTAGTGGAATAGCAACATTCCATGTAGAATCTCCAATAGTAGCAACATTCTATGTAGAATCTCCAATAGTAGCAACATTCTACTACTACTACTACTATTTAGCATTTCTATAGCGCTACAAGGCATACGCAGCGCTGCACAAACATAGAAGAAAGACAGTCCCTGCTCAAAGAGCTATGTAATAAAAGTGAGCCAAGTATAGGACAATCAAGCCATTGTGACATCACTGATGAGGTTGGCTCTTATTGGTGGACTGAGGCATTATGACATCACACTATTAGCTCTGGTTACAAGAGACTACTACTACTACTACTACTACTATTTAGCATTTCTATAGTGCTACAAGGCATACGCAGCGCTGCACAAACATAGAAGAAAGACAGTCCCTGCTCAAAGAGCTTACAATCTAATAGACAAAAAAGTAAATAAAGTAATCAAATCAATTAATGTGAACGGGAAGGAAGAGAGGAGGGTAGGTGGAGGCGAGTGGTTACAAGTGGTTACGAGTCAAAAGCAATGTTAAAGAGGAAGCTCCTGTTAGTCTGTTGTTATTCATTTGTTGATTCGTGCTTGGCAGTTCATTTAGAGTTCCCCCCCCCCCCCCCCCCCCCACTAAAACATTTTAACTGCAGTGCCAACAACAGAGCAGCCCTCGTTTGTTAACGAACCGCTATACAGATGTGAAAATGTTGCAGAACAGAAGCTACGAAAGCTCAGGGGCATGTTAACAAGAGCAGACTCGGAAAGCCGCCCCAGGCCTGTTCTTCCAGTACGTTCTCCCTTAGTTGCAGTCAACATATGTCACCAGGTTTCCAGATCCCCCTTTCCCAACCCTAAGTATCCCTGAATAACCCCCGTTTCCATCAAGTATTGTGAAATTCACAGGCTGGCAAGACAGCCAGTTTGTGTATTTTGTTCGGAAGGTTGCAGGAGTAGGTTATGAGACCAGGGATCCGAATGCTTTTGAAAAATCCACATATCCACAAGATGGCAGTATCGAGCCATGTTTGTATTCTGCTCTTTTCTCTGTGAAAGGAATCATTTTTGTCTCTTTAAGGGAGCTGTGCAATATATAAAGCTTCTACTAGCTACGACACCGTGGCCTGTTTTTTTTTTTTTCTATTGCATCTTTTTTTCATCCTGTCTATGAAAACCTGAGGCTTGTAGGAAGGAGACACTGATGCCTGTCTGAGAGACCCGGGTGATATTAGGTCGGGAAGCAAAGAGGGACTGGCACAGAGCATTTATGCTGGACATAACTGGGGAGAAGGAAAGTGCAAAGAAAATGAGGTGACAGACCTGCCTCCCCCTTTAAGAATAACATTAGCTAATCAAAACCTGGGGGGAGGGGAGGGGGGATTTGCCCTGCCTATGCCAGTGAGGAGGATCTGCTTGACGATAGAGCGGGCAGCTCATGCCCCTGCATTGCCCAGAAGACTCACCACTGCACGGAGAAAAAGATGATAATACTTTGGAAATGCTGACTCTGCCTGAGTGAGCGCGTGCGAGAAATTCTCTCTGGTCTCCAGAGTACAGCAAAGTCCATTTAAGCTGTTCCTCTGAGGTCTGCATAATGCATTTAACCAATCTTTTGCAGGGTCTGCTGAGGCCTATTTTTCTTACTTAGTGGCAATTGTAAATTAATTTAACTTGTTTCCAGGTTATATACGCTGTGCTTCGCACTGCAGGCAGCCCAAGTTTGCCGTGCTTCCTTTGTTTTTTTTTAGTAAATAGTATTTGAGCATGTAATAAACATCGGCTCAGCTCACTGTATTGGGATACTAACTCTGTATGAACAGAATGATAATTTGCTTCATGCAGTGCAGTAGCTTTGATAGAGATGCTTTCCTAGAGCAATCTGCCGCCCAAGGCGAGGATGCACCTGGTCTGGCATCTCCCCCTTTCCGTCCTCAACCCTCTGCCCCTCGCCATTTGTCTTATTTTCTTCTTTTCCAAAAGGCAGCAACAGCGATTCCCATAGGCTGCTCTGTTGCGTTGCCACTGGCCTTTTCGCTCTACTGCATGTCCCGCCTCTGAGGAAACAAAGTTACATCAAGAGGCGGGCCACAGTAGGGAGAAGAGGCCGGTGCTGGCGGCAGGACAGCCTATGGGAATCACTGCTGCCTTTTGGAAAAGAAATAAGGTAAATGTGAGGAACAGGGTTGAGGAGGGAAGGTAGAGCCACCAGCCTTAACCCCCCCCCCCCCCCCCCCTGATTTTGACAATTAAACTCAACAGTCATAATCATTACACAACCTTGCCATAAAGAGGTTGGTTAAAGTAGGTGAAACCCTTGGTTGTATTATGTTGTAACTGGCTAGGCAGCTGCCTATGTTAAACCCGGTGCAACTGGAATGAGGGTGCGTGCTCTTATTTGTCGGTTGAGGCACAGGGTCAGGATTGGTGAGACCAGCAGGCTTAACAAGCAGGGCGTTAGACTTGACTTCGCACCACGCACCGATGACTCGGGCCACCTCAGAGGCTTTTGCCCGAACCGAAACGTTTACTGTATTCTTCAACGGATAAGGTAACAGGTAAACTCCGTATAAAAAGGGCGGCCGACTATTTTACAGCGTCGTCCTCCTCTCTCCTCCATTTTCACAAGCAATATTTCCAGGCTGCTCTATTTTTAGACCTTATCACCTGAGTGGTGACAGTCACACTCATGTCTTTAGTGGTATATTCAGTATTCAGGCTATTCAAATTATCAGTGCTGTTTACACAGATGTTAACACTTACAAGCTTGCAGGCACCGTAGGATGGATGTTTACCCTGGAATAGATTGTATTCTTCTTGTGCTCTAGATGGTACCTGCCCTCTAGAGATTAGGTGCAGGGTGGCTGGTTAGAGTAGAACATAGCTTCAGATGACTTCTACTCCTTCCTTGGGAGAAGAGGGGCATAGAGAGAACCCCTGTTCTTCCACACTAAACCAGCCAGCAGCCTTCTGCATGTTCTGATACTTGCCCTCTGTCACTTTTATAGTTGACTAGCTGTTGAGCCCGTAAAAACGGGCTGGTATTGGTGTTTTTGGAGGTCAACGCTGGCTTCCCCCCCCCCCCCCCCCGCACCAGGTCGCCGCTACTGTTCCCCCCCACCCCCGGAGTCGCTGCCACCGCCGTCACCCCTCCACCCGGCCCGGGCCCTCTCTTCGCTACTGAACTTACATCCATTCGCTGGAACGCAGCACGCACATCAGCTGAGCTGCCGTCGGCCTTCCTTCTCTGCCTGTGTCCCGCCCTCATGTGATGTAACGTCAGGGAGGGCGGGACACAGGCAGGGAAGGAAGGCCGACGGCAGCTCAGCTGATATGCGTGCTGCGTTCTGGTGAATGGATGTAAGTTCAGTAGTGAAGAGAGGGCCCGGGCTGGGTGGAGGGGTGGCAGCGGCGACGCCGGGTGGGGGGAGCGGTAGCGGTGACCTCAGGGGAGGGGGAGTGGTAGCGACCTCGGCGGCTTCACGTAGTTTCCCTCTCTGTCCCGCCCCCGTCATTACGTATTGACGCGGGGCGGGACAGAGAGGGAAGTCTCTACTGCACATTTGCGAGTGAGTACGGTCACTCGTCGTTTATATGTTTGATTTTTCAGTAAAATTGCCTTTTAGGTGCTAGACAAACAAACAAACCAAAAAAAAAAAAAAAAGGAAGGCACCAAGACAAGGTGAAAGATAAACCAGAATATTGTTTTATTTCTTCAAATCAATGAAGGTATTCACAATCCAATCTTCGCATGCATATTCATTGTGGATATCCTGTGGAGGTAGGACATGCAAATCTACCTCATGCTTATTCATTGTGTATATTCTGAAAATCTGACTGGCTGAGTGCGTTCCGAGGACTGGATTGAGAACCAGCCCGGTTGAGGGCGCAGGGGGAGCGGAAAGCGTACTGCCGACGGTGTGTATTTTAAACGTGACAGATCGTGTGAAAAGTAGGCACCGGCTCCCTCGGAAGGCCATGTGGGGGAGAGGCCGCTTCCCTGGCGACCCACCTAGCTGTGCCTTACAAATACAGATGAAATAGGACTCATGTAAGATTACACGATTTCATCTGGCCTTCCCTCCCTTTGTCCCACCCTCATGGCAACCGGACGTTACATCAGATGAGGGCGGGACACAGAGAGGGAAGGCCAGAAAAGAGGCGATCTGTGACTGCCGCTTTGAATGCAGGGGGGGTCTGGAGCCGTGGAGGCAGGCAGGTGAGACTGCGGACTGCAGCAGCAGGGGGACCGACGGGGGCGGCAGCAGCGGGGGGGGGGGGGGGGGGGGCCGAGGCCTTGCCCCGGGCCCGGTCTAGTCTCTCCGTGGCCCTGCCGACGATTCCAATGATAAGTGATTTTGACTTATCATCATTGAATGACTCTAGTGTTCTATTGTACTCTCATTGTTTTTGGAGTCTTTTTATAGTTCTTTTGTTTTGGGGGACATTTGTTTTCTATTTTGGTATGTTTTTCATTGATTGCACATTTGCACACATATGGAAATGGTGAACTCAAGGATGTATCTGGGCACCAAATGTTAGAGCACGAAATAGTTTGCTCAGATTTCTTGTTGCCTTGGTAAGCTTTAAACACTGGGTGCATCATAGCTTAGATAACAGAGAGCCACCATTTTTCTCACGTTAATTTTAATTTATTATTATTTTTTTGTTTCATTGCACTTTTCATCCCTATTTTGTTTCTGGGATATTTTCCATTTGTCACACTTAACTGTAGGCAGTCAGGTGCATAAATGTCAGTATTCTGAAATCTGCATACCTAACTGCCTGCCCCCCCCCCCCCCCCCCCACCATCTTGCTCATGCCTCTCCCAGGTCCACACTCCCCTTGAAATTGGATGCTGCACGACTAATATTCCTCCAGTGTCGTTAGGCTCATATTAGCCCTCTCCTCAAGTCACTTCACTGGCTTCCTATCCGTTTGCGCATACAGTTCAAACTCCTCTTATTGACCTATAAGTGCATTCACTCTGCAGCTCCTCAGAACCTCTCCACTCTCATCTCTCCCTACATTCCTCCCCGGGAACTCCGTTTACTGGGTAAATCTCTCTTATCTGCACCCTTCTCCTCCACTGCTAACTCCAGACTCTGTTCCTTTTATCTTGCTGCACCATATGCCTGGAATAGACTTCCTGAGCCGGTACGTCAAGCTCCATCTCTGGCCATCTTCAAATCTAAGCTAAAAGCCCACCTTTTTGATGCTGCTTTTAACTCCTAACCCTTATTCACTTGTTCAGAACCCTTATTTTATCATCCTCACTTTAATATTCTCTTATCTCTTGCTTGTCCTGTTTGTCTGTCCTAATTAGATTGTGAGCTCTGTCGAGCAGGGACTGTCTCTTCATGTTCAAGTGTACAGCGCTGCGTACGTCTAGTAGCGCTATAGAAATGATAAGTAGTAGTAAAAGTAGTAGTCTTTGGGATTCTGGAATCTTGCTACTCTTTTGAGATTCCGGAATCTTGCTACTCTTTGTCCTTATCCCTTATTTGTCCTGTTTGTCTGTCCTAATTAGATCGTAAGCTCTGTCGAGCAGGGACTGTCTCTTCATGTTCAAGTGTACAGCGCTGCGTACGTCTAGTAGTGCTATAGAAATGATAAGTAGTAGTAGTAGTAGAATTTGAGATCACAATTTGTAGAATACTAAGGGCAGTAATGTGCGTAGGGGTCCTTTTACTAAGCTATGGCAAAAAGTGGCCTGCTGTAGTGTGGGGCAGGTGTTTTTGGTGTGCACGGGGCCGGGTTTTACCGCATCTGGGGAAAAAGCGCTTTTTTTTTTTCAATGGGCCGAGAAAAGGGCCTGTGGTAAAATTGAAACCAGCATTCGCCTATTTACAGCCTGAGCCCTTATTGCTACCCATTGATCTAGCGGTAAGGGCACACGGGCTGCACGTGCGAGTGACCGGTCGGCGCGCACCAACTGCTGGTTAATGCTGGAAACCCCACGCGTGGTAGGAAATAAAAGTAATAATTTGTCCCACGGTATGGGCGTGCGCCAATTCTGAAATTACCCCAGGAGGGCATGCTAGCCTGACGGTAGTCTCATTTTGGCATGCGTTGCACGCACTTAGAGCCTACCGCACCTTGGTAAAAGGGCCCCTTAACTGCTAATTGAGACCAATTATATCCTAGTATTGCTTGTTGAGACCAATTATTAAATGAAGTTATATATGCAATTGACCTTGTTCGTTAACTTGTGCTCACAAATTTGGGCATACGACTTTCTAGAATTATGGGAATGATACTCATGTCTTTGCCAAGAGTGCATACTTTTCAGAACATTTAGTTATTATTTAGATTTTGCTCACACCTTTTCAGTAGTAGCTCAAGGTGAGTTACATTCAGGTACACTGGATATTTCTCTGTCCCAGGAGGGCTCACAATCTAAGTTTGTACCTGAAGCAATGGAGGGTTAAGTGACTTGCCCAAGGAGCAGCAGTGGGGTTTGAACCACCCACCTCTGGATTGCAAGACCAGTGCTCTAACCACGAGGCCACTCCTCCACTCCTGAATGGAAAAAAAAACCCCAGAAAAAAATGCGTTGATTTTTGGGGCTGGCCATCCCTATTTTCTGTATAATGTTTAAAAATACATGAATAAGAGGTTGAATTTTTACTTCCCAGTGAAAGCATAACACACTCTGAAAATCAGGCTCAGTATGTTTACAGGGAATGGCTGTCTCTGTATGTGAAGAGAGGAGAGAGAGGAGTAGGGAGAAGAATGAAGTCTAAGAACGTACCCCCCCCCTCCCACTCAACTTCCGATTTGCAAACAGAATTTTTGCACAGCGCTCAGCATGTAGACCTGCAAAAACTCTTCAGCTTTTCTCAAGGGCTTTCCTTGAATCTTAAAAGGTTTGTCCTCATTTTGAGCTGGGCAGCTTGACAGTGAATAATCCTCTGAACACTCTTCAAGCTGAAAGACCAAAGCCCACATCAGCCTCGGAGTATATGCTTTTCTGATAGACCCATGTGGGTAGCTTTATCTCCAAAGTCAGTGTCAAGTTTTTTTTTTGTCGTTTCGACTGCTAGACAAAACTCACCTAGGACGTTTGCATGATTTCAGTACATTTTCTATTTTTGTTATCTTATGACCTAGAGATGGGAATAACTAGTGAGGTAATTAAATTCGCCGATGACACAAAATTATTCAGGGTCGTCAAGTCGCAGGAGGAATGTGAACGATTACAGGAGGACCTTGCGAGACTGGGAGAATGGGCATGCAAGTGGCAGATGAAGTTCAATGTTGACAAGTGCAAAGTGATGCATGTGGGTAAGAGGAACCCGAATTATAGCTACGTCTTGCAAGGTTCCGCGTTAGGAGTTACGGATCAAGAAAGGGATCTGGGTGTCGTCGTCGATGATACGCTGAAACCTTCTGCTCAGTGTGCTGCTGCGGCTAGGAAAGCGAATAGAATGTTGGGTGTTATTAGGAAGGGTATGGAGTCCAGGTGTGCGGATGTTATAATGCCGTTGTATCGCTCCATGGTGCGACCGCACCTGGAGTATTGTGTTCAGTACTGGTCTCCGTATCTCAAAAAAGATATAGTAGAATTGGAAAAGGTACAGCGAAGGGCGACGAAAATGATAGTGGGGATGGGACGACTTTCCTATGAAGAGAGGCTGAGAAGGCTAGGGCTTTTCAGCTTGGAGAAGAGACGGCTGAGGGGAGATATGATAGAAGTGTATAAAATAATGAGTGGAATGGATCGGGTGGATGTGAAGCGACTGTTCACGCTATCCAAAAATACTAGGACTAGAGGGCATGAGTTGAAGCTACAGTGTGGTAAATTTAAAACGAATCGGAGAAAATTTTCTTCACCCAACGTGTAATTAGACTCTGGAATTCGTTGCCGGAGAACGTGGTACGGGCGGTTAGCTTGACGGAGTTTAAAAAGGGGTTAGATAGATTCCTAAAGGACAAGTCCATAGACCGCTATTAAATGGACTTGGAAAAATTCCGCATTTTTAGGTATAACTTGTCTGGAATGTTTTTACGTTTGGGGAGCGTGCCAGGTGCCCTTGACCTGGATTGGCCACTGTCGGTGACAGGATGCTGGGCTAGATGGACCTTTGGTCTTTCCCAGTGTGGCATTACTTATGTACTTATGTCCTCTACTTGGCTCACTTTTATTACATAGAGCAGTGATTTAACCTATTGTGATGTCATAGTGGCTCATTCCACCAATAAGAGCCAACCTCATTAGTGATGTCACAATGGCTTGATTGTATAGAATGTTTGTACGTTTGGGAAGCTGCCAGGTGCCCTTGACCTGGATTGGCCACTGTCGGTGACAGGATGCTGGGCTAGATGGACCTTTGGTCTTTCCCAGTGTGGCATTACTTATGTACTTATGTCCTCTACTTGGCTCACTTTTATTACATAGAGCAGTGATTTAACCTATTGTGATGTCATAGTGGCTCATTCCACCAATAAGAGCCAACCTCATTAGTGATGTCACAATGGCTTGATTGTATAGAATGTTTGTACGTTTGGGAAGCTGCCAGGTGCCCTTGACCTGGATTGGCCACTGTCGGTGACAGGATGCTGGGCTAGATGGACCTTTGGTCTTTCCCAGTATGGCACTACTTATGTACTTATGTATAACATGTTTTATAACCTGCCATATGCCTTATCAGTTCAAGGTGGGTTACAAAATCAAAGAAACCAGATACAATCTTCTGGGAATTTCAAATTCAAACAAGTGAAAAACAAGAAGCCAAAAGTACCACAATTAAGAAATAGTTTGTGGGAACAGAAAGGTTTTCAGGTTCTTTCTAAATATAGTATATTGTAACATAGTAACATAGTAGATGATGTCAGATAAAGACCTGTACAGTCCACCCAGTCTGCCCAACAAGATAAGCTCATTACATATGGTATGATGTGGTACTTCATATGTATACCTCATCTTGATTTTTTTCCTTGCCATTTTCAGGGCGTAGACCATAGAAGTCCGCCCTGCACTGTCCTTGTTCTATATTTCTGAATTTGTTGAAGCCCCTGTAAAGCTCCACTGCAGTCCATCCAAATCTATTCAGCCACGATCAGGGAACAGACCATAGAAGTCTTGCCCGGCACTGGCTTTGCTTCCCAGTTAGTGATGTTGCTACCTACTACTACTACTATTTAGCATTTGTATAGCGCTACAAGGCGTACGCAGCGCTGCACAAACATAGAAGAAAGACAGTCCCTGCTCAAAGAGCTTACAATCTAATAGACAAAAAAATAAAGTAAGCAAATCAAATCAATTAATGGGTACAGGAAGGAGGAGAGGAGAGTAGGTGGAGGCGAGTGGTTACAAGTGGTTACGAGTCAAAAGCAATGTTAAAGAGGTGGGCTTTCAGTCTAGATTTAAAGGTGGCCAAGGATGGGGCAAGACGTAGGGGCTCAGGAAGTTTATTCCAGGCGTAGGGTGCAGCGAGACAGAAGGCGCAAAGTCTGGAGTTGGCAGTAGTGGAGAAGAGAACAGATAAGAAGGATTTATCCATGGAGCGGAGTGCACGGGAAGGGGTGTAGGGAAGAACGAGTGTGGAGAGATACTGGGGAGCAGCAGAGTGAGTACATTTATAGGTTAGTAGAAGAAGTTTGAACAGGATGCGAAAACGGATAGGGAGCCAGTGAAGGGTCTTGAGGAGAGGGGTAGTATGAGTAAAGCGACCCTGGCGGAAGATGAGATGGGCAGCAGAGTTTTGAACCGACTGGAGAGGGGAGAGGTGACTAAGTGGGAGGCAGATTGCAGTAGTCTAAACGAGAGGTGACAAGGGTGTGGATGAGGGTTTTGGTAGAGTGCTCGGAAAGAAAGGGGCAGATTTTATGGATGTTGTAAAGAAAGAAACGACAGGTCTTGGCGATCTGCTGGATATGAGCAGAGAAGGAGAGAGAAGAGTCAAAGATGACCCCAAGGTTTCGAGCTGAGGAGACAGGGAGAATAAGAGAGCCATCAATAGAAATAGAAAACGGGGGGAGTGGGGAGGTGGGTTTGGGGGGAAAAATGAGAAGCTCGGTTTTGGTCATGTTTAATTTCAGGTGGCGTTGAGACATCCAGACTGCAATGTCAGAGAAGCACGCTGAAACTTTGGTTTGGATGCAAGGTGAGATATCAGGGGTAGAAAGGTAGATTTGGGAGTCATCAGCATAGAGATGGTAGGAAAAGCCATGGGATGAGATTAATGAACCAAGGGAAGAAGTGTAGATAGAAAAGAGGAGGGGACTAAGAACAGAACCCTGAGGTACGCCGACAGGCAGAGGGATAGAAGTAGAAGAGGATCCACCAGAGTGAACACTGAAGGTGCGAAGGGAGAGATAGGAAGAGAACCAGGAAGTGACAGAGCCCTGGAATCCAAGTGAGGACAGGATATCGAGGAGTATGCTGTGATCGACAGTGTCAAAAGCGGTGGAAAGATCAAGAAGAATGAGGATGGAATAGAGACCTCTGGATTTAGCCAGTAATAGGTCATTGGAGACTTTAGTAAGCGCAGTTTCGGTTGAGTGGAGAGGGCGAAAACCAGATTGTAGTGGGTCAAGAATAGCATGTGAGGAGAGAAAATCAAGGCAGCGGTGGTGAACAGCACGCTCAAGTAATTTGGAGAGAAAAGGGAGGAGGGAGATGGGTTGGTAATTAGAGGGACAAGTAGGGTCGAGTGAAGGCTTCTTAAGGAGAGGTATGACCACAGCATGTTTAAAGGCAGTAGGGACAGTTGCAGTGGAAAGTGAGAGGTTGAGAATGTGACAGATAAATGGAATAAGAGCAGGTGAGATGGCATTAAGAAGGTAAATCTGATTGATTTCTTTGACTGTCGTCACCTTGAGATCCTCGGACTCCATCACTTCCAGGTTTCTCTCCTGAATTGAGCTTACCAATCTCTTCCCTCCTATCTGGTACATCTCTTTTGAATTTATGCACCCCAAGTGCATCACTGTGCACTTCTTTGCATTAAATTTTAACTTCCAGACCCTCGACCATTATTCCAACGTTTGGAGATCCCTCCAGGGTATTGACGGTATTGTGTTTGTGAGGAGCTAGCTAAACTTAAAGTAGACAAAGCGATGGGGCCTGATGTGATAAATCCGAGGGTGCTCAAGGAACTTGGAGAGGTTTTGGCGACTTCACTGTCTGACATCTTCAGTGCTTCCTTAGAGTCTGGAGTGGTCCCAGAGGACTGGAGAAGGGCAGATGTGGTCCCTCTGCACAAGAGTGGAAGTAAGGAGGAGGTTGGAAATTATGTACCTGTAAGTCTGACCTCAGTGGTGACCAAACTTATGGAAACGCTTCTAAAGTGGAGGATTGTGAGGTTTCTCGAATCAAATGGACTGCAGGACCCGAGGCAGCGTGGCTTCACTAGAGGCAGGTTGTATAGCTAAATCTGATTGATTCCTTTGACCGGGTGACCAAACAGTTGGACTTGGGGGGCGAGCTAGATGTGGTGTACTTGGATTTCAGCAACACGTTTGACCCGGTTCCACACAGGCCCTGACTTCTGATTCACCCTAAATGGCTATAGTCCCTTAGGAGCAGGAATAATCCCAAAACATTCCTGCCCTGGTGCCAAAATTTCAGCAGTATCCCACGGATTCTACATAGCGTGCCTAGAGATCCGCGCTGAAATCCAGGCGAGTACTATAACAATGTATGTAACTTAATTGGCGTAATAAGCTAATTAGAGTTGATAATAGCACTTAACAAGCATTAATGAGCACTAATTGGCAATAATTAGAATTGATGCGCAAAACTTACTAAGCGTATTCTGTAACGCAGTGCGCCTAACTTCCAATACACACAAGCAAAAGGGGCGTGGTTATGGGTGGGGAAATGAGCGTTTCAAAATTTACATGTGTAATCATAGAATATGGCCCACTACACCTAAATCTATGCGCCGGTATTTACGCTATGTTTTCGTTGGAGTAAATGCACGCATATAGTTTTAGGCGCTGGGATAGGAGCTAAGCATATTTGATATACTGCGTATATATCTAGGTACCGCTTATAGAATACGCTTAGAAATGTTTTCTGCACTGACTTTTTAGGTTCCATATACAGAATCCCCCCCCCCCCCATGTGTGTTTATGTTTTTAATGAACACCCCTCCTGTAAAGAAATGTACAAATTCTGTCCCTCTAAACTTCCACATAGTCTGCTATGCATAGAAATTTGTATAGATTCCTATAATAGTGAGATGCTACATGCTTGCTTTCTTTCTTTCGATGTATTTACCAGCTTTTTGAAGAAATTCACCCAAAGTGGTATACGATTATGCTGAACATAGGCAACAGACAATTACAGCAGTAAAAATATGCAAATAACAGGAGACATTATGGCAGAGTAAGCTACTTACAATGTCAACACAATACATATTAAAATATCTTAATAGCACAGGGTGTAAGCGGAGGTGAAACATTTAGACAGAGAGGATAGAATAACAGTTAGACAAAAAATAATGGTGACTAACTTGAGGAAAAATTGCATGTGGACTCAGAAAAGGCACATGAAAATGATCTCAGTTAGACTAGAAGACAGACATGGGGAAGCCACTGCTTACCCTGGGATTGGTAGCATGGAATGTTGCTACTATTTGGGTTTCTGTTAGGTACTTGTGACCTGGATCGGCCACTGTTGGAAACAGGATATTGGGCTGGATGGACCATTGGTCTGACCTAGTATGGTTATTCTTATGTTCTTATGTCCTGCAGCTGGTGTTAGTCTTTGTCTGGATGTGTTTAACTAGCTAGTTACTTATTTACTTACTTCTTCTATTGAAGACTTGGGAGAAGAGCCAGGCCTTCACCCGCTTCCAGAAGTAGAGATAGTGATAGTCTCGTGTTAAGCAAAACCTTTCTGAGGGTGCATTCCAAAGTGTGGAGGCTACTCCAGAGAAGACTCATTGGCGGATGTGCCACCCGGTTCAAAACTCTGCTGCCCGTTTCGTCTTCCGCCAGGGTCGCTTTACTCATACTACCCCTCTCCTCAAGACCCTTCACTGGCTCCCTATCCGTTTTCGTATCCTGTTCAAACTTCTTCTACTAACGTATAAATGTACTCACTCTGCTGCTCCCCAGTATCTCTCCACACTCATCCTTCCCTACACCCCTTCCCGTGCACTCCGCTCCATGGATAAATCCTTCTTATCTGTTCCCTTCTCCACTACTGCCAACTCCAGACTTTGCGCCTTCTGTCTCGCTGCACCCTACGCCTGGAATAAACTTCCTGAGCCCCTACATCTTGCCCCATCCTTGACCATCTTTAAATCTAGACTGAAAGCCCACCTCTTTAACATTGCTTTTGACTCGTAACCACTTGAAACCACTCGCCTCCACCTACCCTCCTCTCCTCCTTCCTGTACACGTTAATTGATTTGATTTGCTTACTTTAATTTTTGTCTATTAGATTGTAAGCTCTTTGAGCAGGGACTGTCTTTCTTCTGTTTGTGCAGCGCTGCGTACGCCTTGTAGCGCTATAGAAATGCTAAATAGTAGTAGTAGTAGTAGTGATGTGCTTTGGAGAGGGTGTGGTTGGGGATACTCCTTGGGAGGACTTTAGTGACCTTGGAGATGAGTAGAGGAAAATCCTGGGCCATTTCCTTTAAAGGCCTTAAAGATCAGCCATAGGGTTTTCATTTAGCCCTGTACTTTACTGGTAGCCAGTGAAGTTTTTGTAGGAACGGTGTGATGCGATCACAGCGCTTACAGCAATTTATCAGTCTCGCTGCAGTGTTCTGAGCTGGTGTCAGTCCCTGCGACAAGTCTTTCCTTCTCAATATCTAGAGAGAGACAAGGTAGTTGTCAGAGATGATAGAAGCAGCTCCTGAAGGTTGCTTGGATTTGAGGGATCAGTCTAAGTGTTCAGTCCAGTTGTACCCTGTGGTTTAAAAGGGATTTCATAGCTCCCTGATGTCAGGTATGGGACTGCCTGTGTTAAAGGGGAGGGGAAAGGGAAGGGAAATAGGACTTGATATACCACCTTTCTGTGGTTTTTGTAACTACATTCAAAGTGGTTTACATATATTCAGGTACTTATTTTGTACCAGGGGCAATGGAGGGTTAAGTGACTTGCCTGGAGTCACAAGGAGCTGTAGTGGGAATCGAACTCGTTTCACCAGGATCAAAGTCCACTGCACTAATCACTAGGCTACTCCTCCACTAGCAACATTCTATGTAGAATCTCAAGTAGGCTGGGATTCTGGAATCTTGCTATTCTTTGGGGTTCTACATGGAATGTTGCTACTCTTTTGAGATTGTGAATGGAATCTTGTTAATGGGACTTGACATACTGCCTTTCTGAGGTTTTTGCAACTACATTCAAAGCGGTTTACATATATTCAGGTACTTATTTTGTACTGTAGAATCTCAAATAGTAGCAACAGAATCTCAACATTCCATGTAGAATCTCAAATAGTAGCAACAGAACCTCAATAGTAGCAACATTCCATCTAGAATCTCCAACAGTAGCAACATTCCATCTAGAATCTCAAATAGGGAAAGGGAACTGGGACTTGATATACCGCCTTTCTGAGGTTTTTGCAACTACATTCAAAGTGGTTTACATATATTCAGGTACTTATTTTGTACCAGGGGCAATGGAGGGTTAAGTGACTTGCCCAGAGTCACAAGGAGCTGCAGTGGGAATTGAATTCAGTTCCCCAGGATCAAGGTCCACTGCACTAACCACTAGGCTACTCCTCCACTCACAGGGGGCTCAGTTTTACTTGGGTTCAGGCAAAATTTGTTGTTTTTAGCCCATTTCATGAATTGCTGTTGTTTAACAGCAATTCCTAGAGCCCTGAAAAACCCAACTACTTGTTTGGGTTTTTCAGGGCTCTAGGCATCAACTTGCCCAGAGGCCACCTGATATTCAGCACTAATTAACCAGTTGAATATTAGCATTAGTGGCTAGTCTGGTCACTATTCATTGGCTGGCTGACTGGCTAAGTTTAGTGGCCAGATAGACCCGCATAAATAGCAGGTCTATCTTTAGCCACTATAACTTAGCCAGTCAGCCGATGAATATCAGCTTAACCGGCTAAATGCATAGCAACCAAAAAAAACCCCGGAAATTCAATGCCAGTCACCGGATACGGTCAGGGTTTGTCGCCGACTGCGCTGACTCCCATGATCTGAATTATTAGTCTGAGGGTATTTTTAAAGACTTTTCTGCATGAAAGCCTGTCTTATGTGCACATGAAGAGCAGCCTACTTTTTCACAATCCACACAAAGCTGATCCTAGGGACACAGTTTGGGTGGAAGAGAAGGAATTTAGGTTTTATGTCACTCCCTATTTAGTTGCGCCTCAACATAGGTTACATACGAACAGTATGGAGAGGGAGATAGAGACAGAGAGGGGGAAGGGACAATGTTGGACACGTGTCCCTAGAGGGTGCACAATTTAAGTATGTACCTGAGGCGATGGAGTGGTAAGTGGCTTGCCCAAAATTGCAAGGAACCACAGTGGGATCTGAACCCTGGTTTCTCGGCCCACTGCTCTAATCATTAAGCTAAGTTGCAATGTATGTGTCTATTTTATAACTTACATACCCTGGAGGAAAGGAGAAACAGGGGTGATATGATACAGACGTTCAAATATTTGAAAGGTATTAATCCGCAAATGAACCTTTTCCGGAGATACGAAGGCGGTAGAACGAGAGGACATGAAATGAGATTGAAGGGGGGGGGGGGGGGGGGCAGACTCAAGAAAAATGTCAGGAAGTATTTTTTCACGGAGAGAGTGGTGGATGCTTGGAATGCCCTCCCGCGGGAGGTTGTGGAGATGAAAACAGTAACGGAATTCAAACACGCGTGGGATATGCATAAAGGAATCCTGTTCAGAAGAAATGGATCCTCAGGAGCTTAGCCAAGATTGGATAACAGAGTCGGTAGTGGGAGGCGGGGCTGGTGGTTGGGAGGCGGGGATAGTGCTGGGCAGACTTGTACGGTCTGTGCCCTGAAAAAGACGGGTACAAATCAAGGTAAGGTATACACAAAAAAGTGGCACATTTCTTGGGCAGACTGGATGGACCGTGCAGGTCTTTTTTCTGCCATCATCTACTATGTTACTATGTTACATGGGTTCACGCTTAGATTACATGTACACATTTCAGAAATTTGTATATGGGCATTTACATGCTGCAGTAACTGGTTGTGGGAACTTCTTTTACAGTGGGCACCTAGATTGCATTTATAACATAGATTTATTTATTTATTTATTTGTTGCATTTGTATCCCACATTTTCCTACCTATTTTCAGGTTCAATGTGGCTTACATTATGCCGTGATGGCGATCGCCATATCCGGGATGAGAAATACAACTTGATATTGCTTTAGAGTTCATAAGTGACAGACTAGAATAAGCGTTCAAGTATGAAGAGTTCAATTCCGGAATGAGAAATAAAGCGGAATTACATTAAGGTTCCTTGGTGTCAGAGTAAGTGAAGCAGTCGAGTATAGAGAGTTCGGTTTAGTCCAGTTCCGTTGTAGTTTCGTTGTCTGGTATTTAGGTAGGGTCAGTGTGGTATGCCTTTTTGTACAGGTTGGTTTTTAGTGAGTTTAGATGCCCTTTTGAACCGCTCAGGGGTAGGTTCCAGGGGTATGCAGCCCCAAAACGTTCATGCCATTTATGGGATTTTTCATTTTGTTCAGTTTTTTTTTTAAAACATAGTTTCCATTTTGGTAGCAATATTGTAATTAGTGCGCACTATTTCAAAAGATTGGGAAACATTGCTCACGTTTTCAGAAGAGTGCACACGTTTTCAGAAGAGTGCACACTGTGTATGAAACAAGAAAAAATATTTCAAGTTTTTTTCCTGTTGTTTCAGGCAAAAAAAAAAAATTACTTGGGAGGTTGTAGACATTTCCCATCTCATGTCAAAAAAATGCACATCCCTCGAAAGCTAATCAAAAAATGCATTGTTAATTTAAAAAAAAGAAATCACAGACTTATACGGTCTGTGCTGGGGCTGGTGGTTGGGAGACGGGACTAGTGCTGGGCAGACTTATACTGTCTGTGTCGGGGCTGGTGGTTGGGCGGCGGGGATAGTGCTGGGCAGACTTATACGGTCTGTGCCAGAGCCGGTGGTGGGAGGCAGGGATAGTGCTGGGCAGACTTATACATTCTGTGCCAGAGCTGGTGGTGGGAGGCGGGACTGGTAGTTGGGAGGCGGGGATAGTGCTGGGCAGACTTATAGGGTCTGTGCCAGAGCTGGTGGCTGGGAGGCGGGGTTGGTGGTTGGGAGGCGGGGATAGGGCTGGCCAGACTTATACGGTCTGTGCACTGAAGAGGACAGTACAAATAAAAAAGTAGCACTTATGAATTTATCTTCTTGGGTAGATTGGATGGACCGTGCAGGTCTTTTTCTGCCGTCATCTACTATGTTTACTATCTTACTTTCTTTTCTTAGGTACAGCATAGGCTGTATGCATGTCATTTTGCACACTTTTGCAGTGCCTATGGTCTGTGCTTTGAGCATACAAATGGTGTTTAAATTGTTCTTTAAACTCAATTCTAACTTACTCAACATTTGATCTCCATTTTTTTCTTACAGACAGAGTAACTAGGACACTGCAAATAATCCTTGAAGTTGTACCACCAGAAGAGAATCGCAATATGTGAACCACATCACCGTGGAATAACAGCAACAGTTCTATACTTGGACATTCTGGTGACATCTGGACACACGTTACAGGAGAAGAATGTTTGCTTTCTACTAGAAGGATGACAGTTGTGACATTCCGGAGGGATAACGCATTGTGCAATGCAAGATCTTAGCTTCGAGGTTTTGCCGACACACCATACTATTAGTACACAATTTTATAAATTGTGAACGTTCCCAAGAAATTTCCAGAAAAGTATAAGCCGGCAAATGAAGCTCATATTTTGGCTTCTAGGTTACGCATTGACTTATTTATGTCGGCCTGTTGACTTTATAAGGCAAAGGACAAGGAAGTCATATTGACATTGGGGGGAGGGTACCAAATCAGCAGTATCACCTAAATCTTTGGGAGGCACTGCCTCCTCTCATGCCTACCCCAAATTACACCTAGTGTAGCTTGTGTTTTCCTTGTACATGTGTTTCTGTAAGCAGCGTAGGCGTTGGCTGTTAGAATATGCACCCAACAGATGCAAACTTTTTTCGTAAACCAATTCCAGCTGCAAGGCACGGCTCTGAATTCATCTCAGTTTGATAAAGGGGCAATCTGTAACCAGTGGTGAAGCATTCTTGCCCTCAGTTCACTCTATACAGTTTACAGTTGATTTACTATGAGGAACATTTTGGGAACGTGCTTATGTTGATCGAATTTCTCATGCCATCAACTTCTTCCTGTCATTCTCGTGAATGTGTTCTAATGACACTACAGTACTTGAATCCCTCTTATACTGATCATATGCACCTTTGACCTCTTTTCTCGTGGGCTGGCCCTATTAGGAATGGTGGGTAATGATAACTCATTATAGTCTGTTACTGCAGAGCAATACTAGACGTTTGGAAGGAAACTTCCATGCAATGCATTTTGTGTTTATACTTGAATGAAAGAGCATTGTCCTCGGGAAATGTAACTCCACAGAAAGTTCAACTTCATGAGCCGAACCACTACAGATTCTTGGTATCTGCTGTTTTCTGATAATAATAGTTTGGGACATAGGTCAGTAAGAAATTCACAGGTCTTGAAAAAGTGTTTCCAATACTACCATGTATATATAGGGGTGGATTCTATAAATGGTGTTCAAAAATGGGCACCGAAAAAAAAATCAGCGCTAAGCGTTATCCTATAAAGGGCTCGCGCACGCTCATTCCTGCGCCCTAATATTAGGAGCCTGCTGAATCCTGGTGTAAATGGTGGCGCCCAATTTAGGCGCACTCAGGAGCCCTTTTACCCATCGTGCGGCAAACTGGAACTACCACCAGATCAATGCAGGTGCCAGCGGTGGTTCTACCCCAGCGCGCGGCATTTCTGGCGCTAGCAGAAATATTTGAAAAATATTTCTGCCGGGTTAGCATGGGTGGCGGTAAGTGCTCCTCCCGCCACATGGCCACGCGGTAAGTGCAATCTTACTACATAGCCATTTTTTCCATCCTTTTTACCCGCTACGGTAAAAAGGGCCTCAGCGTGCGGCAAAAATAGCTGCCGCTGCTAGCCCAGGGCCCTTTTTACCGCAGCTTAGTAAAAGGGCCCTTGAGCCAGTATTCAATAATTACGCGCACAACATTTTGGAACGCCCCCTTTAGAGAGACACGTTACGGGAGATAGGCACCCCGCCTTTCAGACTAGCGTACAGCCAGATGCGCGTGCAAATTTTAATGAGTGCCAATTAACATCGGTAATTGGTTGTTAGCACTCAATTATTGATGTTTTTGAGCCCGTTATTGGATTAAATTGGGTGCGCAAATCTGAACATCATATATAGAATCTAGGGGTTAGACGTGGCTGTAGCACACTTTTATTTTATAATTTTAGCCTTTCGTTGGACATAGTTTCCAAAATATTGTATACAAACACGTTTTATTATGCCTTTTTTTTTAGCATAACTTATAAAAGTCATTATTTATTTGGATGGAAGTATACTACTTTTTGAGCTTCCATTATGGTAATACCAATTCTTGTATATTATAAAGAGCAGTTGTGGAAATGACCACGACCATTACCAGCATCATGGGAACAGAGTGACTTTGATGCCTGCTTCTACCATACCTCATTACCAGTGTGATTATAGGTACTATGGAGAGGGCAGGAGTCAGTGTACATTCCCCACTTGCACTACTTGAACATCCAACTTATTTTATAAGTGGCAGTACAGTAAGATATGTGAGGAAAAGAGACGGATACAGTCCTCTCGGAAATAACAGAAAGATAAAAAAAGTCAAGAGTATGTTCGAACAAAGGATGTCCAATTTTTAATGAACGCGACGTTCATCTGCAATAATTCGTGGCACAAACTAAGGGACTCGACACGGCCGAGCGTCTGCGATGATGCCGGCGTCGGAAGTCACAAAAATCAATCTACAAGCGCCTCTAAGGTTAGCAAACATTCAAGCTGTGTGTTTGTAGCAGCAGGCATCATCGCCAAAATATAATTGTGTTGAGTCCTTTGTTTGTGCCACAAATTGAACATGGCATTCATTAAAGACTTGTTTAACCAGATTGGATATCCTTTTTTGATCACGCTCCGCACAGTAAGATATTATTGTGCAATGCTTAATATTTGTTCTGAAACTATGCAAGATGTATAAATTAAGAAGACAATTTGTGTATTGAATTGATGCCTAGGTGTTCATTGACATCGATAAACCATGCCAACATTTTAATATTTTGTAAAAAAAATAAATAAACAATATAAAAAACCCAAAAAACTTTTTTGAGAGTTGGTTTATTATCAGAACCTAACGACAATGCAACGAAGGTGGTTCTTCAGCCTTTGGGAAATGTTATTCCACCCAACAGTTACAGCAGAGCAACAAATCTAAACTAATTGCTACTTTGAAGTATTTAGTTCAAAAATTTTCTTCAAGGAAATGGATTAAGTCGACGCACATTTTTCAAGGCTTGCAGAACATTTTGAACTTCGGTTTCCTCCAAGAATCTCTTTAAAATGCAAGTTTTATTGTTTGGCACATGGCTTTCATATTTTTTTTCCTAACAGTCCCTTCTAGATCATTCAGTTCTCTATTGTTGCATCCAGCTTTTGTCCTGCTACCCTGTTTCCCTGAAAATAAGACCTAGTAGAGGTTTTCCTGAATTGGTAGATATAAGGCCTCCCCCGAAAGTAAGACCTAGCAAATTTTTGTTTGAAAGCAGGGCCGCCGAGAGCCGGACAAGGCCGCCCCTGGGCTGCCCCCCCCCCACCCGAGGTCGCCGGGCCCTCCCTCCACCCACCCTCCGTCACTCCCGGAACTAACATTAAACGCCTCCTTTCACCTTCACAGCAAGCAGCAGCAGAGCTCTCCTTTCTTCCATGCCCCGCCCTCGCGGACGTTACGTCAGGCGAGGGTGGGACACGGAACGAAGGAGTGGCCTGTCCTGCTGCTGCTTGCTGTGAAGGTGAAAGGAGGCGTTTAAGGTTAGTTCCGGGAGCGACGGAGGGCGGGCGGGCCGACCCCGATGTTTCCCCGAAAAATAAACAGCCCCTGAAAATAAGACCTAGCGCATTTTGGGGGGCAAAAATTAATATAAGACAGTGTCTTATTTTGGGGGAAACACGGTAGTCAGCTGCTTTGGTCTTGATTTATAACACCTCTTACTGGAAGAATTGGATGTCTTCGAGTCATGAACAGTATGACTGTCCGTTATGGAGAAGATTTAACTTCCAGTCAGAAGGGTGGTATTTTGTTTAGTCTCTGTGGCAGATATTCTTAAATGTCAGCTCTATTCATGTGCTAAATGAAATCAGGTTGTTTGAATGAGAAGATCTCCAAAACGTTTTACCTCATTGAACACTGGAAGTGCTCAAGCTTGTCTGCTGAATGCACTATTAAGTATTTCACTAAGCTTATTTTAAGCTTCTTTGAGCCATGGATAGTAACATAGTAGATGACGGCAGAACAAGACCTGCATGGTCCATCCAGTCTGCCCAACAAGACAAACTCATATGTGCTACTTTTTGTGTATACCTTACCTTGATTTGTACCTGTGCTCTTCAGGGCACAGACCGTATAAGTCTGCCCAGCACTATCCCCGCCTCCCAACCACCAGTCCCGCCTCCCACCACCGGCTCTGGCACAGACCGTATAAGTCTGCCCAGTAATATCCTTGCCTCCCAACCACCAGTCCCGCCTCCCACCACCGGCTCTGGCACAGACCGTATAAGTCTGCCCAGCACTATCCCCGCCTCCTGCCGTACCTCATGAAAGACCCCTGAAAAAATGAGAAAGAAATGGAATAGGAGGTAATATCCTATTGTGGATTAAAACTGGTTAAAAGATAGAAAACAGAGTAGGGTTAAACGGTCAGCATTTGCAATGGAGAAGGGTAAATAGTGGGGTTCTCCAGGGGCCATGTGCTGGGACCATAGGATCACACATACCAGTATATCTTGTTGGAGTATCACCTGCTTTGATGATAATGGCGTAACGTTAATATAAGCCCTCTTCTGCTTTCCTCTAGTCTCTCGGGACCTTTGGTGCTCTTTGGAAATCTTGTCAAGTGTTTTGGTTGAGACAACTTCAGCAGGAAAGTCAGAATCAATCAACAAGTCGAATTTAAAATATTTACGTACTCTAGAACAGTGTTTCCCAAACTGTTGCACTGCAGCAAATTCTCAGGGGTGCTGCGGCGCATTGCTCCCTACTTTCTCTTCCCGCAGGTCTGGCATCTGCCGCTTCCTGCTTCTTCCCCCGCCACCGCTGCAGTGTTTGCAGCTTACATTTTCGGGCACTTGTGATTCACACAGGTACTGCAGGGACTTCCCTCTGCCACATCCAGCCCTCACAACAGGAAGTTGCATCACAGAGGGCCGGATGCGGCAGATTGGGAAGGCACCGGAGTGCCTGTGTGAATCGCGGATGGCCTGAAAATGTGAGCTGCAAGCACTGCAGTGGCAGCGGGGGTAGGAGAAGGAAGCAGCAGTGATCGTGGACCTGCAGGAAGGAAGGTAGGAGCGATGCTAGATTTGGGGAAGATGTGCTGTTGTGAGAGGAGGGGGCTGCAGGGGAAGGGAAAGGGAGACCTATGTGGTGGGGGGGGGGGGGGGGGGGAGTCCTGGACCTGCAGTAAGGAAGGTAGGAGCGATGCTAGATTTGGGGAATTTGTGCTGGTGTGAGAAGAGGGGGCTGCAGGGAAAGGGAGACCTATGTGGTGGGGTGGGGGAGGATCCTGGACTTGTAGGAAGGAAGGTAGGAGCGATGCTGGATTTGGGAAAGGTGTGCTGGTGTGGGAGGAGGGAGCTGCAGGGAAAGGGAGACCTATGTGGTGGTGGGGGGAGGATCCTGGACCTGTAGGAAAGAAGGTAGGAACGATGCTGGATTTGGGGAAGGTATGCTGGTGTGAAAGGAGGGGGCTAAAGGGAAAAGGAGATTTATGTGGTAGGGGTGTGTGGAGACCTATGTGACTGGGCAGTACGGAGACCCATGTGGCTGGGGCGGGGGGGGTGCGACGGAGACCCATGTGGCTAGGCCAGGAGGGTACGGAGACCCATGTGGCCGGGGGGGTGTGTCACAGAGACCCACGTGGCCAGGGGGGTACATAAGTACATAAGCATTACCATGCTGGGACAGACCAAGGGTCCATCGAGCCCAGCACCCTGTCACCGACAGCGGCCAAAAAAAACAAGCAATTTGTCCCGCCCATTCTAGAAATACTGTATTATTCCCTCGTCCATTCAATAACATTCTATGGCTTTTTCCTCCAGGAAGCCGTCCAACCCCTTTTTGAAGTCCGCTAAGTTAACCGCCTTAACCACCTTTTCCGGCAGCGAATTCCAGACTTCAACTACTCGTTGAGTGAAGAAACATTTCCTCCGATTCATTTTAAATTTACCACAGTGCAGCTTCATCGCATGCCCCTTATCCTAGTATTTTTGGAAAGCGTAAACAGACGCTCCACATCGACCCATTCCATTCCACTCATTATCTTATAGACCTCTATCATATCTCCCCTCAGCCGCCTTTTCTCCAAGCTGAAGAGCCCCAGCCTCTTCAGCCTATCCTGATAGGGAAGTCGTCCCATCCCCTGTATCATCTTTGTCGCCCTTCTCTGCACCTTTTCCGATTCCACTATGTCTTTTTTTGAGGTGCAGCGACCAGAATTGAATACAATACTCGAGGTGCGGTCTCACCATGGGGCGATACAACAGCAGAATAATATCCTTATTTTTGTTTTCAATCCCTTTCCTAATGATACCCAACATTCTATTTGCTTTCCTAGCTGCAGCAGCACACTGAGCAGAAGTTTTCAACATATTATCTACGATGACACCTAGATCCCTTCTCGGTCCGTGACTCCCAATGCTGAACCTTGCATGACGTAGTTATAGTTTGGGTTCCTCTTTCCCACATGCATCATTTGGACTTTTTCAGATTAAACGTCATCTTCCATTTAGACACCCAAGGCAGTCATGTAAGGTCTTCTAGTAATTTTCACAATCTTCCCGCAATTTGACTACTTTGAATAACTTTGTGTCATCGGCAAATTTGATTACCTCACTAGTTACCCCCATTTCTAGGTCATTTATGAATATGTTTAAAAGCACCGATCCCTGAGTGACCCCACTAACTATCCTTCTCCGTTGCGAATATTGACCTTTTAATCTGTTTCCTATCTTTCAACCAGTTTTTAATCCACAGTAAGACACTACCTCCGATCCCATGTCCCTCTAATTTCCTCTATAGTCTTTCATGAGGTACCTTATCAAACGCCTTCTGAAAATCTAGATACACAATAAACTGAAAAAGTTTGGGAACCCCTGCTCTAGAAGATACTTTTTTCCCCTATAAAATAGTAAGCTCCCCACTTCCCCAAAGCATCCTCCCTTTTTCTTTAGAAGAGACTAATTAGGGTGAAGCATATTGGGTAGGAACTCTTTGTCTGAAATTTACTCCAGTAGATCACGGTTTCACCTTCTTAGGATCCAGAAAAATTCTCTTCTCATTGAAAAGAAGAGCATGACAAAATGGGGGAAATTACAACGAAGGGCACCATGCTCCCCATAAACTGCCTACATGCTTCACAGTGTCTTCAATACATTTCAAAACTCAGCAATATCAATTTTTCAGGCTGTCGACCCTTGATATGCAAAAACAGTCTAGGAGAACAGTGAGCACAGAGCCAGTATAATTTCACCTGAGATGCATCTGTACTTTAGTGATCTGAGGTTGAGGAATCAGCAGAGAACATAAGCAAGGGTTTCTGCATAACTCCCAGTGACAGTGTTTCTCGTAGTTCCCTCTCTTCTACTACTACTCAGTGGCGTAGCAAGGGGGGGCAGTGGGGGCGGTCCGCCCCGGGTGCACACCGCTGGGGGGTGCTGTGGCGCGCGCCTGTGGGCTCCGACTTCACTAACTTCACTCCTTCGCTGCAGCTCCCTCTGCCCCGGAACAGGTTACTTCCTGTTCCGGGGCAGAGGGAGCTGCAGCGAACGAGGGAAGTTAGCGAAGTTGGAACCCACAGGCGCACGCCACGGCAGCCCCCCCCAGCGGCGTGCACCCGGGGGGTGTCATTTCGCTGGGGGGGGGGGGGAGGTGTAATTTCGCAGGCGGGGGGGGGGGGGGGGGGCGCATTGGTGATCTGCCCTGGGTGCAATCCAAGCTACGAATGCCACTGCTACTACTACTTATCATTTCTATAGCGCTACAAGGCATACGCAGCACTGTACTTCATACATAAAAAGACAGTCCCTGCTCAAAGAGATCACAATCTAAGCAGGACAGACAAACAGACAGACAGACAGACAGACAGAACAACTAAGAGGTAAGAGAATTAAAGAGGGGATAAAAGGGATACGGGGCAAGTGAGTAGTGGTTAGGAGTCAAAAGCAGCGTTAAAGAGATGGGCTTTTAGCCTGGATTTGAAAACGGCCAAAGACGGAGCTTGACGTACAAGGTCGGGAAGTCTATTCCAGGCGTGAGGTGCTGCGAGATAAAAGGAACGCAGTCTGGAATTAGCAGTAGAGGAGAAGGGGACAGACAGGAGAGATTTATCCACAGAACAGAGTACCCGAGGGGAAGGCATAGGGAGAGATAAGAGTGGAGAGGTACTGGGGAGCGGCAGAGTGAATGCACTTATAGGTCAGTAAGAGAAGTTTGAATTGAATGTGGAAATGGATAGGAGCCAGTGAAGTGACTTGAGGCGAGGGCTAATGTGAGCATAGCGACTCTGGCGGAAAATGAGTCGCGCAGCAGAGTTTTGGACTGATTGAAGAGGAGGGAGGCCGGTGAGAAGCAGGTTGCAATAATCTAGGCCAGAGGTGATAAGAGTGTGGATAAGGGTTCTGGTAGAGAGGAAGGGATGGATTTTGCTGATGTTATAAAGAAAGAAACAACAGGTTTGGTCATTCTGCTGAATGTGAGCAGAGAAGGAGAGAGAGAGGAGACGAAAATTACCCCAAGGTTATGAACTGATGAGACAGGGAGAATGAGAGTGCCATCCACAGAAATAGAGAAAGGGGGGAAATATACATAAACTCCTTCCCCATATGCTTTAGAAGAAAGACCACTGACTATTTTAGTAGCTGCCCTCTGGATAGGCCTCATCTGATTTATATCCTTTCGAAGGTGTGGTATCAGGATTACACATAGTACTTCAAATGAGGTTTCACTTGAGACTTGTACAGAGGAGCTATCGCCTCCTTTTTGCTGCTGGCCATTTCTCTCTCTATGCACTCAAGCATAGGAGCCAACTTTTGACAATGATTGAGGGTGCTGAACTCATAAAGCACAACAAATTTCCTCTCATCTGGCAAAGAAAGAAAAAAGAAAAACAAAGTTCATCTGAGTGACCAGCCTGTGTCTAAATTTCAAGAGCAGGGTAGGTAATGTGCACATGGGGAAGATTCATGTGGCCAAATCGAAAGCTAAGGTCCTGCCAGTTTCGCCTTTTCACCACGTGCAGCTAGCCAGCATCATACTCTCTCTCTCTCTCTCTCTCTCTTTCTCT